>NC_058081.1:598258545-598858545 GCF_014858855.1 Bufo gargarizans | reverse complement strand
TTTTTTTTTTTTTTTTACCAAAAAGAACCCTGTAGCCACTGGAGACTTGGAAGGTCTTATGTGCCCTTTCTTCAAACTCTCGGCAATATATTCTCTCATGACCTGCCTTTCAGGTTCAGAAAGATTATACAACCTAGATTTTGTCAATTTAGCCCCGGGAGTAAGATTGACAGGGCAATCATATTACCGATGGGAAGGTAAATCCTGACATGCACTCTCGGAAAACACATCGGCAAACTGGGATATAAAGGATACAGCCTTAGTAGTAACCACAGAAAAGAATGTATTGAGACAATTATCAATGCGATAGTACCCCCAATCCAGAATCTGCCTAGCTTGTCAATCGATAGTTGGATTATGCATGGCACCATAGGTGCAGGGAGACCTTCCAAGACAAAACATTTGATAACTTCTTGATGAAAGTCACCCGCTCTTAATCTGATATCATGCAAAACTTGCGACAAGCACCTCTGAGTAAGAGGGGCAGAATCAATAGCAAATACAGGAATGTCTTTTTTTAATGTGTTGGTGATAACCCGTGCATGCAGACAAACTGAGCAGCAATCAGGTTCACCCCGACCCCACAGTTTTGACTCTCGTACTTTTGCTTGGGTTCATCCCCAGATATAAGCTCATGAGTCTCTTCACCCAAAGAGTCAAAGGAATACAGTACCTTATGTAATAGAACGTCCTGAGAGATTGGGCCCTTAGATCTCTCTCTCAGGCGCCTATCAATACGTACAGCCAAAGACATAGCAGCTTCCAAAGACTCAGGATTCTCATAAAAGGTCAAAGCGTCCTTCAGCCTCTCAGATAATCCCTGACAAAACTGGCTACGGAGAGCTGGATCGTTCCACTCAGTATCCGTAGCCCACCTCCTAAATTTGGAACAATAGATCTCTGCTGAACTCTCTCCCTAATGCAGGTTGCGTAATTTAATCTCGGCTAAGGAGGTTCTGTCTGGGTCATCATAGATGAGACCTAAAGCTCCAAAAAATGCATCTACTGATCGGAGAGACTGTGATCCGGTCGGCAGAGAAAAAGACCAAGACTGGGCGTCCCCTTTAGGCAACAAAATAATCACACCCACTCTCTGGCTCTTGTCCCCAGATGAGTGTGGACGCAACTTAAAGTACCATTTGCACACTTCCTTGAACCAAATAAAATTATCACTCCCCCTCCCCCCCGGGAGAGCAACTTTAGGTCCAGGACAGGTCAGTTAACCACTACTAGGATCAGCCATCTGTGGTCTCTGTATCTGTGAGACTGTCGTGCGTAGGTCATCCACCTCCAGAGACAGCCCCTGTAGCTGTCCGGTCAGTGCAGCGATAACAACCATGGCTGAACTGATACAGACAACAAAATGACGGTTATTCGGCGGCTTATAATGTCACGATCAGTGTGGGGGGAAAACTCCACACTAAACACAGGAGGGAAGGGGAACAGTAACTGGGCCGGAGAATATGGAAGAAACAGGTCACCTCCTAAACAACCCTAATCCGGGCCCTAACTACCTATGAATATGAATAGACCTTAAAGGTAGGAATATTCATATGCTGTATACCTAGGCCCTTATATCCCTATAAGGCCCTGGAATGAGGTTAGGACCAGAGACAACCCATTCCTCCCCAGATGGACAAATGGAAGTCTCTGTCTCAGGCCCAGATACAAACAACAGGGAATATAACAAACACAAAACAATAAGAAAAGACAAGATGTATCTGAAAGTAAAAAACTGGCAACTCCAGAAGCACCACAGAGTACAACCGACCAGCTAGTTAGAAGGCAGGAAGAAAACCTATAAACCGCACCTCCAAGAGTGAGAAGCGGCTACTTATGGGAAAAGTAAATTACCAACAAGCAACACCTGAAGCAAGGGGTGTGGCATTCACCAAAACACAGACACAATAAATTCCACAGTGAACTTGTGAATTTAACCCACGAGTTGCCAGTCTCTTCGATCTCCTGGTATCTGCCACGGGACCGTCTGTGACAGCAGCTTCACCCGCTAAGTGCACCCCTATTTTGTGACCATACTGTGGAATTGATTATATTCTATCAAAAACCTTGTGCATTGACTGCATCTACAGGTCAACTATACAGAACTGGTAATATGCAATTAATCTCTTCCATACTGTTGGCAATTACTATTGTGATTTATGTTTAGAACCCTGCTTTGTAATGTTGCACCATTTATTTTAATTCTTTTCATTAAAAGTTATGTTTTAACAATGTCATATCCCACCATACGTAGTGTTAAATACATCATTGGGTATGTAATCCAAACTTGCCAGAAACATAGTTATAAGCCATATATACGGTCTTAGGCAGTCTCTGTGAAGTAATATTAAAGGAGTTGTCCAGCCCCTTTTAAGTGATGGCCTATCCTCAGGATCGGTGGGGGTCCCTTACTCTGCACCCCCACTGATCAGCTGTTCTGTGTTGTGTAAGTCAGTACAGTAATCATTGGAGGCCAAGATATCCTGCTCAGAAATTTTTTATAAGTCCTTGATCGCAATACAGTGTTGAGAGGACCAACCAAATTTTATTAAAAGTTGTCCTCTAGGAGCGGTGGTCTTCTCAAAGAAGATGGCCCTCTATGCATAATATATGGTGGAACTGAAAATCTGTCACAGGAAATCTAGTCAGGACAAGGGATGGTCTTCTCAAATAGTTGGTCTTTTGGAGAAGTTTCATTGTACCTGCATCATTAATGCCACATTGTACGCTTTACTTTTGTCTTTCTAGTTTTTGAGAACTAGTGCCATACTTTACTGCATATCAGTGTTATCTTCTATTGGGTAAGTAGCTTGACGGTTAAGTGAAATTTCTCACAACAGGCTTTTTATGACTTCATGAGTCAGAAACTTTTCCCATTAATTTCAGTGATGGGAGGCTAAAAACTGATCATATTTGTAATAAACCAAAGTCTTTGGGTCTAGTTGAGGTCCCAACCACTGAACCTCTCAACATAACCCATACGTCATCTCTTATTGAAATGATTTAAAAGTTTTTCATGGGAAAACCCATTTCCAAGTTCTTCTCATTTCGCTCATTGAGTAATAAGACATGTTTCATTCTATCCTGTTCTAACTATGGACTTTTCTTTGTCACCTCAACCACTCTTTCAGGTACCACGTTCACTATGTCATCCCGTACGACGGAGACCAGTCAGTGGTGGACTCATCAGAGAATTACTTTGTCACCGACAATGTAACTAAGCAGGAGATTGACCTGATGCTGGGACTCTTGTTAGGATTTTGTATAAGCTGGTTCTTGGTCTGGATGGATGGGGTTCTACATTATGCTGTAAGAGCATGGAGGACCAGTAGACGATATGGTAAGTACATGGTTTACACATTGTTTCCAAAAACACATGTTATCTATGAACTGACCCCCTGGCGGCCATTTAGTAGACTGGACTACATCACCAAAGCGGGTGAGACTAGACTTCTGCATAACTTATATTTAGCCATTATGATCCCTTACACCTTCAAATTTTCTAGCATATCTCACTTTCTTGTGGCAGAGTGATTTGGTTGCATTCAATGTGTGGGTCACAGTTAAACAGATTTAAAACACTAATCCATCAAGAACAAGCTATTGCATTTTCCTGCTGTGTTGATTCAGAAGAAGCAGATTCATTCCTTTTGAGCTAGTTGTGGTCCATTATTATAAAGCATGGCTGCTTTCTAGAATAGTGCCTCATCTGTCCACAGTTTGTGTTTAGTATTGCAACTCACTCCCTTTCACTTGGATGGAGCTAATCTTCAAAACCAGATGCAACCCTTTGACATGTGTGGTGCTGTTTCTGGAAGAAAGCAGCGATGGTTTTATAATCCTGGACGACCCGTTTAAAGGGGTTCTCCCATCTCGCTGTTACCACGGTGAGGTGGGACTAAGCGATGTTCCTAGGAGGCTGGGCTTATGGAAAGAGACGAGCAGGCCAGTGCTATGCTGCTTCTACAGTATAACTCCTATTGTAGTGAATGAGAGCTATGCAAACAGCGTAGCATGGGACAACCCCTTTAAATTGTTTGTGCATATTATTGATTGAATTGCTACCTTTAGAATAGAGCCCACAGAGGAAAGTATGACATTAGAAAGAGAGAATATTGGAAAATGGGCAATGTTGGAATAAAAATCTACGTTTTTTGAGGTTCAATTCCATGTTGATCCAAAAAATAGGCAAAAAAAATGATATAGACAGTGGGTTGAAAAAAAAGTATGTTTATGAGGTTCAAATCTCAGTTGATACAGAAGAAGAAATAAAAAATAAAAAAAAGTTGTTTTTTTGCCACCAGTCAGAGATCAATGGATTAACATTCTACATTGTTAATATACGTAACTCAATAAATTGTGTATTCCAAGACCAAAAGCCCAAGTGTGCCAATACATGGATGTGCATGTTATCACGGACTGATGTCTGCATCTGAACTCGCCAGTGTTCCAAACTGCAAGTCTAAGTGCAATCCAGTAATTAGTGATGTGAGCGTTACCAGTATTATAGCTTGTGGTGTTTTGGTGGCCTTTTTTTAGGTTGGTGGCCTTTTTTTCAAAACCCTCATGCTATGGCATTTTCCCAAAGATATGTACAAAATAACAGTAAATAACAAATGCCACCAAATCACCACTAAAACCAAATACAAAATACTTGTTACATAAAGCTGACATTTTAAAGCACGGTTATCATGCAGTTAAATAAGAGCCCTATAGATCACCATAAATTTAAAGGTGTGGTTCACCGTGTGGGGGAGTTTGAGCAGACCTGCAAAGGGAAGCATACTTACCTGTGCTCTGCTGCTGGGTCCCAGCTTATTTGCTGCCCTACTGCCTTTGCCTTGCTCAGGTCGCCCATGGTCAGCATCCGCTTTGACACTGCTGCAGCCTATGGCTGGCTGCAGCAGTGACCCGGCCCCCTTGCATCACATAACCACTTGACCTAATGCAAGGAGGGCAGGCCACCACTACAATGCAAACTATAAATGCTGGATTTTATTTTCAGTGAGTGCCTCTAATGTTCGGATTATGTGCCAGAAGTGTGCCAAATTTTTGAGCATTTTATGACTACATCTAGGAACAATCGCATTAGTAAAAACTTCCCATTAAGACAACTTATCCCCTATCCACAGGGGATGCCGACCGACTATAAGAACAGGAGCCTGTGCTCCCTATTTGAATGGAGCAGCAGACATGTGTCCACCGCTCCATTCAACTCAATAGGACAGCTGGAGGTAGCTGAGTACAAGCCGTCAGCTATCACCAGCAAAGAGCTGAATGGAGCAGAAGTGCGGATGTGTGACTGCCACTTCATTCACATTGGGGAGCAAGAGCCACCATGCTTGTGATCAGCTGCGACCCTAGCGGTTAGACCCCCCAAATCAGACACTTATTCCCTATCTTAGGATAAGCCATCAATATCAGATAGATGCAGTAATCTCCAGAACGGGCCCCCCTAGAAATGAACTAAAGCACACTGTGCATGTGTGGCGTGCTCTCCATTCACTGCTGTGAGAGTTCTGAAAATAGCCAAGCAGGCGCACTCGGCTAATTTCAGAAGTCCCATAGTGGTGAATATACTGTAGAGCGCATCATAAAAATAGTTGAGCCAATGCTTGGCTATTTTCAGAATTCCCATAGCGGTGGATGGAGGGTAGGCACTCTTGTGTAGAGCGCCCTACTCCACTTCGGGGGCCCGTTCTGGAGATCGGAGCGGGTCTCACCTCTATGACATTGATGACATAGCCTAGCAATATGCCATTAATGCCTGAAATGGGAATACCCCTTTAAGATTACAGGTAGTACACTGGAAATTTTAACCTGTACACTAGAATATGTAAATTACATGAATAGCGTTACAGTTGATACAAGGCCCAATGGCCTACATAGTGGGGAATTTATTGGTGCGGTATTTTTATAAATCAAATTTATCAAAATATTGCACTGTGCTGATAAATTGGTCAAATCATTTCAACCCCTTCCTGATGCAGCCATTTTCCGTTTTTTTTACTCCCTGTCGTCCAAACTCAATAACTTTTTTTTCTTATTCACATAGCCGTATGCAGACTTGTTTTATGAGAGACAAGTTAGTACTTTCTAACGGCATCGTTTAATATTCCATTTTCATGCAATGTAGTGGGAAGCCCAAACTTTGTAGGATTGGCAAAAACTGCAATTCCACCATTGTTTTATTTTTGCAGTGTTCACTATGATAAAAATGACATGTTAACTTTATTCTGTAGGTCACTACAATTAGGCTAGTTTCACACTAGCGTCAGACATCTGCATCCGGCACTGCTGGAGGCTACCTGATACCCACTGGCCCCATTAAGTATAATAATGGGGACCGGCAGAGATCTGGCCGCAACCCGACAAATGTGCAGAGAATCTGGCAGACTAAAACCAAAATTGCTGGTTCCATAGCATTGTACTGGCAGAACATCGGGTTGCAGATAACAGCCACATGGTGGTAGGCGAGTGGTTAAGACCGGCATTTCATACTCCGATTTTAATGTGATGGCCACAGTGAGGATGGTGGTTGTAGTACTCATAGTGGTAATCCTTCTCCAGCTTTCCCAGGGCCTGTGCACTACAGTGAAGGGAGGAGCACAACCCTTTATTTTCCTTGAAACACACCATGGTATTGAGGGTTTCTTCTGCCTGGTGATGGCTTGGGGTGCGCTTGCTGTGATGTAGGTTACCTCCAAAGACTTTTTAGCACACACCTACTCTAAATGGCTGGTACACTCCAATATAGTCTCAATTGCTTCCTCAGAGGCTGGAGTAAGGCTCTGTCTCAAGCTGGTTGGTAATTTTCCAGGGCAGCTTCCTGCTTCTACTTCCTTCACAGTCTCAGCTCCCACTGACTTCACTTGCAGGGAGCTACTCCCTATGGGGAGGGTTTAACAGACTTCCAGACAATATCTGAATTGTTTAGTTTTTTTAAGAAAATGCCACAAAAAAATGCAAAACTTAGGAAAAGCGCTGCAAACAAAACTATGGCCTAGAATCTGTCTAAAAAGTGGCTCAAATTGTCTAAATGGTGCAGTTTGGCGCAGTTAGGGTTTCTACACTTTTTTCCAACTTGATCAAAAGATAGTGGGGCTTAGTGGGAAGTCTGGAGAATCACTGGAACAGGGTGTGATCAGAGATGTGCTTTTTTCTCCAAATTGTGCCACAATTCTGGTCTCAAAATAAGCCAGACAGTAGTTGGCATAGAGTTAGACAAAAGTGTCTATCCCTCCTGGAACCCTATTTATTATCTAGCCTGGGCCACTGTGATAAATCTGGTGCTGGTCTAGATAGCCTGTCAAACAGCCTATCCCATTCGTAGTGACATTCGTTCCCTATAATCTGCCTGAAAATCGAGCAGTGTAAACCTGCCATACATTTATGCTACCTACTGGATTAGTAAATCAAACCAGCCTTAAAAGGAACAGTTCTGCACACCGACATCAAAGGAGCTAGCAGTGCTAATTTCTTGTAGGTTCTTGATTCGTTTGAATGGGGAGGACAACCTTTAAATTCCCAGAAATGTCTCTTTTAATACTCAATAAACCCCATTAGGGTTGTCACGATACCAACATTTTCTATTTCGATACCATAAAAAAGTATTGTTATGATCGATACCATTCGATACCACCCGAAAAAAATAAAACACCAAAAAAGCTGCGTGCATTTTGCATTTTATGGAACGTCCGGCCCATAAACGAACAGTCTGATCCTATTTTTTGGGGGACAAGGTGACAAAAAAATGGCTAATCGCACGGTTTTTATTTTATTTTTTTCTGTTACGGCGTTCACCGCATAGGAGATTTTTTTTATATTTTAATAGTTTGCACTTTTTGGGGCGTGGCGATATGCAATATATTTATTTATTTATTATTTATATGTTTTATATGTAAAATTGGGAAAGAGGGTGATTTAAACTTAATATTTTGGTGTTTTTTTTTTAAACTTTTTTTAAAGCTTTTTATTTAATAACTATTAGCCACCTTAGGGACTAGAACCTGGGATCTTTTCATCCCTTGTCTTTTTCACCCTAATAGAGCTCAGTAGCGTCCATGGTAACCAATCAGAGCCTCAGGATTACACAGCTGGGGCTTTGATCAGAAGCTGCCACTGCACCACAAATGAATGGAGGGGAGGGGACTCTGTGGCCACTGCCACCAATGATTATAATACAGGGGGGCTTGGGGGGGGGGGGGGTGCACTGCGCCACTAAATGAAGATAAGTAACCTTTTAACCGCCTCCGGACCGCCAAACGCAGATGTGCGGTCCGGAGGCGGCAGCCCTGCGCACGACGACGCATATACGCGTCATCTCGCGAGGGCTGGGATTTCCTGTGAACGCGCGCACACAGGCGCGCGCGCTCACAGGAACGGAAAGTAAGCGAGTGGATCTCCAGCCTGCCAGCGGCAATCGCTCGCTGGCAGGCTGGAGATCCGAATTTTTTAACCCCTAACAGGTATATTAGACGCTGTTTTGATAACAGCGTCTAATATACCTCCTACCTGGTCCTCTGGTGGTCCCTTTTGTTAGGATCGACCACCAGAGGACTCAGGTAGCTCAGTACAGTCGCACCAAACACCACACTACACTACACCCCCCCCCGTCACTTATTAACCCCTTATAAACCCATGATCACCCCATATAAACTCCCTGATCACCCCCCTGTCATTGATCACCCCCCTGTCAGGCTCCGTTCAGACGTCCGTATGATTTTTACGGATCCACGGATACATGGATCGGATCCGCAAAACGCATACGGACGTCTGAATGGAGCCTTACAGGGGGGTGATCAATGACAGGGGGTGATCACCCATATAGACTTCCTGATCACCCCCTGTCATTGATCACCCCCCTGTAAGGCTCCATTCAGACGTCCGCATGATTTTTACGGATCCATGGATACATGGATCGGATCCGCAAAACACATGCGGACGTCTGAATGGAGCCTTACAGGGGGTGATCAATGACAGGCGGGTGATCACCCATATACACTCCCTGATCACCCCCCTGTCATTGATCACCCCCCTGTAAGGCTCCATTCAGACGTCCGCATGTGTTTTGTGGATCCGATCCATGTATCCATGGATCCGTAAAAATCATGCGGACGTCTGAATGGAGCCTTACAGGGGGGTGATCAATGACAGGCGGGTGATCACCCATATACACTCCCTGATCACCCCTGTCATTGATCACCCCCCTGTAAGGCTCCATTCAGACGTCCGCATGATTTTTACGGATCCATGGATACATGGATCGGATCCGCAAAACACATGCGGACGTCTGAATGGAGCCTTACAGGGGGTGATCAATGACAGGCGGGTGATCACCCATATACACTCCCTGATCACCCCCCTGTCATTGATCACCCCCCTGTAAGGCTCCATTCAGACGTCCGCATGTGTTTTGTGGATCCGATCCATGTATCCATGGATCCATAAAAATCATGCGGACGTCTGAATGGAGCCTTACAGGAGGGGTGATCAGTGACAGGGGGGTGATCACCCTGATCACCCCCTGTCATTGATAACCCCCCTGTAAGGCTCCATTCAGACATCCGCATGTGTTTTGTGGATCCGATCCATGTATCCATGGATCCGTAAAAATCATGCGGACGTCTGAATGGAGCCTTACAGGGGGGGGTGATCAGTGACAGGGGGGTGATCACCCTGATCACCCCCGTCATTGATAACCCCCCTGTAAGGCTCCATTCAGACGTCCGCATGTGTTTTGCGGATCCGATCCATGTATCCATGGATCCGTAAAAATCATGCGGACGTCTGAATGGAGCCTTACAGGGGGGGTGATCAGTGACAGGGGGGTGATCACCCTGATCACCCCCTGTCATTGATAACCCCCCTGTAAGGCTCCATTCAGACGTCCGCATGTGTTTTGTGGATCCGATCCATGGATCCATGGATCCGTAAAAATCATGCGGACGTCTGAATGGAGCCTTACAGGGGGGGGGTGATCAGTGACAGGGGGTGATCACCCTGATCACCCCCTGTCATTGATAACCCCCCTGTAAGGCTCCATTCAGACGTCCGTCCGCATGTGTTTTGCGGATCCGATCCATGTATCCATGGATCCGTAAAAATCATGCGGACGTCTGAATGGAGCCTTACTAGGGGGGTGATCAGTGACAGGGGGGTGATCACCCTGATCACCCCCTGTCATTGATAACCCCCCTGTAAGGCTCCATTCAGACGTCCGCATGTGTTTTGCGGATCCGATCCATGGATCCGTAAAAATTATACGGACGTCTGAATGGAGCCTTACCAGGGGGGTGATCAGGGAGTCTATATGGGTGATCACCCCCCTGTCATTGATCACCCCCCTGTAAGGCTCCATTCAGACATTTTTTTTGGCACAAGTTAGCGGAAATTTTTTGTTTGTTTTTGTTTTTTCTTACTAAGTCTCATATTCTACTAACTTGTGTCAAAAAATAAAATCTCACATGATCTCACCATACCCCTCACGGAATCCAAATGCGTAAACATTTTTAGACATTTATATTCCAGACTTCTTCTCACGCTTTAGGGCCCCTAAAAAGCCAGGGCAGTATAAATACCCCACATGTGACCCCATTTCGGAAAGAAGACACCCCAAGGTATTCCGTGAGGGGCATATTGAGTCCATGAAAGATTGAAATTTTGGTCCTAAGTTAGCGGAAAGTGAGACTTTGTGAGAAAAAAACAAAAAAAAATCAATATCCGCTAACTTATGCAAAAAAATAATAATTCTAGGAACTCGCCATGCCCCTCATTGAATACCTTGGGGTGTCTTCTTTCCAAAGTGGGGTCACATGTGGGGTATTTATACTGCCCTGGCTTTTTAGGGGCCCGAAAGTGTGAGAAGAAGTCTGGGATCCAAATGTCTAAAAATGCCCTCCTAAAAGGAATTTGGGCCCCTTTGCGCATCTAGGCTGCAAAAAAGTGTCACACATGTGGTATCGCCGTACTCAGGAGAAGTTGGGGAATGTGTTTTGGGGTGTCATTTTACATATACCCATGCTGGGTGAGAAAAATATCTTGGTCAAATGCCAACTTTGTATAAAAAAAATGGGAAAAGTTATCTTTTGCCAAGATATTTCTCTCACCCAGCATGGGTATATGTAAAATGACACCCCAAAACACATTGCCCAACTTCTCCCGAGTACGGCGATACCACATGTGTGACACTTTTTTGCAGCCAAGGTGGGCAAAGGGGCACATATTCCAAAGAGCACCTTTCGGATTTCGCAGGCCATTTTTTACACATTTTGATTGCAAGGTACTTCTTACACATTTGGGCCCCTAAATTGCCAGGGCAGTATAACTACGCCACAAGTGACCCCATTTTGGAAAAAAGAGACCCCAAGGTATTCCGTGAGGGGCACGGCGAGTTCCTAGAATTTTTTATTTTTTGTCACAAGTTAGCGGAAAATTATGATTTTTCTTTTTTTTTCTTTTTTCCTTACAAAGTCTCATATTCCACTAACTTGCGACAAAAAATAAAAAATTCTAGGAACTCGCCGTGCCCCTCACGGAATACCTTGGGGTGTCTTCTTTCCAAAATGGGGTCACTTGTGGCGTAGTTATACTGCCCTGGCAATTTAGGGGCCCAAATGTGTAAGAAGTACCTTGCAATCAAAATGTGTAAAAAATGGCCTGCGAAATCCGAAAGGTGCACTTTGGAATATGTGCCCCTTTGCCCACCTTGGCTGCAAAAAAGTGTCACACATGTGGTATCGCTGTACTCAGGAGAAGTTGGGCAATGTGTTTTGGGGTGTCATTTTACATATACCCATGCTGGGTGAGAAAAATATCTTGGTCAAATGCCAACTTTGTATAAAAAAATTGGAAAAGTTGTCTTTTGCCAAGATATTTCTCTCACCCAGCATGGGTATATGTAAAATGACACCCCAAAACACATTCCCCAACTTCTCCTGAGTACGGCGATACCAGATGTGTGACACTTTTTTGCAGCCAAGGTGGGCAAAGGGGCACATATTCCAAAGTGCACCTTTCGGATTTTGCAGGCCATTTTTTACACATTTTGATTGCAAAGTTCTTCTCACACATTTGGGCCCCTAAATTGCCAGGGAAGTATAACTACGCCACAAGTGACCCCATTTTGGAAAGAAGACACCCCAAGGTATTCCGTGAGGGGCATGGCGAGTTCCTGGAATTTTTTATTTTTTGTCGCAAGTTAGTGGAATATGAGACTTTGTAAGAAAAAAATAAAAATAAAAAATCATCATCATTTTCCGCTAACTTGTGACAAAAAATAAAAAGTTCTATGAACTCACTATGCCCATCAGCGAATACCTTAGGGTGTCTACTTTCCGAAATGGGGTCATTTGTGGGGTTTTTCTACTGTCTGGGCATTGTAGAACCTCAGGAATCATGACAGGTGCTCAGAAAGTCATAGCTGCTTCAAAAAGCGGAAATTCACATTTTTGTACCATAGTTTGTAAACGCTATAACTTTTACCCAAACCATTTTTTTTTTTGCCCAAACATTTTTTTTTTATCAAAGACATGTAGAACTATAAATTTAGCGAAAAATTTATATATGGATGTCGTTTTTTTTATGCAAAATTTTACAGCTGAAAGTGAAAAATGTCATTTTTTTGCAAAAAAATCGTTACATTTCGATTAATAACAAAAAAAGTAAAAATGTCAGCAGCAATAAAATACCACCAAATGAAAGCTCCATTAGTGAGAAGAAAAGGAGGTAAAATTCATTTGGGTGGTAAGTTGCATGACCGAGCGATAAACGGTGAAAGGAGTGTAGTGCCGAATGGTAAAAAGTGCTCTGGTCATGAAGGGGGTTTCAGCTAGCGGGGCTGAAGTGGTTAATACAAATACAGGAGGCGGATGCTGGCGGCAGAATCACATAGCCGGCACCCAACCTCTATGACAGGGCGCTGCGATCCGCAGCAGTTAACCCCTCAGGTGCCACATCTGATGGATTACCTGCTGAGGATCGCAGCGCACTGTCATAGAGGCCGGGTGCTGGCTGTGATTTTGGCGCCGCCACCCACCGCCTATATTTGTATTAATGGGTTAGTTATCATCATTGGTGGTGCAGTAACCACAGCCCCTCCCCTCATCCTCTCGTTTCTCTTCTTATTGGCAGCAGTGGCACAGGGGGAGGGAGAGACTCCTTCTCCCCTGTGCTGCTGAGAACATGGAGAGCATTGCACGCCACGTTCTCTGATACTAGGCTGTGCAATAACGCAGCCTAGTATCGGTAAATGTCAAATCCCGGTATCGAATTGATACCGGTACAAAAGTATCGATAATTCAATACCCGTTGCAACCCTAAACCACATCCCTCATGAGACCAGATAAAACTCAGGACTATTGACAAGTAGGAAAATTAATTATTAGGAATAGAAAATAGAAGTATTAGTATTGCTTCACAATGCATTAAGAAGATGCATATATATTTCACAAAATATATAAATGTACTGTGGACAACATCTCTTTGATTCCAACATTCTCATATCGTTATGTAAGGATTTCCCTGTTCATATGATCTACTTCAATGAATCAGACTGTGCCCAGGAGGACTTGTCATCAAGTGTTTTTTGAAGATGTCATGATGTGTCTCGTTTCTTGAGGCCACAAATGTCTGAAAAGTATCTGGAATCAACCATGGCACATACTTTGCCTGACAGCAATGAAAGTTTAGTTTAAGTGAATGCACTGCACCAAAATCAGAGCAGCCATATATTATATTTCCTGGTCACCTGTGGGCTGTGAACATTTCTGGCCCCTCTGCAAGACTGGGATTGCAGGAGAATGGGGACATTTTTCTGCAGGACCACATGGGTGTGGTTAAAATTGTTGTCCCATGTTGACAACTCCTTCTTATATTAAGGGTTTCCAACTGATCACTGCTGGTCTGGCTTCTATAAATCTCAAGGATGAGCTTTGATCAACAAGAGCTGCTGAATTACCCTCTGCTCAGGGTGGATATACACCTTCATCTAATGGATCAGAATCTATCGATCAGTATAAGGAAACCTTTGTGCCCTTTTTTATAATGGCAACCCCCCTCCTTCCTTGCCTATCGACCCCAGCTGAACAGGCTGCACCAATGGTATGTCCTTTCCTCTTTGGCTCATAGTCATAGACAGGAGCATAGCTCTATTAGGTTGTGCACAGGTAGCAGCCGCAATTGGGCCCTGGTGCCTGAGGAGGCCTAAAAGCCCACTGGTAAATTATACATGGTAGATGATACAGATTTTGCATTGGCACCCAGGAGCTTCAAGTTTTATGTATTTTGAGAGAGACTTAACCCACTCCAGGATCCTCAGTCTGTAACAGATCTCATATGCTTCACTGTGATTGGCTTCACAGTTCATTTCAAATAGGGGTATCTTCTGGTGGATTTTTGGGGACCATTATAGAGTCAGATTCTGAGCACTCCAGAAGTACTTTGTTGGACCAGTCGCTGCACATGGTTGTAACCGATACTTAAGCGTTGTTAGGGTCCATTCACACGTCCGTTGTTTCTTTCCTGATCTGTTCCGTTTTTTGTGGAACAGATCTGGACCAGTTCTGTACCCATTCATTTTCAATGGGTCCTGAAAAAAATCGGACAGCACAATGTGTTTTATGCCTCTATGAAACCCCATACGGGAGCTCTAATTGTGACCAGAAATTAAATCTACTCCAGCCAGGAGCTGAAATAGATTTCAGGTGTTATGTGCGCAAGTTTTCCAGCACACATGTTAACTTGATAAATATGTTGGGTCTTGCAGGTCCTGCCCTCAGCCCACCCCCTCCCAACCATGCCTTGTCTACTTTTTACAAAATAAGCAAGAGTATATAACACAAGCAAAAAGTTGGAAACTTTGGTGGCGCAAACCAGTACTTGAAAAACTGACAAAGAAGCTTGATAATTTTCCCCCATAGTGCTTCCAAAAACCTACTACAGTGGTGCATGAAAGTTTATGAACCCTTTAAGAATTTTCAATAGTTCTGCATAAATTTGACATAAAACTACATGATTTTCAGAAAAGTCCTAAAAGTCAATATAAATAACCAAATAAAACCTTTTCCAGTCTGATGAGCAACACAAACTCTTCTTCTGAGGACCTCAGAAATCTACTTTGTTCGTGCCATGATAGAGTTCCACAAACATTTTGTGAAGCTCAGACTTTGATAGATTCCTGTTCTTTAAATAAAACAGTTTGCACACTCACACCTGATTGTCATCCCACTGATTTAAAAAAAATCTAACTCTAAGGCCCCTTTCACACGGGCGAGTATTCCGCGCGGATGCGATGCGTGAGTTGAACGCATTGCACCCGCACTTAATACCGACCCATTCATTTCTATGGGGCTGTGCACATGAGCGGTGATTTTCACTTATGCGTTGCGTGAAAATCGCAGCATGCTCTATATTGTGCAATTTTCACGTAACGCAGGCCCCATAGAAATTAATGGGGTTGCGTGAAAATCGCAAGCATCCGCAAGCAAGTGCGGATGCAGTGCGATTTTCACGCATGGTTTCTAGGTGACAGTCTATTCACTGTATTATTTTCCCTTATAACATGGTTATAAGGGAAAATAATAGCATTCTGAATACAGAATGCATAGTATAATAGTGCTGGAGGGGTTAAAAAAATAAAAAAATTAACTCACCTTCTCCTCTTGATCGCGTAGTTCCCGGTCTCTTCTTTACTTAATGATGAGCTGTGGGCCAAAGGACCTGTGGTGACGTCAGATCACATGCTCCAATCACATGGTCCATCGAAGATTTTGCGACTCATTAGCGACCAAAAATGTGTATATTACAGAGCGATGTTCATTTGTACTTTTGCTCGTTAATTGTTCGCTACAAAGTGACACACCTCTATCTGATTTGTAAGCGATTAGACAATTCCATATTATACGAACAGATCTGTGACCGAGCGATAATTTTTTAGCAGGATGAAAGATCACAATTGGCGAGAAACACGCAATTTCTGGCTCGTCATTTAATCACTGATACTTATTAAATCTCGCGGGGCTTGTTCAGTTTCGTTCGCATTAATGACATTCGGTACGATATTCGCTCCGTCTAATACGGGCTTTATGTTACCCTCAAATTATCTGCTAATCCTAAATAAATGATCAATCTTAACATTTTTTTACTCATTTGATTTGGTTTTCTTTTATCTACTTTTAATACTTTTTTAGGTCAAATTTATGCAGGAATATAGAAAATTCTGAAGGGTTCACAAACTTTCAAGCACCACCGTACATTCTTAAAGAATGTCTGCAAATTTTATTTTAGGGAATATGTTTCTGAATAATATATCTTATTTCTGACTTGGAGAAGGAGGAGACTTTCCTCTTGTGAGACACCACCACCTTGGGAAAAAAAGCAGATAATCATTTCTAATTTTAGTTCCTCAAGATGATAAGAATAAATGAAAGGAAGTATAAATCACCATCATGCCGCTGCAGATTTTAATGAGAGCGTTAACACAAGAGCTGACAATAGTTACAATTATAGGACACTTGTTACCTCGTTTTCTTCCTTATTTTTTTTCTAAATTCCATTAAAAGTCTATTAGTTTCTCATTAGCTTTTATGAGAGGTCACCCTGGTGAATTCCAGTATAGACAGGTGGCCGATGCAACTATATCTCCCACATCATCGACCTAAAAATGGGTTTCTTCCTAGCTCTGCTATAGTGTGGATGTAGTGTATGGCTGCAGCTGATAGGAGGAGCTGTTTGTGCGCATCTGCGTTCGCCGCTGCTCACATTGGCATGCACATCCAGCAGATAATGTCTCTTGTTATGACGGCATTTCAGATTTGAGATGAAAACATTCTTGACAATGCAGATAAACGAGGGGGCATATTTGGGTACAGGGCCTCCAGATCTGCGCTTTCTGCTGAATTAACTATTGCTGCTTCTCTTCCTATAGGCAAATGCTTCCAGTAGCAAAGCTTGTCAGTGCTGCATGCGTATGTTCTTTTAGAGGCAAATGTACATTATGAGGCCGGTTCAGGCAGGCCATGCGGTGGTTTACAAGTAAAGTAGAACAGCAGTCAGATGTTGTTGCTTTATTTCTATTGATTGCATATCCCCCAATATATTCCGCGGCGCAGTGCAGAAATTCTCACCATTCACATCAGTCCCTTTGCCTAATGGAGGTCACGACCTAATTTGCCATACACACTAGGGACAATTTCATAGAAAGCAAATGATCCTATTAGTATGTACTTAAAGTGGGAGAAGATTGCCTGGAAGAAACCCACCAAACATGGGAAGAACTTACTAACTCCATACAGATGTTGTCCTTGGTCAGATTTTATTCCCTATAGGTATATTCTTTCATATGATGAGAATTATCACATATATTTGTCTTGGGTGATAGTGAAGTAATTCTTACTATTGTAAAAAATAAATAAAAAGGGAATAATCTCGCTAGCATCACCTATTGGAAGTGGCTCCCTACGAGTCAGAATCCGACTTTCTAACAAGCCTTAGAATTTGACAAGGAATTCTACTCCGTACTCATGATGGGCAGGCACCCTTAAACAGCTACCTTCGGATGAATTTCTGGCTTTGCTTTATTGCCAATCCTAATCCAATTCCCAAGGCTTGTTGGAAAGTCAGATTTTGACTCATAGGGAACCACATCCAAGGGGTGGCGCTAGCAAGATGGTTCTCTTTGCTTATTCGTTTCCCATGGAGCTTTAAGTCTCCATACCATGAAGTACTTCCAGTAAGTCTCCATGCAGGACTGGTCTCTTCAGGGGTGTAACTATAGGAGTTGCAGAGGTAGCAGTCGCCCAGGACCCTGAGGGGGCCCAAAGACCCTTGTGCCGCATACACCAGTATTATAGAAAGTGCATGCTGGTCAAGTTACACCTCTGGCTGGAGGGAAGTGGTAAGGTCAAGAATTTGGCATGGGATGGTGTGGGGTGTGGAATTGCCGTTTTAGTTTTTGCTTCGGGCAGCACCAAGGCTATGTGCTTCCCTGCCCCTTGCCCAATATCCAATAATCATAACTTTTTACAACTCTGATAAAATTGCCCCTTTCACCCATGACAGCAATGAGGGATATGAGTGCAGACAGCTTATCACCCACCAAGCCAGCTGACAACACGTGGCTTCCTTCTTGAGCTACAAGCTGCTGACATTGTAAGAAGCAAGTAGTCATAATAATGGGACTAGGCTGTGTACTACCTTCATGCAGTGATATGCAGTGCCTAAATAATAATGCAATAAAATTCATATTAAGATCTATCTGATTTTGAGGCTGTCCTTAGAGGGGGCAGATCCAACCAATTGGAATGGATAGTACCATGTAATGCAGTCACAGATGTGAAGACCCTTCTGCAGCGTTCTGGTGCTTAGTAATTATAAGAAAACATAAGATTAAAACAAATTAAGTTGTTAGAAAGGAACAACAGACGAGACCCCTGTTGCTGAGATAACGTTAACCTCCTGTCCCTGTTTTTCTAAATAGGGTTCGCAACAAGATTAAATCACAGATGTCGCCCTACGAGGGCTCTAGGCTGAAGACAGTTGACATTACATGTACTTTTCTCATTAGTTTGTTTTAGAGTAGATTGCAGTTGTAGATAGGAGAAGTGTTCTTGCAACATATCAATACATTTGTTTAACCATGTTCTACCTATGCTTTAAATTCTGTATATGTCCACCTTAGCAGCCATTGGTCTATTGCTCCAGTGCTTCTGAAATAAAAATAAGGGAATTTGGCACACAGTCCAGATTGAAAAAGATATCCTGCTGTGTTGTGTACACAGCTCTTATACAGACTTGTAGGTCTCTATGGTTACAGACTACAAACAACCCCTGTGTCTAATTGTGTAGTCAAGTGTTTCTCCTATTCCATTTTCTCAAGAATGAAAATGTGGCAACCGATATGGTTGCAGATTTTGTGGCAAGTAAGTAAAAATTCTGAATAAATATATTTGGCAGTGCTTGTTACAAAGACACAATTGGAAATATGTTTTCATGTGGCATGATCTGGACACCAAGGTGGTTCAGACTGCTGTATGCACAACTGAAGTTTGGGGGGGATGGGGTGACAAACTGGGCAATTGAGTAGGGCCACCATTTACTAGGGTTTTGTGGATGGGAAGCCTAGGTACAAAGTACAACACTATACGGTGGCATTACATGAGCTGCAATTATGAGAAAAGTTGTTTGTAGATGACCACATTTTATAAAACCAGCCTTGGGTGTATGAAGATCTGACTAAGACTTTGAGGAACAATTCTGCTGAGGGCAGTGTGTACTTTCTTTCACCATCATTTTAGTGAAGATGGATGGAGTTTCCATAATGATAAAATTAACTTTAGGGAATATTTAGTATTCTTGTAAATTTTAAGTCTGTCAGCAGTTTTGACCTCGCCAAACTGCTAACAGCACTATATAGGGAAAACAGTGCAGACATACCCAGAGGATGCCTGACCAAGAAATCAACTCCTGTAAATCTAATGTAAAAATGTATATTATTGTGTAATTCTGCAGCATTCAGTCAAGGAGTGAACCTGTGATAGACGCAGACCATGCTCCTATTATAGGGTTCTTGGTTAGTCCCATCTCCTCTTACACTAGGTGGTGAATACTTGTGCAGGATCACTCTCCAAGAAGGAGCTGCGTTATTTTCCTAACATGGGCATATTAAATTGGTCCAAGGGTTGTGTAAAGAGCAAGGAGTGGCCCTTTATTTTTTGGGTATCAAAACCCAGTGCCATAAAGGGGTACCAAAAATTTTGACTATGGGTTTCCCTCTTTTCTAAATATTCCAGTATTTAGTTCAACAACTCTGGCAGTTGTACCTGGACCCCACAGAATAAGAGATGGCCTAAGATGGCCCAAATCTCGTTATATATGTTCCATGTGGAATATACTGTACATGGTTAATCTTCTTTGATTTACCTGCAGTTTTTCATTTAACAAAACCGAAGTATCTAGACGATGAAATAACAGATCTTATGTCAAGGTCATTAACCTCTACAATTTCCAAGGAGGAATCTCCATTATTCTTCCTTTGAGATAAGGATAATTGCTTTAAAACCACTTTAAGCTTAGAAGAATGACATTTATTCTTATTACTCTGGAAGTAAATTGTTGGTCCGAAGGCTTCTGATCTTTAAACAGATATCTTTGAAACACCAAATCATGGAAGCCTTGTAAGAGTCAGAATTGATTTTGCGGGAAAGACAGAATGGAGAGTTTCAACGTCACTAGTGCTCCAGGACCTGCCTCTCCTGTCAAAGGAAATTTTGTTTTGTATAGTCCTGGATGTAACTGAAGATAATTTGTCCTTTTCTTTTGTTTCTAGAACATTACCATATCAGATGCACTGGGATCCCTTTGGTTCCCTTCAGTATATCATTTTCCCATTATTCTGGCTTCCATAGGCAGCCATTTTGTGTTTTATCCCAAGAAGGTTGTCACATGTGCATATTCTCTATTAGGACATATAGACATCATAGAGCAGAGACCTAATTCTGTGATCCAAATCCCTGGTGATGGAGGTCCACTCTGTAATAACAGCTTCTGTTCCAGTGGACCCAAGCTGACATTGTATTTCACGGACTGCCATTTATCTGAATGGCCACTATAACAGCCAGGTGACTTCCGTGGTCCTACTGTTTGCTGTAAAGCTCCACTCAGAAGGGTTTAACTCTCATTAGACAACCCTTTTAATGAAATATACATGTTCACATAGATATAATTTTATTCAGTTTTGCTAAATTGACACCCCACTAATATTTTAAAAAGACCATCCATCTTGTTGTTGGTTGCCCCCTCTTCCCTTCAGCACTTTTAAGCCTCATTTTCTTTTCTATTGCACTTTACTTTCCCAAATAAAATAACCTATTTTTCTTTATTTAGGCTTGTTCTGATTAATGATAATGACTAAGATATTTCATTTTTTTTCCACAGACAACTCTTGGTCGTGGATTCCCAAGTTTTGTAACTTAAGGGATTTTCGAAAACGTCACCCGCGGCAGTATGATGACACCAGTGGAAACATGGTTCACATCAAGCAAAAGCTATATCATAATGGCCATCCAAGTCCTCGGCATCTCTGAGGGGCTATCTACAGACAGTATCCTCTACAGACAGGGGATGTAGAACTCTTCTTTCCTATTGAGGAAAAAGAAAAGCAAAAACCAGTGAATTCATTTTTCCGAAATGGGAAGACAGTAGGAAACCAATTTTATTTCCTTCACACCTTCTGCTCCTACCCTTATCTGGTAGGGAAAGGACTCAACGTAAGAGTGCAAGGGAAAACTCGGACCTTGGTACATGTCTTGCGGCATCTGATTTTAGCGTTGAACTTCTGTAAATATGTAAAGACAAGAAAAACAGAAATTATAAAAGGACGTGTCATTAATACTTTCAAAAGTGCAAGGTGTGGAAACCTCAAGACTTTCTCTATCTTTTGTGTGTGTCTGTAGTGTTGGAGGAGTGGAGGAGTTGAGTGTCATTTATTGCTAATTGTCATTAATTGTAAGATCTGGTATGGGTACTACGAGGAAAAACCATAAGTTGTCCTTACAGTCACTGGTTCGTAGGTAAATTAATGTGTCTATTTTTGTGCCAAATCAAGGAACGTCCAGTGAGGGCAATAGTACCAAGTAACACCATGGTCCTCATTGACCTGTTTGTTCCTGTAGACCTTGTCCTACTGTTTGCGTGTGAGCAGAACCTAAAGCAGCTTTTTAAAAGTGCAGCTCCACTGATCTTAAAATATGAAAGTCGTATTTTTTACAAATCACACTTATTTTGTCCCTGAGCACATTCTAAGTTGTGGAATCAACTAGTTTTCTATGTTTTAAAAATTTCTGTGTAAAAAACAATCTTTGTGGAAAATGTTAAAAGTGTCTGACAGTTTCAACTATCTGTGGTCTTTGTTATCGTGAGGGTCATTTTCCAAATCCTAAAACAGCAGCACAAAGTATTCAACTTTTCTGTTCTCAAGTAAATTTTGAGTTGGAATCACAAAAGTGGACAGATAGTCAAAACACATATATGGCCAAATTTACAAACAACATTTTGGGAATTTTGGTAAAATGTAGGCAGGATTTTTTATGTGGACATCAAAATATGCATTTGTTCTAATATTTCTATAGAAATAGCATCACAACTCATTTTATACAGTCACATACACAATTTTAGTGGATTTGACATCAGACTTTCATATGAAAATCAATCCCGTGGATAGGTATAATGTAACACAAAACTGAAGATTCAATGAAATAGAAAATCATATATCAAAGACATCTTAAAAGGTAGATTAGCAAAAAAATAGCTATGGCACACTGGAAACTTGATAGGCCTCTAACATTTGGTAATATGCTATTCTCAACGGTACCATAGTATAGGATAACATGTCAACTGATTACAATGGATTTAAAACTTTTGGGATTTTTTTTTACTTTTAATATTCTATTCAAACAAGGTTTTTTTTTTTTTTACTTGTGTGAGCCTTCAAGAAGTAATTTCAGTCGGATATATTTTAGATCAATATTTTTGTCCATAATGGGAAATCATTACTGAGAGAATAAGGACATTATCCTTAGCTTTTTAGGCTTGACTTGAAATGGGACAACTCCTTTTTTTACAATTCCAGCTTTTCAACCACCATCTGTGGACAGATCTCACATGGCAGATCTGACCACATTGAATGGTGGTCCATGGACTTGGTCCGCCAGAGCAGATGCTCTTACAGCCTCTCTTCTGGCTGACAGAGCGGTTCCCATGCTCAAGCTCCCACTCTATAATAATTCTATGCTTAAGGCATAAAGATCCCATTCTCCTGCCCCACCAATCCCAATATTAGTAGTGTCTGTAATTACTCTTTTACTTTTGGCACTTTTATGAATTTGACTATCTTATTTTACATATTTTGAGGAAGTGGACTGCATCTTTAAAACTATTATCTGCTATGGCTGCCACTATGGTTTATCATGGCAGAAACGTTGGTGTTCATTTGGCTTCTGCATCAGTTACTGGACCCTACAGGCCTCTCTCCACAGAAACTATAGGGTGCCATCCATAACTATGCAGTGATAATTAAATCTGAATAGAAACGTGAATTTCAACATTTTGTGTTCATTCCTTACGTATGTTTCTTGCATTTGTTTCCTGTGAGGACATAAAATGGTCTGAAGATGATGCTGAATTGGTGGTGGTGTTAATGGACCTGCATGAGAATGTAGCAGAACTCCCTAGGATTTGCATGAAAGTTCTCTGACATTCTGATAATTCTTTTAGAACTTTTGTCTTTGATTTTGGTATCCCTCACGAGTTCCTGTTTTGTTGGTGTCATTTAGCTGGGTATATAATTGCGCTCAGATTTTTTGAAAGGTTTACTTGTGGTTGCATCTAATGGGCGTGCTGTCGTTGTATGTACGTACATGTATATTTATTTGTGTAGTCCCATTGCATAGACCTAGTGCACATCAACTGGTTTATTGTTTGCTTATAACTGTCCTAAAAAAATATATATATATTTTTTGTGGTTGAAAGCTGAAGCCATATTTAGATTTGCTAATCTAGAATTTTTACATAATTGCATTTTAGTCCTAGCCAAGGCATAAGTTTAAGCTATTTTTCATTAAAAGCACTTTATTTTCACACCTCTGATATGACATTCATCTAGAGGACCCTGAACTTAACTCTTGATAATGGATATTGGACTTTTACAAAAGGAGGAATCAAGATTTTGACCAAATTAAGAATGACTATATGATACATTACAAGTCATCACATTTGTACCAAAGCATGAATTTTGGAAAGCACTCAGTATTGGAAAAAGCTGGTCAGCCATGCATGGTGTTGAATGCCTTCAAGTATGCTCAGCCTATGCCCTATACCCAAGCTGTTACCTATTACCAAATAGGAATTTAGTCCCATGAGGTTCCAACTGACCTTAGCTTGATTTTTTAGCTCCAAATAGTAGGGAATCTCAAGCTTAATAATCCCCGCCCGTATCCTGACTCTGCCCATTATTTATGAGACGTATCCTGAAATCAGGTTCTAGCATGTTTTAGTTCAGGATTTTCTCTCCTTAAGAAGCTCAGGTGATCACACTTGGTATGAAAGGTCCTCAAGATTGACAGGAAACCAAAACTTAGACCTTAATTGTTTACTGGGCTTCACAAAATTTTGTTGGTAGTTGTTAAACTGCTACATGGTTCTTACATTAATGGAACAATCTTATTTTATCGGCATACATTGAAGCTTTTTGTTACCATTAATGAGATACTGTCGTTTTTGGGGGTTTTCAAGGAGAGTTTCTAGCTGTTATGTATGATTCTTTGGAAATGTTCTCAGATTTTCTTTAGTCCTTTAATAGTCTTCCTAATCCAGAAGATCCTGGAAAGTCAGTACTCACTCCAAGCATTTTTCTGATGGTCTTTTATGAGGCATGGTTTGGTGGGATCCAAAAACCGTAGAGCTGCCATAGCTTTTCCTGTGCTATGAAAAGAAATATGGTTAAGGACAAAGAGGCACGGGGAGAGCTAAAACAGCTCCCAAGGAAATTGTTCCATATCTCAGCATCAGTTTCTGTGTCTCATGGCTATTCTTCTGGCTCACGACTTACGTATGGGGCTTGTGGGCAGACGCTGGTGAGTGACACTCCCAGCTTTCTCTCATTCAGTTAGGTTGTGCTGATGTCTACTTACAGTTGTCATCATAGTCTCAACCTACTTCTTTCCACTATACTGTCATTGGGAACAAACAGTAGTCTGAAAGTCATGGTGACAACCTTTATGATGGCTACCACCGTGATTATGCTGGTGGTTTCCCCCCACTCAATGGGGAAATTAAGAATGTTTCTATAATCTATGGTGAGGCCTCCACTACTTCAATGTTGAGTATGTTTGCTAGGAGACACATGTAATAATCCCTTGCCACTTCACTTGTACTCAGTGCTCTCAGTATCTTTAAAGTGAAATTTCTTTTGTAGGACTTGGACTAACTGCTTATGTCAATCCTTCAATTTGTCAGTCTTACTATATACTTACTGTATATGCCTATTTTCTCCCAGGCATCCCCCCTGATATGAGCATCAGAGCATTTCATACTCCAATCTTTCTTTGCCCTGCGCTGAATCGCGCAGGACAAAGGCTTTTTATGGAGATCCAGTAACGTACCGGGCCCTCCATAGAATAAGCTAGGCGGAGGCTTCTGCCTAGCAGTGCACCCGGTGACATCACCAGCACTGATGGGCAGGCTTAACGCTGCCCATCAAAGAAGCCCTTGCCCGATGCTCATGTTAGAGGCGCTGGAGGGGTGAAAATGGGGATATGTCCGGGTTCTGCTTTGAACCAGGACAACCCTTTTAAACTAATCTGAGCAAGCTTTAGGCGTCTTGCACATGAACGTGTGCGCCCCGTGGTCGTGCTGCGGCCTGAACAATGCGTGCCGCAATGCGCGAGCACAGTCCGTGGGGCAGCCGCAGCAGATCGCGGACCCATTCACTTTAATGGGTCCGCGATCCGGCCGTTCCACAAAAAGATAGAACATGTTCTATCTTTTTGTGGAATGGAAGTACAGGATGAAACCCCATAAAAGCACTCCGTAGTGCTTCCGTAGGGTTCCGTTCCTTGCTTCCATTCCGCACCATTCCGTATCTCGTGTGCAAGAGGCCTTAAAAAGCATTTTCAGCCTCTGGGCAACCCCTTTAAGCTCTGCTGTGTCTTTACAGTGTTTCCTTACATAGTGTGCAGCCATCCACCCATGCAACACAATGGGTGGTTGGGAGCGAAGGAGTCTTGGAGCAGACCTCCCAAGTGCCCTCTTTTGGATGGACAAATCCCTACTTTTGACCCATGTCTCTCTTTCCTCCTTAAATGTCCAGCAGCATATTTTTTTTCAAATTCCACTAGAAATGTCCTTTCCTTGTCTGCAAAACGGGGCCACAGAACGGACATACGGATGTGGACGCCCCACAGTGTTCTGTCCACATCTTTTGCTGCCCCATTGAAATGAACAGGATCGGATGCGGACTGAAACTATGGTCGTATGAATGGTCCATTGACAGCATAAGATGGGACTACTCCTTTAGGAAACAAATAGAGCTCTGCTAAATCTCTTTACATAGGAAAACATACATACATCAGACATGCATACATTAAATAGGTCCCCGCAACATGATATGAATATGATGGAGTATGCTTTAGGTAGGTACACAAAAGCACTTATAGTTAAAAATGCATATTCCGAGAAAACACCGGGGATGTTTCACAAGCTGCAGAGGAAGCAGGGCCAGTGTTGCCATGACAACAGTATCCGCCAATCATGATACGCATTTCATGTGCAACGTAAGGAACTGCACACTGCATCCAGATCGCCAGTCACACTCCTCAATGAGAAGTCAGTTTTGCTGCATTCCAATGAAACTATAATTGGTTTTTCAAGCCAGATAAAAAAAAAAAATTTGCGGCACATTTAGCGGTACATTCATACACAACACGCCTTACAGCTTCTCTGTGTACTTACATAACCACATATGCTGCACCCCTTTATAATCAGAGTATTAGGAAAAACTAATCATGACCGATCCTATAAAAGAGGAGGTAGATTACAAAAAAACGGTAACAGTGCCACTCTGGCTCATGGGCCATGCCTGGAATTGCAGCTCAGCTCCGGTCCCTTACATGTAGCTGAAATGCAATGCTAGCCATAGCCTATAGGCCAAGGTGGCGCTCTTGGGTCTTGTTTTTATTTTATTTTTTTTAGAAACAGCGCCACCCTTGTCTATGGTCATATAGACAGATTTCTAATGGTTTCTTTAGATAAAATATGTTTTAAAAAAGCTTGAATATCATGTGAAAGGGGCCTAATCATAAAATGATGCCATCGGTCCCATAGGAATTAGGCCTCTTGGGAGGTACATGAGTGAGAGACAATATTCCCTTAGTTCTGCGGGAATGGTCTACAACAGGATAAAAAAAAATCAAAAAATGTTCTAGTGCCATTCCCAGCAGAACTGTAACTCTGGTCCCCAGTGACTCCACATGTACTAAAAATAATATGATTGCTTTTATAGTTTTTTTTTCATGATTCTGAAAAATCTAAAAAAAACCACACCATGCTTTCAGGAATAGGAAAATAAAAAAATCAAAACAAACATCTCCAATGGCACTACAATGAAATATATTCTGTGATACACCAGTAAGGGCTCATGCACATGAGCGGTGTGTGCCCCGTGCCCGTATTGCAGGCCGCAAACAGCGGGTCTACAATATAAGGGCACTGGCTGTGTGCATTCCATATCACGGATGCGATGGGTCTGCAATCCGCAAGATATGGAGCGGAGTGGAGGCATGGATCAGAAGCACTACAAAGCTTTCGGTAGGATTTCGGTCCATGCCTCCGCACCGCAAAAAAATAGAACATGTTCTAATTTTTTGCAGTGTGGAATGTTTCTTGCAGATCACAAACCATTCAAGTGAATGGGTCCACATCTGCAAATGGTGTGCACACGGCCGGTACCCGTGCATTGCAGACTGCAGCGCTGGCACAGGGCGCACATGCTCATGTGCTTCAGCCCTAAGGCTGAGTTCACAACTGTTACTTAATCAGTTATTTCCATCAGTTAGGACGCATGCACACGACCGTAGTTTGGGTCTGCATCTGATCCACATTTTTTGGATCCATTTTTCGGATGTGGACCCATTCACTTCAATAGAGCCACAAAAGATGCAGACAGCACACCGTGCAAGTCTGTTCCATGCTGCCCACAAAATTATAGAACATGTCCTATTCTTGTCCGTATCACGGACAAGGATAGGACTGTTCCATTAGGGGCCAGCTGTTCTGTTCTGCAAAATGTGGAATGCATATCCGTGTTTTGCCGATCCACAATTTGTAGACAGAAAAACATCTAACGGTCGTGTGCATGAGGCCTTTATTGTGAGCCAAGATCAACAGTGAAGCCTACTCAAAGACCAAGTGTAATGATTTGATTTGCACCTATTCTGTTTTTGACTTGCACCTGGTTTTGACTTACAATAAAACCTCATTCACACGTCCGTGTCCGTGCTCAAATGCGAGAGCAGGCGGTCAGTGATGCATCAGTGAAGCTGTCCGTGAAGGATCCGTGTTGGGTCCGTGTGTCCGTTTTTTGCTGTCCGTGTTGCATCCATGTTTCACTGACATGTGAATGAGGCTAAGGCCTCATGCACACGACCGTTATGTGCATCAGTGTCCGTTGTTCCGTTTTCCGTGATTTTCTGCGGACCCATTGACTTTCAATGAGTCCGTTGAAAACTCGAAAAATGCACCGTTTGTCATCCGCGTCCGTGATCCGTGTTTCCTGTCCGTCAAAAAAATATGACCTCTCCTATTTTTTTGACGGACAACGGTTCACGGACCCATTCAAGTCAATGGGACAGTGAAAAAATACGGAGGCACACAAGATTGCCATCCGCATCTGTGTCCGTAGACTACTTTAGCACAGATGGATCCGCAGATCCGTCTGCATACAGCTTTTTAGTGAAAACTCAGATCCGACAGTATATTCTAACACAGAGGCGTTCCCATAGTGATGGGGACGCTTCAAGTTAGAATATGCTAAGAACTGTGTACATGACTGCCCCCTGCTGCCTGGCAGCACCCGATCTCTTACAGGGGGCTGTGATCCGCACAATTAACCCCTCAGGTGCCGCACCTGAGGGGTTATTTGTGCGTATCATAGCCCCCTGTAAGAGATCAGGTGCTGCCAGGCAGCAGGGGGCAGACCCCCCTCCCTCCCCAGTTTTTAATTCATTGGAGGCCAGTGCGGCCCCCCCCCTCCCTCCCCTGTATTAAATTCATTGGTGGCCAGTGCGGCCCCCCCGGTCCCCCCTCCCCTGTATTAAATTCATTGGTGGCCAGTGCGGCCCCCCCGGCCCCCACTCCCTCCCTCCCCTGTATTAAATTCATTGGTGGCCAGTGCGGACTCCCCTCCCCCCCCCTAATTAAAATCCCCCCACCCATCATTGGTGGCAGCGGAGAGTTCCGATCGGAGTCCCAATTTAATCGCTGGGGCTCCGATCGGTAACCATGGCAACCAGGACGCTAGTGCAGTCCTGACTGCCATGGTTACTTAGCAATTTTAGAAGCATTATACTTACCTGCGCTGTCTGTGACCGGCCGGGTGCTCCTCATACTGGTAAGTGACAGGTCTGTGCTATAAGCAATGCGCCGCACAGACCTTTCACTTACCAGTAGGAGGAGCGCCCGGCCAGTCACAGACAGCGCAGGTAAGTATACTGCTTCTAAAATTGCTAAGTAACCATGGCAGCCAGAACTGCAGTAGCGTCTTGGTTGCCATGATTACCGATCGGAGCCCCAGCAATTAAACTGGGGAACTCTCCGCTGCCACCAATGATCGGGGGGGGGGGGGGGAGAGGGGAGGCCACACTGGCCACCAATGAATTTAATACAGGGGAGGGAGGGGGGCCGCACTGGCCACCAATGAATTTAATACAGGGGAGGGAGGGGGGGGGGCCGCACTGGCCACCAATGAATTAAAAACTGGGGAGGGAGGGGGGTCTGCCCCCTGCTGCCTGGCAGCACCTGATCTCTTACAGGGGGCTATGATACGCACAAATAACCGGGGGCAGGGGGCAGTCATGTCCACAGTTCTTAGTATATTCTAACTTGAAGCGTCCCCATCACCATGGGAACGCCTCTGTGTTAGAATATACAGGGAGTGCAGAATTATTAGGCAAGTTGTATTTTTGAGGATTAATTTTATTATTGAACAACAACCATGTTCTCAATGAACCCAAAAAACTCATTAATATCAAAGCTGAATATTTTTGGAAGTAGTTTTTAGTTTGTTTTTAGTTTTAGCTATTTTAGGGGGATATCTGTGTGTGCAGGTGACTATTACTGTGAATAATTATTAGGCAACTTAACAAAAAACAAATATATACCCATATCAATTATTTATTTTTACCAGTGAAACCAATATAACATCTCAACGTTCACAAATATACATTTCTGACATTCAAAAACAAAACAAAAACAAATCAGTGACCAATATAGCCACCTTTCTTTGCAAGGACACTCAAAAGCCTGCCATCCATGGATTCTGTCAGTGTTTTGATCTGTTCACCATCAACATTGCGTGCAGCAGCAACCACAGCCTCCCAGACACTGTTCAGAGAGGTGTACTGTTTTCCCTCCTTGTAAATCTCACATTTGATGATGGACCACAGGTTCTCAATGGGGTTCAGATCAGGTGAACAAGGAGGCCATGTCATTAGATTTTCTTCTTTTATACCCTTTCTTGCCAGCCACGCTGTGGAGTACTTGGACGCGTGTGATGGAGCATTGTCCTGCATGAAAATCATGTTTTTCTTGAAGGATGCAGACTTCTTCCTGTACCACTGCTTGAAGAAGGTGTCTTCCAGAAACTGGCAGTAGGACTGGGAGTTGAGCTTGACTCCATCCTCAACCCGAAAAGGCCCCACAAGCTCATCTTTGATGATACCAGCCCAAACCAGTACTCCACCTCCACCTTGCTGGCGTCTGAGTCGGACTGGAGCTCTCTGCCCTTTACCAATCCAGCCACGGGCCCATCCATCTGGCCCATCAAGACTCACTCTCATTTCATCAGTCCATAAAACCTTAGAAAAATCAGTCTTGAGATATTTCTTGGCCCAGTCTTGACGTTTCAGCTTGTGTGTCTTGTTCAGTGGTGGTCGTCTTTCAGCCTTTCTTACCTTGGCCATGTCTCTGAGTATTGCACACCTTGTGCTTTTGGGCACTCCAGTGATGTTGCAGCTCTGAAATATGGCCAAACTGGTGGCAAGTGGCATCTTGGCAGCTGCACGCTTGACTTTTCTCAGTTCATGGGCAGTTATTTTGCGCCTTGGTTTTTCCACACGCTTCTTGCGACCCTGTTGACTATTTTGAATGAAACGCTTGATTGTTCGATGATCACGCTTCAGAAGCTTTGCAATTTTAAGAGTGCTGCATCCCTCTGCAAGATATCTCACTATTTTTGACTTTTCTGAGCCTGTCAAGTCCTTCTTTTGACCCATTTTGCCAAAGGAAAGGAAGTTGCCTAATAATTATGCACACCTGATATAGGGTGTTGATGTCATTAGACCACACCCCTTCTCATTACAGCGATGCACATCACCTAATATGCTTAATTGGTACTAGGCTTTCAAGCCTATACAGCTTGGAGTAAGACAACATGCATAAAGAGGATGATGTGGTCAAAATACTCATTTGCCTAATAATTCTGCACTCCCTGTACTGTCGGATCTGAGTTTTCACGATGTAACTCAAATCCGATGGTATATTCTAACATAGAGGCGTTCCCATGGTGATGGGGACGCTTCAAGTTAAAATATACCATCGGATTGGAGAAAACTCAGATAGGGACTCTACATTGAAAGTCAATGGGGGACGGATCCGTTTGCAATTGCACCATATTGTGTCAACGTCAAACGGATCCGTCCCCATTGACTTGCAATGTAAGTCAGGACGATCCGTTTGGCTCCGCACGGCCAGGCGGACACCAAAACGTTTTTTTTTACTTTCCTTCATGTCTGGTGATCCTCCAAAAACAGGCGGCGACACTTTAGTAAATGTGCCCCAGTGTCTCTCACTCTGGAGGACCCAGCATGTCCATTACATGGATCATTTTCAGCTGTGTAATGCTTAATCTCTCCTGTGGTGGTGCTGTGGGCAAACTGAGCATCTGTTGCCAGCTGGCAGGACTTAGGGGGTCATTTATCAAACTGGTGTAAAGTAGAACTGGCTTAGTTGTCCATAGCTACCAATCAGATTCCTCCTTCCATTTTCCAAAGGAGCTGTCCAGTTCTACTTTACCCCAGTTTAATAAATGACCCCCTAAGTTTATCATCAAAGGCATCAAAAAAAAAAAAGAAGAGATTTCCAAAGTAGACAGCCCATTTACAGCGCAGATATCACTTCATGGTTAAAGAAGTTCAATGAGGCCTAAGAGTGTAACCCTGGTCTGAGTGGGAGCGGTTGCTGTAAAGGAAGCAGAAGTGTTGGGAGTTCTTATCAGTGCATGCCATTAGCCCTTGTGCCCTATGCTGAGTGCCCATGCTTGATGTCCATACAGGGTGGAGATTGGGTGGTCACCCTTTGCTTGGGTGTATTGCTAGTACTGCCTAGCAGGAGAATTATTTATTAGAGCCTCTACATTTTGCACTTGAGTTCCCCTTTAAATGAATCCTACTTGCTTTGTTCCCATGTACTGTATAACAATAAAATTTTGTGTGGATTTTTTTTACATGAGACTCGAGGGATCATGTGATGATTGACTAATTGTGGAGATTTTGTGTGTAGAAATGTTATAAATGGGAAATGTAAGCATTAGTATTCTTTGCACTATGAGAACCTCATGAAGTGAATGGCGTCAGCTTTTGAGGCCAGGTATTACTGGGTTCTCTGATATCACTGTGATAAAGTTGCATATCGTGATAGGTTGTCACAGAAGAACCTACTCCTGAACTGGTCACATATCTACCTTTGTCTTCCAGTCCAAAATGTAACATGGTTGTTTCTGGAATGATTTACCCCTCACTATAGTATTATCTGTAATCCACTGAATGACTGATTGACCATTTAAAGACCCCTTGTCACTGGGAATTTTTTTTCTTTATATTGGGGTATCTGAAAGATTCCGTATAAAAGCTGAACCAGATGGTTCAATTGTACCCAAAAATAGCCAAGATAGTGCCAGTGATAATCACAGAAGAAACAAATCTGCCTGTTAGTGGTGGTCCATGTGACCCATATCTTCGTTGTTGAGAGGGTTCACAGAAGATTTAAAGGGGTTATCCCATGATTCATATAAAATATGAAAATCTGACATCAGATAGGACATGACAACTTATTTCTAACAAACCTAGAACCAGCCCTGTGCCTCACATGGATCCAGAGATCTCCCAGTTCATTGCTCCAGTTATTATGCTAGTTTTATTTAAAGCTGGCTGCTTAGGGAGCGTGTACCTGAGGAATAAACTACATTTTCTATTGCCCCCCTGCACTGCTCTATACTACATGAGAATAACAACGAAATTAACTCCTTCACCCATCGGATTTACAATTAACCATTTCAGGAGGTGGTGATGGTGAGTTCACTAAAAGAGTTCAAGAGGGGCCTGGATGTATTTCTGGAGTGTAATAATATTACAGGATATAGCTACTAGAGAGGGGTCGTTGATCCAGGGAGTTATTCTGATTGCCTGATTGGAGTCGGGAAGGAATTTTTTTTCCCCCTAAAGTGGGGAAAATTGGCTTCTACCTCACAGTTTTTTTTTTGCCTTCCTCTGGATCAACTTGCAGGAAAAGGCCTACTTCACACGAACCTATAGCTTTTATAGTTTTTTGCGGTCCGTTTTTCACGGATCCGTTGTTCCGTTTTTGAGTTCCGTTGTGTTTCCGTTTTTCCGGTCCGTTTTTCCGTATGCAGTATACAGTAATTACATAGAAAAAATTGTGCTGGGTATAACATTTTCAATAGATGGTTCAGTAAAAACGGAAGGGATACTGAAGACATACGGATGCATTTCCGTATGTGTTCAGTTTTTTTGCGGACCCATTGACTTTAATGGAGCCACGGAACGTGATTTGCGGGCAATAATAGGACATGTTCTATCTTTCAACGGAATGGAAATACGGAAACGGAATGCTTACGGAACACATTCCGTTTTTAATGCGGAACCATTGAAATAAATGGTTCCGTATATGGAACACAAAAAAACGGCCCGTACACTCGCAAAAAAAACGATTGTGTGAACTAGGCCTTACTATGTTACTATGTTAGTACCCTAGGCCAGGAGTAGGCAACCTCCGGCACTCCAGCTGTTGTGAAACTACAACTCCCAGCATGCATACTTGTTCTGCTCTTCTAAGAACTCTCATAGAAATGAATGAAGCATGCTGGGAATTGTAGTTTCACAACAGCTGGAGTTCCGAAGGTTGCTGATCCCTGCCCTAGGCTAACAGATATTTTGAAACAATGAGAAAAACTGTCTATAAATGGCAAGTTGCTTGCTGCCTGGGGCTACATTTTCTATATACTGGTATTCTCTGCCCCTTATGTCTTGCCTGGGTGATACATCCGCCTAAGTATGTGTGCGTGTATACATTGTTACTTGACTTTTTATTACTGATTATTCCAGATTTTGTCCAATTTTTGTTCAGATAGTTATCATTTGGTCCAGATTACCTATACTGGGTAAATGCTCCCAGAAATGTGCCCGATGACCCATTCTTAGGACCTGAATGCAGAAATATAAAGAAAAAGGTTGTGAGGTCAGATGACAAAGCCCATGTAGATGGTTAAGCAAATCCCGTATTCTGGTTTCTCAATGGTCCCAAGTATGATAGACTATTGGTAATTCTCAGTAGATATTCTCCATTATCAATCTCTGATTACTTTAAAAAGAGACATCTTCCCCTATTTACTTTGTGCCATTTTAGGGCACAACATTTTCGAATTCTGCTCCACTTGCTTTATCCCTGTCTGGCTCAGAGCAGAATTGCCATAGGGTAGTACAGCTGTCTACAGTCAGGTAATTACTCACTAATTAGAATTTGGTGGCTAATTATATAATGGATTAGATCTAATATAATTCGGGGTTGACTGACGCAAGTTCTAAAGAAATGAAAACTTTAGTTCAAGACAGTTCATGAAGGCGAAGATCTTTTCTGTCCACCAGAACCTGCATCGGATACCCCAAAAATAGTTATACCTTTACAAATACAATTTATAAAGCAAAGGGCTCAAACCTTCATAGGGGTTGCCAGCTCAAGACACCCCCTTTCTGTATGCCCTATTAAATCAGAGAGTGGTGGTTCCCTATCTCCAGAACACCTATGAGCCAGAGCACAGAACCTCTAAGTAAAAGTAGCTCCAACTCTGGCCTGTCCATAATGCTATGGTCATCTATTCATTTAAATTGTCGCCACGTAATACCACATTTCTCCTGCAGGTGCGCTGTAGGGAAAATGTGTAGCCAGCAGCAACTTTCCTTAGGCAATCTTAGCCAATCAGGAGCCAGACCAACATGAATCCACTGATTGGCAGGACTGCTGTCTTTACAGAAGAGGTGTTCATGAGATAACCCCTTTAAAAAACTTTCAACAGGACAGATCCCCCATGGAAACAACACAATGGGCCTACACTAGCTTCATGTAACATCATTTAATAATTTCCTGATCCATTAATCAAGAGAATAGATGTTTGTTTCTATCCATAGTAGGGTATGCATTTTTGGATTTCTTTATAGAGTAACCTGCGCTGTGGTTTCTGCTGCCCTTTCTGAGAGCAGCATATGATAGAGGCAGAGAAGCTGAGCTCTGTGATCAGGGACGTACACACACAAATCAAAGGGCCCCATAGCAAAATATGGAATGCACGCTCCCTCCTCCGAGCATGCTGCATTTTGAAATGAAAACTGATCAAAAACACTGTTTGTCATGCATTTTATATTTCCCTGTTGACTTGAAGCTAATATATGACCACAGCTGTTCTAGAAAAAAAAAGAAAATGCTGGCTCTAAAAAAAAATGTTGTGTTAAACCACCATTATAGTGACAGCATTTCTTAACATTCCGTGCGACACAATTATATTTTTCTGTGTGTTTATGCTATAAAACTGACATAAATACACTGATTAATCTCCCCCAATGAGCTCCATACCCCATTATAAAGAACATGGCTTCCTGCAGCCATCACTAGAGGGAGCTCAGTATATATGACTTTATACTGCCACTATAGAATTCAATAGGACCTGTATAAATCTCTATGCAGTGAGCTTCCTGCAGTGGCAGCTGCAAGAAAACTATTTGTTACGTGGCTTGGTTTATATAGTTTGAGTAAAAAAAGAGTAAATCTTAACAGGACTCCTAGGAGAAACAGTGAGAGTACTGATTACTAGTGAAGAGCGGCAGGGGGAATATTCGATTTTGCAAATATTTGGGCCAATATTCGTCATATATTATTATTTATTTGATTGCGAAAATTGGCAATGTAATATGCGCATATTGCGCGCGCAATAGAGGCGTAGGTCACTGTTGCTAAATTTTTCAAGCTACTAGAAGTTTCCTGAGACCGGAGAAAATGGTTGGCACGGCAGAACATTACAATAGCTTTATATGCAGATAGAGTGCTCCAATATATTCGCGATTGCGCAAATCGGAAATTAATGATGCGCATATTTTTGTGCAACACGTGCAAATTCACATTTTAGCAGGTCTGACTAAATATTACTGATTGGTGCACTAAGTGTTGTTGTGAACTTGTGACATCACAGCACTATGTCTGTAGCATGTATGTATGGACAGCAGAACCTATCACACTACCTAACACCCTGCACAGAGCACAGCAATGACACTGCTGTCTCTCTCAGAGCTCCATAAAACTACAGAAAATGGCTGCTGGGGAGGTTCTTATATAGTAAGGGGTAGGCAACTTTCCTATTGGTTGCTAGGGATGTTGCTAAGCTCAGACAAAGACATTGCAGCCTTCTCATTGGCCCACAAGCAAGAAGGGAGGTTACTGATGAAAAAGAAATCTAGAATATTCGAGAATACGAGTATATAGCACTATATTCTAAATCTTTAGAAATTCTCGAAGTGGCGATATACGCGATTAAAATTTGCAATTCAAATATTCGCGCCCAACACTACTGATTACCCCCCACACACACAGGATGACTGACAGATCTCCCTGTATCAGAGTGTGTACGTAGGAGGCTGTCAGTCATATAACCCTATATAACACAGAGTTCAGCATTGCTCCCTCTATCGTATTCAGCTGTCAGATACGGAAGCAGAAATCACACGCCAGTATAGGTCATCATTACCAGATTGGCGGGGGTCTGAGTCCCGGCACCCCTACTGATCAGCTGTTACAGGGAGCCACCGTGCTCACAGACTCTCTGATGAGTGCAAGTAGGCCATGTGACCAATGTGCGGTGACATCAGGAAGCGGTGCTTAGGGAAGGCCCAATCTCTTCTAACAGCTGATTGGCAGGATTCCCGGATGTTGGACCCCTGGCGATCTAATATTGATGACCTATCCTGAGTCCGCTCTGGACTGCAAGTCCAGAGCGGAGGATCACACTCGCACACGGAGCGTGATTCCCGCAATGGACTCGCTCGTGTGAAACAGCCCTTATTGTCATCTTGTCTCCCATAATGCACTTCTCTCTGGAAACAGGAAACTGGCAAAATTCTGATTTTAGCTTTAAGTTGGCCTTACACATTAAATTATTCTCGGGGTTCAACCCCTTAAATCAATAAAGTCTAATAGGTTGTGCTTCAAAGAAATAGACCCTAGTGGCAAGTGATTAGTTCCAAAGGCAGCTGCTAGAGGATTTTTTTTTCTCCTGGACCTTTTGGGCGCACTATGGTATAAGTGCCTGGGCCCAGTAGAGGATCCTCTGGTACCCTGGTGGACCAGTCTGACTGATCAGACGAGGGAGTCGGGGGTCGAGAGAGAAATCTGTCCTCTGAATGAGCGTTTGGCCGACATCTGATGTGTATGGCCAGCCTTAGACATGAGTGAAGCAGATGTAACTCGATATCAGTGTGACATAAGGAAAGTATAAACCAATAACCAGATTACTGGACATTTAATGTTGAGCTTCATGTTGCTTGAATATGGAGTTTTCCCTAAATAGCTAATTGCTAATTTAAAGTTATTAATAGGACTGCTCCAGTTAGCTGACGGAGTGACCTGGAATAGAGCAGTTGTGGGAATTAGATATTACCCTAGGTATGGTAGATACAATAAGCGGCCGATCACTGGTCGTCCATTAGATATATCAGCTTTTGGTCCCTCTTGGTCCAGTCTTATATATAGAACTTGATCTGAAGGTCCTTTTACCTTGGCTGATGCACTGGCAATTATTGGGAACGAACCGTTCCTTCCTGATCATTGCCTGCACGTCAGACGAAGGGAGCACCACATTTCCATGCAGCCATTATCCCCGCTGGGGACAAACAATCGCTACTGTGTTTGTTCTTCTCCATGCTGGTTCATTGGCCTCTCCCCTTCAGCTTCTCCTGGCTCGGCTTGGTTGACAGGTCTCTCCCTATTTGCGTATAGAAGAAGTGCCAGTTTTCTGTTGTCACCAGTTTTAATAAATGTCCCCCTGAAATTTATTCTCTGAAATGGCCAAGTGTTTACATGAAAACACAGTCCATTGAGGGAGCCCGTCATTATGATGACAGGTTCCCGTAATCATATCTCATCAGGATCAGATATTCCATGGGCTGTCCAAAGTAAAGCAAAGCAGGTCTCTTTAGTTTTGCTACTGTGTTTGGCATCTTGGAGGAAACGTGAGAACCACCGGTCACCTGAATGTCTATATTTTAGCTTGAAAAAAATCGAGAACGCTCTGTGGCATGAACATAATGGCACTTTGTAGAATAAAACTTTTATTATAATAATTTACTTTTAGGTTTTTATTACTTTATATAAGATATTATGTTTATTAAAAGGAAAATACTGTGAGACAAATGGTACAAAAGCCAGCGGATAGAGTATCCCTCACTGATGATTATAGTATTATATTCTTCATTATAGTGTTTGGGAGTCATATATATCATCCTCATTTATGATATATCGTTTAAAGAAAAAATCCACCCCATACCCGAAGACTGTTTAGATACTTTTGTTGGTGGTCCATGGATGGGATGCATGTAACACTATTACATGTCACTTCTAATTAGCCGATATGGCCTCTGATGAGAGATCCTGGGAAGAAGGAGATCAGAAGTGTGGGTAGGGATTTCCTTTAGTTATGGATGGTTTTGTTTTTGCATACTATTCTTGGTCATCCCTGTACGGATCAACTGCTGAGCTTTCGTGAATGCATTGATAGGGCAGATGTATGAAAACTGTCTAAGGCCTTGTTCACACAGAGAAGGAGATTTATCAAAACGGGTGTACAGAAAAACTGGCTTAGTTGCCCATAGCAACCAATCAAATTCCACCTTTCATTTTTGAGAGCTCCTTAGAAAAATGAAAGGATCGATCTGATTGGTTGCTATGGACAGCCAGGGCCTGTTGCAGTTCATGTGGCTGTGGTTTATAGCTCTGTTTGATTCAATAAAGGACATGTCCTTTGTTGGTGCGGTGTCTGGACGGACATCGCTGGAAACTGGGGTGGGTGTCTTCTCGCGACTTAGCTCCATTCAATGGAAGTAGGTCCATGACATTCACATTGAAAAACCGCGATAGAAAACAAATGGGTTTCTGCTGCGAAATACATGGCAAATTGTGAACAGGGCCTCAAAGGAAAACTGTAACCAATCACAGCACAGCTTTCATTTCCAATTCTACTCTTAAAAAATGAAAGCTGAATTGCCATTGGTTGCTATGGGCAACAAAGACAGTTTTCCTTCTAGACAATTTTTCATAAGGGTTAGCGAGTAATATTTAGTATTTTTACTATGCACCACAGCGAAAACAAAAATAAGACCTCCTGAAGGGGCTGCGCCTCTGCTTCCTGGTAAAAGGAGGACCTTTATGTTCATACCCTCCCATCCCTCACTCCTCTTTATAGAAGAGAAGGGTTGGCCTGGACTCCCCTCCATTGTTTCATAGAATTATGTATAGGAGATAGATCACTGCAAATGGTTGTATATTAGTGTGGTTCACCATCTGCAGTGATCTTTTTACTCTTATATTTTCATCCACACATTATTTCATCTTGTGTAGGATGTTTTTGTGGTACGTGTGGTCCGCTGCCGGCATCCTCCATTGTATGCATTTTTGCTGGGGATTGCCGTTAGCAACGGATCACATGTGGAGGATCTGCTCCCCTGGTTATAAATACGCTACAGTATTTGGGGTTTGAGCATTTCATCCCAGTAAGGCCACTCTATTCTGTGATTATAATATTTTTTTTTTATGTATAGGAGATGCCTAAGGGCTCATGCACATGACCGTATGTATTTTGTGGTCTGCAAAACACGGATCCGCAAAAAAAATATGAGGACATCTGTGTGAAGTCCGTGTTACATAGTTTTTGTTTTTTTTGGGGGGGGGGGGGGGGGGGATCCATTGTAGCAATGCCTGTCCTTGTCTGCAAAATGTACAAGAATAAGGCATGTTCTATTTTTTTGGGGAACGGACTTGGGGACACATGGATACGGAATAATTTCCGTTTTTATGCAGCCCCGTTGAAATTAATGGTTCTGCATACGCGCCGCAAAAAAATGGAACGGATATAAAAATATGTTTGTGTGCATGAGCCCTAAGGAAGAGGGATGGAGACACCCAGAATGTATACCTTTGATGATCTTGGAATGGGATGAACGATTTTAGGGCATCACGTGTTAGAACAAATAGGAATGATGTCGGAGACAGATCTAACAAAAAATCCAGCAATTACTTCACTCTTAAAGGAAAAAGTGATATATTATATTATGCCTAGAGCAGGGCCCGAGGAGGTGGTAGATGATGCTGGGACTTATAGAACAGAATAGGTGTCATGCTCCGCCCCCTAAAGCCCTGCACTAGGCACAACATCAGTTGGTTGTACCTGCAGTGTTTCTTTAAGCCAGGGATGCACAACCTGCGGCCCTCCAGCTGTTGCAAAACGACAACTCCCAGCATACCAGGTCAGTCTACAGCTCTCAGGGCATGTTGGGAGTTGTCGTTTTGCAACAGCTTGAGGACTGCAGGTTGGTCTTCCCTGCTTTAATCCATTTAAATCAATGTAATAGACTTTATTAATTACCTTCATGGCAAATAAGAAATTATTGTTGCTGTGTCCCAATAATCCCATCAGTATCACGCCCTTTATTTGGAAATGGATGTGAATAAATGTAATGATCTGGTGCAAACAGCCCTAATGTAAAGTAGGCCCTGATACTGGTTAGTCCACGTGAATGGAATAGAAGCTAAGGTCCCATTGATTAACCTGCATGTTTTTATACCCAACTGTTATTTTTGGTTAATCCCATGTGAAAAATATAGGGTGAAAGGGGAACCAACACGAACAGGGATTTCCCAGAACAGCACTTTACAAATGGCGGAAGAACGCATCGTTTTACGGCAGGAATGGAAAGCGTGACTTCTTGTTCATTGAACTTTATTGTCCCTCTAAAGTTACTGATGACCATGTCTGTCCTTCTCTTCTGAATCCAGTGGCGCCCCACATGTGGAAAGGACGTGGGCGCAGGAAGATGTGTGATAGGAATAACCTCAATGCTGTAAGAACTTGCCCGAAACAAACTATTGTTCAAACAAAACCACGTGGAAATGTGACCGTAATAAAAAGAGGTTTTTGCTCTTTGGATGTCTGTGGTTTTATTGTTACTTGTGGCTTATAAAATTAAAAGAGGAAAATATAAAGGTTCAGGGGACACTTTACCGCACTTTCACTTTATCTAGACAATCATTACATCAGTGGTCTTTAAATTGTGGCTGTATACCTATCAGGGCATGCTGTTTTTTTACACATGCTGTTTTTTTTACACAATAAAAGCACACAGAGCTATGGGGACTGGGTATTGTGGATGTGCTAGCGGCCATCTAGCAGCCCATGTCTTCAGCTCTATACACAAAATCCCGGTGACAGGTTCCCTTTAAGAAGCAGATTCAATTTAGACGTCATGGAGCTCTGTAGAGAACATAGAACTATCAGCTTAAAACCATGAATATTTTATCATTGAAGTGTTAAGTTTGCTTTACTAAACCCTATAAATTGGGTTATGAAAATTATTCATGCAGCTTGGATATCATTTGAAGTGTTTATTAATATAGTGCAAAATATGATTTTACTGTATTCATAATTCTAGAAATTCAGTCATCACTGTGTTAATTGGACATAGCAATCAGGGGTGCACCACCAAAGAAGCCAGGTGAAGCGATCACAGGCAGCAGAAAGGTTAGGTGCATCCCTGATAGCAATATAGTCCACTCCACAGACATGTGGCTAGATATCCCCTGCCACTTCCTCTGCCCCCAAGTGGGTGAAGAATGTCATGAGCACTTGCACCATGCTACCTGTATCTAAAAGAGCTAATTGTTCATGATGTTTAGGCCTCCTGCACACTGTCCTCAAAACAGTCCGTGTGCATCCTGCTATTTTTCGAGGGGCCTGCTATAAAAATGTCTATTCTTGTGTGTAACACTGATGTGGCCAGCACATGGATGATATCCATTATTTTGAGGACCCATAGAAATAAAAGGGTCCATATGCAATATGCTAAAAATGCGGAACAGACACGGATCAGAAATATGTTTTTAAGGGCTCATGCACATGGCTGTAGCCATTTTTGTGGTTTGCAAATTGCATTTTTTGTGGAATGAGGTAATATCACTCGATATTACGCATTTTGTAAGGCGAGGTGACAAAAAAATGACTGTTCTGGCACAGTTTTTATTTATTTATTTTTTCAGCGTTCACCTGACTGGGTAGGTCATGTGATAAATTTATAGAGCAGGTTGTTTCAGACACGGCGATACCTAATATGCCTATTTATTTTCATTAAGTTTTACACAGTAAAAGCATTTTTGACAAGAAAAATATCTTTTGTTGTTGCCATTTTCTGAGAGCCATATTTTTTTTTATTTTTTGAGCGTTTGTCTTAGGCCTCATGCATATGTGATATTTTTATAGAGCAGATTGTTATGGACGGGCGATACCTAATGTGTCTATTTTTTTTATTTTGTTAAGTTTTACTCAGTAAAGTTGCCATTTTTTTAGACCCTTTTTTTTTTTTTTGAGCGATTGTCTTATGTAGGGTCTCATTTTTTGTGGGATGAGATGACGGTTTGATTTGACTTTTTGATCGCTTGGTATTACACTTTTTTTGCGAGGGAAGGTGACCAAAAAAATGCTGTTTTGGTACCATTTTTTTTTTACAGTGTTCACCTGACGGGGTAGATGATGTGATATTTTTTATAGAGCCGGTTGATACCTAATTTGTCTACTTTTCTTTTTTTTACAATTTTTTATTACTTAATTATGGGAAAAGAATGCTTTTTTTTAATTATGCAAAACTTTTTATTTTATTTTTATTCCCCCCCCAACTTTTGGGGGTCTGATCCCCTCTCCAATGCATTACAATACATCTGTATTGTAATGCATTGTCTGTAAGTGTATTACTGTAATACACTTACAGCTTCCTGCCTGTGAGATCCAGGGGGCTGGATCTCACAGGCTAACAGGGAAGGCAGCCACGATGCCTAAGGAAGGCATCGGGCTGCCGTCCCAGCCATCGGGTCCCCGTCACAGCAGCAAGGGGACCCGATGGGGACGGAGGGGGGGGGGGAGCTTTCTCCTTCCACACTCCCTCCATCTACGGCATACTGAGGGTTAATGTAAATATCGCGGTGACTTACTTCGTCTCGCCTCTATCACGTCAGTTAGTTTATTCGCCTAAATTACTGTATCAAAATACGAAGCTGAACTCTGCTTCGTTAATGAGGCACAAATCCGAGTTCTGCTTAGGCCCCTTTCACACGGGCGAGTATTCCGCGCGGATGCGATGCGTGAGTTGAACGCATTGCACCCGCACTGAATCCTGACCCATTCATTTCTATAGGGCTGTGCACACGAGCAGTGATTTTCACGCATCACTTGTGCGTTGCGTGAAAATCGCAGCATGCTCCTCTTTGTGCGTTTTCCATGCAATGCATGCCCCATAGAAGTGAATGGGGTTGCGTGAAAATCGCATGCATCCGCAAGCAAGTGCGGATGCGGTGCGATTTTCACGCACGGTTGCTAGGAGACGATTGGGATGGAGACCCGATTATTATTATTTTCCCTTATAACATGGTTATAAGGGAAAATAATAGCATTCTGAATACAGAATGCAAAGTACAATAGCGCTGGAAGGGTGAAAAAAAAATATTAAAAATTGTACTCACCTTAATTCACTTGATCGCGCAGTCGGCATCTCCTTCTGTCTTCATTTTAGCTCTGTGCAGCAACAGGACCTGTGGTGACGTCACTCCGGTCATCACATGATCCATCACCATGGTAAAAGATCATGTGATGACCGAAGTGACGTCACCACAGGTCCTGTTACTGCACACAGCTAAGATCAAGACAGAAGGAGATGCCGGCTTCGCGATCAAGTGGACTAAGGTGAGTTAAATTATTTTAAAAAAAATTTAACCCCTCCAGCGCTATTGTACTATGCATTCTGTATTCAGAATGCTATTATTTTCCCTTATAACCATGTTATAAGAGAAAATAATATAATCTACAGAACACCGATCCCAAGCCCGAACTTCTGTGAAGAAGTTTGGGTTTGGGTACCAAACATGCGTGATTTTTCTCACGCGAGTGCAAAACGCATTACAATGTTTTGCACTCGCGTGGAAAAATCGCGTGTGTTCCCGCAACGCCCGTTGAAAGAGGCCTTAGTATTTTGATACAGTAATTTATGCGAATAAACTAATTGACACGTGATAGAGGCGAGACAAAGTCTCACGATATTTGCTGAAACATTGGAAAGTAGGTTGATCCGAACCCGATTCGCTCAAACCTACTGATGAACTATCCAGAGGATAGGTCATCAGTATTTAAGTCTCGGAAAACCCCTTTGAAATTGACTATGTATGGTATGTCTTAAAGAGGTTAAGAAGCCCATTGTATATTTTCAAGTGTAGAGATGTTATCTGGCCCTACTACAATACAAGGGTGGAGACCGAAATTAGGTAAGGGGAAAGAATAACCACTATGCACATAACTCAATTTCTACAAAGTGGAACGAAAGAGCCAGTGCCAGTCAAGAGGGTGGCATGGTGGATGGTCGTACTATAACTGTCTCCACACTGAACAAGTTTTAAAGTTTTATTCTGAATAAAGCTCAGTAATTGCATAGTAATTAAAACATATACTGTGTATAGCCACACCACTGAAAATATTTTTGCTAGGGAATGGGAAAGATTGGGGATCATTTAAAAAAAACGCCTGTTCTTTGTTTCCCCTCTGTTCGGCCAAAGGATTTACCTAATTTATGAGAAGGTGTGCGCCGACAGTCCATGCGCCAGGAGTAAATACTACTACAGCTCCTGACTGGAGTAGTTTTACTCCAGCATTTATCTGTTTCCAGGAGGGTCCATTCACACGTCCGTTTTTTCTTTCCTGATCTGTTCCGTTTTTTCAGGAACAGATCTGGACCAGATCTGGACCCATTCATTTTCAATGGGTCCTGAAAAAAATCTGACATTGTGCTGTCCGTTTTTTTTCAGGACCCATTGAAAATAAATGGGTCCAGATCTGGTCCAGATCTGTTCCTGAAAAAACGGAACAGATCAGGAAAGAAAAAACGGACGTGTGAATGGACCCTTAACGTTAGTAAATTTTCCAGGGCTGATGTCCTGGCCCCCTGCATGCCCTCGCCAATCCCAAGTGGTGAGCACTGCGTAACAACACACGGGCGTTAAAAAAAGTAGCAAAAAGATGTCAAAAACTGACATAAAAATGTTTGTAAATGACCACCATTGTGTTTACATACAATAGAGTGCAGCCACATGTGGCAGCTATGATGAGCTGGCAAACTGTGCAGCCACGGCGGTATTCTACTAGCGTATTAGAAGCAGATTGTGTATTGTGTTCGTGGCTAATGGATGCGCGGTTTTGTAGGTTACCACACGGCCAAAGCTTAAAAAAAAAATACTGCTGAATGGTTCCCAGCTGCATGGTGGCCACCATATGTAGCCATACCCTACAGGTGAATCCATTCTAGACAATCCTCGGTAGTAAAGCCATACAGGGCACCAATAACCATGCAGCCAATTGTTTTGGCTGCGTGATTTTGTGGTTTCCCAGTAAAATGATGTGGCCACTTAATTTGAAAACTGTCGCTTGTCACCCCATTTGGTCTTACCCTATGTGCTACATCTGAACTATAGGCGGACATATTTCAGCAAATGGTTAGGGCTGGAGAGATTTGTGCTGATGTTAGTGGCGTCACTAGAACTGACTGAGTCTCACAGCAAATTTCTTAACGGGGCACCCCCAGCAACCCTGACTCCTGGGGCCAGTCAAGATAGCGCTCTCAGACCAGGCCCAGCAGCCTCTCTTTCCGTTTCCTACATGTATACACGCTTTCTTGCAAAGCGATAATTCTCAGCCTCAAGTTGGCCATATTAGGACTCCAGTCAATGGGTACAAAGTGCCTATATGTCTGTCATATGGTGTCTAATGGAGTATGGGATGTTCACTCCATATGAAGGAGGCATAAGATAGTGCCGTATAGGCCTAGAGTCATTTATGGGTAATTACAGATCCATACAATGGAAATTTACAGGAGGCCAAACAACACAAATCATTTAAAAAATGAAATAAATGCACATATGTAACCTCAACACTATAAGGCAGGAGGGGGAGTGCAGGCATATACAGTACATATACCCTAATGCTCTCTGGTTGTACACATCTCCTTAAAGTCGCCTGTTATGACACTACAAAAAAAAAAAAAAGGTGAAATTGTTGGCAAGGTTTTCTGAAAATAAGAGCCGGATTCATTTAGTTGTCACCCTAACCAACTTGATCTGCCGCTCACCAGCCACTGGGGCATGAAATAAGATGCCAGAAAGACTTGTGTAGGGGTTAGATGAGCAATGTGTCTTGAAGGCCAGGAATCCAGGGCCGATACCGGTGTTAATAAAGAGATTTGTCTTCATTTGGCAGTGCTGTCTGAATGCGGATGAGTATTTGGGCAGTGTGTGGGGGAGGGGGAATTACAGTCACGGGTTTCCTGCAATCGACGGAGAAAAACCAGTATACATACAGGCACGAGTAATAGAAATCACTAAGGACATAAGATGACACAAGCCAAAAGTGAATTCTAAGGTAAATTTAAATATACTAAGCAAATAAAAATTATTCCTTCATGTGGTTAAAAAGCATTTTCTGAGAAAGCTGGGTGACAACTCGAGTGTCTGCCACTGAAGTTGGCATAGGGGTTGTCGCCCTGCTATCCCAGGCAATCTACTACTTTCAACTACTTTCTCAGTCTGGTATTGCTGCATATTGACAATTGCCATTCAGGATCCTAGAACAGCTCGGTAACATCACGAGTGCAAACAGTGAAAGTTGGCACTCTCTTCCAGAATCCAGGATATAATGGAGAAATAGAGGAGTAGAACATTAAGGCTGGGTTCAGACCTGAGCGCTTTACAACGCGTTCCTGCGCGCTGTAAAACACTCAACAGGCAAGAACCAATCGCGCTGTAAAACGCCCGACACCCCAAGAAGTACATGAGCTTCTTTGGGGCGTCTTGTCGCGCGTTCCCGTCCATAGACTTCAGCGGGAACGCGCGACAATGGGCGTTCGCTTGTCTCTGTATGCGCGATTGCAAATGCCCATACAATCGCGCATACAGAGCGCTCCATCGCGAACGCTCAGGTCTGAACCCAGCGTCAAGGGGTTCTTCTCGTTGGACAATCACTCACGCTGGGTTCAGACCTGAGCGTACTTGAACGTACGCTCTGTATGCGCGATTGTACGGGCGTTTGCAATCGCGCATACAGAGACAAGCGGACGCCCATTGTTGCGCGTTCCCGATGAAGTCTATGTACGGGAACGCGCGACAAGACGCCCCAAAGAAGCTCATGTACTTCTTGGGGCGTCGGGCGTTTTACAGCGCGATCGTACGTGCTGTAAAACGCCCAGGTGAGAACCATTCCCATAGGGAATCATTGGTTCTTGCCTGTTGAGCGTTTTACAGCGCGTAGGAACGCGCTGTAAAACGCTCAGGTCTGAACCCAGCCTTACTGTTAGAAGGGTCTCCTAATGATAACTTGAACACAGGTTGTCCTGCTGCTGCCAACCCCTCCCAACCCCCCCGAGCAATCAACTGTGATCTGTGGGGGTCCTGGCAGGAAGTGTTTATTTATCTGCAACACCTCCGCAGGACAAATTAAGCATTACACAGTTCTTGCTGAGATGAGCTGCTCTCAAATGTTGGGTCCTCCAGAGAGAAATGCATTTTTAGGGTCCGGCTAGAATATGTGAATGTATATTTTAGGGAACAATCTTTTTTTAATCTAAAACATTTTCATGTCTGTTGGTCTTTGACATAGGGACGCTTCATGATCTCAGAAAAATCTAAGTCAGGGAATAGCGTGATAAACAATAAAGAGAAATTGAGTCAATTGCTGCACAGATTTACCATGAACTGGCAGATGTTCTTTCTGCATCATACACACAATGCAATAAGCATCCTATTCATGTAGACATCTGCAGAATATCCCTTCCTTCAGGGGTTGAACATCACTGGTGCAGAGGTAGGAGGGAAGAACATACAGTAGACGCCTATGATGGGCTAACTAAATCTAATTCATTCAAACTCAACCTTCTGGAGCACCAAGGGGCTGTCCCCTCTGCTCAAGACCCTCCCCCCCAACCAATCATATTACTCCTTTCAATTTTCAAAACTCCTTTGGAAAATGAAAGGTGGAGTCTGATTGGTTGCTATGGGAAAACTAAGCCAGTTCTACTATACACCAGTTTTGATAAATCTCCCCCATAGTGCATAAAAGTCACCAATGCTCTGGTGCCTGAATAACTGCAGAGTCCAAACCTCCCTGTGAACTGGGGGCATGCGTTTCCATTGCCCAGCAGCTGCATGCAAGCCTTACATCAACAAGCACAATGCCAAGCCTTGGATGGAGTGGTGTAAAGAAAGTGACCACTGGATTCTGGAGCAGTGGAAACGTGTTCTGATGAATCACACTTCTCCATCTGGCAATTTCATGGAAGTCTGGATTCTGTATTTGGTGAATGTCAGAACGTTACCTGCCTGACCCTGACTGCACTGTGCCAACTGTAAGGTTTGGTGGTGTAGGGATAATTCTGGGAGGTTGATTTTCAGGGGTTGGCTTCGGCCCCTTAGTTCCAGTGAAGGGAAACAGCATGCCAAGAAATTTTGGACTATTGTATGCTTCCAACTTTGTGTGAACAGTTTGGGGAAGACCCTTTTCTGTTCCAGCATGGCTGTGCCCCAGAGCACAAACTAAGGTCCATAAAGAGTCTGGTGGGGATGAACTTTACTGGCTGCACAGAGTCCTGACCTCAACTCTATCAAACACCTTTGGGACGGAGATTTGGGACCCCCAATAATCGGACAGCACTCCAGGTAAAAAAACAAAGATTTATTCACCCATGTGGCAAAAAGGAAGCAACGTTTCGGCTCAACAATAGAGCCTTTCTCAAGCATGGAACACAAGTGCAAGTGACTGATATATAAGCCAAACAATTCATCTAATCAGTGAACATGATGCCAAAAAGCTGTGTACAATTCATAACATAATTGATCCATATACAAATAAAAATACTATATTTCATTAGAAACCAGTGATCAATGTCATATCATATATATGCAGTGTTACAACAATGTAATAGTGTTACATAAAGTGCAAAGTGAATAAATAAAGTGCATATATACATTGTAATGAGGTGTATAACGCAATAAAAAATCAAATCAAGGGGCAGAGACCCGAGAACAAGGAACCTATAGTCATACCCAACAGGTGGATCCAATATGTTGCAGACTTTAGCGCCATTTTCGGCGACTAGAAATTCACAGTGCGCATACTCCAGGGGACGGGATGGGTGCGCGGAAACAGGAAGTGACACACAGCGAGGAACCGCGCATGCGCACCTCAGAACTGTTCCATGCATCTCCATCTTTAATGTAGTTTCTATCGGATAGAATTGCGTGCATGCGCACAGAAAGAATGAGATGATGCCGCCATATTGGACTGAGGCGGGCTGCCCAAATGCTAAATACGAGCCGTACTGGAACTCATGTGGCTCCGACAGAACTGCTCACATTACCACCACACATAGGGGGGATGAAACCTTCCCAAACCCGGCACCCCAGACCAACATGCACTGCACGTTAGTGCAATGCATATTGAATAAGTGTGCCTGGTGGTATCAGTATATCACAGTTGAATCAGGGAATCTCCTGACGGGAAGAACAGATGTATGTGCAAGATATTATATAATAACCACACTTGGAATAAAGGCACAGTAACCAATAAAAAAAAAAACATTGAAAAAAAAACACATTTGTAGATCCAGCCGCTGGGCACGCTAGTTCCCGTTTCCCATATCTCCAATTCCCTGTTCCAGATAACTGAAGAGAAAAGAGAGAAAAAAATTACTTTTCCAGAAATAATATATCAATATCTGTGTTCAAACTCAACCATATCACAGGGGTAGGACCGAGCAGAAAAAGTGGAGGAAAAGGGGCAAGCCACCCCTCAAACAACACTATGGATTATATTCAATGTTGAGGCCAAAGGGTTTGAGATAATTGATTGTATCCAATACATTTCTCTTTTTTTCAACCACGTTAATCTATTGCCGCCTCTCCTGGGTAAGGGGACATGATCGATGATCCAACATTTCAGATCACGTTCACTGTGCCCCAGATCCAGGAAATGTTTCGGTACTGGTAAATCAGACCGCTTTTTGCGGGTCGTGTAGCGATGGGTGTTAAGACGGGTTTTGAGGTCAGTGGACGTCTCTCCAACATACAAAAGTGTGCAAGGGCATGTCAAAACATAAATAACTAAATTAGAATTGCAAGTAAGATAGTGTTGAATTGGAAAAGACACCCCCTTTTCCGATTCAACACTATCTTACTTGCAATTCTAATTTAGTTATTTATGTTTTGACATGCCCTTGCACACTTTTGTATGTTGGAGAGACGTCCACTGACCTCAAAACCCGTCTTAACACCCATCGCTACACGACCCGCAAAAAGCGGTCTGATTTACCAGTACCAAAACATTTCCTGGATCTGGGACACAGTAAACGTGATCTGAAATGTTGGATCATCGATCATGTCCCCTTACCCAGGAGAGGCGGCAATAGATTAACGTGGTTGAAAAAAAGAGAAATGTATTGGATACAATCAATTATCTCAAACCCTTTGGCCTCAACATTGAATATAATCCATAGTGTTGTTTGAGGGGTGGCTTGCCCCTTTTCCTCCACTTTTTCTGCTCGGTCCTACCACTGTGATATGGTTGAGTTTGAACACAGATATTGATATATTATGTCTGGAAAAGTAATTTTTTTCTCTCTTTTCTCTTCAGTTATCTGGAACAGGGAATTGGAGATATGGGAAACGGGAACTAGCGTGCCCAGCGGCTGGATCTACAAATGTGTTTTTTTATTGGTTACTGTGCCTTTATTCCAGGTGTGGTTATTATATAATATCTTGCACATACATCTGTTCTTCCCGTCAGGAGATTCCCTGATTCAACTGCGATACACTGATACCACCAGGCACACTTATTCAATATGCATTGCACTAACGTGCAGTGCATGTTGGTCTGGGGTGCCGGGTTTGGGAAGGTTTCATCCCCCCTATGTGTGGTGGTAATGTGAGCAGTTCTGTCGGAGCCACATGAGTTCCATTACAACTCGTATTTAGCATTTGGACAGCCCACCTGAGTCCAATATGGCGGCATCATCTCATTGTTTCTGTGCCCATGCACGCAATTCTATCTGATAGAAACCACATTAAAGATGGAGATGCGTGGAACAGTCCTGAGGTGCGCATGTGCGGTTCCTCGCTGTGTGTCACTTCCTGTTTCCGCACACCCATGCCGTCCCCTGGAGTATGCGCACTGTGACTTTCTAGATGCCGAAAATGGCGCTAAAGTCTGCAACATATTGGATCCACCTGTTAGGTATGACTATAGGTTCCTTGTTCTCGGGTCTCCGCCCCTTGATTTGATTTTTTATTGATGTTTTTATTGAGTTATACACCTTATTACAATGTATATATGCACTTTATAATTTATTTGTTTATTCACTTTGCACTTTATGTAACACTATTACATTGTTGTAACACTGCATATATACACTCACCTAAAGAATTATTAGGAACACCTGTTCTATTTCTCATTAATGTGATTATCTAGTCAACCAATCACATGGCAGTTGCTTCAATGCATGTAGGGTTGTGGTCCTGGTCAAGACAATCTCCTGAACTCCAAACTGAATGTCAGAAAGGGAAAGAAAGGTGGGCTACAACAGCAGAAGACCCCACCAGGTACCACTCATCTCCACTACAAATAGGAAAAAGAGGCTACAATTTGCACGAGCTCACCAAAATTGGACTGTTGAAGACTGGAAAAATGTTGCCTGGTCTGATGAGTCTCGATTTCTATTGAGACATTCAAATGGTAGAGTCCGAATTTGGCGTAAACAGAATGAGAACATGTATCCATCATGCCTTGTTACCACTGTGCAGGCTGGTGGTGGTGGTGTAGTGGTGTGAGGGATGTTTTCTGGGCACACTTTAGGCCCCTTAGTGTCAATTGGCCATCATTTAAATGCCACCAGCTACCTGAGCATTGTTTCTGACCATGTCCATCCCTTCATGACCACCATGTACCCATCCTCTGATGGCTACTTCCAGCAGGATAATGCACCATGACACAAAGCTCGAATCATTTCAAAAAGGTTTCTTGAACATGACAATGAGTTCACTGTACTAAAATGGCCCCCACAGTAACCAGATCTCAACCCAATAGAGCATCTTTGGGATGTGGTGGAACGGGAGCTTCGTGCCCTGGATGTAAATCCCTTAAATCTCCATCAACTGCAAGATGCTATCCTATCAATATGGGCCAACATTTCTAAAGAATGCTATCAGCACCAGAATCAATGCAACGTAGAATTAAGGCAGTTCTGAAGGCAAAAGGGGGTCCAACACCGTATTAGTATGGTGTTCCTAATAATTCTTTAGGTGAGTGTATGACATTACATTGATCACTGGTTTCTAATGAAATATAGTATTTTTATTTGTATATTGATCAATGTTATGAATTGTACACAGCTTTTTGGCATCATGTTCACTGCTTAGATGAATTGTTTGGCTTATATATTGGTCACTTGCACTTGTGTTCCATGCTTGAGAAAGGCTCTATTGAACCGAAACGTTGCTTCCTTTTTGCCACATGGGTGAATAAACCGTTGTTTTTTTTACCTAGAGTGCTGTCCGATTTTCCTTTTATATTTGGGCTTTGAACACATGCCCTGGGACATAGCAACCGCCGTAAGTTTTTTGGTGGCGCCATTTTTGTGTGTGTGTGTGTGTATATATATATCATTTTTATTTTATTTTTTTATTGAAGTGACAGCTGTCAGGTTATTAATACACATGTTGTCCCAAGCACACTAACCATTAATAACAATAAGTACAAATTAAGGGAAGAGGTGATGTTCATAGCCATCAATCATCTTATTGCTTTTAATAAATCAGTTCAACCGTGGGCAATGGGTTTTAACCAGTCTCCTTTAAATTAGGACTTCTTTAGAAGACAAGTTTATTAAGGAACCAAAATGAGGAACATCAGGGAACCATCTCTGTTGTACAGGTAAAATGATCAGTTTAGATCAGGGAGGCCCAGTCTGCAGCACTCCAGCTGTTGCAAAACTACAATTCCCAGCATCCCTGGACAGCCTACAGCCATTAGGCTGTAGTATTGCAACAGCTGGAGGGCCACACGTAGAGCAGCCCTGGTTTAGATGAAGGATATGAGCTTTTCAATCTGAGATTCAGTGGGTATAACCAAGTGATACTTTTTCAAGAGGTTGTGCAGTTATATCAAACTATATACCTGTGATATAATTATGTCTCCCTAAAACAATTCACTTACTAATAATAATGTATTTCCACTTTGGGCTCCAACTCCCCTTTTCTGACCCCAAGTCACATGACCACAACCATCCAGACTACACAGGTGGCGTGACGCTTCATCTGCCGATCACATGACTTCCTCCACTTGTAGCCCTGTCCCCTTTGATGGCACGTGTCTATCCTTTGAGGTGAGCTAAGCACCTGCTAGTCTAAGCGCATGTGCAGTGCAGTCAATAGCGTGCGACATCCTAGAATCCCTACCTCCTTTGATGGAGCGTATAATCTTTTGGAGCAAGTGCAGTGCTCTCTGCATTGAGTACATTCACAATCCCGCCTCTGATTGATGGCTGTAGTCTTCTCCTGATTGGATGTTACAGCAGAGGGGAGGGGCTGTGAAACAGCTGAATGCAGAGAGCACTTCACAGTAAAGCTCCGCCTCCAGCGCATTTGCAGAAGCAGAACCTAGTAGAATAAAAGTTCATATTCAGACTGCTTACTGATAATAAAAGCTCGACAAAAGTTATGTTTATCCTGCTCTCCCCAGCCCCTACCTAGTTCTGTCAGTAGTTTAGCATGATCGAAACTACTGACAGACTCCCTTTAAGGCTATACCGACAGAACACCTCTAGTGTTCAAACACTGTACGGCAAAAGCTGTCCAGAGATTAGATGGAGGATGCAGTTTACAATTCTGCATTTAAGCAAGTCTGTAAGGATGAGCTTCTTCTGTATAAGAAGTATACCCCTTCATAGCTTTGTACTGCAAAATCAGCTCTTCAACACAGAATTGGAAAAGCAGATACATTACAGAGTTTGGTCAATAGATGTGATCAGTCTAATTATGTACACATTTGGGGGCATTTTTTTATTTTATTATTATTGCATTGTACTCATTTTTACCAAAAAATAAATAAATCGGTATTTCAATTGGTCTTTAGTAAAAATTTTGAGCCCCTTTTTCTGTACAGCCTTGAGTTTCTCTAGTAGCAGGCACTGTATTTTTACCATATTCCATCAGGCAGCTCAGCTGACGGCTCCTTATCGCTGACCTCCTAAACACTCATTATAGCTCAATTCTCATATTACTGAGAAGACTGTGGCTTAAATAAGTGTTTATGACCTTTTAGTAATTTAGAGAAGGTTTATCACATAACGGGCACAAAGCGAAAGTACAATTCACACAGCTAGACAAATAGTTAAAGGGGTTTTCGGAAATTTTGATACTGATGATCTATCCTAAGGATAGGTCATCAGTGTCTGATCAGTGGGAGTCAGACACCTGGGACCCCCGACGATCAGCTGTTGAAGGCACTGGTGCTCCTGTTAGTGGGCCTTCTCCCTGCTTACAAAGAACAGTGCCGTACATTGTATAGCGGTTGTGCTTGGTACTGCGATCAGCCCCGTTGAAGTGAATGGGGCTGAGCGCGATACCAAGCACAGCCGCTACACAATGTACGGCGGTCAGCTTGGTAAGCTGCGAGAAAACTTCAGCGCTGACAGGAGCTGATCGGCAGGAGTCCCGGATGTTGGACTCCCACCAATCAGATACTGATGACCTATCCTGAGGATAGGTCATCAGTATCAAAATATCAGAAACCCCCTTTAACCCTTTCCCACAGAATGGCTTAATTTTAATAAAGTGAAAATACATTTTTAGCCCAAAATGAGTAAAATGCCTGCGATGGTGTACATAGCCTTTAGGTCCTACTGGACAGCGCACTACATACACAGAATAATAAAAGAACTCTGGGCAGCCGAGTTCATCTTCTTTATATATAGATGCATGTAACAATGACATATTCTCTACATTCACCAAGAGATCACTTTTCTGCAGCAGCTTCACTCAGGTTTAAAATGATCGTCGGACATTTTTAGACATTAATAATTATGGGTACCCTAAAACAAGTAAAAAAAATTATAAGACAAGTTCATTAGGGAATGAATGGTGAAGATGATATGGCGGTTTCCTGAATGGAAGAACTGTATTCTCTGCCGGACTGTAACCTCCTGGACTAGGAGGCGGCCATTGCTCCACTTTGTCCTCGCGGATATAGGGAAGGCACACAGCTGACTGGGCTATGTGCAGTGATAGGCAAATCTCGCGTGTCACGAAGCTGGGGCCCTTGAGTGGCCACCTAGACCTTTCATACAGGTGTCCCCTCCAAATGAGGAATGAGAGGGTTTCTTCCAGGCTCCTTCCCCTCTTCCTTGCCCTCTGCTTTCAGCCATTCCATCTTCTGTTGGTGCTGCCGGATAGCATCGGCCACGCGGGCATCAATCATGGCTTCTGACAAAACACCATCTTCTGAGGCATATGCTGCAGCCTGCAATACATACGATATAAATGGTTACATAACCATATAGACAACAAATATAGGACAGACGCCTTAGGCTGTGTTCACATCTGCATTGGATTGGATCAGTCGCAGAAATTTTTTCAAAAAATCTGCCAAGTGTCAATCCACCCGCAGGGCAGACATAGATGAGCATGTTCAATGTGAGAAACTCGCTGTGTGTTGCAGTGTGAGTTTCCATTCTGACCTCCGCTCCTCTGCCGTCAGTGTAATTCAGTAGATACAGGTCTAGCAGGGACACACAGCACTATAAAGCATTATAATGCAGTGTGATTCTGTCAGAGGAGCGGAGGTCAGAACGGGAACTCGCACGGCAACACGTAGCAAGTTTCTCACATTTAACATGCTCACCTTTGGCCTTAAAGTGGTTCGCCAATTTGGACAATCTCTAAATGTTAGAATGGTCCCCCTGCTGGAACCTCTAGTGATCTGTGGGGAATCCTGGCAGTTCAGTTTCATTGTGGCACCACCATAGGGGAAATGAAGCATTACACAGTGCCCACTCAACTCAATCAGTTGTCTGTGTAATGTAGACAAGGACAGGTCCTCCAGAGCAAGACAAGGACAGGTCCTCCAGAGCAAGAGACAATCTTGGCTGCTCTCTAGTCTGGACTATAGATGAGGATCTGGAACAAAAGACCCCTCTATTAAACCAGAATTCCCTAAAAGAGCACATGGAAATTATTTTTGTAAATCCCAGCTGCAGTAGGTGCAGCTATAGAGTGCACTGTTATGTACAGCTGTATCACACTGCATACTATATGTGAGTGGGGACCATCTGAAATATAAAGAAACTCCAGAAAAAGCCACTTAAAGCTAGTGATTACCTTCAAGGGGCAGCACATGTCTTTTCTCTCTGGTATTTTTTGATTATATGTGTCATGCTCCGCCCCCTCAGGCCCTGCACTTGGGATAACACAGTATCAGTTTTTCCTGAAGTGTTCCTTCAAGGCTATGTTTACATGGCGTCACAGTATCTGCCTCATTTTTCAATTTCAGTGCCGGACAGCCGCTCACGGTCAACCCCAAATGAATGGAGCTCAATCAGGAGCAGACTCCAGCTGCAGTTTTTTCCCGTGGTGTCTGCAAAGAAACAGCGCCAAGAATGGACATGTCTATTCCTGGCACAGTCTAGAAAGCCACACATATATAGTCCGCAACTGCATGAACGGTGGTGTAGACTCCCATAGAAAACAATGGGAGGTGGTTTCAGCGCAGACACCATGCAGTTCTTGGCGTGTAAAAATGTGAACATAGACTAAAATTATGAGTTTTCTCCGGCTGCAAAGTTGTCAATTCGATAACAACTAATCACAGAGGGGGTCTTAGAAGCATGAACTGAACCCCGGGGGACAAAAAAAAAAAAAAAAAAAAAAAAAAAAAGGGCGTGGTCCACAGAAGGATGTGATGACCCTTTTCAGTCCCATTGTGAAGTCTGGACGTGAGACATACGACCCTTTAATCAGTATCTAACTGCGGCACATTTGCTGAAATAACAGTCGCTGCAAGAAAAACGGAGAGGAATGATTTGTGCAGATCTCCCCTCACTTCATCATGTAAATGACGGTGTCACAGGAGGATTCAGCGCCTGCTGCTCGCCCCGTCCCCCATGAATCATTCCAGGTCAAAAGCTATTATTTAATATGGAAATAAAAGTGTCACCCCCCCCCCCCCCCCCCAGCCCTCCGCAGCCTGCGGGAAAAAGGAGAAAACATAACCAGGATGGCACGGACCACCCTAAAATGGTGATCTCCAATCTTGTGGAACTACAACTCACAGCATGCCCTGAGAGCCAGATTTCGGGAGTCGTACTTCCGTAACACAAATTGAAAACCATCTAAAAGAAGGACTATAAATATAGGCTGCGGCACCCTACAAATTTGATATTTTACTTACACTGCTTCGGGAAAAGTGTGTCACCGTTACAGCTACTAGGGGGTCTTTACCCAGCTTTCCCAGACCCCTGAATGGTGATAAGCTGCATCAAGCAGTGATACAAGGTGAGGGAGACTAGGAAAGCATGGTGACATATGCTGGGAGCTCTTATGGAAGCTGTAGTATGGATGACCACTGTGCAAACTACTTATCTTAGGGGTTATCCTAGGATTGATGTAAAAAATGAAAATTAGACAATATATAGTACATGACAGTCTCTAACAAAGCTTGAACCAGCCCTTTACACATTTGTCTGCTAGATTTATTTTAGGCTGGCAGCTCAGAGGGAACTGGCACAGCTTCTTACAGAAGATATAGCTGGTGATCAGATGAAGATTTCAACTAGGCATGTGCGACCTTCTCAGTGAGGTGGACAAAGAAAGAAGGAAAAGAACAAAACAGCAGGTGGCGCTATGCTGACATTTTATGGAATAGCTCACTGGCTAGATCAAATTTTTAATTACCGTACATGCAACTACGAAAGTATTCAGATCCAGGTGCTGGGTTGAAAAATGTAGAATATTTTTAACCCAATTTATTCGCCCCTCCAGGAGTAATTTACATGCCATGTTATGCTACCATGCATTATGGTCCTTAAAGGAGTATTGTTACCCTGTCCAATCATTGCTGACAATGTCATTGACATGGGAATGGTACCACCCATTGGGCAATTTATTCATACATTTCCAGAAGGAATAATAGAGGAATGGCACAATAGAAAAGATGCTCCAGAATTGTTTTTCCAAGGGTACTTTCACACAAGCGGTTTTCTTTTCCAGTATTGAGTTCCGTCCTAGGGGCTCAATACCGGAAAAAAAAAAAACAGATCAGTTTTATCCTAATGCATTCTGAATGGAGAGTAATCCGTTCAGTATGTATCAGTTCAGTCACTGTACGGTTTTTGGATGGAGAAAATACTGCAACGTGCTGCGGTAGTTTCTCCGTCCAAAATTCTGGAACACTTGCCGGAATAGACATTATTTTACATTAAAATGCATTAAATGCCAGATCCTGCCCTAAGTGTTCCGGAAAAACAGAACCGGTTTAGTGTTCTGCGCATGCACAGACTTTTACAAATGTGAAAAAGATAAATACCGTATCCGTTTTTCCGGATGACAACCGGAGAGACAGATCCGGTATTGCAATGCATTTGTGAGACAGATCCACATCCGGATCAGTATATAAATGGTATCCGTTCGCATACAAATTGCCGGATCGACGGAACTGCCTGCCGGAATCCAGCGACGCTAGTGTGAAAGTACCCTAAATCAGACAGGTCAGGAGAGGTGACCTGTCTGACCGCCCTCTTTAAGGCTACATTTACACCTAGATGCTGGTCAGGGTGGATACCTCTAGGACTGCATCAGACCCATATTTCAGCTTGATTTCCCATTTGAATGCATTTCTTCATACAGAGAGCCAATCTCCAGAATGATGAACATGTCACATCACCATGCACAGACTGTCTGGCGGGTCTGCTGACACTTCCACTCTCAGTGGGATATTTTCCGTTAATATGTCTCCCATTATCTTAGCGTCTCTCTTCACTTCTCCTAATGTCAGTGGAGTAGGGGGCTCCTGCTGACTGTGTGCATTCAGCTTCGGGTCACGAATGATACAGAAATGAAGTGACAAGTCTTTCAAGCTGAAAATAGGTGTTTGTACCCAGTGTAGTGTATCGGTGTGATGCGTGTCACTTTCACGGGCTGCACATCTTCTCTACCTTCACAATGGCTGCGGCAAGAACATGGGAAAAGGTGAAGGACGAGGAGCTGAAATGGGCTCAAGTAGCACCATACTGCATTCAGACATTGGGAACGGTCAGGGAAGTGACTACTGAACTCTACTGGTCTATGTCAGAGGTTCTCAGCCTCCTGAGCCACAGTCAAACACAACACATAGTGATGAGACCCCGATGTGGACTTACAGGTTCCTACAGAGTTAGACCGGGTGCTAAGAGTCCGCTGTCCATCCAAATTAGATGGTGGGGTGGCTGAGCTGGAGGAGTGCACCATCAGCACTTTTCTCCAATCATTGGGCATGCGATTCATAGTGCTCCTACATGACCTACAATTCTAGCTCTTGAGGGACATTAAGCTGCAAGAAAAAGTAAGTGAACCCTATGGCATTACCTGGATTTCTGTATTAACTGGTCTGAATGTTATCAAAGTCACAATTATAGACAAGTACAATCTAAAAAAAAAAAAAACTAGTAGCACACACCACAAACAGTTTATTAGACCTATGCACACAACCGTATCCGTTTTGCACTCAGCAAATAGTGTATCCACTAAATACGGATGTGGTCCGTCATAAATTCTTGAAATCATGTTTTCGTGCACCCACTGACTTTAACTGTCCATGGTCCACATTTTGCGGACATCCGCATCCGTATGTCCGTTCTGCAAAAATATAGAACATTCTGCAAAAATATAGAACATGTCCACAGACCATGGACCCACTGAAGTCAATGGGTCTGCAAAAAAACATGGATGTAACACGAATGGTATCCGTATTTTGTGGATACACAATTTTCGGACCACAAAATACATACAGTCGGGTTAACTGGGGTCTTCGTGTGCACACCGAGTAAACATCTGCAGTGAAGGGAGGAAATTAAGTGAACCTCTGTGTCAATGAAGTATCCAAGAGCTAACTGGCAAAGTTAAAGCGTGACATTCAAATTGCAGGTTTTAATCCCCGGCTGGGATCATGTGCCGAATGTATGTCACGTGAAGATGGAAGTACAGGCAAGTGCGGCATCTTAGATAATACCTTTAAGGACATATGATTGGGACTATGGATTTCACAGGTGTTTTGTCCATGAAATAAAGGCACACAAAGCCTGGTTACTGTCAAATCTGGTCTTCTAAAGAAACCTTGGTTAGTGAGAACCACGCCTCGATGCAAAAAACTTTCAGAACACCTCAGAAGGTGTGTTATGGAGACACAAAGGCTAGAAAAGAATTGCTAAACACCTGTAGAATCTACATGAATCCATGGTTAGACAAATTATCTACAAATGAAGAAATTCAGGACTGCAACATTAGAAAGGGTGTCCAGTTAAAAGGGTTGTGCCAAGTTTTAACGTCATCCCCTATCTTTAGTACATGGTGATATCGAACAGATTTGAGGAGGTCGGACACCTGGAAGAGAACGGGGCATCTTGTTTCCCTGGCCTGTTGGGGTGGCAGGTCGAGCATGCACCCTACTGCTCAGATCTAACTCTATGGGACTACCGAAGACAGTTCATGTGTTCAAAATTAAAAAAAAAACACTGAGCAAGAATGGCGTTCATGGAAGGGCACCACAAAAGGGAGCTGCTGCTGTCCGCATTTCTAGTTCACAGAAACACGGTTGTCATGTTTCATGTCCATTCCACCCATATCTTATCCATGCCAAAAAAAAATATATTGCGTTTATACTGCCCCCTACGTACAGGGACATGGACCTAGAATAGCAAGAAGAATTGCCCTCAACATCCATCAAATAAAGTCCTACACCTTACTGAATTCTATAGAAAGGTAATACAATGAAGTAATACACATCAGACCTCTAGACCCTAACCAATAATTCAAGACTAGAGATAGGGCCCCGACCAGTTGGGCTATTTTGGACTATTCATTCCAAGCTATGTTGAGATACTAAAGACCCTGAAAAGGTTAATGAGGGAAAGATGAGCTGTGCAGGCAGTAAAAGTGAACACATGCTGAAGCTAATGAAGCCCCATTTCTATTCATGAATGCTGGGGAAGTTGGAGCATTCACATTCGACAGCAATTCTGTGTAAGCAGTTTGACTCCGGCAGCTGGCAGGTGAAGGCCCATCCTCCCCACAAAATGCCTTCTTGAGGGATTTTCCAGAGCAGCGGCTGTGTAATGTAGATTAACTGGAAAGGGAGAGTTCTCCCTCCTCTCATCTCCGGCTGAAGGTCATAGGAACGAAGAGATGCATTCAAGGAACATGAGAATACCTAAACACAGGGTGGAGGGCGGTGAGCCCAGAGGTAACTGGTCAGTGGAGTCCGCGTTCTGATCCAGTAAACGCTTGCAATGAACTATAGGTTGCACCCAGATCTGGGTGAGAGTCCCGACGTGGGGACCACCGAGTCATGGTTTCATACAAATAATGAACCATTTCAATTGTTTCATAGGAAACCTGGTTGGAAGAACGTTCCAGAATCTCCTTCCAGGTCTGAGGACAGGTGTCTGGCTGTCTCAATGATGAAGCTAATGTGTGACATCTATGGCCGGCTTGAGTGAGGGGGACTTATCCCTGATCTTAGGTGGCTACAGAATAATTTAGCACCATGGCTTGGTTATTAAGAAAGAAATCAGAAATTATTCAGTAATAGAACTCTAGGGCCCTAAGGCTTAGTTCACACGCTTTTTTTTCCCCCATAGACGTCTGGAAATAATTCCATGGATCGAAAAAAAATAAAAAGGGCCTTTGTAGTGCGCTACTTAATTTCCCGGCTTTCAGTGAACATCTGGCCACAGCATTTTTGTTTTAAAAAAAAAAAATATAATAAAAATAAATAAAAAACAAGGCATTTTCCCCAAAAACACATTATGTGCGACTCCACCCTGATAGGGTCTCAAGCAATGGGAATAACCTGTATGGTTGTTATGTACGTCAAGACGTACATTGACACCATCTTGAATGCAGCTCGTTTGCAGTTTGATTTTAAAGGATATGACCAAGTAGGCAACTATTTGCAAACTATCTTCTACCGTTTTGGTCTACTATGCAGACCTATGCATCTCCTTGGTTACACACCACGGAAAAACATGCACTGTCTGATCCTGCAGCAATACTCCTTTTCCTATGACCCCTAGTTTACGTTAGTACTCTTGGAGACAATTAGAGAGGTGTCTGAATGTGCATTAAAGGCAATGATCTCTAGACACATGGGGGACACAGCCAGCCCTAGGCATGATGCGTAGGCCTTGTACAGGATTAGGAAAACATGGCTGCTTTCTTTTAGACACACCTGTCCATGGGTTGTCCATTGCACTGCAGTATAGCACCACTGAAATGGCTGCTCGTATGGCTGAGCTGCAGTACCAGACCCACCCTGTGGACAGGCGTGGTGCTGTTTTTCGAAGAAAGCGGCTATGTTTTGGTTGACTACATGTATTTGTATGATATGTCTGGTTTTGCTGTATCAAGCAGGGGCTTTAATAATCTCAAACCCTCTGAGTTCACAAAATAACTGCACCCCTTTACTACACATAATAGGTAACTACATACAAAAAAATAAATAAAAAATTTATATATATATATATATATATATATATATATATATATATATATATATATATATATATAATCTACCAAAACCAAACCAATCAATATCTGAACAAAACAAGGGGATATAAGAAAGTCGGCAGAAGTCTTCATTACTACCTAGCATGTAAATGGTGTTTTCAGTCTTAATTATTAATCGTGCGTTTAAAAATTAATTGCCATTAAACATTTACAAATGGCAAGGAGAAGCGCTGAAGGCATCCATTACATAGACACAACTGCATGTTTTTATCTAAAACTGAACAGAATCTGCAAAACGGCTGGAGGCCATTATGATGCTGAGCTTTATTCTGATCCAGCCCAGAGTAGTATCGCCTAATGGTTCAGAGGACAGAGGCAGTGATTATAGGACAGGTGAAAAAAATAACACAAAGATATGCAAGTGTAAAACATATTGAATGTTATAGAACAAATGAGCCATAACCCATACCGGGCACTAGGGATTACCAACTCAAAAATATCCCCAATTACTGTCTAAACCGCTGCTGCCCCTCTGAGGTGTACGGTGTATTCCTATTTTACCTAGACCTTCACTGCACAGCTAATGGTACGATTGTTGAGTGTCGACCAAGGTGATTCAATAAACTGGGGCAGAAATGTGCAAGAAAAACTTAAGGAACCGGATGAGCTGTCATCAAGAGAGGTCAACCAATGGCAGCTGGCCGGAACTGGTCTACTGAAAAAAGGCAATGCGTTTCAAGGGTTGGGCTAACTAAGCCTGTGTCACACCTCAAAATGCGCAGACTTTTCAGCCCTGTAGAAACTGCAGAATATGGAGAATATAAAGCCGCCATACACTTGATATGTGTATCAGGTGGACATGGTAATTTCAGCAGGACCAGCCAACCATCTAATTTGTATGAGGGCCTTCGAACTCTGCTTTTGGGGAACATAAGGATTGGGCTGTTGGATCTCAACATGCCCAATCCCTTTGTTCTTGGGGAGATAACACCAGTTGTCTGGCAGCAGCTTTATGTATAGATAAGGGAGAGATGGGATTCTCCCAACAGTTATTTTATGGGTATGGCCAACGTACGCAAGTGTTTATTTTATGGGGTATCGAAAAAAGTGGGTGACAACACATATGGGGGAGCTCTACCAACGGCTATGTAAACCAAGTCCTAACCTGTGGAATGTAACAAACACAAGGGAGAGCATACATACGGATCCAGCTGTTCTAAAACTACAACTCCCACCATGCCCTGCTATAGGTTGATAGCTGTAGGCTGTCCAGGCATGCTGGGAGTTGTAGTTTTGCAAAAGCTGGAGGGACGCAAGTTGAGCATCCCTGCTCTATGCAGATGTCATCCTTTTTTGGATTTGGACCCATTGCTGCTAACCACTGAGCCACCAATATGGCCAACATTAGTAGAGCAGTGGATCATCATCCACAATCTGCCTCGTGAAAGGGGTTCTGCAGTTTTTTTTTTTAACTGATGATCTATCCTCTGGATAGATCATCAACATCTGATCGGCGGGGACACCCGGGACCCCCGCGGATCAGATGCTGATTATCTATCCAGAGGATAGATCATCAGTTTTAAAAAAACTGCAGAGCCCCTTTAAGGCAGGGACATTTTCAGCTCCTGCATAAGACGACAAACTTGGCTTCCGGGACAAATGGCTGCTATATTGGAGGTCATCCAGATTTCCCAGAAACAGAATATAATTCCTGAAGGCTAGGCATACCTTCACAACTTTTTTTTTAATGCCTTACTGCCTCTATCAACAACAAATGCTGCAATATGACCTGATGAAAACTTTCTATGCATCCCCATGGTAACAGACGACAAACAAAACCCTGCAGTCAGAAAACCTCCATCTAATAATAATCAATCTTTTATTTCCATAACACCAACATATTCCAAAAACTGCACCAAAAACCGGGGCCTTCTCGGTCCACGGGGCTGAGCTGCAATACCACACAAAGCCCAAGGACAAGCGGTCTCCTTTCTGGCAGTATGAGGAGCGGACTCCCTTTTTTTTTTTCTAATCTCCTACAACCGCCTTCAGCACAAACTCCTTAATGACTGATATTTACTGTGCCTTTAATATGTCCTCAAACACGTCCAAGCGTGAAGAGGTTTATCTTTATCGAATGATTGACGTCAAGGCGACGCAGGTTTAAAAACAAGGAAAATCAAAACGTAAAAAATAAATAAATAAAAATAACCACGATACAGCAAAGACTCGTCAAGATTATTCTTCACTGCGTTTTAGCCACGCTCGTCAAGGTTATCCTGCGACTTTCTTCTCCACGCAGCACCATGCCCTTGAAATTTTCCATGTCAGCAAAGATAGGGCAAGGACTAGTGAGACAGGGGGGGGGGGGGAGGCTATGGATTAGAAAGTCGCCATTCACCCTCAGGCAGCAACAAAAGGGTTAATTCCTCCATTTATTGGAGGTGCTGCAGTGTCTGGCTGCATTAACACCCGTGCTTAATACCTATAAAGTGTTCATCCCTCACAAGTCATCACCAAACCCCTGCACCTCGCCGCCGAATGCTGCGATGCTCTGCGCTTGGCTGCTTTTCTGAATGACTTTCTAAAAATAGCCAAGCTGCGGGGTCCCTGCCTGTCAGGGGAGGTGAAAAAAAGGGGGGGGGGGTGTTGGGAATGGGAAGAGGAATGAGAAAAGATGACGGAGGAAGAGAGGGAGAGCGCGCGAGCGGTTGTCCCTGCTGAGAGCTGCTGGCGTACTAAAAACCAGCATCCCGCCTCATTCATATTCATACTTTTTATCTCCCCCCGCGGACACGTTAACCCATTTCCGCAGACTTGGCTGACAAAGCAAGTCTTGAGCCAAGCTGGAAGGCGAGATACCCTTTAACAAGGTTACCCTCTCAGCGGAGGACTAGGGGGGAGGTTACAGTGACAGAGTTCGTGCGTTTACCAGGACAGATTCCTCTCGCTGCTGGACGCACAGGTGGCCGTGTGTTCCGCGATTCTCTAGGAGCTACTAAATTATGCAGCATTTAGCGGCACATCCAGGTTCTCTCCACCGTGGATATAAATGGGTGTAATCCATTACCTGCAGGATTCGCACCCTGAACCTTTAATGCTCTTGAATTAGCAATATTAGAATCAACATCCTTTCCTACGATACCAAGACGCCATTTTAAGTCATGTCTATAAATCCCTACCTACATACTGGATGCTGTAAAACTAGGAGGAAGGATAATGCTAGGGGGCTGATTTTTAGGGTTGGGCTCCTTATTTTCAAGAAAGGGAAAGAACGGATTTATCACGTCCAGCAATCCAGAATTATGACTTACAAACTTAGTCTTTTTATATTTTTAGGTTGCTTTTTTCTTCACTTTTGTGTTTTTACCAGCATTTGTTGCATCTGCTTTTTGTGTAAAAAAAAATAAATAAAAATGTTTAAGGCTGGGTTCACACATGAGCGTACCCGATAAGCGCTGTTTACAAGCGTGCTTAATCGGGCATTTACATACGTGCGAGTGAAACAAGCAAACGCCCATTGTCGCACGTTCCCACTAGGTCTATGTGTGGGAACGCGCGACAATGCGCCCCAAAGAAGCTCCTGTACTTCTTGGGGCGTTGGGCGTTTTACAGCGCGATCGTACGCGCTGTAAAACGCTCAGGTGAGAACCATGCCGATAGGGAAGCATTAGTTTTTGCTTGAGCATTTTACAGCGCGTAGGAACGCGCTGTAAGATGCTCAGGTGTGAACCCAGCCTTAATGTTAGCTGAAGGTCTGTGGGAAATATGAAATAACGGACACAACCTTTTTTTTTTTTTTTTTTGCTCTTGCAGGCTGGAGCTCTTGGTGTTTAGGCATTTTCCCACTACCTTCTCTATAGGGGAAAAACCCCATGAGGAAATCACAAGTTGGCAAACAAACTGCAAAATTCTTTTAAAAATGCAAAATAATGGATGGGGTTATTCGGACAGCTCCAAAATATGCCAGGGCAAATTTGTGTGTGCAGGAACCCATACGCACTATGTTAGCGAGTTTCACTTCTGATTTGTCATGGAGACTTTAAAGGGGTTCTCCGGGAATTAAAAAAATACTTAAATATTATTTTATAATAAATATATTCACAAACACCTTTCATTACTTAGAATAACTTTTGTCTAGGGAGCAATCATTAGGAAAAATAAAATGGCCGCCGTCCTATGAGTACACACAAAACCTGTCCTAATCACAAAGGAGGACAAGTGACTTCACCACAATGAGCCATAATAATGCCTCATCCTACTCTCTGCTCTACTTGTCAGGAATCATGATCCTCAATACAGGTGAATCTCTGTGGGAATGGAGATGATGAGGAGACATGAGAGGAGGGTGAGCTGTGGCTAATTAGCAGCAGCACTTGTTTACAGTCTCCATTACCACAGTCTGTCCTGTCGATCCTCTCTGTACTTCATGTCTCCTCGTGAACTAAATTCCCCAGAGATTCAGCTAAAGTTCTTATCTGTATTCAGGATAATAATCCCTGACAAGCAGAGCAGAGAGGAGGATGAGGCAGCTCTTTACCTCAGGCCACTGGGCAGCATCAGTGTTCTGTGTGGTTGGAACAAACATGGCAGCCTCTCACTTAGCTGTTGGTTCTGGCCCACCTCCAGTCTTCTGCCTGCGCCTGCCACACCACTCCATCTTGTAGATGGCCGGACAACCAGTCCAGCAGGCTCCCAGGCCTTCACTGACATGGATCTGGTCTCCAGACGTCCTCTAAGAAGCAGGCTGCCCTCCCGCAGGTGAACTGCGCACAGAACACTGCTCATGATTGGCCTTATGGCCTGGGTGAGTCTGTGTCAATTACTGACAATTATCGACAGGCCTGGGCTAACCGTATGCGGAGCCAGACAGATTCCTGGACGACCACTTTTGCAGTTATGACAGTGGGCAACTCAACATAATTACCACTATGGTCAATCATGGTATGGGGCTCTTAGGTCTCCTGTCTGGCACATGTGCAGCAGACCTTTACTTTGCCATTTTATTAATGAGGTGCCAGGTTCCAGTTTAATAGTACTGTAGCTGGACAGACACACTATAGGGCGCTATGAGGTGGGCAGCATGTGGGGGTAATAAAAAAAAAACAACAACTTGCATCCTGCAGAGATCTGTTATACATCCCTGACAGCATGGTCCATGTTTGATCCGTGACACTGTCCGTGATCCATCTGTGTTTCATCCTTGGCTCTGTGATTTTCAGCCTTTGGAATACGGATGATATGAAGACACTGCTAGGCTGAAAACTGGGTTCCAGAGCATCTTCTAGCAACAATCCATGAAAACCAAGGACAAGACATAGATGTGTCTGTGGATTTCATGGATCATTGATTATAATGTGTGTGAGGGGTCCATAATCAAGGACGAACAATGAATGCTTCCGTGGTGTCATCACAGTCTGTGGAAAACCACCGGTGGCTCAGTGTTTAGCACTGGTATTGTACATTGCTAGGTTCAAATCTGATGAAGGACAACATCTGCATGGAGTCTGTATGTTCTCCCTGTGTTTGCGTGGGTTTCCTTCAATGACATACTGACTGTGAGCTCCACTGGGGACAGTAAGTGAAGATAATGTATGTAAAGTGCTGCGGAATAAGTCAGTGCTATACAAGCGAGTAATATAAATAGATTACAGTCAATGGATAAGTGAGCGGCCAGCGGAGACCACAGACAGTATACGTGAGTCACTGATGTGCACACTCATGAAAGACACTTGTTGGGGAGGCGACTAGGAGCAGGGGGCATAGCATTAGGTACTCTGCAATCCTAGATCCACGGGCAGATTGGCCATAGACCTTGCAGGGATATTTCCTGGTGCCCAGGGGGCTGTCTGAGCCCTCCTCGCTGCCGGCCAGTGGAAGTTTCTGGGGATGTATTTTGTGATGGGCTGTGGTATTTGGCTTTGTTGGGGTGGTATAATGTGCCACAATATGGTATTGCTGGCCCTGCCTACTTGTGTTGGCCCTGCTATCCATCAATTTGGAGCGACTGCAAAAGGGCCACTTTTAGTTAATTTTTTCCAGAGCCACTTTAAGTTCCCAGTCTGCTCCTGTCTCCATCCCATCACTGAGGTCACTTCGCCATGCATGACCACCACTGCTTTTGTACGCTCTACTGCTCTGGTTCCTGAGTGAAAGATATGGTGCTTCAAGAAAGTTAGGGATTCGGCCTCATCTTCTGTCCAATAAATGTAAAATTGTCTAAATTTGCTATTTATGCATGGAAGACAGTTATAGAGTAGACTATTAATGACAGTGTCGGACTGGGGTACCTAGGGCCCACCAGTAAAATTTATTTTGGGGGCCCACCGTACGGATACATTCGAATATAATAAATCATTTAACATTTTTTTTTATTTTTATATGAACATAGGCTGGTTGAGGTGCTGTACATTGGATATATGTTTGTAGTGCAGTAAGTCTAATGTGTCATGGGTGGGAGACTAGGGGCCCACCTTGCTCAGGGGCCCACCGGGGGATTCCCCTGTACCCCTGTGGGCCAGTCCAAGATTGATTAATCGTTTCCCTGCACAAACAGCAACTTCTTAGCATTATGTAGGCCTACGTATTATTTATTTGAATTAATGCAACTTTCACACTCCTCCTTGGTTAAAAACACTAAAAATGCTAAGGGAGTATTTTTAACTCTTCTGAAAAAAAATCTCTGCATGCTACCTCTCCACTGAAATGGATGGAAGCTAAGAAAAAGTGTCATACACCAATACAGGGGACGCTATTAGGCCTTGCTTCATTCTGTAGATGCACCCATAACCTGCGTATCTGCTGCAGAGGCTACAATGTCAGGAGGAGGAAAAAAAAAAAAAAAAAGGCTTCTCACAACCAAGCAAATACTGACAAAAGGCAAGACGGCCTGCGGGGAGAGTCAATGCAAACGCTTTCATTCAATGCAGTAGCATTGAGGACTCCTGCTCCCTGGCCCTCGCTAATGCAAATGGTTATCCACCCAGCGGAGATAATGGTCTTGAAACACTGCTCTGCAGTCATTTTCTGCAATTTGTCACACAGGCTCAGCAGCCTGAGCTCAATCGGGCGTCGCGGCAGCGTTTTGCACTCCCCTCTCCCTTTTTAATACCATTATTTAGTTCTGCATTTCTCTAGAAGAAACAAGAAAACATGCAGAAATAATGGGAAAAGCTGCGATCCAACAGCAAATAGATTCTAATTAAAGTGACACGCACAGGCCTTTTGTACAGGCTTGCCAAAGCATAGAATGTCAGAGGTAGTCGCCACCGCCGCAAACATTACTCAGACACGGGAGTTCAGATTGTAAGGTCCTACCATCCCTGGAAGGAATAGGATATGCTCTTCAAAGACGTTACAATGATACAGTGTACTCCGTTTTCCCTTATGACTGTGGCATCCTCTTAGGTAAAGGGTAGAAGAACACCTAAAGCGTACCTAAAATGTTACTTTATTTTTCATAATTCAGTAGTTTAGGTGATAATAGTGAACCCTGCAATATTTTTTTTTAATGAAATGTTTCTGTTCCTCTACCTTTTTCCCCTCCCCCCTTACCTCTGCACTGATCAGTCTCTAAAATGACGGAGCAAATCCATACGACGAAGTGAAATGTGCACACAACCCATGGGGAGGCAAGGAAGAACTACAGAGGTAGAGACGAGATGCGTCTGCAGCTACTACTGGGTGATTTATCTCTCCCCAGAGCTGGATTAGCAGGTGAACTATTAGGCCCCTTTCACACGAGCGAGTTTTCCGCGCGGGTGCAATGCGTGTCCTGACCCATTCATTTCAATGGGTCTGTGTACATGAGCGTTTTTTTCACACATCAGTTCTGCGTTGCGTGAAAAACGTAGCATGTTCTATATTCTGCGTTTTTCACGCAGCCCTGGCCCCATAGAAGTGAATGGGGCTTCAGTGAAAAACTTTTTTCGCTGATGGTTGCTAAGAGAGGTTTGTAAACCTTCAGTTTTTTATCACACGAGTGAAAAACGCATTGCAGACAAAACTGACTAAAGTTGCTTTCAAAATGGTGCGAGTTTCACTGAACGCACCTGGACCTAATCCGTATAGTTCGTGTGAAAGAGCCCTTAGGCCGCTTTCACAAACTCAGTGTTTGATCAGTGATTAGGAGCCAAAACCAAGTGCGGATCTTTCCATTATACCGTATCTCCGTGTAGCCTCCACAACTGGTTTTGACTCACAGTCACGGATGGAAATCACTGACCAAACACTGATTGTGTGAAAGTGGCTTTACCAGCTCTGGGGTGAAATAAATCACTCACACTAAGCTGCAGCTCCGTCTGGTCTCTGCTGATCTCTCCAGTCTCCAGACTTCCAGGTCCGGATTTGATCAGTGAATTCAGAGACCGTTTATTACAATATATTACACAGTTCACTTCAATAGGACGGCTCCTTCCTATTCAAGCGAGTAGGATGGAGCCGTCCCATTGAATGGAATGTGGCCAGTGGAGCTGCAATTACACCTGCTCTCGACGGTAAGCAGGTAAACGGAGAAGAGGACACAGCGTTCATACAAGCACAGCATTCTCTGCAAACAGCTGATCGGCAGGGATGCCAATACTCGGCTCTCGTCGATTAGATATTGACGACCTACCCTGAGGATAGGTCATCAAGATTACAAAAGTGAACAACCCCTTAATGAGCTCACTGCATACACAATTGGTATTTTGAAGAAGATGCCAACTGTGAATGCAGGAAGTTAAGCTCCCCCCAGTGGTGGCAGAAGGAAGTCAGAATTAACTTTATGGCTGTTTGAATTGAAGGTAGCAGGAAATTTAGAGCTTTAACATAAAAATTAAGCTCCAGCTAGGGGTGGCAGAATAATTGAATTAATTCGCCCCTTCGGTGTCTTATTGAATTTTCAAGTGCGACTGGATGGGGAAGGGGGGGCGCTGTGGGTGCCAGCTTCGTTTCCCCCTCTGCCCCTCACTGGATCTTCTTGCTTAGAGCACCGCTTTAGCGACCAGTGAGGAAAGTGTGGTTAGGCGTCAGAGAGGTAGTGGTTGTAGCTGGGGACAGGGTGGGGGGGATCAGGGAGGCTAGTTTGGCGCTTGGGACTAGTACTGCTAAGTGAGCTTAGTTGCCACATAGTCATGGGAGAGAAGGGAGGGAACCGGCGGAAGAAGAGGACCTGCAGAGGAGACAGGAAGACTATGGGCTCAGTTTAAGTGCAGGCGAGGACAAAGGGGCTGCACTCAACTAGTGAGAAGGAGGGGGTCCTGGCAATAGCAGAGCCACACTGTGCTGAAAGGATGCAGGTACAGGGGCAGTATAGGGACAGGGGCTGCTCCGGTACTGTGCATAGACTGAGGTGAAGCTGTCGGCAATACAGATGAACGTTTTATCGTACGACTGTCATTATGATTGAGCAGACATAGTCTAACACTGCGTTAGCGATTGCCTACAGTGCGAAGAGCGCCGTCCATGAAGATCAAGGTGAGTGCAGAGACACTGATGGCCGTCCATGAAGATAAGGTGTGTGCAGGGACACTGATGGCCGTCCATGAAGATCAAGGTGAGTGCAGAGACACTGATGGCCGTCCATGAAGATAAGGTGTGTGCAGGGACACTGATGGCCGTCCATGAAGATCAAGGTGAGTGCAGGGACACTGATGGCCGTCCATGAAGATCAAGGTGAGTGCAGGGACACTGATGGCCGTCCATGAAGATCATGGTGTGTGCAGGGACACTGATGGCCGTCCATGAAGATCATGGTGTGTGCAGGGACACTGATGGCCGTCCATGAAGATCAAGGTGTGTGCAGGGACACTGATGGCCGTCCATGAAGATCAAGGTGTGTGCAGGGACACTGATGGCCGTCCATGAAGATCAAGGTGTGTGCAGGGACACTGATGGCCGTCCATGAAGATCAAGGTGTGCGCACCGACATTGATGGCTGTCCATGAAGATCATGATGCGTGCCGAGACCGTAATGGTCAAAGTGTGTGCAGGGGCAGTGATGGCCACTTTAGTAATACTTTATTACATGCTGGAAATAGATCATTGCTGACTGAATGATACTGGGTGGAACTGTCTGACGTACCCTCTTACGGAATCATTTTAATTTGGCAGTGGTTCTTCTGTCTTATTACTGCATACAACTCTATGGTATAGTCATGTTCTCCACAAACCGTATAATAAAAGATAATGTTATTTAAACCACCCCATGAACAACGTAAAAAATAAATAAAAAATTACTGAATCCCCCTCCACCTAAAAATAAACATTAGATATGCCACACAGTGAACACTGTACATTTAAACTGAGCTGCTTTTATTTTCATTCAAATTTTTTTCTTTTTTGCAAAATTGCCCCACCCTACCTCAAACCCTCATATAGATTATGAAATAAATAAATCAGAAGAAAATTAACCACAAACTCCATGAAGATGATACCCTGGGATCTCAGGACCCCGAAGTTGCAAAGCTGGAGGTCAATTAAAGGGGTTGTCTCACTTCAGCAAGTTCCATTTATCATGTAGAGAAAGCTAATACAAGCCAATTGCTAATGTATTGCGATTGTCCCTATTGCCTCCACCACCACCACCATGCAATCCTTTAGCGGTGGAAGCGCTTACACACTGTAGGAAAAAGTGGCCTCTCTGGTGACCGGAGCCGTGGGAGTGCATATAGGCCGGTGCTGTTTCCTGTATTGTCCAAGCACGACCACCACTGATTGATTGCAGAGAGGTCGTGACCATAAAAACGAGCAGGGTATAATGTGATGGAAAAATGAATCCAGACAGCAAAAGGAAGCAATATGGATAATCACAATACAACCGTAAGTGTCTGGTATTAACTTTCTCTACATAATAAATTATACTTGCTGAAGTGACAACCCCTTTAAAAGGGGTATTTTGGTTATCTTTTAGACTATTTCATCATCAATTACCCAATATAATGTAAATTTCACATATTTACCTTTCAGGAGTTATAAAAGTAGTTTTCTTCCTCTGCTACCCACTGTGTTTCCTCATAAATTACCATGGCATCGACCTGTAGTTCTGAGCCTTTGTTAGGTCGAGCATGCTCAGTGTGTTGCTATCAGTTCTCTAGCTAAATGTCTTGTGAAACAAAGGGCGTGTCAGTGTGCTGGTGATTGGTGAGTAGAGGGGGCGTGACCAGGACTGTATATCAGGCAGCCAATCAGTAAACATCAACTCACAGCAGGAAAGCTACGGATTGTAGGGATTGTGGGGATCGTAGTTTTGTGAGGGAAGATCAGGAGCCATGATACTCTCAGTGTGTTGCAGGCTCACACAGGAGCTGGACAAATGGATTGCAAGGTAAATTGAAGCTCTGGCTATATGTATAGGTGTGGGTTCTGGTTGGGTCACAGCTTGCAACCTTAATGCAGTTTTTCAAAAATTAAGTTACTTTACCGGAATACCCCTTTAAGTAAGGCAGCGAGCCCCATGGGTCACCAGATATAACCCTATCAAGCTAGCTGACATTAGCGATGTGCTTATTCCTACTTTTATCTATGCCCCCATTACGCCAGAAATCTAGCTTTTATAATATGCTAATTAGCCTCTAGGAGTGGGGGAAGGGGGGGGGGGGGTGTTCCTGCTCCTAGAGGCTCCGTTCTCCCGCCTTTGTCGGCTCCCTCCAAGTCCTGATTGACTGGGCCAGGCAACGCTCGCATTTGTCTGCCAGCCATGTGCTCTGGTGAAATCTCGTGCTGTTCAGCATTCAGCGCAGGCGCGGTGAGGGAAAGACGCTCGCAGGCTGCCAGCTTCCTCCACTGAGCCTGCGCCGAATACTAAATGGTGCAATATTTCACCAGAGCACAGGGCTGGCAGACAAATACAAGCGCTGCCTGGCCCTGTCAATCAGAACTTGGAGGGAGGCGACAAAGTTCGGAGAACAGAGCCTCTAGGAGCAGGAACAACGCCCCCCCCCCCCCTCCTCCTACAGGCTACCGTAATTAGCATATTATAAAGGTTAGATTTCTGGCGTAACGGGGGCATAGATACAAGTAGGAATAGGCTAGTTAGGTTTAGCTGACATTAGCACATCGCTAGCTTAATAGGGTTAAATCTGGTGACAGAAACCCTTTAATATATCCTACATAATCATTACACCTTGGAACAGGACAGTAGATGCCAAATGATAACATACCTGCCAGGCAACACCCAGCTTGGAGATCTCTCGGCCAGACATGCCTTCGGTAAATGTCGCCAGCTCGGAGCACTTCTTGCCGTAGTCAAACTGTGCAACTTTCAGCCTCCTAAACAAAGTAAAGGAAGCGGATTGTAATGGCTCGGAGACATGAGCTAATGGTGCACCTTTCTCAGCATGGGAGAAAGTACAATGGCTTCTAAACCCAGCTAATGCATAGTAACAGCTAAACATAGCAGGAGCGCTCATCGTGTGACGAGAAGAAGCTCTCCATCTACTCCGATTAGCGCACACTTACGTCACAGACTCATCCAAACACATTCATCGGCAGAAAGTAACTGGGGGACGGGACAATAGCCATTTAGATGCAGGATGGAGGTGAAAACTGTCTCTGCAGCAGACACACGTCACTGATGAAGCCCACTCATACCCACTCCTGTCAGTTTCCAACTCAGAGCTTTCAGTAAGGAGATGGGGAGATGAAGTCCTTGAACCCTTCTGCACAAAAACATCCAGCAGGGCTATATAGGCCTGTCTACGAGTAGTACAATCTGATCAAAAATGGCTTGGCGCCAGAGACAGCCGAGCGCTGTAGTCCGCTATCTCCAGCACTCCCATAGAGAATGAATGAAGTGCCAGTGTGTAATCAGGGACCTGCCGCTCCATCAGAATGAGGGAATGTGATCCCTGTTCTCGGGATCGGTAGGGACCCCAGCGACCAGACCCACAACGATCATCTACTTATGCCCTATCCTGCGGAGTGGTCTGCTCTGCTCTAAAGACAACCATCCTTAAACCCACATCAATTGGCTGTAATTGCAGAAGATTCGTCAATGCGGTCGCTGTAGTGGAGTGACGCTAATACATACCGTCCATTAATGGTCGACCTTGTAATACATGGACAGGCTTTGTGCTATTGGGGCGTTGCTGCAGCACCTAGAGGCTCCGTCTCCTCACCGTTTGGCACGCCCATTTTGCTTTCATGGACATCTCTGCTCTGCGCTTTGAAAGTAAAGTCCTGCGCCTCCGCCGTCCCGTTTAATATTCAGCGCAGGCGCAGCGAGTGAAGGACGCTCGGTGACGTATTCGACGCAGGCGCAGTGAGGAAGCTGGCAGCAGGCAAGCGTCCTTCACTCACTGCGCCTAATACTAAATGGGACGGCGCAGGCGCGGGATTTTACTTTCAAAGAGCAAAACAGAGATATCCATCAAAGCAAAATGGGCGTGCCGAACGGTGAGGAGACGGAGCCTCTTGGTGCTGCAGCAACGCCCCAATAGCACCTAGAGGCTCATTTGCATATTTTAAAAGTTAGTTTTCTGGGCGAGCGGCGGCATGTAGGCAGATAAAGTTACACAGCTATGTACTGCTGCCATTAGCACATCGCGAATGTCAGCCAGCTACATAATGAATTTTGTGATGATAGAAACCCTTCAAAATATTGACTTAGGATAGCTGCCTTACATCTGGTGGCATCAGAGGCAGAGCTTGTTAAGAGCTCATTTGCATTTCTTCCCTCCCAGAATTCCAGAGGGGCATGTATGGCCTACAAGTCTCCTCACAGTGATTAAGGTGCTCTCTCCCTAAGGAGAGAGTTAGTGCCCCCCTTGCTCGGACACAGGCCTCCTACCAAGTTAAGCCAGTACTCTCTGCTCTGCACTGATGAGGGGCAATCACCCCGAAACAGCTGTCTGCAGATGAGGTGCTGGCTTATTATATATCCGAGTCATGTCTCAAGGCTTATTTTAAGAGCTGAACATTGACTTATAGGAGCCTTACATCTGGTAGCATTAGAGGCAAAGCTTGTTAAGAGCTCATTTGCATTTCTTCAAACCCTTTAAAAGGTATGTTCACACAAGGCGGATTTTTGGCCATGGAAAATCCACAGTTTATTACACCAGTAAAGTGAACGAGAAAAATCTGATCCACATGCTGCAGAAGAAATCGCCATCATGTTCATTTTTACTGCGGATTTTACTCCTTGCAATACATAGGGTTAAAAAACGGCAAGAAAATCTGCAACAAATCCACAAGTTAGGCTACTTTCACATCTGCGTTTTCGCTGTCCGGTTTTGAGATCCGGCAGGGGTTCTCAAAACCACAGCAAAACGTTTCTGTTATAATAATACAACCAACTGTATCCGTTCAAAACAGATCCGGAAAATGAAGACACCGGATCGGGCACTAAAATAATTGAATGGGTGCCGGATCCAAATTTTTAGTGTCCAAAAAATAATAATAATGGATCCGGCACCATCGATTTACATGTTTTTTGGTGCCGAATCTGGCTTCTTCAGTTTCCCATGCCACACACAAAAACTCTGCTTGCATCGATTTTGTGCCTGGCATGGGAACGCAACAGACGGAATACATTCTGGTGCACTCCCTTCCGGTTTGTTCAGTTTTGTCCCCATTAACAATGAATGTGGACAAAACTGAAACGTTGTGCTGTGGTTTTGAGATCCTGTGCCGGATCTCAAAACCAGACACCACAACGCAGATGTGAATTGAAAGTAGCCTTACACGCGCCGATTTTGCTTCAAATTTAAGTTTAAAAAAAAAAATCCACTGTACCCTAATAACACAGGCTACATACAAAACATTATGGAACAAACCCACAAATAATGGAGGAGTTCCTTCTTACAGCCCTGGTCTATGTCAGAGGTGGCAAACCTATGACACGGATGCCAGAGGCGGCACTCAGAACCCTCTCTGTGGGCACCCACTCCCTGGAAAAAGTAAGGCGTACCAATATGCCTTAGACTTTTCCTATATTTATCAGTACAGGGCATTGAATGCAGGCTGTCATAGTTAAATGATAAAGGACATGGAAGATATACTATATTGGTATTCATTAAATTGTCGTGTTGGCACTTTGCGATAAATAATTGGGTTTTGGGTTGCAGTTTGGGCACTCGGTCTCTGAAAGGTTCCCCATCACTGGTCTAAGTGGTGCTCCTGATAAGCACAATGATGAGAAAATGCTCCGAACCCCCAACATTTACTCTTCTCAGTTGACCCCAAGTCTTGCAGACACTTACTGCTTCCCCTCGGTTGCAGGCTGCAGGACATATTTGTCAAAGTAGAGACGGACCAGGCGCTCTCTCTCCTCCAGTCCCGGAAGAGCAAAGTTGACAATCTCATCTATCCGATCGTTGATGGCCCAGTCAAACTGTTCTGGCTGGTTACTGGCCAGCACCAACATGAATCTGGAGAGAGAAATATACACCGGTTATTAGATCATGCCACCCGAGTAATACGCCCACTGGTACTAGTGAGGAACCCAAGACGGGACTGCGACACTCATGACTGAAATCTCCTTTCAAGATGGCAAAGCATCAATGCAAATGTGTATTTCTCCTCTAGTGCCTCTATGGGCGAACTGAAGTATTACACTCTGCCTGGTAAAGTCAATTGGGATCCACAGATTTAACTAGATGCCAACAGTCTTTGCTTTGACTAGTAGAATAAAACCAAATGTCAATACAGCTGCCATGGCTGTCATCACCCAGCGTTTCCAGACTCCAGAGTATGTGATCTGTCTTGTCTTAAAGTTAAAGAGGTATTCCGGTTTTGTTATACTGATGACCTATAGGATAGGTCATTAATATGAGATCGGTGGGGGTCAGACTGGGCACTCCCGCTGATCAGCTGTTTGAAGGGGATGTGGTACTAGTGTGAGCTGCATCCTGGTTAGACCGAATGCACACGGCCGTGAGCGGTCCGTGGTATGCCGGCCTGGATCCCTGCTGACAGCAGGAGCGCACGGCGTCATTGGTTGCTACGACGCCATGCGCTTCATGCCGCCGCTGCACTACAGTAATACACTGGTACGATCTATACGAGTGTATTACTGTAGTGCAGCGGCGGCATGAAGTGCACGGCGTCATAGCAGCCAATGACGCCGTGCGCTCCTGCCATCAGCGGGAATCCAGGCCGGCATACCACGGACCGCTCACGGCCGCGGAACACGGCCGTGTGCATTCAACCTTAATGTTTACCTGCACGCCGTCGACATTGTAGTAGCGCTGCGGTGTAACTACCGGTACATCTCCTATTCACTTGAATGGGAAGAACAGTTGTAATTACACTTCACCATCGGCGCTACAATGTAGACGGCGTGCAGGTAAACACTAACATCCTGAGGATAGGTCACCAATTTCATGAAACTGGATCCCCTTTAAGCATCACTCTACAGTAGGGCGGCATTCAGAAGCCTTGACAAGCTGAGACAAATAAATACTGCCTCCTGCCCAGCAGAAAAAGATGGAAGAAATGGCTGCATGGACTCTTAAAGGGGCTGTCTCATTAAGGCAACCCGGTTTTATCAAGAACTCACTGGGCAGATACGTTGATTTCGATGGGGAAGCCGTCTCTGACTTGACCCTTTTCATGTAGCAGCCGCTGTAATACTACACTCTGGTCATTCTACTGAACGGCCGGCCATGTAACACGTGGATGTGTTGGGTTTGCCAGAATTTACGTTCTTGCTCTTACAGGTGATCTAAGTGAGGGGTTCAGTCGATGACATCCGAATACCTTAAACACCCCTTTAAATAACGTGAGTGCTACTCCAGGAATATATATATGTATGCATGTGTGTATAAAGAATAGGTATACTGAGAGAAGGGCTCATAACCGTAACTGCTGACCATTACCCCCTCAACGCACTCACTTCAGCAAATGGCATTCATCATGTGGAGAAAGTTAATACAAGCTACTAACTAATGTATTGTGATTGTCCATATTGCTTCCTTTCCTGGTTTGATTTATTTTCCCATCACATTTTACACTGCTTATTTCCATGGTTACGACCACCCTGCCATCCAGCAGCGGTGGCCATGCTTGGACACTACAGGAAAAAGCACTAGAGCTATGTACCATCCCACAGTCCCGCTGCTTTGTCTTACAGTGTGCAAGCACAACCACCACTGATGGATTGCAGCGTGGTCATAACCATGGAAAACGAGCAGTGTATAATGTGATGGAAAAATGAATCCAGCCAGCAAAGGAGGCAATATGGACAATCAGAATACATTAGTAAGTGCCTTTTATTAACTTTCTCTACATGATAAATGCCACCTGCTGAAGGGAGACAACCCCTTTAACTGACCTAACGAATCCCCAAACCTTCTTAAATCGCATCAGAAATGCATCTCCCAGACCAATCCAAGCTGCGGGGAAAAAAGACCCGGCAGGTGTACGTCACGTCCTCCCACGCTGAATGCATGTCATTTTAACGAGCTGGACCATTAGCAATACTCATTATAGCACAAAAAGTCTTTTATCACACAACATTAATCTGCTCCACAGGCGGAGGCTGCGCTGAAGGCCTCCATTAACTGTTTGCGGTTCCAACAAGCATCAGTGAAATATCGCCGCAAGACGTGGCCTGAGGGTGACAGCTCTGGATCCCGACATTCGCCGCTGTCACCTAGATTTAAAGTATTCATATGAAGGACCTCGAGCCAATGCAGGATTGTGGTTGCTGAATACTAAAACCACTTCCCTTTGAATAAAGAAATGCGGCCTGAAGACGAGACTCACTTGTTACTCTGCTCCCCGGTCCTGTAGAGAAAAGCATTTAGCGTCGCTCTCAGGTCTTCACTGATTTTCTCCTGTAAAATAAAGCAGAGGAGGCAGCTGTCCAATCACATCTGTCTTTATTAAACGGTGACGGCTTGTAAAAATGGCCAGCAGCGCCCTGCCCCGGCTACCTCATTACTCTCCCACTGCTGATCTCCTGACTAGAAGCGGGTCTTAGGACGTCAGCCCGTCTTCTCCTCGCTGAGAAGCTAAATTCTAGGCCGTGAACTACAGCAGCCGAGAAAGAGAAAAGCTGCCGTTTCTAAAGGGGTTTTGTAAATGAACACGGAAAACGACAGATCCGCAATTAAAGGAAATGTGTCCCCAAAAATGTTATCGGTCAGTTAAAACCAGATAGTAGCACATCTTTTTATATAATCTGTTTTTATTTTCTGATTACTTGTGGTCGGGTGTTTAAAAATGGCGGTCTGCTTGCGAACGTAGCGGGCGTCATAGCTGCCGGGTGCCTGCTGGTTTAAACATTCAACCCTTTAGATGCCGTGGTCAAATGTGACCACTGCATCTGGGAAGTTAAAGACCAGGAGCGCACGCACCAGGCCGTGCTCTGGCATCCCCCCTGGCGAGGATCGGGGAAGCCGGGTGCAGCAGCCCCTGTACTCAGGAGTGGTACAAGGCTGCCGCACACTAGTTTCTATGGAGAGCCAGCCTGGGGGAACTATTAAAAAGTGTAAAAAAATAATAATACATATATATATATATATATATATATATATATATATATATATATATATATATATATATATATATATATATATATATATATATATATATATATATATATATATATAGAAGCAAAAAGAATCCGGAATGCACTCCAAAGTAGACGTGAAATAAGTGATTTATTCACCCATAAAAAGGCACAACTCGCGACGTTTCGGCTCACAGAGCCTTTCTCAAGCCTATATCTATATCTATATCTATATATATACACACATATACATATACACATACACACACACAGAAATCACCCCCTGAACAGAGACCGTACTCCATGAGGATAGCATGCAATATAGTACGACCTGTCAAGCCAAAGGGGATACAAATGTCGGCATTTCCACAAAATCCACAGTCTATGTCAGGTTGTTGCTTGAGCCAAAGAATCTACAGTACACGTATTGACAGACTCCGATTACTAGTACATGTTCTGTATGACACAATTTAAAAGGTCACTAACTTATCAAAAACTTTTGATATGTCATAGAGACATATCAAAATTGTGATCGCTGGGGGCCTTAGTGCTCAGACTCCCCATCGTTCTCTTCCCACGTTCTAGTGAAGTGCTCACATATTGCATTCTCTCTCCTCGCTGCCAAGGACGGAATAGAGATAGGTCCATAGACTTTTATGAAGACCATGTCATGCACATGTTAGGGTACTTTCACACTAGCGTTTTTCTTTTCCGGCATAGAGTTCCGTCACAGGGGCTCTATACCGGAAAAGAACTGATCAGGCATATCCCCATGCATTCTGAATGGAGAGTAATCCGTTCAGTTTGCATCAGGATGTCTTCAGTTCAGTCGTTTTGACTGATCAGACAAAAGAGAAAACCGTAGCATGCTACGGTTTTTTCTCCGGCGAAAAAAACTGAAGACATGCCTGAACGCCGGATCTGGCATTTTTTCCCATAGGAATGTATTAGCGCCGGATCCGGCATTCAGAATACCGGAATGCCGGAGCCGTCGTTCCGGCATGCGCATGCGCAGATCGGTAAAAATGCGAAAAATGTACAAGACAGATCTGTCGGTCCGCATGACAAGCGGAGAGACGGATCCGTCCTTGCAATGCATTTGTGAGACGGATCCGCATCCGGATCCGTCTCACAAATGCTTTCAGGCAGCAGCAGATCGGCCGGAACTGCCCGCCGGATCACACTGCCGCAAGTGTGAAAGTAGCCTTATGGACGCGCTTCTCTCCCCACATTCTAGGGATCGGTGGGGGTCTCCGCACTCAGACCTCCACTAATCGCAGCTTTTAAAGTTGCTGTGTCTTATCAAAAGTTTAGTAAAAAGATTGCGGCACTTTAAGGTGCCCAATCGCATTACAAGAAAACTGGCTGAACCAAACAATTTGGTGGGTTCGGCTGCTGACTCTCTCATGTGTCTTGACAGAGCGGTCATTTCCTGAGTGGTGTGAAGGACAAGAAAGCACAGGCAAGACTGTAATGTAAAATACTCGTCTCAATTAACAGCCATTCAACAGGATAAATGAAGAGAAGTCGAGAAAACCCCTGCCCCATGATCACTACTTTATCTCAAGTCTTTGGGTCGGAGACCTTCAGGAACACATTGTGAATTCTATTTGCTTACACAGAAAAGGCATTACATACCGTGGACCTCTTCCTCAAGAAAGCGTCAGCTTCATCCACAAACAGCAAGAGGCTGAAAATAAGACAAAAAGGAAAAGATGATTCTTTGTACTGGAAAACAAGGTGTAAAGAGTCTAGTGGACATTACTAAGTAGAGTGTCTTCAGGGTTCTACTGCGCGCTGAAGACTCCTGTGTGTAACATACAGAGGCTTCCAGCCTGCCTCGTCTCTGTACATGTGCCCCATCACTCTGCCGATCTGACTTGTTACAATAAGGTGTCTTCAGTGCTCAGTAGAACTGAAGACTGAAGACAGACTCACCTTAGCAATGCTCAACTTTAATAAGACGACTTTTTAACCCAAAACAGCCTTATGGACATAGAAAACTCATTTATGTTTCAAAAAGTATTTATTGGCAAAATAGCATGACTAAAAGGTCACAGAGTATGTCAAGGTACATACGTAAATGAATATGAGTATCCACTAAATGTATAAGGCCAATTAGAAATTGGACAAACATGAAGGACAACAAAACTGTTTCATAACAGTAAATGTAAACGATACCCCGATGTCAATATATGCTGTGGCAGTATTTTGCAATTTGTTAAAAGGTCAATAGACCAAAACTTAGTTGCGATGAAAAGGTCCTGTTCACACGCACTTATTCCTGCGGTATAGCCGTCAATTACTCACTTTTAGATGTGCCGATATATCAAAGCGAGATCCGAAGTGAGGTGCAGTGTCTATCATGGCGTCCCTTGTGGATTGGAATACAGGCGATTCTTACCTCAGTCACTTGCTCCTATTGGGTATTGTGGCACTGCCAATGTTACGCGTGCGGTGTAAAGGTCAAACCGATGCCTCCGGTATATAGAAGTGTTGGAGACGGTGTTCCACGGACCTGTTTATGCCATTCTCTGTTCAAATTCCTGGAAATGGAATCCTAAATGCACATTGAGCGCTCCATTGCGTTGTTTGGGAAAAACTGCAGAAACGGGTACTTGTGCATAGGGACCTATTCCTTCCAGACTCGTTTCGGAGCTGTTGTGGTTTTGCTCCTTCTTCAGTGGTTAAGTCCACTCCAGAACCCTTAAATAGCAAATCAGGCTGTACAGATTCGGGGTAAATCAAAAAACATGACCTGGAATGATGTAGTCCTACAATTAGTGCATTTCCCGCATCTGTAAATACCAGATATACCAGCCCATTTTCGGATAGACTGTCCACTCTTCAAATGTATCTTTATTGAGGTTGCAATTTTAAAGCCTAAGTTTGGAGCTCTTGTAAATGTTATGTGGGGGTATTAGGCATTAAAGAGCCTACGGTTTTGTCATTTAAGATATGATGCCAATATATTTTGAAAATCTGTTTAATTTTTTTATGATGCACATTGAAAGGCAAGATTAAATGTAACGTATCATCTTTTGATGTGATTTTATAATTTTTAAAGAACGTATGCCTATCCATATTACGTACCTTTTCCAGTGCAGTTTCGACTACTGTAGGTGGAGATTTCTTAATAAGGAACCGATTACTCATTAATTTAGCTTAGTCTTCAAACTTCTCATTTGGTACAGTTACGTTTAATACGGCAAAATTGTCTCAGTGGTATATTAAGGAGCCACTGGGGCAAATGACAGCTCGTGTATAAGACAAAGCTGTTTTCTGTTACAGGTTTATAAAACGTATTGCAGACTAAACGTTCCTTTTCAACTGAAATCTGGAGGTCCAGAAACGCAATGGATGACCTACTGAAATTAGCTGGGAATCTTAAAATGAAATCTATTTACAATAAGTTATCCTAAAAAATTTTGGGAGTTAATCGCTTTTTTGCCATATAAAAATTACATAGTCAATATAATGTTGCCAGAGCACCAGGTCAGCCCCCAGTCTGGGAGAAATGATTTCTTGTTCCCATTGGGCCATAAATAAGTTGGCGTAACTGGAGGCGAACCTGGTGCCCATGGCAGTACCTTGTATCTGTAGATAAAAATTAGTTTTTCAAATAAAAATAATTATGATTTAATATAAACCGGGCTCCTTTTACTATATGTTCAATCTGTTCCAGGGGTAAGTGACCATCCTTTTGCAGTTGTCTCATAGCTTCAATTCCCTGACTATGGTCAATCACTGTATACAAAGATTGTACATCAAGTGTACCCATAATCCAATGGGACTTGAACTCAAGATTTTTAATAATTTGGGAGATGTCCTTAATATACAATGGGGACTTTTTAACGGTTGGTTGCAATAATTTATCAAATGTATTGAGACAAATTTGAAGTGAGAGAACCTATTCCTGAGATTATTGGATGACCGGGTGGATCAGTTGGATTCTTGCATATTTTGGGGATGCAACAAAAAAAACAACAAAAAAAAAAAACGGGTAATCTTTGCTGTGTTCTCAAAATAAATTTGTGTTCTTGTTCTGATATAATTCCCTTTTCCAAACCTTTATTGCTATATTGTACTAATTCCTGTGTTGGATCTTTCTTTAGCTTCCTAAACGTTGTGTCGTCTTCTAATTGCCTCCTGCATTCTTTACTATACTCGTCTGCTTCTAAAATGACAATTGCTCCCCCCTTATCAGCAGGACGGATAACTGTCTGTTTCTCTGTTTGTAACCGTTTGATAGCTTGAATCTCTTTGACTGGTAAGATTCATTTTAGTATACCTACCATTTACGCTTTGAAACGCGTCTGGGAGGAATAGGTTCCTATGCACTAGTACCCTGTTCTGCAGTTTTTCCCAAACAACGCAATGGAGCGCTCCATGTGCATTTAGGATTCCATTTCCAGGAATTTGAACAGAGAATGGCATAAACAGGTCCGTGGAACACAGTCTCCAACACGTCTATATACCGGAGGCATCGGTTTGACCTTTACACCGCACACGTAACATTGGCAATGCCGCAATACCCGCCGATAGGAGCAAGTGACTGAGGTAAGAATCGCCTGTATTCCAATCCACGTGGGACGCCATGAAAGACACTGCACCTCACTTCGGATCTTGCTCTGATATATTGGCACATAAAAGTGAGTAATTGACGGCTATACTGCAGGAATAAGTGCGTGTGAACAGGACATTTTAATCGCAACTCCGTTTTGGAATCGCAACTTTGGATGCTTTACGCGCTACATCGAAGATATTTGCCTAAATCGTCTGCGCACTTAAGTATTTCAACAATAAGCTCAACTGTGGCACATGACTATTGATCGCTGTGATATCACAGCCATTCCTATTATGTGATCAAGTACTTCGGACAATCCAGCAGCGAATCTGGCAGGTGCCGTGTATAATATTAACCCTTTATGATTGCATATGCATACATCAGCTACCCTTTAATGTTAATATCTGACCTAATTGGGTACTAGCACCCATATGGATGACTTTAACAATTAATATATTTTTTTTTTTCTTATATAATTTTTCTTATTTATTTTCAATGTATTTTATTGTCATTTTAGTAGGATCTATTATGGTGTGATACACGCAAGCAATAAATACCTATGTTTCGGAGAGAAGGAGCGTTTGTCAAATAGCGACATATTAGTGAAGTTCCGATGGAATTTACCCATCTACTTGACGTTGGGGAACGGTTTGGTCTCAGGTTTTTGGCTATTCCCTGATTCATGATATAGTGGTCCCACATAAGTTATATTAATATTTTTGGCAAGTCTGGTCGGAGACTGTAATACACACGAGGTTTACAACCATAGGTGTACACGGTGAGATTCTGGATGAGGAGTGCATGTTTTTTCACATAGTTTCTTGTATTTATCCTACTGACAGGGTGAGTCCATCAAAATAGCGCACCCAATCCATATCAAACAGCATTAGGTTTCTCATATAATGAGATTCTATTAACCCTATGGATAAGCATTGAGATAGAAAGTGAAGGAAACCTCCACTAGGAGGTTATAGGTTTTCTCGCAGACATCAAGATATACTGTATTACGGTAGTTTGTAGGCCTTATTATTAAATGTTAGTGGCTTAAGCCCCAGCAAGTATACAGGTGTTGACAATGGAAGATCCCTCCCGAATACCTCAAATAATCCTCTTCGGAAATTAGTCCAGAATCGTCTAACTATGGGACAGGTCCACCATATGACTGTAGGGTATTACCAACTTCATAGAATCCACGAAAAACAGACGGGAGACCACTGGGTAAAGAAAGCGTAGCCTAGAGGGCACCATATATTCTCTATGAAGTATCTTTAGAGAGGTTTCCATTAGGGTTTCTTGCCAGCTCCCTTTGCTAATGGCCAACATTTGTGCCAGTTCTCCTTCAAGTCCACCTCCCAGCCATGAATAGAGGCCAACTTCGTATCTGATAGTGATGATTTTAAAGGGATTCTCCAGGTTTTTAATATTGATGACCGGGATAGGTCATCAATATCAGATCGGCAGGGGTCCGACACCCAGCACCTCTGCCGATCAGCTGTATGAAGAGACCACGCTCACAGTGCAGTCTCCCTTCCTGCTACTGCTATGGCAAAGCATCAGAAAGCAGGAAGAGAGATGGGAGACGGCAAGTGCACACTGTGCGGGCGGTGTCCTCATACAGCTGATCGGCAGAGGTGCTGGGTGTCGGACCCCCGCCGATCTGATATTGAGGACCTATCCTTAGGATAGGTCATCAATATTGAAAGCCCAGAGAACCCCTTTAAGGAGAAAATACCTTTCTCTGAGGCTCTATATTCGCAGAGTTGTTCAAACATTGTATATTCTATAGTAGAAATCTCATTTAAAGGGGTTTTCTTATCTCAGACAATGGGGGCATATCACTAGGATATGTCCCCATTGTCTTATAGGTTCAGGTCTTACCGCTGGGACCTGCACCTATATCGAGAACAGAGCCCCGAAAGTAAAGGGGAGCGCACTGCGTATGCGCCCCCCATTCATTTCTATGGGGCCGTAGAAAAATAGCCGAGCGCTGACCGTCTGCCCCATAGAAATGAATGGACGCATGGGCCGCCATGCGCGGCACGCTCCCACTCACTTCTATAGGAGAGGCGGGGATTACCATTGGTGGTTGACGGACCCCGGAAAATCTGGGGTCCACCAGCCACAGCGCTCCCCGCTCCATTCTCGATATAGGTGCGGGTCCCAGCGTTGAGACCCGCACCTATAAGACAATGGGGGCATATCCTAGCGCTATGCCCCCATTGTCTAAGATGGGAATACAGCTTTCGGGACTTTAACTTTTCACAGGAGACCGTTATACACACTGCTCTGTTACGGCTGAAGAGAGAGTGTACGATTCTTTTTTTTCAACGGGTTCCCCAGGCTTCTATTAGAAGTTAAAAGTGCATAAAGCTGGACAAACCCTTTAAAACACAACACTCCTTTAGAGCATATCTATGTGATAAACCAGGACAACCCCTGTCCATTTACTTTACTAGGGCATATAGCTGTCCCTAGGGGGTTAGGCTTCCATTCAAATTCAGGGTTATTCTGAACACACATTAATGCAGAGGACCAAACATTTCCTTTTATCCACATTTTAAGCAGATCTTTCTAGCTTAGTTACGTTACTGTCCAGCACTCACCCTCTCTTGCTGGTGTTCGCCCAGTCAAAAACTTTATGCATTGCAGTAACTCCATCACGCCCCATGGGGGCGACATCACCACCAGTCATGATGGCATAATCCATGCCAGAATGCACGGCTAATTTCTGGAAAAAAACAGGAAATCAAATCAGTGAATTGAACACGATTTAAAGCACCTCCAGCAAGCACGGGGTAACGACACAATGTGGACGTATTAAGAGTATGAGGTTGGTAATGCACCATATATCCCGGGCAGAAGAGGTTTTTGATCTTGAAAGCCATTCATTTCTCATTGCTGCCTCCTTCAATGATCTTGCTAAACAATCTCTAATGCCCACAAGGGAGCGATCTCATATCTTTCTTTTGGGAAAGGGGGAGGGATGACACTTTCAATCCCATCAAGCAATGTGCTGTGTGTGCATGTCACATAAACATAGCTCATTTCTCAATTAGGGAGACGCCCAACGTTGGGGTTAAACATGGCTCAGCATTGTCAGCCCACAAATCAATAGCGGCAGCTTCTGGATTACACAGACGCAACACAGTCAAATGATTGGGCCAAGCTTTAGTCGGTGGGATGGCAAAAATTACATAGGGCTGCCCTATCTGTTCACCCCTCACATGCACATCTCATCCATTTACAATCCTATTATTTCATAACCCCCCGTTTCTAGGCGACATGGGCGGACTAGCCTGCGTGGGTTGCACCAGCCTGATTTTGTACATGTGCAGCAACTTTATGAAGCCGAGGCACATACAACTCAACTCGAAAAGAAGCAGTACAGCGCATGCGCAAGATTTCAGACACGCAGCTAGTGACATGGTGCAGGCAAGGAGAGGTCAATCCAAGTGAGATGGGCAGGCTTGCGGAGATGACTCCGTGGCTCGGCTAGTGAAAGGAGACGCCCGATGACTCCAGGTGCCTCATTTACATAGGGAAAAGTACTATTTCATAGTGTATTTTGATCAAAATGGCAAAGCAGAGAGTTTTGAATAAGTTAGCAATAATTTTGCTGTGATGTGATCAACATTTGTACTAGTTAAATATAGAGAACTGCTAACAGGTTCCCTTTAAAAAAAAAAAAAAAAAAGTTGTCTGGCGTACAAAACCAAATTTTCAACCACCCCTAAGACCTCAGGACCTTTATCTACTAGACTGAGTGGAGGGCGGCTACAAAGAGAACCTCTCACTCTGGAGGACCCAGCAAGCCCATGCGTGGACAGACCTTTTACTGGACACTGTGTAATGCTTCATTTCACCTGTGGTGGCGTTGCAGGGAAATTGATAACTTACTGTCCGATTCCTCTGCAAATTTCAGCTGATCGCTGCAGGCTTTTCAGTTTATGGAGAGGGGTCACTTGGAACAGCAGCCATTGCAGCTGGTGGACAACCCCCAAAACAAAATGGTACCACAGAGGCTGGAGTTAGCACTGGGTGCAACTTTTAAAAGTGCACCCCTCCCCGATTTTTCAAATATACAAAATGAACCGTCAGTAAGTGTACGTGAAGGGGTTGGTCCATGGAGATTTATCCCATATCCCCAGGATAGTCGATAAATGTGTTATTACTGGTGGATCTGACCGTTGGGCTTGCAAGGATGAATGAGAGGTCATGCACATGTGACGACCACTCTATTCACTTCTATGGGACTGTCGGAGATAGCCCCATAGAGATTAATGATAGGAGCTCATTAACGTGCAATTACACAGGGTACTTCGGGTTTTCATCCTCGTCATCAGTCGTGGTCGTACCGTCAGAAATCATACATTTATCACCTACTCTGCGACTTTACCTTTAGACACTCAGCGCCAGAGACTTGACAACATGGCCATGTGATGTTACATAAGAGGTTACAGCTATTCTGTATCTTGGACGATTCCTTTTTTAAGGGCAGCACCATAAAACAATGCTATCATATTTCACTAATTTGGATTCCTCTCTTGTGCCTCGACTCTGTTGCTTAGCAACAGTGCCATCGAGGAACATGCTGAACACTGCCACGGCTTCTCAGTTTCGTTGTAATGCGGTAGTCGGTGCAAACAAGGATGTGATTGTCACCTCTCTGCTTCCACAGGAGCTGAAAGTCATTCTTCAGATCTAATCAACAGGCCCCCTTACCAATCAGACAGGACAGGGTAGATACTCAAATTTAGGAGGTTTTTTTTCCCCATCGTAGGAGGGATTGTGTAAGACTTGCACAAAATGTTACACTGCGATGCAAAATTGTATGACTGTGCCCATGAGAGAGTCAAGGGCTGGGTAGCATTTTCACAATGTGCACAGTGTCTGTTCGCAGAATATATATATATATATATATATATATATAAAACGGTAGGTATACATGCTTTCAGCAGCTACAGAGTTAAATGACATCCGTCAGTAGTTTTTACCAGGCTAAACTGCTGACAGCACTAGCTTGGGACTGCAGAGAGTGGGACAAACAGACCTTTTGTGGAGATTTATCAAGCAGAGTAGTGTGAATATGAGCTTTTATTCTGCCAGATTCTGCTCCTGCAAGTGCCCTGGAGGCGGAGCTTCACTGTGAAGTGCTGTCTGCACTGAGCTGCTTCCCAGTCCCTGCCCTCTGCTCTAAGTGACAGCTGGTCTCCTGGTTGGATGTTACAGCTGCTACTCAGAGCAGAGGGACTGTGAAGCAGCTCAATGCAGAGAGCACTTCACAGTGATGCCCCACCCCCAGGGCACTTACAAGAGCAGAATAAAACTTCATATTCACACTACTCCTGATGAGAAAAGCTCCTCAAAACATATGTTTACTGCTCTCTCTCCAGTCTCTACTTAGTGCTGTCAGCAGTCAAACCTGCTGACAGACTCTCTTTAAAGTGGTTGAGCCACTAATAATCACTCCCTAGTCACAGGACAAGTAGATCATCAGGAATCCGCTCCCTTGGACCCCAGCGATCAAAGGGATTAAGTGTTATTAGTGGCACAACTGGACAAAGCCAGTCTTGTCCACGGGAAGTGTATTGTACTGCAGCTCAGCTACATTCAAGTAAATGGGGACATGATGCAATATATAGACACTGCCCTAGAGCATAAGTGGCACAGTTTCTGAGAAGAAAGGTAGGCTTTGCCCCACCTCCCCCACCTAATGCTGGAAAACCTATTAAAGGGATTGAACAAGGATTGGAAAAAAGATGGCTGCTAATTTTCAGATAACAGCCCTACACTTGTCCCAGAGTTGTGCCTGGTATAGCAGCTGAACTCCACTGAAGTGAATGGGGTCGAGCTGTAATAGCACACATAACTTATGAAGGTGGTGGGGGGTATTGTAAGCTGGTACTATAAACACTTCCCCCCCCCCCCCACCCCCCACCCCACGCCCCCGTCGCGGATTCGGTGGGACAGCCCATATTTCAGTGGCCACGGTATGTCCCACTCTCAACTGTCTCCGCGTCCTTAGGATGCACAGACAGTTGATTGCAATGGGGAAGCAGTTTGCTGCCCGCTCCCTGCTTCACCATTCAACTCAGCTGTCGACACTCCCCAGCAGGCCCGATACAGTCACACATCGCACGGCTGGGCTGTGTAAGGAGGCGCATGCAGGCCTGGGGATCAAATTGTGCAATGCAGTACAAGTCCACGAGAGATCGGGATACCACGTCATGGATTTGCGGCGTGTTCAAACCGGAAGAATTGAAAGAAGAATCCAGAATGTAGAATAAAATCAGGAGTTTACTGGGAGCATTCTAATAAACGCACATCTTTATGCAGTTAACGGACACATTTCAACCAATAAGTGGTCTTCATCGAAGACTGAGACATATCGAAAGCACACTTAGAACAGAAAGTTCAACCAATTACAGTAAACATATGTGTATCATAATCAGAGCATTAAGTTGAACAACCCCCAACAAATACACATATAAGATGTTTGTTGGTTGAAATGCGTCAGAAGTGCATTTTTTAGAATGCTCTTAAAAAATAAATCCTGATTTTATGGTACACACTTGATTCTTCTTTTGCTGTAGGCCTGGTAATCAGTCTGTGCGCTCCTCCTACACAGCCCAGCAGGCACAACCTGTGTGTGACCGCATTGTCTCTGCTAGGAAGCGCAGGATGTGCTCCGATCATCAGGGAACACCTAGGTGAGTATTTTGTTGCTTTATTTTATTAACAGAGGTAGCACTATTAAATGGCGGGCACAATGTGGCCATAAATACTGAAGAGGGAAGGGGGGGGGGGGACAAAGGGAGGCACGGCGTGGGCATAACTACCAAGAGGGAGGCACGGCGTGGACATAACTACCAAAAGGGAGGAACGGCGTGGGCATAACTACCAAAAGGAGGGAATGTGGGCATAACTACTGAAAGAAGGGAATGTGGGCATAACTACTGAAAGAAGGGAATGTGGGCATAACTACTGAAAGGAGGGATCGACATGGGCATAACTGAAAGGGTCGCACAATGTAGATATTACTTCTGTCTGGGGGCAATAAGGGGACTGGGCATGCACATATATGCATTGGGCGGAGTTATAGGCGTGGCATAGTATAAAATTTGCCGCTACACCCGTGCTATTGTCCCCTTTGTCATTTGGGCGGTATGTATACATGTTTTTTTTTTTTTCTTCCTACTACTAATGACTGAGGAAACATTCCACAACACATGACACGCGTTCTGTCCAGTGGACGGGGTATGGATTTTGATGCTGTGAAAGCCCCTTTGAAGGTAATCTTTTCCAGTCGGTCCTTTAACTACAACTGCTGTGTGTCTGGATTTACAGTTCTACTATGACCCAGCCACCCCATGATGCGATGGGAAACTGACTGCCCATAATTGCCTTACCTTGGCAAAGAGTGTCTTTCCTGTTCCTGGAGGACCATACATTAAAATATTCCTGTAGAGACCTTTGTTCTGCTTCGTGTTCCTTGTAGAAATCGCAATATCTCTGACTCTTTCTTCCAATTTTGGCTGCAACACAGAAAAAAAACTGCTCACTCCACGCCCAGACATGCCACCTACAGAAGGGTGGTTAACTGCCAGAAGGGGATGGTGGTGCCATCTTTAAGGCTCAACCAATAGCAGTCACATGCCAAGTCCAAAACTAAAACACCTGTCTTTTATGGCAGAGCTTCTATAGACAGGCTTGTTAATGGAAGGAGTCGCTCAACCAATTAACCTGCTTAGTACATAACCTCATTGGGCACTGGGTATAAGCAGGGGTGTGGGACCAAGGTGATGAGAAGCGCTTAAGAACAAAAGTGCCCATTATCAGCTACATCATCGGCTGAGGGTTGTAGTTTCTAGTATTGAACATCAGTGGGATTTAAAGGGCAGGTTCACATTAAATGGGTATTCCAGCCAGGAATAATTTATCACCTCTACTGGATAGGCGATTCTACAGTAGATTGTTGGGGTTCAACAATGCCGACACCCCCCTTTCCTCCCAGTGAGTTTACAAGGGAAGGTGGCTAAGCATGGCCACTGCTACTCCATACTGATTCTATGAAAGACATCTCCCAAGGAAGAGAACCATCTCGCGAGCGACACCTTCCTCTCTTCTTTGGGAGATATCTTAATAGGTCTCCATACCATGGAGTACTTCCAGTAAGTCTCCATACAGGACTGGTATTTTTAAGGAGATCCAGCACCATGCCCAAGCAAGATTCTATGAGAGTTATGGAAATTACAAAAAACTAAGCAGAGCACGGATTGTATACAGACACTGAGCCAGGAGGGATTGCCGAGCTCAGGGTGAAAAGCAGCAGAATTCTAAATGCAGCTCTGAATGACAAAGTGCTGTAATTCAGTCAGGAGGATGATGGTGTGTAAATTATGTAGGTGGTGAACTTATGCCATAATGTCAGACTAACCCCACCAATGTCTACAGGGGCTCACACACTGTATGTTCTGCTATAGTCCACTCCTCACATCACAGATGAAGGCTAGAAATGAGTGAAATTTGTTCATCTCCTGAACTGTATTGTATTATCCCCAAGAACGGTACCTCTACTAGATATACTTACACTAAGAACGACTCCTTCTAAGGCATCCTGAGCTTTGCTGAAAAGGCGTTTGGTGACCTAAAAATATATATTAAAAAGACATTAAAACTTGGTACAAGGTAGTCAAATATAACTACAGTATATAACTGCTTTATGTTCTGACCAATATTTTTTACCCTTTTATTTGGAATAAATGGAATACCAATCCATTTCCCTGATAAAGGACAGCGTACTGTCTGAAACGCGTTGGAAGGAAGTTTGGTACTCGCAACTAACCGTAGTTTGTATAGCGACGTCACTATTCGCTCCTTAAAGTATAACTGTCATATATATTTTTTGGGGGAGTATTGGATTGTGGTGATTAATATCTCCTTGGTGGCCCTATTTCAACTTTTCACTGTGTATTCAATTACCCCTTAATTCCACAGTTTAGTTCCCTGTACTGCCTACTTTTACCTGTGCTTAAAATCAGGTTGCTATGCAGGGTCCGTCTATGTGTTGAAGGACGGAGGACGCAGAAGCAGGCAGCGTGCAAGGTCAGATTACTGACAGCCAGGGACTGTAAGTAAATGATTAAAGCCAGGTCCTCCCCAGCAGCTGATAACAGTGCCTGGGCTGTGTGCACTTCTCCCTGTTCCTGCGCTTGGCAGACGCTCCCTCACTCAGCAGAGCTGGAGAATGCAGAGTTGGAGCAGCGCACACCAGGGAAGGGAGATCTGCCGTCTGCTCAGTGTATAAATGAAAGCAACATGTGGTAAGAGGACCGCTTTGTGCTGCAGGAGATTAACCCTTTAGGGGGGAGGGCTCTGGTTACTGGCTAGTGAGGGCAGGCGGGATTAGCCTCAGGGTGAGGGCAGTGGCGGCCATCTTAACTGAATAGTGAAATTACAGTTTTATGCAGACTGGTTGCTAAGGGCTGAATCTTATTAAATATGGGGTAAGTCAGTCTAATAGTAACTGATTCTGGAATATCATGTTATTAGTAACTACATATATGAAAATTGAAATTAGGGTCCAAGTTTGACAGTTATCCTTTAAGAGTGTGAAGTATAAAATTATATGCACGGTATCGCGCCACCGGTCGGGGCGCAATCCGCATCTTAGAAACCAGACCCATACCCAGCTTGATCCCCATACTGCATAGAGAGGAAGATGGACGCCGCAGAACGAGAACCACTAGTAAGGTAACTTATGTTACAATTGGTTATAAGTGTCTGCGATCTACTTTCAGTAGGGGCATCTTACTGGTTTAGGGAAAGGAGTGTGCGGCATCTTCCATACTTATTCAGGAAAGAATAAATCCTTCTTGGGTCGATTTCCCCTTGGTATGGACATTCCTACTAGGGGGTCTCTGACTGGGTTGGCAGTCTGACGCAATCACAAAAAAAAAGAAAAAAGTGTAGGGAGGATAGGGGCAAAGATGGGTATAATAGGGTAAGGTTCAGGTGGTGTACCATACCTTTCCAAGAAGAGTACAAGAGGGAAATCTGGGGGATTATATCAAGCAGACCCTTTTTCTAAAGTAATCCATACATCCCAATGAAACAATGGTATCCTACCAAACCATGATTTCCACTGGCCAGAGATGCATGGACAGACTGCCGCCTCATCTACTCCTTTCTGGAGCATTAGCTATCGCCCGTCCCTGCTCTTGCACTGCATGCCACTCATCTTCTGTCTGACGTATGAGCAGCCACCAGGTAGAGACAAGAATGTCCAGGTCCAGATGGTTGGGGGCTGCTGGCTGTGCACCCTTGGCAGAACAGGACAGACCTAGCTGAGCTCTCCAATAGAGGTCCTCAGGGTTATGCTATTCCACCATTGACATACTGCCCTCCTTACAAGTCCTTACCTTTATTGGATGCTTGGCTGCCTCCAATACTGTAATACGGGAGGTGTCTCTAACCAGCGATGGCTTTCCAAGGCGTGCTTCAATGTACCGACCGGCTACACCAGTGGCGTTCTTGGCAGAGTAAACACCTAATGCAAGGAGAGTCAACCCGGCTGCCTGCAGGAAGGAGGACATCACACAGGTCAGGCACACAGCAGAGATATACAGTTCACCGACATATAGGAAAGCAATGCAGATACACAGGTAGCATGTGCAGACAGATCTGCCTTCCGCATGATGCCCTGCTGGAAAAGACACAGGGGAAACCATTGGTTCATCAAGCAAGTGAATTAGCCCTAGTGCAGGGATCGGCAACCTTCGGGACTCCAGCTGCTGTGAAACTACAACTCCTAGCATGCACACTTACTCAGTTGTTCTTGTAACTCCCATAGAAGTGAAAAGAGGATTCTGAGGGTTGTAGTCCCAGAACAGCTGAAGTGCAGGAGGTTGCTGATCCAGGTTGTAGAGAATTACATCAAGTTAACCTACCACCATTGCTTTACATGGCTGTAGAGTGATAATAAAGGCCCCATCACTGCTCATCTTAAAGCCTTGGTGTAGCAAGCCAAGATGGCGGACGAGTGCTGCCGGTCTCTACAGCAACGGACAATGAAAAAGGCCCAAAATCAAAAAGAGAACCCGTCCCCTCTCCTGACATGTCTCAGGAAATTTCTGACACATCTTTTCAGAATACTCTTTTATACCTCCTAGAAATGATAAATGCATTGACACCTGGGAGGTTACCATTCTCGCTGATGGCACTGCTAGGACAACGCCAGTTTGTACAGGAACACCACGCAAGTAGTAACATGCACTTATCAATTTATTTTTAAATGTGTAGGAGAAATACCAGAGGAACAACATAGTTCTAAGAAAAGATATTCCAAATGGGTTATTTCAAGCGGGATATGATTTACTAAAACGGACACTTCAGAAAAGCAGGATGGGCCTCTTTAAACGATCCTGCGGAGGCCAGATCTCGCATTAGATCTCTGCATTGCAGGGTGCTTCGATTATTCCTCTTGGAAACGTGTGAATACATTGACAACTGGGTGTTATACACCCTATTAAACAAGGGGAATGATAACACCCATCTGTCTATTTTCCAGATAGAAATACAAGACACTTGTGATTTTATAGGGACGCAAGCATCTCCTCCACCCAACAAGACAGGAGAGCAGCCTATGGTAAAAGCAGATGACGTGGCAGCCCGGGTGATGTCATGTAGGGTCTATACACGAAGGTGCCAAGGAGAAGTGCCAATGCTGTATGAAAGCAGCCAGCGGGAAATCACACAAACCTGCGGCAGCACGGAGGGCCGGAAACCGCTAATGTGAAAGTAAATTTAGATCATGACTTTATATTTCTCTGTAAGGGCTGAATACAAATGGGCTACTTTCCCTGTGACAGAAGCTCGCCAGCGCTGCTTGGCAAGCGGCAATCAACCTGCACTCACCAGACACGAGGGGGAAACTGACAGCTCCTATTAGGGAAGTGTCACAGCAGCCAAAAGAACGGATGCATAGCAGATAAACCGCAATATTCCCTGGGGTGCAGAGTAAATCACCAGCCGCTGGCATGACGAGAGGTCACCGGCGGCACCAGACACCTGGGTGACTGGAGATTCTGTAACAGTAACCTATCTGAACGGCTGCTGCAATGCGGGTCAGTGGAAATCTCTTCTACTGAATTTAAAGCTGTATCGTCACAGGTGCAACATTAAAGGGGTCCTCCAGCTATAGAAATACAGATTAAACCACCAGAGCTTGCAAGCAGATTCAGGGAACATTTCAGCTCTGAAGCCATCAGAACAGAGAATGCAGCTCTGTGATCAAATCGGGATCAGGGAGGACATACGCTGGTGCATATGGGATCAAGTTCGGCACCCCGGTTGTGAGCGGAGGACATTGCGATAAAGCAGTAGCCCACCAGCAAGGACAGGAAGTTTTAGGACGGCTTGTGTCCACTGCACTATACAAGGAGTCTGACAAGAGGGATATATCATGGAATGTGTAAATCCATAAGTTACATTCAGGTGTCTTCATGATATGTACAAACCATCTGTTTTTAGAAAAATCACATTTGAACGAAGATCTGCTTGGGTGTCTATCATATAAATATGTGAGACAAATGGCAGGATCGTCCTCGTATCACCATGGTAACAGAGGGCGAACGTCCACATAGAATATTTATAGGGCCTACATATTGATTATGGCAGAACCCTAAGCACATGGGGGGGGGGGGGGGGAATAGGGGAATCATGACCGGAGCATTACGCCCCAGTTAATGATACTTTACAAGTTAAAAGCCTGAGCCAGAACATATTACACAGGGTATAAGGGTCCATTCACACGTTCACAAAATTTTGTAACGGGTGCGGACCCATTCATTTTCAACGCGGTGTGCTGTCCGAATCTGCACTTCCGTTCCGCGGCCCTGCAAAAAAAAAAATACAACATGTCCTATTCTTGTCCACAAGCACGGCAATTTGCGGACCGCAAAACAGTTGCGGACGTGTGAATGGACCCCAAACCTATAGGGCAGCTCTACGGAGCCGCGGGGCTCCTATCTTAAAAGGGCACACTGATTTTGCCAGGGAAGCAACAACCAGGCCGGCATTAAGCTTAAAGGGGTTCTCTCACTTCAGCAAACTGTATTCATCATGTAGAGAAAGTTAATACAAGACACTTACTAATGTATTGTGATTGTCCATATTGCCTCCTTTTCCGGCTGGATTCATTTTTCCATCACATGCTCGTTTCCATAGTTACGACCACCCTGCAATCCATCAGCGGTGGACGTGCTTGCACACTATATGGGCAATCACTATACATTAGTAAGTGGCTTGTACCTTTCTCTACATGATAAATGCCATTTGCTGAAGTGACACAACTCCTTCTCCTACAGAGTCGCTCTCCATTCTGGATTAGAAGGTGGTCCTAATCGGGGGAGCCCCTCCTGTGTGATGTCCATGTATCCATATGTCTTTGTGAGACAACCCTTTTAAAAAAAAGGCCTCAGGCGCAATATACCACTGTGTGAAACAGTCGGCAGCTGTCCATCTGCTCTTGTAAGCAGAGTCTCATGATGTCTGATGATGTTTCTGGCATCACCATAGGTTATAACAATCCTTGCAAAAAAAATAAAATTATTACAAAAATGATCCCCTAGGTGCATCGAGGGCGGTGATTTTGCACCTCACTGCACCCAGAGGTTCCCCTTCCTGTCTTCTATGCTGCACCCTCCCCGCTGTGATGGACAGGCCAGGCAGTCCCTGAAGTCTCGTTCTGTACATGAACAGTAAAGGGATGGAGATTACCCATCGACACGTCTCTCGCCAACTCTTTACTGCACGGTCCCTCTAGACTTCAGGGACTGCCTGGCCCATCCATCACAGCAGTGGGGGCAAGGCACAGAAGACAGGGAGGGGTGTCTCTGGGTGCAAAGGCACTGCCCTCATTGCACCTGGGGGGGAATTTGCATATTAGAAAAACTCTTTTTGGAGGATTGTGAAAAGGCAAGATCAGCAGTTTTCCCTGCAGCAAACTCAATGCAGAGATCCAAGACTCAGTATATTCCTCTATACATGTCATTTTTACTGTGTGTTTTTTTCCTGCTGCGTGTTCATACCCTTAGGAATTGCGCTGTCCTGTTCCTCAAGTATTTCCTGTGGAAATGTGTGACTAAACCGTCAACTGACTTTTCCCTTGTCAATAGGGTGTGCCCCTACACAGTCCAAATCTGTTAGGGTCACCGTGTGTTGGGACAAATCACTCTGAAAGAACAATGGTAACACCCAGTTGACAATTTAGGCCCCTTTCAGACGAGCGAGTTCCACACATCGGACTCGCAGCGTGACTGTACAGCAGCTCCCGTCCTGACCTCCCAGCACTGCCGGGGTCGCATAGTATTATATAGATTTATGATGCTATGTAACCCTTAGAGGTCTGGAATGTATTTGATAACACTGACATAATGCTGTCAGTGCAATCCAATACTGTACATTCCAGAACTGTAAGGGTTACATAGCATCATAAAATCAATATAATGCTATGCGACCCCGGAAGTGCTGGGAGGTCGGGATGGGTGCTCTCCCTGAAACTTGATTGTTAAATCCTTAAAAACATTACATATGTATTAAAAAGACGCTTACGCGTTTCAAACAAGAACATATATTTGTTTGTTTAAAAGTCATAAGGGGCTTTTTAATATGTTTTCTGGTTAAAGTGTTTTTTAAGCATGTACCCGCAGCCTGCCTGCTGAGACGGAAGATTCATACAAACCCGCTCCACGCCGCCTCCATCTTCTGATCCAGACACAGTTTACATCCGGCGGTGCATAGGCGTGGTTACATGTACCACTGCAGTCAATGACCGACAGCACGTCACCACTGAAGCCAGTCATTGGCTAGAGCTGAGCATGTGATCATGCCCATGCAATGCCAGACGTAAACAGAAATCATCAGAAGTGGAAAACCCCTTTAAGGATGAGACAGTAAAGGAATGGTGTTTTAAAAAGTGTTGGAGGAATTTTTACAGTTTTTCTCTCAATGTCTTGAAGATCTCTCTCAGCTGAATGTAATGTAGGGTTGTAGCGGGTATCGAATTATCAATACTTTTGTACCGGTATCGATTTGATACCGGATTTGACATTTACCGATACTAGGGCGCACACTGCTCTCAGTGCACGCCGTGTTCCCTCAGCAGCACGGGGGAGGAGTCTCTCCCCCTGTGCCGCTGCTGCCAATAAGAGGAAAGAGGGGCGGAGGAGGGGCTGTGGCCACCAATGAAGATAAGTAACCTTTTAATACAAATACAGGAGGCAGGTGCCAGCCGCAGAATCACATAGCCGTCACCCGACCTCTATGACAAGGCTCTGCAATTTGCGGCAGGTAACCGCTGTATCCCCCAGTACTAAACCCCCCCCCCCCCCCTCCAACCCCACCAGTATTAAAAGTCATTGGCGGCAGTTTCCACAGGGTCCCCCTCCCCATTGGTGGTGCAGTGGCAGCTTCTGATCGAAGCCCAAGCAGTGTAATCCTGGGGCTCCGATCAGTTACCATGGCAGACAGGACGCTACTGAAGCCCTGGCTGCCATGGTAATCTCCCTGCTGCCCTGTATACTATGCACAGGGCAGCAGGGAGAGTGTAAAGCCCTATTCACCCTAATAGAGATCTTTTAGGGTGATGGAAAGATCCCAGGTTCTAGCCCCTAAGGGGGGAAATAGTTATTAAACAAAAAAAAAAATATTAAGTTTAAATCACCCCATTTCCCAATTTTAAATATAAAATATATAAACAATAAATAAACATAGTACATATTACCACGCCCAAAAAAGTGCAAACTATTAAAAAAATATCTCCGCTTTTTTGGCGTTTTTTTCCCGTGTGGTATCAAATGGTATCGAGCATTGCAATACTTTTTTATGATATCAAAATCGAATCAAAATTTTGGTATTGCGACAACCCTAATGTAAGGATACCTTTCACTTAGTGATCAACTGCTGGAGAAAAAGTACTTTATGCATATGCAAATGAGCTGTTAAGTGCATCGAGGGCGTGCCCAGGCCACGCTGTGCACGCTTGCTCCTCCTCCTTTTGATTGAGGTTTCGGCATAGTCATCTCGCCTGGCAATGTCCATCAAGAAGGAGGGGGGATAGGCCCTTTGGACATATGACTGGCTGAGCACCACCAAGCTCCACTTGTCTGATGGGCCGCTACACTGGATTGTTTGTGTGCACGTGGCAGTGCTGGTGTTGCTTTCCTTTTTATTTTGTTGTGGCGCCATTTGGCAAAAGTGCCAAGAGGAAGTGCGGCCATATTGGTCATAATAGCTGCCAATCAGATTCCAGCTTTTGTTTTACAGAGGCTCTTTGGAAAATAAAAGCAGTGACCCGGTTGCTATGGGCGACCACTCTACTTTTCCCTTGTACTAGTGTTTGGTGCACTGACTGCAGGAGTACATCTATATGGGGGCACAGAGACACCATAAGGGTCCATTCACACGTTTGCAAAATGGGTCCGCATCCGTACCGCAATTTTACTGAACAGGTGCGGACCCATTCATTTTCCCATGGGGCCGGAATGTGCTGTCCGCATCCGCATTTGCGGATCTGCACTTCCGTTCTGCAAAAAAAATAGAACATGTCCTATGAAAGGCATTTTCTATGAGTGTGCCGGCGATGTGCGGTCTGCAAAATGTGGAATGCAAGACACATACGGACGTGTGACTGGACCCTTACACTGTAAATATGCACAGGCTACGGACATTACAAATTGCCTGAAACAGACCAAAGCGCAGTAACAGAAAGGCAATGGGGATCCAAGCCCTCACCCTTGGGAAGTGTGCTGAAATGGTTAATAGGCCTCAAACAATTGAGTCCGAAAACCTGCACTCTGTCAATGAATCATCGCTGCCTCTTCTGGAACCATGGAGGTTAAATGAGGCCCCTTCTGCGCTTAGCTCAAAACTAAATGACTTTTCAGACCTTGTTAAGACTCATTAGTGCAGTGATGGAAGACCACAGGTAAAGTAATTCTCCTCATTAGCCATGGCTCAGTAGTCCCTGCGGTCCCGTCTATCGCCAGCCCTGTCTGGGGTGAGAGACACACGGCTTCCGGGCAAATGACAATGTTCTGCGCAACACGTATCATCACATACTCCAACGTCAGGACACGGTCTACAAAATACTATGTTTAGTCATTGTTTGAGAGCTCTAAGCGCAAGAAATGACCCGTGCAAAACGAAAGGAGGAAATCTATCAATAGTGAGGTCTCTGAGACGTACGTGTGTTGACAAAAATGTAAAGCCCGATTTAAAGGGAACCTGTCATCAACTTTATGATGACCTCACTTAGGGCAGCATAAATTAGTGCTAGAAATGCCGATTTCAGCCATGTGTCACTCATGAGCTAAAAGTCAGTGGTTGCCAAGAACCAGCATCATAACCATTGCAGCCCGGGCCTTGAAAAGAGTCCAAACTACCTGAGAAGAGTCCTGGTTATTCATAATCTCCTGCTCTCTCGCTCATCTGCTGATGATTGGCAGTTCTCTCCTAGAGAGAAAGGGAGAAGACTAGGTAGAAGACTGTCAGTCATCAGCAGGTGGGCAGGAGAGCAGGAATCCATGAATAACCAGGACTCTTCTCAGGTGGCCGGGACTCTTTTCCAGGCCCAGTCTGAAATGATTGTGATGTTGGTTCTCGGCAACCACTTACTTTTAAATGACAGACCGCTGAAATCAACTCACCTGTCTGTACTTTATACTGCCGTTAGTATGGACAGCATAAAGTTGATGACAAGTTCCCTTTAAAGGAATACTCCTCTCCAGAAGTTAATCCGGAACCTTCAGAAATGGGGGTGAGGCTTAGCCTCTCCTGTGTTCCATCAAATGTAAAGTCCTCCAAGAGGCGTCTCCCTAAATCAATGCCAGAAAAAAATGGAGGCACAGATGGTCCCATTTTCTTGACATCTCACATCTACGTTTGGTGGTGTACCTCCTGCTAATAACATCACGCAAAAAAAATAAAAATATAAAACTAAAACTTTTTGTCTGCTACTGGGCAAAAGCCATTTGTCCTACACTAAATCGAGTGTGCGGATTACAAATCCGAAGTCAGAATTGTTGTAACAGGTCACAAAATTTTGCTATACATAAGTATGCCTAAATGTATTAGGAACTTGGAAAGCATTGAATAATTTTGAACAGAACGAGTTTTACTCCAACAATTATCTGATCTACATCAAAGTTTGCGTAGTAAACAGTGTATAAGAATGTAATGGAATAACACAATTTCAAAAAGTCTCGTTTTTCAGTTTAAGTCTTACTTGAGCAAGGCCCAGTACTGTTAAAAGTGCTTCAGGCATCTGCTTTTGTGAACGGTCATATTTTCCCTTTGCAAAAACCAGCAGTAGTCCCCCATCCTGTTGGGATTCCAGCGGCCATGATACCTGTTCTCCATTGTAGAAATATCTTTATGGAACTGCTCTCCATGTTAGTCACTTACGTGTCCCAAATTGGGTGGGAAAAAGTCAAGTTGGGAATGTGAGAAATGCACTTTCAATGACATTCTGCAGCCAAGTTGTTCCTATGCTGGAAGCATGTTGTCTACTAATTCAGCATAGTTTGCAGCTCGTCTGTTCCCAAGGAAGTTCTGCACTACTAGCACAAATGCATCCCAAGCTATAAGTTCCAGAGGGTTGAGTTTTGTTCTGAATGTGTCATCATGCATTAGTTTGTTGATTCCGGGGCCAATAAAAATTCCGGCCTTTATTTTAACATCAGTTTTCAGTGTGCTAAACTTCTTCAAATACTGGAAACCATTTCCATCACGATCAAGTGCAATTACAAAATGTTTCATTAAACCAAGTTTAATGTGAAGTGGTGGAAGATAAACTTGAAGTGGATCGACCAGTGATTTGTGTTGTGCATTGTACTGACCAACTGTGTGCTCGACTCAGAGGCCACTGTCTCATTTTGTAATGAATGTTGTCATCACGACTGTTCCATAGGCACAAGAAACACATTCTTTGAGTACCCTGACTGTAGGCCAAGCACTTTCAGGTCAGCACAAATCTTCCATTTATGTTCTGAGTATTTGATCATTTTCAAAATTAACTCCATAGAAGCATGAGCCAATGGAACAGATTGTGCAACAAGACAGCTTTCAAAAACTTGTTTTGCTAGAGTCCATGAACAGCCTCCGTTCATCGGGAACATGTGTACCATCTAACTCCATCATAAGACCATTGACATCAGTACAGAAACAGGACAATCGCTTTGCATTGCTTAGTATGCAACTAACTTGGTGTGTCGATGACGAAAGTGTGAAGTTGTGGTGCCTCATTGTAGCAAATTCCATTCCTGAAGTCTAGAAGCTAGCAGTTCTGACTCTAGATAATGACAGATCTCTTACCAGATCATCTAAATCTGATTGGCTCAGTAAGTGCGGCTGACCCTCCAGTTGTTCTGGATCAGGAAATACATTGCGACAATCAACATCTTCTTCATCGGGATCAGAACCGTCTGTTTCTAATGCCGTTCCTGCTGTGGGACGGGCAGGCACTGGATTCTCTACATCGTGTGGTACTGGTTTAAGAGCAGACTCCGTCAGGATACACAATTTGTGACTTGTTTCTCTTTGAATATCTGGCTATTTTAGTCATGCAAAAATAACGGTCTGAATGGTGATTTTTCTGCTCACGCCAAACCATAGGCACTGCAGAAGCCATTCCTTTCCTTTTACCATTCAACCACTGCATTAGCCCAGATTAACACACAGTGCAACAAACCTGAGGTGCCCAGCTTTTATCTCAATCTCCAATTGTACAGTGAAAGTAATACTTGTAAGCAAGACGCACTGGCTTTGTCAGATTCTTGCGCTGATCGTAAGTAGTGTATTTGCCACACATGTAGCAGAAATTGTCTGGATCGTTAACATATTTGCGTTTATCCATCTTAAGTTTCAAAACTGATAGCACTATAACAGATCACTTTATCAAAATCTGTCCAGCTTGCCTTATATACTTACTGCTGACATCAGCCCGAGTGCGTCCGAACAGGTCTGGACATGTCCATTGGAATATCTCCAATATAATGCATTAATATTACAACTGAAGTCTAGACGTGTCAGGCAAATTCAGAGTTCATATTTGGAATCAGCGCGCTCATTTTAGTATAAATCACATGTCTTTCTCTCAGTAACAAAACATTGTCGCGCGGTGTAATGAAAACGTGACTATGCTCCAGATCTGGATGCAGTAACTGTGTTTGGTCAAAGCTCGGATGTATGTGCTTTAGACGTCTCCTGCCTTCAGCATAAAACATGAAGTAGCTAGCTGCCTGAGAACCTCCATGGTCAGCCATGTTAGCTCTACTGATTCAATGTCTTGGTCACTAAGGACTGTATTACACCGACAAATTATCTGACAGATTTTCTGACCAATCATTGGTCAGAAGGCTGTTTACACAAACAGATCTTTTGTTATACACACCAACTATAAGGCTACTTTCACACTAGCATTAATATTTTCTGGTATTGAGATCAGTCATAAGGTATCAATACCGGAAAAAACGCTTCAATTTTCCCCCAATTCATTGTCAATGGGGACAAAACGTACCTGAACAGAACGGAGTGCTCCAAAATGCATTTCGTTCCGTTTTCATACCAGAGAGCAAACTGCAGCATGCTGCGGTTTGCTTTCCATCCTGGGATGCGGAGCAAGACGGCATGACCCACAATGCAAGTCAATGGGGACGGATCCGTTTTCTCTGACACAATAGAAAACGGATCCGTCCCATGATGACTTTTAAAGGAGTTCATGACAGATCCATCTTGGGTATGATAAAGATAATACAACCGGATCAGTTCATAACGGGTGCAGATGGTTGTATTATCAGTAACGGAAGCGTTTTTTGCTGAACACTGCAGGAAACAGCAAAAATGCTAGTGTGAAAGTAGCCTTAGTCTGATTGGACAGATGTTGGTCAGATAATCTGTTGGTGTAATACAGCCCTAAGTGTTCTCTCCACATGCCTCCCTTAGGTCTCTTGTAGTTTAACTGTGCATGTCTCTGCGGGCGTCTGTGGTGTCCTTCTCCTGACCACCACACTGCTCATGGGATAAAAACATGCAGTGACTCTCCTGACTGCAGCCAATGTGTCCCATTATTTATAAAAAGGACCCTCCACCATAATTCTAGCACTCAGCATTTAGGGTTACTTGGTTCCCACTGTCTGCAAAAATGTTTGTTCCAGGTTGCACCAACCTGGCTGGCATGGTTGACCACATCTATGATCTGCTGCAAGACATAGCTTCCGCAACTATAATTTTGGTACGGTACCCTGATGTCTTCTCCATCTAGGCGGAAACTCTGAGGGCAGCGACTTGGGCATTCTCTGTGTGACTGTCCCCTGGCAGAAGACCTCATAATCAGAGACTCGACTTCCACATATGTAAACAACCCAGTAGGTCCACATCTCCTGTTGACCTTGCTACAACTGATTTGTCCATCAAACCTTCACTTTATTGGCTGTGGCTTAGTAGCCCATGGACCACTAGCCTACAAGGTCACACAGATTATTACGCAATAAAGGAATAGTGGGAAAATGTGTGAGGCATGAAGTAGCGAGCTGTTCCAGCTACTGGGGTTTCAACACAAAATTACACATAACTGTGAAGTCATTTTTAATGTCCACTTTTTCGGATGTATCTGCTCCATCTCTCTGTATGACATCTTGCGCAGGAAGCACCTGTGAGCTGGCATCATAACGACTAATTATTTCAATTCGCTTCAATCAAAAGAATTTCCACTTCGATCACTGGCACGAGAATGACATTCTGCTTTGTCAAGCCATTTCTTTTTTTTACGCTCGGGCAGGGGGCCGGGAAGGAGTGGAGCTTTTATCCCGCATCTGACATCTGTGCATGCATTAGGAAACAGACAATTACGTGCTCATCAAATCGAACTTCCCGTCCTCTTTGCTTTGGAAGGTTCTCCATTAACAGAATGAGCTGCAGGGAACTGCGGGGAATTAAACTCACTTTTCAAAGGCAGCACTGAACGTTCGGAGTCCAGGTTTATTTGTGACTCAGATCTATATTGTTTGGTGGAAACTCCGAGCTTGATGAGAAGGCCAAACACAACATCACAAATTTCTTTGTAGATACATTGGCAACGGAGCACTATAGAAGACTCTGCTGTGTGATATCATTTATCAGTCAGGAAGACCACAAATAATCACTTGCCTTAAGTGAACTTTCGTTGTGTATTGTGTCCATTAATGCCCAGCTTGATGGTTAGAGGGACAGTCTCAAGACAATTCCTTCCCATAATCCCGATTGGACCATGGATATGAAAAAACAACCTATAAAATACTACACATCTGACCACGCATGACTTCCACAGGGTGGACTTTTCTAACCCCAAGAGATCGGCTGTTACCACTGATCACATTCAGAACATCCGGCTTCATGATGACCCCCTTTAAGTGCCACCTGTACTTCTGAGCATTTAATCTCGAAAAGGAACCGCAAAAAATGGTCACGCGTACACCCAAAATTACAGCTATCCTCTCGCTAGTCATGTAAACGTTGATTTAGATTCACATGTCCTCTATGACAAAGATGAACAAGGCTGGATATATGGTGTGACAGGAACAGTTATCATGGAGAGGCAGGAGAAGAGAGGCTGCAGGTTCCAAAAATTACCCCAAGAGAATAAAACCTTAATGGAAGGGAAGAAAAGGACTCCAGGTTGGTGAGCTCCACATGAAGCAGAAAAAGATCAGATGATGTCTGGGCAACACATTTCTGAGTAATAAGCCCCCGTTTTCGGTCACAAACAGACACAGTGGGGCAAATTTGTCTAAAGCTAAGACAGGGTAGACCATGGATGTCAAACTCATGGCCCTCCAGATGTTGCAAAACTACAACTCCCATCATTCCCTGATAGCTGTAGTATGCCCAGGCATGATGGGAGTTGTAGTTTTGCAACAGCTGGAGGTCCACGAGTTTGACATCCCTGCGGTAGACAGTCAAAGTGAATAAGTCATCCTAAAGTGGCCTATTCTTTAAATCAATTTTATATTAAACATTTTTAAAGAATTGTTGGTGGCTATTTTTTTATTTTCCATGTCTCAATCTATACTGCACTTTCCGCATAGAACACCAAGCCCAATTAATAATATGCGCCACAGTTTCCACCATTCACAATAGGCGAGATATCGCAACTTACCCGCTCCCTCCTGACCTCTGCACAAGTCACTCAGTACGCTTAGAAAACTCTCCCATAGAAGTCAGTCTGTTCCCGTCCATTGTGTCTAGCGTCCATGTGGCTGCTGTAAAGCATCTCTCTAAGGACTCATGCACACCACCTGCGTTGCAGATCCGCAACACAGATACCGGTCGTGTACATTCGGCATTCTGCGGAATGGAAAGGCCGGCCCCTAATAGAACAGTTCTAGGAAGTTATATTTTTTTGCGGAATGGACATGCGAACATGGAATGCACACGGGTCATTTCAGTTTTTTTTTTTTTTTTTGCAGGCCCATTGAAGTGAATGGTTCCACAAAAAGCTGCTAAAAAAAATAAAATAAAAAATGAAACAGACACGGACAAAAAGTACGTTTGTGTCCATGAGTCTTTAATGCTGTTAAAAACAGCTGAGGCAAGATGGCCGCTCCCATACAAATCTAAAAACAGATTAGAAAACCATACTGGTAATTTCCTTTTTATGAATCCTCCATGACGGAGCCTCCAACCAAGTATAAATTTGACCCTCCTCCGGCTCTTTTTAAATTCATACCAACACATACCTTCACCTATATACAATCCCATACCTATATATAGATTTTTATTTATTTATTATTATTTTTTTGGAGTGGGGGACGGGGGATGGGACACCCATGCAGTCATGGAGGATTCATGAAAAGGAAATGACCGGTAAGTAATATGGCTTTTCCCTTTCATCCTCCATGACGGTATACCATGAGATATAACAGATACATTTTTATTTAGGGAGGGACTATGGCCTGCAATACCTTTCAGCCCAGGATGTTGCGACAGATCTTGTAGAGTGGGCTGTCAAAGACTTAGGTGGAGATACCCCAAAGGACCTATAGGATTCCAATATGGCCATTTTTATCCATCTGGACAAGGGATTCTTTGTGGCCTGATGACCATTATGTGCCCCACTGAATTGTACAAACAAGTAATCCGTTTTTCTGAAAGGATTTGTGGTCTCTCTAGGTAGAAGATAGCCCTACGCACGTCCAGTCTGTGAAACTTCTCTTCCCCTAATTTTGGATCCAAACAAAAAGATGGAATAATAATGTCCTCCTGCCTGTGGAAATTAGATACGACTTTAGGAAGGAAAGAATTATCCAATCTAAAAACAATCCTGTCCAGGAAAACTATGCAAAATGGTTCCACTATTTTTAGAGCTTGGATCTCGCTTACTCTACGTGCTGAGGTAATTGCTACTAAAAATAGGGTTTTCAGAGAAACAGACTTCAGCGAGGCTTCTTAAAGGGGGGGATTTGTCAGACCTGGGATTAAGATCCCAGGGAGGAACTGTAGGTCTTAAGAAGGGTCTTCATGTATCTGCCCCTTTCAAAAACCGGATAACCCATGGGTAGTCCACAATTTTTTCATCACCGAAACTTAAAAGGGATTCTGTCATCTCTTTTTACCCTATAGAGATGCGGACATGCACAGCTAGATCGCAGCTAGCATGTCCGCAATATACCGGTCCCATATCTGACTAGTTTTATTGAGTGTAAAAAATGATTTTATATATATGTAAATCAGCCTGGTAAGGAGCCCAGGGGCTGCACTAACCGTTCTGGAGCCCAGCCATGCCCCCTGTGAAGGAGCCCAGCACCGCCTGTATCCACGAATCTCCTCCTTGCTCACAAAGTCAGATTGCCGTAATCTCGCTGTGCGTGAGCTCGCGCATGCGCAGTTCCTTCCCTGAGGCTGATACCAGCACAGGGAAGGAACACTATGCCGGCACTGCGCATCGCGAGATTACGGCGATCTGACTTCATGAGCAAGGAGGAGATTCGTGGATACAGGCGGTGCTGGGCTCCTTTCACAGGGGGCATGGCTGGGCTCCAGAACGGTTAGTGCAGCCCCCTGGGCTCCTTACCAGGCTGATTTACATATATATAAAATCATTTTTTACACTCAATAAAACCACTCAGACATGGGACAGGTATATTGCGGACATGCTAGTGGTGATCTAGCCGTGCATGTTGGCATCTCTATAGGGTAAAAGGAGGTGACAGAATCCCTTTAAGGTATTTGGATGCAACCCTTTCTTAAAATCTGTTTGTAAGAATCCCAAAATTGCCTGACTAGAAAATCTCTGAGAAGAGTTCCCCGATTGAATACACCAACTACAGAACCTTCTCCAGATCTTAGAATACATCTTGGAAGTAACTTCTTTCCTGCTAGCCGCTGTGGTGTCAATCCCTTTGACCTCAACGTTACCCTCAATGTCAGGCGATCGTACCAATCCTGACCGACTAACCGGAGATATGATCGCCTACACCAGCACTCAAGTAGACAGGTGAAGATGTCCACTAGATAACCGATCATGTCCCTTCTGCATTTTCCACCTTAGATGAATGAGAGCTGAAATCTGCACTAGGGTCGCAGTTTGTAAAAATCATATGAGAAGATAGATATATATCTCTAACTGCAAATATATATGCACACTCCCTCCTGTTTTGTTGTGATGCCTGGAGTGATCACAGCGCCAGGCTAACCTTGCCTAAGCAGAGCTCTGCATTGCACTAAAGGCAAATTCCGCTCAGCAACACGGAAATCCGCCATGTTTACCAGCAAATGCCTAACTGCAGAAAGCTGCTGCCTGCAGATAAGAGCCAGTCTCCAACTCTGTGGCACCATCTCCTGGCAGAAAGAAGAAACTGCATGTGCATGCTCAAAGAGCACAAGGTCAGCCTCTTGGTGCACTAAGATCACAGATTTCAAGTTTTCTGCGTATAAGAAAATCAAGAACGCTCAGCTCCCATGTCCTGAGCAGCAGCAAACAATGAAAACTCAAACAACCTCCACGACAGCTAGACCATGTGAAAAGTGGATAGGTTTATTAAAAGGGTTGTGGATGCTGACTTTTTTTTTTTTTTTTAAACCAGCTCAGATCATCAAAAAATAAATAAATAAAAATATAAAGTATACTCCCTGCGTATTGACAGAGACCAGGAAGGAGAGAGCAGAGGGGACCCACTAAGGAGTGTATCAATCATTTCATAGTTTTCCACCGATCTGAGCTGGTTTTAAAGGCGTTGTCTCACGTCAGCAAATGGCATTTATCATGTAGAGAAAGTTAATACAAGGCACTTACTAATGTATTGTGATTGTCCATATTGCTTCCTTTGCTGGCTGAATTCATTTTTCCACCACATTATACACTGCTCATATCAGGGGGTTATGACCACCCTGCAATCCAGCAGCAGTGGTCGTGCTTGCACACTATAGTAAAAAGCACTGGCCTCTCTGGTGACAGGGACCATGGGAGCACACATGAGCAGCAGCTCCCGTCCTAGTCACATCGTATCTGCACTGCAGCAGTGGCCGTAGTCCCTGGAAACTAGCAGCGTATAATGTGATGGAAAAATGTATCAAGTTAGCAGAGGAAGCAATATGGATAATCACTATACATTAGTAAGTGCCTTGTATTAACTTTCTACATGATAAATACGGTTTGCTGAAGTGAGACAACCCCTTTAAAATTTTCAGCAAAAAACCTGGACAAACCCTTTACGCTGGGTTCACACCTGAGCGTTCTGAAAGGAGCGCTCTGTATGCGCGATTGTACCGGCGTTTGCAATCGCGCATACAGAGACAAGCGAACGCCCATTGTCGCGCGTTCCCGGAAGTCTAAGTACGGAAACGCGCGACAAGACGCCCCAAAGAAGCTCATGTACTTGTTGGGGCGTCGGGCGTTTTACAGCGCGATCGTATGCGCTGTAAAATGCCCAGGTGAGAACCATTCCCATAAGGAATCATTGGTTTCTCCTTGTTGAGCGTTTTACAGCGCGTAGGAACGCGCTGTAAAACGCTCAGGTGTGAACCCAGCCATAATGTCCAAAATGATGAGGCTGAATAAGGCTACTTTCACACTAGCGTTCATAGGTCCGTTCGTGAGCTCTGTTTGAAGGAGCTCACGAGCGGACCCGAACGCCTCCGTCCAGCCCTGATGCAGTCTGAATGGATGCGGATCCGCTCAGACTGCATCAGTCTGGCGGCGTTCAGCCTCTGCTCCGCTCGCCTCCGCACGGACAGGCGGACAGCTGAACGCTGCTTGCAGCGTTCAGCTGTCCGCCTGGCCGTGCGGAGGCGAGCGGATCCGTTCAGACTTACAATGTAAGTCAATGGGAACGGATCCGCTTGAAGATGTCACCATATGGCTCAATCTTCAAGCGGATCCGTCCCCCATTGACTTTACATTGAAAGTCTGAACGGATCCGCTCAGGCTACTTTCACACTTAGAATTTTTTCTAAGTTATTAATGCAGACGGATCCGTACTGAACGGAGCCTCCGTCTGCATTAATATGATCGGATCCGTTCAGAACGGATCCGATCGAACGCTAGTGTGAAAGTAGCCTAATGCGTTTAAACGCCTTTGACATGGTGAGGCTTCACCAATCTAACCTATATCACTGATCAGGGCTGTGTCACACTTCCCTGCACTGAAGGTGGATGATGAGCAGGAAAAAGTGTGAAGGAGTCGTTCCTTCGGACCCCAACAATGAGGAAGTGATAACATATGTTGGATATACTATCCCTTCTACCGGTGGGAAAAAAACTTTAGGTGTCACTGAGCGCAAACAGAAAGCTTATGGTCCTGACTAGATTTAGTCTAGCAATTGGTTTGGGTCTCAGCACTCAGACCCCCAACGATCAAAACCTTTACGTCACTAATGACGTATCAAATGTTTTTTTTTTTTTGTTTTTTTTTACAAAGTTCACTGTAAAGGATGGGAAGGTCACTTGATACTTCCCTGGAGCCCTAACACCCAAGAACCAGTAACCAGCCGGCATTTTCTACCGGCTGAAATTCCACCGTGGACCACGTGGTTTCAGTCTCCTATTCATTTCAATGGGAGGCAGTGCTGAAGATTACGGAGCGCCAGTTAAAAAACACAGCAGGGACAAACATGGCGTAGCCACGGCTTTTAAGTGCCGTTCCGCGATCTTCATCGCTAGCTACCATAGAAAATAATGGTCAGCAGGAACTCCACAGCCGCCGTCAAAACTCTGGCTCTGGTTCCATGCCAAAAAAACACCAAAAGTGAGTGATTTCAAATATCTTGTGGCATAGTGACTAGCACCTCTGGGGGTGGTCAGATGGTACATTCCCCTCCACCCACTAGTTCAGCTTGTCCTGGTGTCAGGTTCCATTAGCTAAGATGGGGGTGATGGAATCTGTTTATACAGATGCCTCTAGCCGGTATTCTGCATTTCTTTTCTTTAGGACACTGGCCAGTCTACAGAGAAGCTATTGATCTAAAACCAGTGACAATAAAGCTAAAACAGTTCAGATCAAGTGATTTTGGGTTAGGGAGGAGGACCCCTTTAATTCAGCAGTACTCACAGCAGCGGTCACTTTGTCCCAGTCTGATACAAAGGTCCGGAAACCTTCTCCAAACACGGTCCCTGCCGTCCTACAGGAAGAAGCATTATCTTAGGTTATCCCCGTGCTTGTCGGCCACACAAGATCATCCTCTACAGTGAGAGTTCCCCTTTACATACTTGATAGACTCCAGAACAGTTTGCCGATGCTCGGCAGCTTTCAGACGGATCTGCTCCCGGATAATGTCAGCGTTTTCCCGCTCCACCTTGGCTCGTGCCCGCGCCTCTGCCTCTATCCGCAGCATTTCATTCTTGTGCCGTAACTCCATCTCATGCTCGATTGTGGCTGGAAAGAGCACAAAGCGCATCATCAGCAGCAGATACAAACATGGCCGACTTCCCAGAAAATCTTATTTATCATCTGCATAAGGCTAGGTCTACACGACGACATTTGTCACACAACAATTTTTATAATGGCAGTCTATGGTGTCGCACTGCAACATGCGACTGCGACAATCACTGAAAATGCATTCGAGATGGATTTTTCTGCGACTGTCGCGTCGCAGTATGTCGCATGTTGCAGTGCGAAACAAAAATTGTAGCGTGACATTGGTGCAACAAAATATACTGGTAGACTGCCCAACTGAACAGAATCATGTCCCTACTACTAACTGGTGCGTACAGCAGAAGTAACCACTAAGAAGGGGACAGCATATGAAATACAGCAGCTTCTCAATCTGTACTCCACTCAGGAGATCTCCCAGAATGAAAATGGTTAATGGTGGGAAAATATGGTTATATGGCACCGCACCAGTCATACTGTACTGGGAGAGCCACGTCCACAGCTGGGAAACTCCTCACCGCATTGATCGCTAGTTGGTAAGTGAAATGACACAAAGTCACCTAGGGATGTTTCAATACCAAAATTTTGATTCGCTTCCGATACCATAAAAAAGTATTGTGATACTTGATACCATGCGAAAAAAAAAAAAAAAAAAAAAAACACACCAAAAAAGCCGTGTGCATTCCGCATTTTATGGAACGTGCGGCCCATAATCGAACAGTCCAATCCTGTTTTTTTGGGGGCACAAAGTGTCCCAAAAAAATAAAAAATGGTGAATCGCGCGGTTTTTATTTTTTCTGTTACAGTGTTCACCGCATTGAGATTTTTTTGGGGCGTGGCGATACGCAATATGTTTATTTTTTATAGATTTTATATGTAAAATTGGGAAAGGGGGTGATTTATGCTTAATTTTTTTACGTTTAATTTAACCCCTTAACGACCCCCTTAACCCCTTAAAATTAGATTATTGTGAATAGGGCTGAAATGATTCATCGATTTAAATTGATGTAATCGAGCCAAAAAATCCTCGATGCAGATTCGCTTAAATCACATGACCACGGAGCGGGAGTGAAGAGAAGCCTCTCACTCACCGCTCCGTGGCCTCCCAACTCGGCACCGCAATGAACAGCGGGTCCTATAACTACTGGTACGTCAGAGGCCGCTGAGGTAAACCAAAATGGCCGCCGCCGTCCCGCCAAATCTGACTGAACAGCAGACCGTGGACGCAGCCAGCACGTCACCTGACCCTTACGAGTCGCTATGGAGCCTGGCTCATACACTTCTGGCAGTTCCTATAGCAACCAGTAACGCCTTTTCTAGTTTCCAGTCCAGTGTATTTCTCCTGGAACCAGAGCTGGGAGCCGGGTCGAGAGGTGAGTGACTGTTTCATCCTGCGGGACCGGCGCTCAACATGGCCGCTGTGTGCTAGGCACCACATGTACTTCTTTCCCAGCGTCCTCTGCTGCCTCCACGTCCTCTATCACTTACTGTATGGGCTCCATATGGTGGTCTGACCTAATACCCATATCAGAGACACGGGTGGGGTATCAGAGCTCTCCACTCTAATGGGGTCTCCCTCTCTGTGACATCCATGTCTTCTTATGGACAGAGGATGATCTGAGAGGAGGACCCCTTTAATAGGGCATTCTGGTAAGAAGTTATTCCCTATCCACAGGACAGAGCATTACTATGAGATCAGAGTGGGTCAGAGTGCTGGGGACTCCACTGATCACAAGAATGGGGGCCCCCCATACCCTGGATTAATTGGAGGGCGCTGGTCAAGCATGCACACCGTCGCGCCAATCATTTTCTATGGGACTGTCAGAGATTTCCGAATACCATGCCCGGCTATATCAGACAGTCCCATAAAGATGAATGGAGCTGCAGTGTGCATGCTTGACCAGCACTCTATTCATTCACTGATTCATGCTGCACTCGTCACAGTGTTTCCCTGCATAGTGGTGCCCCAGCCATCCGCCATGCAGGGAACTGCAGCACATCTCCATTCAAGTGAACGGGGCAGGCTGCAATACGTGGCAGTGCTGCTGGGCAGGGAAACACTGTGAGGGTATGTCCACACGGGATTCATACTTTCCTACAGCGCTGCCCCCGCTGTCTCCATTTTCCAGTCCCTGCACTTTACATCGGGCTGTGCATGGACATGGTCACGGTCACATGTAGTGACTGGCTTCAGCGGTGATGTGGTCACAAGCAGCACTGAAGTTACTCATTGGCAGGAGCGGCGCATGTGACCAGGCCCACGCACAGCTGGATTTAAGGCAGGCAAGTATGACTCTTCTGTTTCAGTAGGCGGACTGCAAGCACTTCCTAAAAAAAAAAAATTGGAAACAGTGGTGCAGCAGGGAGTCGTCGGCTCCCCGCCATTGGTAGCTGAGCACAGGTAGGCGAGATACAGTGACGTAATCAGGCCTGCTTTTACTGAGCCCAGACTGGAGCAGACGTGCTCCGCTCTGTTCATTGGGGGAACATTTGGTGGGTGAGTATTCAAATTGGAGGCAGTAAGGGGCATCACCATTACAGTCAATGGGCATCCAGCCATGACTGATGCAGCCAGTGAACTCCGGCAGTCGGGTACTCCACCGGAACAGACTGCAGGGGTTCACAACATAACCTTAGATACACATTCTGGCAGAAGAACAGCCTGCTGGAGCATACCGTATTGGGTACAGCCGGATACAACTAGCTATATGCTCTCATTGACTATAATGTGGCCCAAGGCCTTCTGGCCATGTTCCGGTATACATGCTGGGCATCGTCCAAAGTAGGGGTGGGCGATATGCGATATAAATTTGTGCCACGATATGGATTTTGTGCATATAGCCTATATCGCCGGACCACGATATGACCATGGAGCGGTAGTGAATGATCGCGCTCTCGGCGCGCACCATGTTCTCCTGAGCCGGCACAGTGGAAAAGGAGGGAGTCCCTCCCTCCCCACTGTGCGCGGCTGCCGCTGTCCACCAATAAGAACAGAGTAGGAGGAGAAGGGGAGGGACTGTGGCCACTGCGCCAGGCACCAATGAATGCCTGAATACCAACGTAGCGTTCATGTGCCGGCCATATCCCGGCCCCTATGACTGCACGCTGCGATCCGTCGCGTTAATCGCGCGGATCAGAGGCTGGGGGGCACATGAGAGGCTGGCTGCCATGGTCAGCTCCCTGCTGTTGTGTGCACAAAGCACAGGGCAGCAGGGAGAGTGTAAATTCCTATTCACCCTAATAGAGCTCTATTAGGGTGAATATGACAAGGGTTCTAGCCCTTAAGGAGGCTAATAGTTATTAAATAAAAAGTACAAAAAAATATAAATGTATTTATATTTATAAATATAATGTGTTAAATGGTTTCTGTGCTCTCTGTTGGTCCTTTTCGTCGGTTGGTCCCAGCAGAGAGCACAGATCACAGTGAGTACCCCAAGCACTACATATTTAGCCCCAGATCCCCCCCATCACCCCAATTAACCCCTTGATCACCCCTGTCAATCACTAGTGAAAGGGAAAAAAGTGATCAGTGTAAACTGTCACATTTTTTTTTCCACCTGTATTGACTGTTAGGTTTAGGTTAGTTTAGGCCCCTTTGGTAGGTAGTTAGCGATCGGTTAGCGCCCGGCCCACCGCACCGCAGTCACTGATTCGCTGATTAGTGTATCACAGCAAATCGCTAATCAGCATTGGTACTTTATAGTATCTGTAAGTGATCAGAACTGATCAGTCAGATCTATAATAGTATTAGTGTCACCTTAGCTCCCCCTCCACCCAAAACGCAGTGTTTGCCCGATCAGGCCTGATCGGTCGCCCACACGTGCAGTGACAAAAAAAAATATATTTTTTTTTTATCACTGCACAATCACTACACAAGCGCTGCGGCGATAAAAAACAAAAAAAAAAAAACTGTTTGGATAAAAAAAGTAAAAAAGCTCAGCTCATAGCCTGAGAGAAAAAAAAGCCTCTCAGGCTATGAGCTGAGCGCTGCGATTGGCCAGCGCTGCAGCATGGGAGAATGAGACGCTGGCAGGTTCAACTGGGTGGAGCCTAACTATGAAGATACCGGAGGCTATACCGGGAGAACGGAGCGGCGCCCATGTAGAGCAGTAAGTGCAGGGAGATCCCTGGGCGCCGCTCTACATGTCTGTATAGTTAGTTTAGATGTTTTATTCTAGTGAAAGGTCCTCTTTAAGTTAAAGGGGTTATCAGTAGGGGTGCACCGAAATTCCGGCGGCCGAAAATATCGGCCGAAAATGAGCCCAATCCATTTTGGCCGATATTTGTACATATCGGCGGAAAATAGCAGGGAGGGACTGGGAGGAGGAGCTGGGGGCCGGTGCGTTCACTGTGCTCCGGCCCCCAGCTCCAGTAGTTATAAAATGTGTACAATTAATAAGGATTCTATTCATGAGGCCCCCTCTGCAGTAGAACATTCAATATAGCTTTCCTACTCACAGGGCTGTTATCTTAATGCTGGCCGGCCGGGCAGACGAGCGGCAGCGTCACGACTGACGTCATGTGCCCGGCCTACTTTCTGAATGAAGGAGGCGGCGCAGGCATGTGACGTCAGTCGTGATGCTGCCGCTCGTCTGCCCGGCCGGCCAGCATTAAGATAACAGCCCTGTGAGTAGGATGTGGCTATATTAAATGTTCTACTGCAGAGGGGGCCTCATGAATAGAATCCTTATTAATTGTACACATTTTATAACTACTGGAGCTGGGGGCCGGAGCACAGTGAACGCACCGGCCCCCAGCTCCTCCTCCCAGTCCCTCCCTGCTATTTTCTATTAATTGTACACATTTTATAACTAGTCTGTACTGGAGCGGCAATGGGGGGGGGGGGGGGTCTGTGGATGGCACTGTTATGGGGTGGGTGGGTAATATGATTTATTAAATTCATGAAAAAGAATTATTAATAAAATCATTTTAAAAAAAAATGTATTTTAAAAGTATTTGGGCAAAAAGGCAGTTTCGGTTAAGGGGCATCCTGAATTTTCGGTTTCGGACCAGAATTTTCATTTCGGTGCACCCCTAGTTATCAGAGTTATTTTTTTGTTCTTTCTATGTTCCTAACTAAGCAAATATAACAGCTTTCCAATTCACTCACTTTATCTCCAGTTGCTGGTTTCTCAGATTTCACAGAGGGTCACATGACCTGTGATGTCAGCTTCTCTCCCTGATCTGATAAAGGTTGTTTACAAGCCTGTAAACGAGACGTCACTGTGCTGGTCACGCCCCCCTTCACTGCCGTCTACTCTCTGCTAGGATTCTTAACCTCTTCAGCTGCACAGCAGTGAGGAGACAATGCTGGACACTGGAGGATATACTAGAGAGAGCATTGCACAAGAAGGTAGGGGGAAGATCCTGTGTGTATTAGCAGTGTCATTATACAGCTGGGACTTGTAGTCCTACACATACAACATGCTGCAGAGTCTCCCAGCAGGCAGACATGTCACTCAGGGCAGCTCTTGTATTCACTCCCTTAGCAGTGCAGGGGAGGGGCAGAGATTGTTTTTATTGCATGTAAACAAAGGGCCAGAAAAGAACCAGGGAAATGAGGAAATTTTATATATATATATATATATATATATATATATATATATATATATATATATATATATATATATATATATATATATATATATAGATATATATATAATTTTTTTTTTGCTTAAAACTTGCTTAGCTCAGTTATATATGTTTTTGCCTCTGTACTGCGTCCACCAATCTGCCTACCAGAGCGAATCCCCACAAAAAAAATAAATTATATATATATATATATATATATATATATATATATATATATATATATATGTGTGTGTGTGTGTCTATATTTATATAAAGCCCTAACTACTTTTTTCTTCTTTAACCTAAAAAATAAAATAAATAAAAAATTTGCCAAAAGAATCAGCACAAGTAATCCGCTGATCAGGCAGGTACGTACTGAACAGCACTTGACGGTCACAGCTCGCACACTGAAAAAGTGGTGCAGAGCTTGAAAATTGCAAAAAAAAAGGGGGCATGGACCAAATGGCATCCGTAAAAAAAATGACGGGGGGACAGAGGGTGGTTTAGGGATTTGGGACAGCTGCAAATGAAAAAAATATATAAAACCTGTGCAGCTAGACTTCCGGTTCCGGCGCGCGCATGGAGAGGCGCGGGTGAGAGGCTCTCCGTTCGATCGGCCCGATAACCGAGAGAGCCGCCGCATCCCGGGACCGAAAGGTACCCTCAGACCTCCCGTGTACGTTAGGGAGTACCAATGGAGAAGTTCGTGGTCAGAGGCGGCTCCCAGAAAGAACCGCGGACACCACTCTCGGCAGGTGACGACCTGAAGGTCAGGGGCAAAATGGCGCCGGCGGTTAAGAAGCGGCACAGACTTACCCGCTCGTCCTCGCAATCAACCCAGAGGAGCGCGGAGGCATCGGGGTCAGAGGAGGAAGAGGGAGAGAGCTGTTTAACATCAGCTGACGAATTAACAGCCTCTTGTAAATCCATGGCCATAGAAGTGGCTAAGCTGCTGGCACCAGACATAAAAGCCTCCCTGGAAGCCACGGTCTCCTCGGCCCTGCAACAACTACAGTCGGATGTGGCGCAACATGCCTCCCAGATAGCTGAGGTGGAACAAAGAGTGGTTGTGGTGGAAGAAGATCTGGGGAGTGCCCAGAGGAGCATCAGTGATCTCCTGCGAGATAACCAGTATCTGAAGGAGAAGTTAGACGACCTGGAGAACCGATCCAGGAGAAGCAATCTGCGGATCATCGGCCTTCCGGAGTCGATTTCGCCGACCCAATTGGTGGATATCTGTGAGGTAGAGATCCCACAAGCACTGGGGCTGCGAGGCACTTGTACAGTGGAGAGGGCGCACCGTTTGGGGCCGTCGTTGCCAGCAAGCTCACGCTCCAACAATATGAGGCCTAGAGCAGCCATAGCTAAATATTTGAACTATGCCGCCAAAGAAGCAATACTAGCAAAATTTCGGCGGCATGAGAGGCCGCTGACGATTAGGGGCAACAAGATCCTCCTATTCAGCGATTACTCAGCAGAAGTGGCCAAGCGCAGGAGGGAATTTTCGCAAGTGTGCTCGGCTCTTGCTCGCAACAAGGTCAAGTTCGCCTTACTTTACCCTGCAACCCTGCGGATTTTTCGTACAGACGGGACAGTTGACACGTTCCTTTCGCCGGGAGAAGCATTGGGTTCGCTGGACTCGGATCCCCTATTTTCTGATTTGATGCAAGCATCCTCCCAGCGTTCAACTTCCTCGGTCAGAGGGAGAGGAGCTACCCAGAAGTCGGGGAGAGTGGGGTCCAGATCTGCGGAGCCAGAACACCTGGGGGCGACTCCAGGTTGAATATGGACAGCACCGGGTATCGTTGGAAGATGATTGGGCCGTCCTGGAGAGTCACGTGAGATAGCATTGGACTTTGTGTTCATTTATGTTAACATGTTAAAACGCATTGATTATGCCGAGTATTATGGGCCGGGGAACGGTTTATGTTCAGGGATAGCTAATGATGCTTGAAGAAGGTAGTGACAACTACTACACTGTTAGATGCGCGAAAAAAGTGAAGTCGACATTTGTTTTGTCTAAGTTGTGGGGCGGGTTGGGGGGTTATGGGTGGGGGGGAGGGAGGGGAGGGAACACTACATTGTATGTGGTTAGGATGCAGATACCTTGGTACCAATCTGTGATATTCTGTGTTGGCCGGTTCTTGGTGGCTTCTCCTGCAGAGGGCGAACACATAGTGAAATTACTATGCGTGTGATCACGTGGAATGTCAAGGGCCTACGATCCCCTACTAAACGTATGGCGGTGTTGCGACATCTTAAAAAACTAAAAATAGATGTGGCGCTCCTGCAGGAGACCCACTTGGAAGAGGCTGATTTTTTCCGGATGCGCAGACTATGGGTGGGGCAAGTAATAGGTTCACCCTCAGTGGGCAAAAAGGCGGGTGTTATGGTCTTGTTTCACAAACGCTTGCAGTATGAGATTCGCTCCATGTCCACTGACACTCAGGGGAGGTGGATGCGAATAAGCTTGGATTCTCCGGTTGGTCAGATAGTTCTACAAAATGTCTATGCCCCAAATACCTCTCAGACTGACTTTTACAGGTCGTTGGAGAAAGACATTTTGGGGGAAGACTCACAGATGCTACTGGTGGCGGGTGATTTTAATAGGGTACATAACGAACAGGAAGATAGGAAGAGAGGGGCTTTGGATAATGTTACCCCGCAAAGACAGACCCAGACGCTGCTCCCTTTGTTAAGCAATACAGGTCTTTGTGATTCCTGGAGATACCACCATCCAGTGGATCGCGAATATACTCATTTTTCTCATGCCCGGGGGTCATGGTCCCGGATTGACTACCTCCTGACATCTCAGAGGATGTTGTCAAAGGTCAAGCTAGTGGAAATATTGGACTTGTTAATCTCGGACCATGCCCCAGTGGTTATGGAAATGATGGACTCAGTCCCCAGGGGGCCGGATGTTACGTGGAGAATGCCGCAGCACTTACTCAAAGATAAGGAATTTCTGGATAAGCTAAAAGGGTGGTGGTGGGAATACTCCCAGGATAATGTGGAGCAGGCATCGAACCGGAATTTATTTTGGGACGCGGCCAAGGCGGTCCTGCGGGGTCGGATAATATCATATTCAATAGGGAAGAAGAGGGAAGCGAGTAAAAAGTTTGAGGAAGCTACCCAAAAGGTGCGGGAGATGTACACTCAATTCTTGCAAGACCCCTCAGTTCCTAATAAGGTTTTATGGGTCACGGCCAAACATAGTTTTGACTACTGTCAGGAAGGAAGGGAAAAGTGGTTTGGAGACTACCAAAAGGCTAAGCTTTTTCGTGTAGGCAACAAGGCGGGCCGGCTTTTAGCTAATCTAACGCGCCCATTTGTGAAACAAGCGGCCTTGCATCCCCTGAAGGATAGGTCGGGAAAACTGTGCTCTCAGCCGAAGGACATAGTGGAGATATTAAGAGAATATTTCCAAACATTATATTCAGGGGATCCCCCCCGCCCCCAGGAGGCAAGGGACCTTTTAGACAGGGTGGATCTACCGCGCCTTTCTACTGAGGCGGTGGAAACGTTATGTCAAGACGTTAGTGATGAAGAGTTAGGGACAACAATTAAGTCGCTATCAAATTATAAAGCCCCGGGACCCGACGGATTCCCGGCGGAGTTTTACAAGGCCATGATCCCAGAACTTTCCCCGACGCTGACTAGTCTGTTCAACAACATAATGGCCGGGGGTAGTTTACCGGATTCGGGCAAGATGGCATATATTAAAATTATCCCGAAAATGGGCAGAGATTTGACTCAACCCAGCGCGTATAGGCCGATCTCCCTGATCAATCAAGATATTAAAATTCTGGCAAAGCTTTTAGCCAATAGGTTAGCCATTTGCATGCCGAATCTCATTGGTTCACATCAGGTAGGGTTCATGAAGGGTAGGTCAGCAGTGACTAATGTGCGCAAGGTTCTAGCCGTTCTTAGCAGATATAGAGACCCCACAGGTAAGCCTTCTCCGGCGTTGTTGGCAGTGGATGCCGAGAAGGCATTCGATAATGTCAATTGGCAATGGTTGGGTATGGTACTGGACAGGGTTAACATTACGGGACGCTTCCGGAATTTCTTGACCGCACTCTATACCAACCCCCAGGCACGGGTGAATGTACCGGGCTTTCTATCCAAACCAATTACGCTGGAGAAGGGCACGAGACAGGGTTGTCCCTTGTCTCCGTTGCTTTTCAACTTGGCAATGGAGCCCTTGGCGAGATGGCTAGTTAAGTCGGAAACGTTTGAAGGGGTTAGGATAGGGGGCAGAGTGCTGAAAGTTAGTTGCTTCGCAGATGACATGCTACTATATTTCGAGTCCCCAGAGCTCCACTTGGAGAGGACTCTTGAGGCTTTGAATATCTACGGCAGGGCCACAGGGTATAGGGTCAATGGGGAAAAAAGCCAGTTACTGTTTCTGGATCATCGGTCTCCGGCAGCTAAACATCTACAGAATAGAGTGGAGGTCCGGAGGGATTACCTGACCTATTTGGGCATTAAGATAGGCCGCACTCCAGCGTCATTATATACTCTGAATTACCCCCCTCTCTTCCTTAAAATAGAGAATGAATTGGAGAAATGGCAGGACTTGCCCTTGTCAGTGTGTGGGAGGGCGCACTTAATCAAAATGGTGAGCTTCCCAAAGCTTCTCTACCCGCTCCAGACGATTCCATTGTTGGTAAAGCACGTGGATGTAGTTAGGATGCAAAGGGCGTTTAACCGTTTCCTCTGGAAAACTAAGAGACCCCGCATCGCTTATGCTAAACTAACGATGCTGAAATATGAAGGGGGGTTACAACTGCCGAATATTCGCCACTATAATTTGGCGGCGCTCTTCAGGCATGTGCGGGACTGGGTGTGGGGCACGGGGTATTATTCGGCGATTGCATTCGAAAGGGAGTTAGCTGATGGAGAAAACTTGGAGGCCTTATTACATACCAGGATAAAAGACATACCGGTGTCAGTAAGGCAGTGCATTCTTTTGAAGGATACCATAATGGCGTGGAAGGCGATCAGGAAAATCTATGGCCTGCCTTGTTACCTGTCACCCAGATTGCCATTATGGTCGCTACCGGCGTTCCCCCAAGGTAGGGAGAATAGTATGTTTCAGGCATGGAGGGAGAAAAATATACTGAGACTTAAAGACCTGCTTCATGCTGCTGATCTCCGCTGGTTAGATTGGGATCAGGTCAGGGTACAATTTGATTTCCAGGATGCCCACTATCTTCCCTATCAGCAAATTAAAAGCTATTGTAATGCCCAGGCATCTTCTGTTGGGGATGCCGATAGGTTAGCATGGTTTGTGGCCCTGCTAGGCAATGATGGCTCTCACATGCCCCTCTCTGAATTACAACGCAGGCTTCATAGTATCCAGACGATTGGCCTGGTAAAAGGGGCCTACAAGCCCTGGGAGAGAGAACTGTCTGACCCGAACATAACAAAAAAGATGAGGGAAGGCATGGAATTGGTTAGACGGGCGACATATAATGAGCAGTGGAGAGAGACACAATTAAGACTCATGCATCGAGCGACGTATGCTTTCAATTTGTCCTATCGTGACGCCCCTGCCCATTATCTTCGTGAGTGTCCGAAGTGTAGCCTCCAGAAGGCGGGTTTATTACATGCCATTTGGGAGTGCCCGAAAGTGCAACCGTTGTGGAAACAGGCCATAGAAGCTATTGATGACATTTGGGGAGATACGGTGGGTACCACACCACAACAGTGCGTATTCCATTACATACCTAAAAACCAGGAAGAGGAAATGGGGTCGCTGGTTGCGAAGCCAGGTGTACATCTTCTGTTGATGTCGGTTAAAAAGTCTCTCCTACGACACTGGCTAGAAAAGGAAGTTCCAGTGTGGGAGGAGGTCATAGGGGTGATGAAGAATGTTCTTTATTTAGAAAGGCTGGAGGTGGAACAAGATAAAGAACGCTTGGTCGAGAAGTTTATTAAAAAATGGAGGAGGTTCATAGAGAAACAACTTTCGGTTATTGAAATTCAGGAACTTATGGCCCCATTTAAACTCACAGGGTGGTATCTAAAGGCTCAGCTGGCAGATAGGCTGGGGAGATTGGCCCATTAATTCGGCTGGTAGGCGAGGGAATCATCCAGGGTGGAGGTTGGGGTACTGCGGGTGAACCACTTCAAGTCCAAAAAAAAAGCTTAGATTGGTGTTCAGGGGTGGGGAGGGGGGGGGGGGGCTGGGGGTTGGGGGGGGAGTTGGGGAATATTTTGATAAAATGTGTATTGAGAAATCTTATTTTTCGAACTGCTTGCACATCTGTGCTTTGATGCAAATTTCCTGTATTGTATTGTTTCGATACCCAATGCTGTACAACTGATTTCTCAGTCCAATAAAGAGATTTTTGAAAAAAAAAAAAAAAACCTGTGCAGCTATTCCAGATGTTCTTCTTTCTTCTTTTCAGCAGTAACCCCCCCCCCCCCCCCTCCTTTCCCAGAGCCCCACGGACCTTGCACAGTACATGTACGGCGCGGGTCTTTAAGGGGGGGGGGGGGAATAGTTATTAACCCCTTAGGGGCTAGAACCTGGGATCTTTTTACCCCTTGTCCTATACACCCTAATAGAGCTCTATTAGGGTAAATAGGACCTCACACTCTCCCTGCTGCCCTGTGCATAGTACACACAGCAGAAGGGAGATTACAATGGCAGCCAGGGCTTCAGTAGCATCCTGGAGGCCATGGTAATTGATCGGAGCCCCGGGATTACACTGCTGGGCCTCCGATCAGAAGCTGCCACTGCCACCAATGAGGGGGGACGGGGACCCTGTGGAAACTGCCACCAATGACTTTAATACTGGTGGGGTTGGGGGAACGCACAGCGCCACCAATGTTTTTAGTACTGTGGGGGGGGGGGGGGGGGGGGGGGGCGCACTGCGCCACCAATGAAGAGGAGAAACCTTTTAATACAAATACAGGAGGCGGGTACCGGCGGAAGAATCACATAGCTGCCACCCGACCAGCTAGGGCACTGCGAACCGCGGCAGTTAACCCCTCAGGTGCGGATTGCAGCGCCCTGCCATAGAGGTCGGGTGCCGGGTATGTGATTCCACCGCCTATATTTGTATTAATGGGTTAGTTATCATTGGTTGCGCAGTGGCCACAGCCCCTTCCCTCCTCCGCCCCTCTCTCTTCTTATTGGCAGCAGTGGCACAGAGGGAGAGAGTGACGTCTTCTCCCCTGTGCTGCTAAGGAGAACATGGTGCGTGCTGAGAGCAGTGTGTGCCATGTTCTCTGATAGTATCGGTAAATGTCAAATCCCAGTATCGGATTGATACCGGTACAACCCTAGAGTCACCAGGCTTCGCGTCATTCAGAAAAACAAAGTAAAAAGCCCAAAGCTCCTCTGGCACAAGTGGTTATATGTTATAGGCCTTATTCACACCACGCTCTTTATTTTCCATTGAACAGATCCTTTTTTTCCCCCCTTTACTAAAGGCAGGTTTATACGTCCCAATGTAACAGCCGATTGTCGGGAAGGAAGCGTTGTAAAGGGAGACTAAAAACTGAAGACTAACTAACCCCTGTCACACCAATCAGTGAGGCTGAGTTCACACAGCGAAAATGTCAAACGTACCTATAGGCCCCTATTCACTCTACAGAAGCCAACGGGGTCCTACTCCCTTGGGCTGATATATATCGGTATACCCTTTCTTCAACTGCTTGAAACAATGAAGCCTGCTGTGCTATTCCATACAGGAGCAGCCCACAAATAAAGTACACTATCCAAAAAGTGTCAACAGATCCTTAACCTCACTGGAGCAAGCAGCTTGGCAGACGCTACTTTCCCTAATCTCTGGCTCATGGGCTCATGGTAATACTTCAGGTATCCATTTTCTCCCCGCCAGAAACAGCGCCATTATTGTCTTTGGGCATTACTTGTATTGTAGCTCAGCCCCATGCAAGAACTAGTGAATAAAGGGGGGGAAAAAAAGCAGAGACAAAATGGGAGTAAATGGTGATAATGAAGCCTCTGTACCTTTGCGCATGGCCTCCTGTTTGTGGACGGACTCCTCTTGTTTTCGCAGATTCTCTTCATTCATCAATTGCTTAAAAACAGAACACGGGAATATTAACAATGGAGGAGTGACAAACCTCCCCCTGTCTGAAAGTGACCAAAGGGGACAGAGAAGGGAGGCCATGACTGTATTGAGTAGACTACAAAGTTGATATGTAGTCTGTGACCGTGTAGGCACATAGATCTGCAGAGGAGCTGAGTACCAATAACGGACGAGATTTTTTTTTTTACATTTTTAAAGTGTACCTTAATGTACAAATTGACTTTATTAAAACTTGTTCTAAATGTTGTGACAATTTTTTCTAATATTATTATTTTTTTTTTGCGCTAAAGAACGGGTACTCCCGTACACTGCTGTGTGTGGGCCGTACAGGCAGGAGCTCCACAGCACCTCTCTCTCTTACTTATACCAGCGCTGCTCCGCTAAAGCCTGGTACAGATGTGCCAAGTCAGAGCGGGCACAAGCAGGAGAGCGAGGTCTTACGTGAGCTCCTGCACAGGTGATCAGCAGGGCGGAGCGCACGAGAATACGGATTTTAAAGCACTGTAGGCACCTGAACTTCAGGCGCCTATTTTGCTAGGAAAAAATAAAAATGATTAAGGCTACATGCACACGACCGTTGTGCGTTTTGCGGTCCGCAAATTGCGGATCCGCAATTCACGGATGGCGTCTGGAGTGTTCCACAATTTGCGGAACGGCACGGACAGCCATTGATATAACTGCCTATTCTTGTCCGTTTTGCGGACAAGAATAGGACAGGTTATATTTTTTTTTGCGGACCACGGAATGGATGCGGACAGCACATGAAGTGAAGTGAATGGGTCTGCATCCAAGCCGCAAAAACTGCTGCTCGGATGCGGACCAAAACAACGGTTGTGTGCATGAGGCCTAATGTATATTTGAAAAATTGTCAGCACATTTAGAACAGGTTATTTTCAACACTTGGGTAAACTAAGATTTGCAAAGCCATTTCATTTTTAATTAGATTTGATGCACTGGAAAAAAATAAAACATTGGATGCAAAATTAAGCATTGCCGTCATCAGAAACCTGAAACATATGACCTGCAGCAGAGGGTTCCTGTATTTGGTGCAGTCACTGTGGTGTTCCACGGCTCTTATGCAGACAGCAGTGCACCCTAGTGGCCACAAGAGGAAACTACCGTTGGATCATATTATTTAGCAACTAGCATAAAGGTATTTTCATGGGGCCTCTGCCTGACCAACTCCGTTCTTCATTGCTTTCAGGGAGAGCCATCTGGGATGGAAGTCTACTGTGAGGGTCAGACTCTGGAGAAGAACTAGGTAGTACAGCAGGACTGGTCTCATGCTGGAGTCTAAATTCATTCTTGGGTTTGAGCTTGCTTTTGAATCTTTAGGAGATGTGAAGGGGGTCAGGAGAGCAGCACTCTTGTTATACCTAAATCAAGAACAGCTAACTACCAATGCTTAAAGGGGACCCGTCACCAGAAATGCAGTGCAATCTGCAGGCAGCATCTTATAGAGCAGGAGGAGCAGAGCAGATTGATATACAGGTAATTGGCTATAGATTCAGTAAAACCTGTTATTTATTTATTACAATCACTGCTCTCTCTCAGGTTAGCAGCCAAGTGGGCGGTCTCATTAATGTTAGGACATAGCTGTCAATCACAGAGAGGACCGCCCACATAACTACTGAGTTTAGAAGGAGCAGAGATATTTTGCTGTAACTTTTCCCATAACACTGTATACCAGGGATGTCAAACTCGTGGCCCTCCAGCTGTTGCAAAACTACAACTCCCATCATGCCTGGGCATACTGCAGCTATCAGGGAATGCTGGGAGTTCTGGTTTTGCAACATCTGGAGGGCCATGAGTTTGACATACATGCTGTATACCAATCTGCTCAGCTCCTCCTGCTCTATAACCTGCAGATTGCACCGCATTTCATGGGGACAGGTCCTTGTTGCTGCTTTTATCCAAACCTTGATTCTACTAAGAACTCAGGGAAGAGATTGGTTGTCAGAGCGCCAGGATATGAGAGCTCTGTGCCGCCATTATTATATTGTCCGGGTGTTCTGAGAATAGATCATCTACCTTGAATAGGTTATCAATATCTGACCTGTGGGGGGTCAGCCTCCCAGCACCCCGTGACTCTCCGGTCAGCACGGCAGCATCTTCCTAGGTCAGTGACGTCACTTTTATCAGTTACACAGTCTGGGCGCAGCTCAGTCTCATTCAAGTGAATAGAGCGGAGCTGCAAAACCAAGCCCAGCCGCTATTCAAAGGACGGCACGGTGACTGGTAAGCTTGCAGGAGGCCGTGGCGCTCAGCAGGTGGTGGCGACTCCACCGATCAGATATTGATGAGGAGAGGGCATCAATATAAAAACACCCAGAAAACCTCTAAGGCTACTTTCACACTGGCGTTTTGGTTTCCGTCTGTGAGATCCGTTCAGGGCTCTCACAAGCCGTCCAAGACGGATCAGTTTTGCCCTAATGCATTCTGAATGGAAAAGGATCCACTAAGAATGCATCAGTTTGCCTACATTCCGTCTCCATTCCGCTTAGGAGGCAGATTTTGGTGTCCGTCTGACAAAACTGAGCCAAACGGATCCGTCCTGACACACAATGCAAGTCAATGGAGGACGGATCCGTTTTCTATGACACAGTCTGGCACAATAGAAAACGGATCCGTCCTCCATTGACTTCCAATAGTGTTGAAGACGGATCCGTTTTGGCAATGTTAAAGATAATACAAACTGATCCGTTCTGAACGGATGCAGACGTTTGCATTATCTGAATGGATCCGTCTGTGCAGATCCATGACGGATCCGCACCAAACGAGTGTGTGAAAGTAGCCTTAAATAAAAACCCTTCCCTTCTCTACAGCACATAGTCTTATGGCCTTGATAATACCCAGATGAGCAGATGAAGTCTTAAATAGCTAATGCCAGCAGCATCAACCCTATTAAACCAGACACGCTACCTGCTAGGTATTATTGGTTCAGCAGGATCAACCTGGTCAGGAAGTATGGCTGGTTTAATAGGGTTGATGATCTGCTGACAGACACTTTCACATGACTTGATGCACAGGCAATTATCAGGAATGAACCGTCCGTTCCCAATTACTGTGCCAAGGGAATAGCTGCATTTACACGCTGCTGTGATCCTTCCTCCCCGTAAGGATTCCTTGTTACACAGGGCAGTGCGCTGCCGGCAAACTATGATCTTCACTCCCATTACTATCCTGTGTAAGAGCCTCCCTGACTACATATCCCAGCTCCTCATCGGTTACTCACTAGGACTACTGGCGAGGTTGACAACAATGAGAGGCCACCTATGGACTGGGAACAGTACTTACCTGTTGTCGTAACTGCTCTTCGTACCGCTGTCTTGCTAATTTGTCTTGATACTGGGCTCTCTGTAAGAAAGAGAGAGGGCCGCAAATTAAGAAAAATGGTGAACCAACATCTTACAACTACTACTTAAAGGAGCCTTTATGTCTGGATGTTCCTTTCTCAAAAGGAGGACCCCGACACCTGGAACAAACTAAACCCAAAGGCAACAGTGACACTATTCCCTAGGATCACTTCTATTTTAGTAGTGTGCATTACATCAGCCATAATCTTGGAGCACCGAGTCTAAAGAGTCTTCCCTTCCACTCTCCATGCATCACAGTATCCGGAGAGGAGGCGGGTGTCGGGGAAGGGTCTTCAATACATAAAACAATGACATCCAGAGCTGTGGTAAGGTCAGCTAGCACTAGGAGAACGTCATAGGGAGTGTGCGCAGTGTATTCTTCTCTGCTCACGACATGCCAAGAGCAGTGGGGGAAGGGAAGCGACAACCACACACAGCACATTCTTGCACTTTCACGCCCCCTTCCATTCCATACACTGACAAATACTGCCCTCCCCCAAGGAAGAAGGATCCCATCAGGAGATCTCAACTCACCGCTTGGTGTTGCTTTGTCTCTTCGTTTAAGGTTTTCCTGCGCTCATCGGCTTGCACTCGAATCTGCTCATTCTTCAGCTGTTCTACGGCGGCTTCGTATTCCTAAAATAAAGACGTATAGGAAACTGCAATGAGGAGGCGCGCCGAGATCTCGAGCTCTATCGCTGGCTAATCCTGCACATGCATCTCACTGCATTACTTTCCAATACGAACAGCGCTCCAAGCAGTAAAGTGGTGGGTGCCCGTCTCCGGGGTGCTGGTTCAGTCCCCAGCATAAAAATATAATCCATATGAAAAAAATGGACGGAGACAGCACATCCCGTTGTGTATTCCAGATGCAACGTTTCGGCTAAACAGCCTTTATCAAGCATCTGGAATAAAATAACATAACGGGACGAGATCGCCATCTATTTATTTATTTTTTATTTGCAGTACTTAAAGGGGTTTTCTGGGATTTTAATATTTATGATGTATCATCAAGATAGATCATGAATATCAGATTGGCGGGGGTCTGACACCGGGCACCCCCGCCGATCAGCTGGTTGAAGAGAAAGATGTGCTCTGTGCGAGCGCAGCCTGGCCTTCATTGTTTACCAGCTCGCCGTCTACAGCGCAGCGGTGAGCAGTGTAATTACAAGAAGCCGCCCCAGTCACTTCTATGGGATGGCTCTGTAGTACACACTTGAATAGGAAGGAGCCGTCCCATAGAAGTGACTGGGATGGCTTGTAATTACACCTGCTCACCGCTGCGATGTTGACAGCGAGCAGGTAAACGGTGAAGAGAAGGTAGCCCTGGCACAGCGCGCGGCTTTCTCTTCAAACAGCTGACCGGTGGTGGTGCCGGGTGTCGGACCCCCGCCGATCTGATATTCATTATCTATTCTGAGGATATGTCATCAATATTAAAATCCTGGAAAACCCCTTTAAAGAGGACCCATCACCATAAAAAAAGCAATGTCCGTTTTGCAGACAAGAATAGCCATTTTTACAATGGGGTCTGCGAAAAGTGTGGGATGTACATGGCCGCAGAACAGATATGGTCGTGTGAATTCCCCATAGACGGCAGCAGAAAGGAAGAGAGAAGGGAACGGCAAGTGCGCACTGCGTCTCCTCATACAGCTGATCAGCAGGGGGGGGGGGGGGGGGTGCCGGTTGTCAATCTGATATCGATGACCTACCCTGAGGATCGGTCATCAATAGTAAAAGCCCGGACAACCCCTTTAAGTTAGAAAAAGCCAAGACATAAATGTATAAATGACAAGTTTTACTGAATCTTTTCCCATAAAGCTATACATCAGTCTGCTCAGCTCCTCGTGCGCTAGAACCTGCTGCAGATAGGCAACAGGTCCTCTTTAAAATACAGCCTGCAGAGTTGGTTTTTACTGCAAAAAGGCAGCGATCTTGTGGCCAGACAATCCTGCAACAGGAAACATAACGGCAGTGTCACCAGCGACCTCCCTTAGCTATTTGCACAGACAGATAGCGGTTTAATCAGCTGAGCTGCAGCTGTTTTTCTTTTGTTGCTCCGAGGTCCCGTTCCCGAGTTTTGATACTTTATCTTAATATAGGGAAAATAAGGCCCTTGGTGCAATGACCGTGTCACCATTGCTCTCCTTTCGGTGGCGAGCCTCTCTCCCCGATGCTCTGACAGCAGGGACAGGCAGTGGCACAGCAACGAGGAGGTGGCTAGCCACACAACCGAGTGGAGCTTGGGTGCAACAAGAAATGGCGATGCCCTCATTGTCCCAAATACCTAATTTATGTATTAAGAAAAAGGTATCATTCGGGAAAGGAGCCTCAGACCAACAAAAGAAAAACAGTGTTAGGCTACATGCACGCGCGGTTGCGCGTTTTGCGGTCCGCAAAACACGGATGGCGTCCGGATGCATTCTGCAATTTGCGGAACGGCACGGACAGCCATTAATATAACTGCCTATTCTTGTCCGCAAAACAAACAGGAATAGGACAGGTTATATTTTTTTTGCTGACCACGGGATGGAGAAACAGATGCGGACAGCACACGGAGTGCTGTCCGCATCTTTTGCGGCTCCATTGAAGTGAATGGGTCCGCATTCAAGCCGCAAAATCTGCGGCTCGGATGCGGACCAAAACAACGGTCGTGTACATGTAGCCTTAATCAGGTGAGCCCCACCTATGTGTCTATGCAAGCAGTTGGATGGGGAAGGGGGGGGGGGGGGTCGTCACTGGAGACAGACTTTATTTATTTTTCAAGTTATCCCCTATCCAGAATAGGGTATAACAATTAGATTGGGCTGCGACCCCCACGGATCACAAGAGCTTGGGCCCAGTACCCCATGGCAAGCCCCCAAAATGAACAGAGCAGCAGGATGAGCATGCCCACTGCACCTCCATTCATCTCTATGGGACCAGCTGTTGTACTGCGCCATCTCCAGCAGCCCCACAGAGATGAATGGAATGGCAGTACGTATGCTTGCCCTGCCACTCCATTCATTTCAGGTCCCGATCTAATGATGAGTGGTGGTCCCAGCATTCAGACCCCCACAGTTATTCCTTATCCCGTTGATAGGGCATAACGTGAAATAACTGCAGACCCCCTTTAATTACTCCCACATTAGATGGGAGCTTTTCATGCTGAAAACTGCAGAATCGTAACCGCAGCTCAGGATTAGTACAAGAGAAATAAGGTCATGTAGTCACAACGTTACTCAACTATTCATGGAGATGAATTCGCATTAACACATGGTCGGATTTCTTCTAAAAACAGCGCCAAACCTCTCCATAGGCGGAGTGTGGTAATACAGCATAGCACCATTCACTTCAATAGCGCTAAACTGCGGTACCAGAAAAAAACAAAAGACAAGAGTGGCACTGTTAGGGCTCATGCACACGACCGTATGTATTTTTGCAGTCCGCAAAAAACTGATCCGCAAAAAATATGGATGACGTCCGTGTGAATTCCGTATTTTGCGGTACGGAAGACTCGGCCCCTGATAGAACAGTCTTATCCTTGTCCGTAACGTGGACAATAATGAACATGCTCTATTTTTTTGCGGAACGGACATACGGAAACGGAATGCATACGGAGTAACTTCCGTTTTTTTTTTGCAGACCCATTGAAATGAATGGTTCCACATATGGTCGGCAAAAAAATAAATAAAAAAAAATTAACGAATACGGAAAGAAAATATGTTTCTGTTCATGAGCCCTTCGTGGAACAAACATTTCTCGTCATCCTGTACTCCGCTGCAGGGTATCCCGGCCGCAGCTTTACGCATTCCAGTCTGAACATCTCCCCAGTGAGTAATTACGATCTTTTCATTTTAGCGCGGCTCCTCTTTCCATATTTCACAGCGATAGCGCTCTCCTAAAGTAATGGAAGCGTTTTCAGTCAGCGTTCCGGATGTACCTTAATTTTAGATTGCTGCTCCATTTGCAGGGTCTCTTCTTGCAGCTTTGCCAGGCCGAGGGCTTCTTTGGCATGTTCTAAGAAATAAAGATGGAAAATAGAGATAAATACAGCTCTTCTGCGCCTGACTCCTCTAAAGATGGCTACAAGGTGGGTCTCTCTTGCAGGAGCACCTATCTTACCCAGGTACTCCGACTCATTTCAGTTCCTCTACTGCTCTCAGTTATCAGCCATTGCAGACTGGGAAGGCACCATGTAACCTCATGATCACTACTTTATCTCAGTCATCTGATGTGCAGAATCCTAGATGGATGGTAGCGGCTCCCTTTCGAGCTACAGTGTGCTACCAATTACCAACCTGCAGGGGTCCGAGCACTGGGGCGCCTTCCCAGTTGCTTGGCAGAGGCACCAAGAAAGTTCCTCACCACTTTTCTCTACTTGGTTCCTTCAAAAGCGAGGCAACTGCACGAGAAGTGATGATTTTTCACCTCCTTCTAGCGATTCGTCTTTGATTGACCCTTTAATTCATCAATGTCTTCAAGATCTCTGCAGATGGTTAGTAAGGACCGCTCAGAGCCCTGCTCACCTACATGGCAGCTCAACTCCCCCGTCTTCAGTGTGATAGCTGGTCAAACCTGCCGATTTGTGAGACACTGGCCTCCTATCTAAGGCCTCATGCACACGACCGTTGTGCGTTTTGCAGTCCGCAATTTTCGGATCTGCAAAACACGAATGGCGTCCGTGTGCGTTCCGCCATTTGCGGAACGGCACGGACAGCCATTGATATAACTGCCTAATCCTATTCTTGTCCGCAAAATGGACAAGAATAGGACAGGTTGTTTTTTTTGCGGACCATGGAACGGAGCAACGGAGTGCTGTCCGCATCTTTTGCGGCCCTATTGAAGTTAATGGGTCCGCATCCAATCCGCAAATACAGCGGCTTGGATGCGGACCACAAAAAACGGTTGTGTGCATGAGGCCTAGTGTGTATGGATAGATAAGGATTGAACATGTTGGTCTTAAACTGCCCAATCCTCTTGTTCTGAGATAGAAAAGCCACGGTCGGAGACACCTGGTAGCGGCTTTCTCACCATTTAGGGTCCGGTGTCACGCTGTGTATGTATAACTTGCTGTCGCACGACTATTTAGAGCCGTGAGAACACAGGCGAGCCACGTGACTTACATTAAAGTCAATAGAGTAAAAGCCACGTGTGAAACAAATGTCTGGATTTTTTTGCGACACCATTGACAAACCTTACATTACATGTCATTGTGTCGCCGAACGCCTAGGACACATGCATCCTCAGCCAGGAGAGCGGAGGCAGTGTGCAGGCAATAGCTATGTAATGTGTATGGTCGAGCTTACAATACAAGGATACCCGGAATAAGAACTGTTCCATTCAATGACAGCAAACAGAGGGCAAGAAAGCAAAACTACGTATAATACAGAAAAGCTTCTATATAGCTAGTGGGGATAGAATCCTGCAGCCACCAGAAGGCAACAGCATCGCCGTGTGACCTACAGTCCACAGACCAAGGAGAATGATGCAACCATGGGTCAACAGTGACATTGGCACATCAGAGCCGGGCGGGGGATGCACAGACATTACATAGGACACGACGTACATCACACGCTACATGGTCCACAAAGCAAATATTAGGGTCAGAAGCGATAACTGCGGGCGATCAGGACAGGCGCAGGAGAGGACCTAATGTGGGGTCTACCGTACACGAGTGACACCATGATGTATGCGCCCATAGTGCAGAATATCTGACAGTCCGGCACCGTGGCACGCTGGGACCAGCAGCCATGGCTCCATCCTTCTAAGCACCCAGGGTGGTCCATCGGGCACAGGTGACAGCGCAGCGCTCTCTTTTATCATGGAGGTCACTATTCTTCTAGACCTGCCCCATATATACGAGTGGTCTACCCAAGTGATAAGCGGTGATCAGCGTCGCACACCAATGACATTGTACAGACCGATGACAAGTACCCCCCCCCCCCATTTCTGACAGACCTGCCACACAGTGTAAGAACTACAAGCCCCAGCATGGCCTGTCACCTCTGCACCCACTACCCATGCACTTACTGGACTGGTCAAGGTCCCTGGCGGCTTTGGCTGCCCTCTCAAGGCCGGTGGGGTCGAAGTTGCTCCATTTGTCCTTGGGCTTGTTCTTGTCTCCCCCATCTCCACTCCCTCCAGGAGGCGGAGGGGGCACCGGCAAGCCTGGCACATCTGGCGGCGCCGGCGGCGCCGGCTGCCCCTTGTTATAGCCGAATAACCAAGACATAATCTACCGGGGGAGCGGACAGTCAGAGCACCGATCTCCTCTCACTGATACACACGTGGGGCAGCCAGCGAATCACCGCGCATGCGCATCAACCTCGGCGCAAGGTCACTTTCCACACAACCTGCCCGGCTGATGACGTCACGAGCCGCGCCAGAAGGCTATTGGCTGAGCCTGCGACCGGCTTTCGGCTTCCTGTGGACGGAAAGCGCGGCGGGACAAAAGTAGCAGGCCTGTGGGAAAAGCGAACTTTTGTTGAGAGGAGAGGAGGCTTTCGCTTAGCAACGTCTTGTTTGACTCCTCCCTTAGTAACGGAGGATAGAAGCAGAGAAGCCACCATGGCTCAGGGAGCGGAGGGAGCGTTCGTCCTGCACGGGAGGAAAGCAGTGCTCAGGTAGGTGGATGAAGATGCGGGGGCCATTATACTTATAGAGACTCCCTAGTTACACCATTGATGATTATTGATAGGTCTAATGTTGGGAGGAGGGGGTATCAGTAGAACTACACGTCTCAGCATGCCCAGCAGGCTGCCCAGGGCTGGGGTCATACACTTGCTGGGGCCAGGTGTCTTGAGTTGCGGTTTGCAAATGTCTTACAATTTGCAAAGAGTGAAAAATAGGTTTTTCCAAGCTAAACTAGGTGTGACTGGATGACCGACCTCGGTGACCACCCATTATATCATGAGTGGTGGTCATGCATACATCATCACTCCTGTCTAGGACTTGGGGAGTCTCCTGGTAATTAAAGGCAGGTGGCAGTGAGGTATCGTCCATAGTGACGTCTCCGCGCCCAGTCATGTGACTTGTTCACTTTGTTCAGTGGATCTAACGCCGTTTGACAAAACCTCACCTACAGGTAATACAAGTTCTACCGTCCACAGGGGACAAGATTCCTTGGGTTTGTCTTGAAGTTCTGGACAACCCCTTTAAAATGTAAACAATTCAATGGAGGAATTGGGGATGACATGTAGGTCATCTCATGTGGACACTGAAGGTGGCAATAAATATCGATGTTTTGACGTTATACCATAAGTTGTAATTGTAGGGGGTCCATGTGCTGTGAACCCACCAATCTCTAAAATGAATAGGCTACAGGGTTTTCCAACTCCACAGTTTGTACAAAGCTGTAATAAGTGAGCGCGGAAGAGTCCGAAGTGCGTGGGTCCATCAAGAAGCTGAGCTGTGGCCATGACATGACCAAGGCCTTCAGTGAAGTAACTTCAAGGGGTTATCTGGTTTGTTCATAATGTGGGTCCTCCTGAGATCATGGCGTTCTTGATGGTGGGAGCACCCTGCTATCAGCTACTATTAAGAATAGGAAATCTATCGATCTATCTGTCGTGGTGCTTGAAAGTTTGTGAACCCTTCAGAATTTTCTGTATTCCTTCATATATGTGACGTAAAACTACATCAGATTTTAGATAAAGTTAATCAAATCTACCAAATGAGTTAAAAATATTAGATTTGGTCTGGTTATTTTTTGAGGAAAATGGTCCAGTATCACATGTCTGCGAGGGGGCAAAAGTATGTGACCCTTTAGGATCAGCAGATTATTTGAAGGTTAAATTATAGTCAGGTGATTTTAATCAATGGGATAAAAATTCAGGTGTGAGTGGGCGACTTGTTTTATCAAAGTCAGATTTTCACATGTTTGTAGAGTTGTATCATGGTGTGAACAAAGGAGTTTTCTGAGGACCTCAGAAGAAGAGTTGTTGATGCTCATCAGGCTGGAAAAGGTTACAAAACCATCTCTACAGAGTTTGGACTCCACCAATCCACAGTCAGACAGTTTGAGTCCAAATGGAGGAAATTTAAGACCATTGAATTTTTAGAACATTATTCTTCCCATGAGTGGTCGACTAACAAAGACCACACAGAGAGCAAGGTGTGTAATAGTCTTGAAGGTAACAAAGGAACCCAAGGTAGCCTCTAAGCAACTAAAGGCCTATCTCACATTAGCTAATTTATGAGTTCACCATCAGGAGGACACTGAACAACAATGGAGTGCATGGCAGGATTGCTAGGAGAAAGCAGCTTCTCTCTAAAAAGAACATTGCTGCCCATCTGCAGTTTGCTAAAGGAAAAGTATGAAGGCTATTAGAACAATGTCTTGTGGACGGATGAGACTAAAATACAACTGTTTGGTTTAAATAAAAATAATTATTCCAGCATAAGAACCTCATCCCATCTGTGAAACATAGTAGTAGTATCATGGTTTGGGCCTGTTTTGCTGCCTCTGGGTGAGGACAGCTTGCCATCATTGATGGAAAAATGAATTCTGAATTATACCAGCAAATTCTAAAGGAAAATGTCAGGACATCTGTCCGTGAGCAGAATCTCAAGAAAATGTGGGTCATGCAGCAAGACAACAACCCTAAGCACACAAGTCGTTCTACCAAACAATGGTTAAAGCAGAATAAAGATAAAGTCTTGGAATGACAAAGTCAAAGTCTGGACCTTAAACCAATAAAAATATTGTGGAAGGACCAAAAGTGAGCCGTTCATGGGAGGAAACCCAACCAAGCAGAGCTGAAGCTGTTTGTATGGAGGAATGGGCTAAAATTCTTCCAAGCCGATGTGCAGGACTAATCTACAATTACTGGAAACGCTTAGTTGCAGTTATATAGGTGAAACTCAAAAAATTAGAATATTGTCCAAAGTTAATTTATTTCAGTAATGCAACTTAAAAGGTAAAACTAACATATGAGACTCATCACATGGAAAGCGGGATATTTCAAGCCTTTATTTGTTATAATTTGGATGATTATGGCTTACAGCTTATGAGACCCCAAAGTCACAATTTTGAGGTCCCCTTTGCTCTGGGGGTATGGATTAATTAGCCGACTAGAGGGTGACACTTTGAGACTAGAATATTGAACCTTTTCACAAAATTCTAATTTTAAAGGGCTTCTGTCACCCCACTAAACTCATTTTTTTTTTTTTTTTTTTTTTTTTGGGTACTTATAATCCCTATCCTGCGATATATCTATACATTATGTTATTAATCATTTTCGTTCTGTAGATATGTAAAAAAACGTACTTTTATAATATGCTATTACCTGTCTACCAGCAAGTAGGGCGTCTACTTGCTGGTAGCAGCCGCAAAAAAACGCCCCCTCGTCCTGTTGATTGACAGGGCCAGCTGCGATCTCCTCCTCCGGCTGGCCCTGTCAGCATTTCAAAAATCGCGCGCCTGTGTTGATTCGGCGCAGGTGCTCTGAGATAAGGAGGCTCGCCCCCTCAGCAATCCCTCAGTGCACCTGCGCCAATGAGGTCACCGAAAGACAAGACGTCATCGGCGCAGGCGCACTGAGGGAGTGCTGAGGGGGCGAGCCACCTTCTCTTCGGGTGCCTGCGCCGAATCAAGACAGGCGCGCGATTTTTGAAATGCTGACAGGGCCAGCCGGGAGGAGGAGATCGCGGCTGGCCCTGTCAATCAACAGGAGGAGGGGGCGTTTTTTTTTTGCGGCTGACGCCCTACTTGCTGGTAGACAGGTAATTAGCATATTATAAAAGTAGTTTTTTTTTACATATCTATAGAATGAAAATGATTAATAACATAATGTATAGATATATTGCAGGATAGGGATTATAAGTACCCCCCGCCCCCCCCCCCCCCCCAAAAAAAAAATAAATATGAGTTTAGTGGGGTGACAGAAGCCCTTTAAGCTGCATTAATGCAATTCCTTTTATTTGCATTACTGAGATAAATGGACTTTTGGACGATATTTAAATTTTTCGAGTTTCACCTGTAGCTGCAGAAGGGGGTCAACACCAGATACTGAAAGCAAAGGTTCACATACTCAATTAATAAATGACCAATTCTAATATCTTGACCCATTTGTTTAATTCGGTTATCTTTATCTACTTTTAGGACTTGTGTGAAAATCGGATGCAGCTTTAGGTCAAATGTATGCAGAAATACAGAACATTCTGAAAGGTTCACAAACTTTCAAGCACGACTGTATCGATTATATTTTTCCAGATCGATCTATCTCATATCTATCTATCTATCTCATATCTATCTATCTATCTATCTATCTCATATCTATCTATCTATCTCATATCTATCTATCTATCTATCTATCTATCTATCTATCTATCTATCTATCTATCTATCTTCTATCTCATATCTATCTATCTATCTATCTCATATCTATCTATCTATCTCATATCTATCTATCTCATATCTATCTATCTATCTATCTCATATCTATCTATCTATCTCATATCTATCTATCTCATATCTATCTATCTATCTATCTATCTATCTATCTCATATCTATCTATCTATCTATCTCCTATCTATCTCATATCTATCTATCTATCTCATATCTATCTAGCTCATTCTATCTATCTATCTATCTATCTATCTATCTATCTCCTATCTATCTCAATCTAGCGAGCGAGCGAGCGCAGAGCGAGCGAGCGACGCAGAGCGAGCGAGCGAGAGAGCGCAGAGCGAGCGAGCGAGCGCCGAGCGAGCGCAGAGCGAGGAGCGAGCGCAGAGCGAGCGAGCGAGCGCAGAGCGAGCGAGCGCGAGCGAGCGAGCGAGCGAGCGCCGAGCGAGCGCAGAGCGAGCGAGCGAGCGCCGAGCGAGCGCAGCGAGCGAGCGAGCGAGCGAGGCAGAGCGAGCGAGCGAGCGCAGAGCGAGCGAGCGCAGAGCGAGCGCGCAGAGCGAGCGAGCGAGCGAGCGAGGCCGAGCGAGCGCAGAGCGAGCGAGCGAGCGAGCGACGAGCGAGCGCAGAGCGAGCGAGCGAGCGCAGAGCGAGCGAGCGAGCGCAGAGCGAGCGCAGAGCGAGCGAGCGACGCAGAGCGAGCGAGCGAGCGAGCGCAGAGAGAGCGAGCGAGCGAGCGAGCGAGCGCAGAGCGAGCGAGCGAGCGCAGAGCGAGAGAGCGAGCGAGCGAGCGAGCGAGCGAGCGAGAGAGCGCAGAGCGAGCGAGCGAGCGCAGAGGAGCGAGCGAGAGAGCGCAGAGCGAGCGAGCGAGGCCGAGCGAGCGCAGAGCGAGCGAGCGAGCGAGCGCAGAGCGAGCGAGCGAGCGCAGAGCGAGCGAGCGCAGAGCGAGCGAGCGAGCGAGCGAGCGAGCGAGCGAGCGCCGAGCGAGCGCAGAGCGAGCGAGCGAGCGCCGAGCGAGAGAGAGCGAGCAGCGAGCGAGCGCAGAGCGAGCGGAGCGAGCGCGAGCGAGGCGAGCGAGAGCGAGCGAGCGCAGAGCGAGCGAGCGAGCGAGAGCGAGCGACGAGCGAGCGGAGCGAGCGAGCGAGCGAGCGCCGAGCGAGCGCAGAGCGAGCGAGCGAGCGCAGAGAGCGAGCGAGCGCAGAGCGAGAAGAGAGAGCGAGCGAGCGCGAGCGAGCGAGCGAGCGCAGAGCGAGCGAGCGAGCGAGCGAGCGAGCGCAGAGCGAGCGAGCGAGCGAGCGAGCGAGCTGCAGCGAGCGAGCGCAGAGAGAGCGAGCGAGCGAGCGAGCGCATAGCGAGCGAGCGAGGAGCGAGAGCCAGCGAGCAGATAGCGAGCGAGCGAGAGGAGCGAGCGAGCGAAAGCGAGCGAGCGAGAGCGAGCGAGAGCGAGCGAGCGAGCGAGCGAGCGAGCGCAGAGGCGAGCGAGAAGCACGATAGCGATCGAGCGAGAGCGATGTGCAGAGCAGCGAGCGAGCGCAGAGGCGACGAGCGCATAGCGAGCGACGATCTAGTAGCGAGCGATCGAGCGCAGCGAGAGCCGATCGAGCGAGATCTAGATGCGAGCATAGCATCTCAGAGCTAGCGCATCTAGCTATCGATCAGCGATTCTATAGAGCTATCGGAGCGATCTCATATCGATCATCTTAGAACTACGATATCTATATATCTAAGCATCATATAGATTATCTATCTATCGATCTATATTCAATTATTATCTATATATCTCATATCTATCTATCTATATATCTCATATCTATCTATCTATCTATCTATCTATCTATCTATCTATCTATCTATCATCTGTGTAAAGTGGACATTTCCTTTAAAACTGAACATATACATCTATCTCCCTTCACTTTTTTCCAAAAATGTTCAAATGTAAACATAATTTCTTGAGCGCCAGATGTATTTTTGCGGCTCGTCCTCCTTGTATGATGCCATTGCTGAGCGCCTCCAGCTTCTCTCTTTGCCTCCGGTTTCCCGTAGCTGCTTCCATAACGTCAGTAACAATGCATTCTGTGAATGATGGGGGGGGGGGGGGGTTCGCTGTAGGACCGCTCGCTGTCATGGAAACCGCTTCAGCCGTCCCACACATCCTCAGTAATAAAGGAGATTGTGCGATTATTGAGGATCCCAAACCTGACACATGATCATTATATTGTATTAGACGTATCCAGCCTGCAGGGCTAAGCTATTAAAGGCATACATCGTATAAAAAGCAATAGTCCAGACTGATTCAGTACGATTATATTCCGCTTCTCAGAGGCTAGGTTCACATCTGCGTGAACGGAAGCGGAAAGAAAATACGTTTGTGTGCATGAGCCCTAATTCTGTGCGATCCTGTCAGACAAACAGAGGTCAGAGCGGGACCACACGCTGCAGGTTCCTCACATTGAACTCGCTCATGTATGTCTGGCCTTTATGTGAGTATACCTGGCTATCTAGGGCAGTGAAAGGGTTAATGCTAACATTTCTGGAGGTCTAGGACAGTGAAGAGGTTATGTCAGAGTCCCTTGTGGTCTGGGGTAGGAAAGGGGTTAATGTCAGTATACTTGGTGAAATAAGAGAGTGAGGGTTTACGGTAAGGATCCTAAATGGTCTTTGTAGTGAAGAGATTGATGGCCCAGTTATATTATATATTATCTTATTATAATATTTTAATTGTTTTATATAATGTTTTATATAATGTTTTATAATGTTTTTATATAATTTAGGCTACTTTCACACTAGCGGCAGGACGGATCTGACAGGCTGTTCACCCTGTCGGATCCATCCTGCCGCTATTTGACTATAATGGGGACGGGGGCGGAGCTCGTGCACAGCACGGCAGTTCGCGGTGAGAGGCCGACGGACTAAAAAGTCAGACATGCAGTACTTTTAGTCCGGCGGCCTTTCGCTGCGCCAGAGCTCCGCCCGTCCCCATTATACTCAATGGGGACAGAGCAGCGGTCCGGCGGCACGGCGAAATTCCCCAAGTCTCCCCAAGTAATGCGCTATCCCATCTTCTGCTGCCGCTTTTAGCCGGATTTCAGCGGCGCAATGCGCATGCGCGAGACTTGGGGAATCTCGGCCGCACTGCAGGCTGTCACTCTCAGGCAAGAGGGGACGGTTAGGGGACGTGGTTACCTTGACTTGAAGCAAAGAGGCCGCTGCCCCAAGCTATCCGGCACTATAGCGCTGATGGAGAATAAAACTGCGCAGCATCGGACATCAGGATGAAACAGGCTACGGGCTACTGTGAGGTACTGCTGGCGGGGGTAGATGCATTTTTGAGGTGACAGGTTCCCTTTAACGCTTCCAGAAACAGCAGGAATCAGGATACAGGACGGCACCTTCTCTTCCTCTGTGGTGGCAGAGCTGTCCAGAGCCGCTTGGGTTTTCCTGAGCGCCATTGTATGTGACTTGAGAGGGTGGCAGGATATGAGTCTGAGAGTGGTCTGTGGGCAGTCGAGTCTATTATTAAGGAGGGGTCACAGAAAAGTGATGAAAAGCAGTCAATTCCAGAATATAAACCATATTTAGTCTATGTCCAAATGAGGCGGATTTGTTGGAAAGTTGCGGTGTGGATACAGCACAGTACAAGGGGATTGGGTTTTCAAAATGTTCTAATCCGCATCATGCTCAGTCCAGTGCAAATGGTGAAATCCGTGGCAAGATCTGCAACAAAATCTACATGAAACACATGCAGATGTAGCTGTGGATTTGCATCAAATCCATGGCTTAAAGGGGTTGTCCGGGTTCAGAGCTGAACCCGGACATACCCTTTTTTTCACCCAGACAGCCCCCCTGAGGCTAGCATCGGAGCATCTCATACTCCGATGCACTCCCGTGCCCTGCGCTAAATCGCGCAGGGCACGGGAATAACACACTGCCGGGCGGTAACTTCCGCCCGGCAGTGTGTTCGGTGACCTCACCGGCTCTGAGGGGCGGGCTTTAGCTCTGCCCTAGCCGTTTTGACTGGCTAAGGCAGAGCTAAATCCTGCCCATCAGTGCCGGTGACGTCACCGGGGTTCCTGTCAGCTCCATGTCAGGGGGGCTGCCGGGGTGAAAATGGAGGGATGTCCGGGTTCAGCTCTGAACCCGGACAACCCCTATAAGAGTTGAACGTGGTCTGAAGTTAGTGGTTCCCCTACATCATTTTTTCCTGCCGTTCCACAACACTAGAAAAGTTGTGAACCAATGGTCTGCTGTAATAAGGGGCTGAATGCAGATTTTTTTTTATCCCTTATCACTCCCCTTTAATGAATACCCACCCACCACCCTAGAGGAAGAGAGAGGGGGGACAAAAAAAAAAAAAAAAATTCACTAACACGTGCCCAGCCCTATAATGACCAATTTTTCCATAATTCATCATGATTTTGTGATTTCTTTTACTATGGCCCTCCATCACCCGCTCTTCCTTGATCAAATTATCGATTGCTTTTCTCCACTGAGCCGCTGAGCCGGGGGGGTCTTCTTTTACCCATTTCCTAAGTATGAGGAGTCTAGCTTAAAATAATACTGGTACTGTATTAACGCTGCGGGTTTTCCATACGATAATCCATGCAGAAAACCTGTGTGTAGTCCGCAAGTGTGCAGGTACCCTTAGTGGGATCATGGAGGATCACTTCAAGACTGGGGGCATATTTCCTAAAGTCTACAATAACCTCTTGGTGCTAATCTTTACACGTTAGATAAACAGGGGTGACGATACCGTATGGAAGGGACATATACTTTTCTCCTTGTCCACTTGCCAAGTAGTCAGTTATCGTCTACTACACACCACTCAAGTCTTATAACCTTCATTTTTCAGAGAGAAGCCATATGAATTCCTAAGCAATACACAGAAGACGACAAGCAGCCATAATCTTAGCTTTCAAGAGTCTGCTAACAATCGTAGATTACATGGGAGCCGAGGTGAAGGACGCACATTTCCCGATGAATTCAATGGTAAGCCTAACCTATTGTCTATTTTAGTAGAAGTGACTATTTTTAGGGTGTTTCATTTTTATGTGGTGTACTATGTATAGATATACAAGGTATATATATTAAGGCTGTAGAATAGATAGTATGACTATTTTAAGTGGTAATTCATTTGCTTTGTCCTTCCACCCTCCAATGAGGAGTTGGGGCATGGAGTGTGGGTTATCTTGAAGGCCAGCAAATAAAGGTTGAACTTAAAGGCTGTTCTGTTAAATTGGAAATGTAAAATGTAATGTTTCTAACCAGACATCCTGCATTAAAACCAGGTAACACACTGTCTTCATATACCAAAGAGAATCTCACCATCGATGACTTGGAGGAGAATTTGAGGAAACTTCAGGTACAGGTGGATAGTTTGGCTTCTAGTCTGAATTTTGAAAGCAAGAGATCAAACTCCAGTATCCATGAGTGGCCAAATAAAATGGATGACTCCTTGCATAAAGGTACCAGTGATCCTACTCTAGCATCAGACTGGTTTTTAAAGTCAAATCATCTCAACAAGCCACATGAGATGTTTTCTACAGTACAGAGTTCTGGGCTACCAACATTTTCAAATTTATCCATAAGCCGCCCAGCTGTCATTGGTCCATTTTCAGAGTTGAATTCCACATCCTCATCTTTGACCCCTTCAGACATTGCTTACAGAGAATCCATCCCTGTGAAGCTTGGTGCTCCTCATATTGTTGGAGTCAAGTCTTTATTACCCCCCAAGATCGCTGTACGTTCTGGTTCTCCAGAAAGAACTAGAGTTTCTACAGCAAGAGGAAGATCTCAGTCCCCAGACCGTTCTCATTCATTTTCCCCTGACTCAAAGAAAACCAGATGGCTAAGATCAAGTTCTCAATCGCCAAAGCCCATCTGGAGGCCAAACTCTGCCAAAACTAATGCCTGTGCTCAACCTCCACCAAGAATGAAATCCAGTGGGAAGACATCATCTTCCAATAGGCAGTCGCGCTCACGGTTCTACAGACCAGGAACTTTGGTCACAAGGTCCTTCACTCCTCCGAGGAAGATGAGAAGCAATCTGAGCTATTCGTGGTCTCCGTACAGCATCCCATCATCTGCAATATCGGCACCTACTGCAGAAGAGATCAGTAATAGGTATAGACTTGCCTTGCTTTTTTTTTCTGGTATGCTAGACCTCTTTGACATTTCATGTAGTTACAGAAGCACTCCCACAAAACTTTTTATTCTCTGACCTGTTAGAAAGGTACATGATATAAATGATTGTGACGGTAATCTTCTTGCCAGTGACTATATTTTGTGAGTTTTAACCTATCTTCTGATCTTCAGCTGTGTCATGTGACCAGCACTCTGATCTCCAACTGACACAGGACAAGAAGTCAGTTACTTCTCTGTTCTTTCATATCTGATAGGAATACATAGAGAAACTGGCTTCCTGTCCACACAAAAGATGCTGTGTTATTTGGAAAGTCAGTGTTGGTCACATGACACAGCTGAGGGTTTGAAGCGAGGTTATAACTCACAAATACAGTTACTGGTAAGAAGATTACCTTCACTACAGTTTGCGTCATGTACCTTTCTGACAGGTCAGAGAATAACATTTTTTGTGGGAGTGCTTCTTTAAGGCTGAATGAGGTAAGATTTTACTTGAGCATTGTGTTTTCACAAGTTATGAATAGTGATAAGCAATTTTCACCTATTTATGGGATAGTTAATAACTGCGAGGTCGGTGTGGGTCAGACCACTGATTCCCCACCAATTTTCAGAAGCTTACCCATTTGAACGGAGTGGCAGTCGAGTGTGCACAATGCTATTCTATTCAAAGTCTATGAGACTAATGGAGATAGCGGAGTACAGCCCTCTGCAATCTCCATACCGTCTGAACTGAGCTTGAGAGAACATGGGTAGGTGAAAATTGTTTATAACACTGTACAACTGTAACACATCCTGTTTGAGCCTATAACATTTGTGGGAAAATGCAATTGCAGTGACTCGCAGCGGGCGGGCAGGAGTCTTTTAGGAGACATACTAGACACAGTACTATCTATACTTCTCTGATGTACATATGTTTATATGCCAATAGCCAGACACAATTGGCCTGGGATGTAAGACCGGTGCTGCTATTGGGACTGCAGATGACTGATATGGAGTAGTCCCAGCTTTACATGACTTGACCATATGATGTACTCTTTAACCCTGATATGCTATACGTGTTGATGATTTAATGAACATTGACTTTGTTGTGTTAGATTCTTGAAAACACTGGCAGGGGCCGATGTGGGGATTTCTGTCGTGGAAGCTTCTCCGTATCAGCAGGAGCTCACTCGGTTACGACTGGAGCGGCTCCGCGTAGAGGAGGAATTGTTACTGGAGATTAAAAGGCAGCAGGAGCTGGAAAGGACCCGAGGACCAAAGCCAAAGTGGTGAGAATCTGTATTTCTGATCTCTCGTGGTCTCACTGTCACTTATAGAAGCAATCAACAACCTGCCCTTTTGTGTTTTTCATCAGTTTAGAGGTAGGAATAAAATAGTTTCCACCCTGCTGGGTCTTTTTCAAACTTGAAATGTGAAGAAAGGCTTATTGCTGTGCACAGCGTGCTGTGACTTCTTCAGTACTTTTTCCGTTAGTGACCTCCCCTGATTCAGTCATACGTACTTAACCTATTTTTCTTGTTGGAAGGATTCAGAACCGGGAACATCCTTCTTGTTGCACGAACCAGCATTACCCATCTTAAGGTCCGTTCATGTAGGACCTGAGCCTTTTATCAGATGTATACTTTGGGAGCATTGCTGATGTATACCTCTGATAAAAGGCTCTGACGTTCTGTAGGCTACTGAATAGACATCCCCTATTAACTCCTGTATACCATGTGGTATAGTCGACTACGTTTTTCCATACAGTAAGAAATAAAGATATACTGACTTATAGCAGCCTGACCAAGACCAAATAGTCACCGTTATGAGATCAGCATATAGCGAAGAAGGACCAGCACTCACTTTCTCTTGAAGATACTTTCATTCAAAGCATCATAGCATTATCAGTGACTACTTTCGGTTCAAGCCTAAGCTTTTTTCGAGTGGGACGCCTTCCCTGGACACGTGCAAACCACAGTGCCGACCCATCTTCTTCAATAGTTTTGAGATCAGGTGACTGGAACCCTATGGAGACATTTGACGTATACTAGTATGTAGAGCAAATGTAGGGTTTGAAAAAAATGTGAACAGAGCCTTAGGTGACCAGGACACTTGGCCTCGGAGAATAATCTTGTCTGTTTTTGACCATCCAAATGAGAACCACTGGCAAAAGTTATCCAACTTTTAGAAGTAACTATGCATAAAAATTCTGCTTGGTCTGTTGGAACAAGGTTGAGCACATATGAAGCTCAACTGTGGTCCCTCTCAGTAATTTTGGAGACGGAGGGGTCCTCATGCCTTCTGGGCATAATTTTATATATTAATTTACCTTTACACATGCCAATGGCGTAACTTTTCAAGTTGAAGTCACCCAGGGAGTCATCTGATCATTGCGGCTCCTGCTTGTTTAATCCCTGGCAATCTGCTTCTGTTGACAGGAGCAGACACCTCTGGTCATACGGTCACCGTAACATTACCTGTCAGCTATTACAATGAGTGACAGAGCAGATAAATACATGGATCTGCCAGAGACCCCCCCCTCTATGATGGCCTTATGCACTAATAGTTATCCAGATGAGACTGCCACCTCCACACCTCACTAGTTATATCCAGATGCCCTAATAGAAAGGAACGTTGTCCATGACCGCTAGACTGACATTATGGAGAAGTAAGTTTATTAGTTCTCGGTCAAGTTCACATTCTGCATTTTACCTCCAGGTATGAGATGAAGAACGCGCAGTTCCATTATGAAGCTCGGAAGAATAATGAGCTTCTGAAGACCAGTAAGGATTACCAATCAATCTTCAATTACCGTCAGGATCTCTCTGCTTCATCCAAGGATTTTCAGGAGCACTTTAAGATTTCACACTTGGAGCCGGTATAAATCGCCCCTCTGCTTGCGGAATGTGATGCGTTTCCCATACCTTTGGTAATGAGGCAGTGTGCAAATATATACTGTAGGTGTGTTAAATAGATTCAGAAAAACTGCGTTCAGGGAAAGTTGGGTGTACATGATAGGCCGAGTTCACACTTTAGTTATTTGGTCAGTTATTTCCATCAGTGATTGTGAACCAAAACCAGGTGCGGGTCAAAAACATAGATCGGGTGCAGATCTTTCCCTTATATGTTATCTCTGAGTAGGCTTCACTACTGGTTTTGGCTCACAATAACTGATGGAAATCACTGACCAAATTAGGGTGGGTTCACTCTTGCGTTAGGGATTCCGTTATGGCTTTCCATTATAATATGTTTATAACGGAAAGCAAAGGAATCCATAAAACGGAAGGACGGATCCGTTCTTCTGCCCATAGACTTGTAATATGACGGAATGCAAAACTGAATCTTTTAAAAGGCATTCTGTTCGCTTTCCGTCCTAATAGAAGTCAATGGGTCCCAGACGGATCCGTTATGCTTTCCCATAGACTTCTATTAGGACGGAAAGCAAACGGAATGTCTTTTAAAGGCTTCTGTTTTGCATTCTGTCTGGGCATTCCGTTATTTTCCGTTATTCCCATGTTATAACGGAAAGCCATAACGGAATCCCTAACGCTAGTGTGAACCCACCCTAACTGAAGTGTGAACTCTGCCTTACTATAACTCAGGGCGTGTGTTTGTAACCAGTGCTGCGGGTTTGTTACAGTTTCGTAGTATGGTTTAGCACTTGTACACCAACTAGTTTTTTTTTATTTCAACCCACGCCTGATGTAACCTCTAGAGCAGGGATTCTCAACCTGCGGCCCTCCAGCTGTTGCAAAACTACAACTCCCATCACACCCTGCTGTAGGATGACCGGGCATGCTGGGAGTTGTAGTTTTGTAACAGCTGGAGGGCCGTAGGTTGGGCATCCATGCTCTAGAGGAATACTAGTGACCATGCATTGGGATGTGACAGCAGTGTCCGATTGGTGGGGATCTGACTGCATTAACCCCCCGCTAATCACAAGAAAAAAGTAGCAGTGCCACCTTGGAAAGCGTGTGCCACTTTGCTCTGCTTTTTCCATATAGGAGGCCATTGACAATAATGGGCCTTGTGACAGCCTTGTGGGCAGAGCTACTAAGAGACAAAGTGGCACTACTACTTTATTTTAGTGATCAGTGCGGGTTACAGCAGTCAGGTCGCTGCCAGTCAGACATTGATGGCATATACTTGCGGGTATGGCCCCAATGTCTGTGCTGAGAAAGCCCCTTTACTGTCTCACCTCAGCAGTTGTGTTGCTATCCATTACTATAAAGGAATTGCAATCTCTGTACTACCCCCCCCCCCCCCCCCTCATGTGATACTATTTGATTACCAAAAGGAACTGGAGGGATGATATCCAATCTTGTGTGTGGTGTGTGTAGTTCTGCACTCCAGAATTCTGCCTTCAGAAAGTTTCAGAATTTGACTTTTTACGTTTTTTGCATTTTTACGCCACTCATGTCAGTTTTGAAAAGTGGTTGAGAAAGTATTTGTGGTTAGCCTGTCCAGATTTATGAACAGTGACTTTTTAAAAATGCATAAAAATGCCCTGCATCCTGCTCCAATAAAGGGGCAGTGTAGAGAGTGGAGTAACATCTCAAGACAGAAGTGTTAGACCTAAAGGTGTTGTCCGCTTTTGTTATATCCTCAGGATAGGTCATCAATATCAGATCGGCAGGGGTCCGACACCCGCCCCTCACCTATCAGCTGTATGAGAAGACGGTGCGCACGTGCCGTCTCCCTTCCTGTTCACTACTGCTGTCTGTGGCAAAGACCATCTAATACAGACACCCGGAACCCCCACCGCTCTGATATTGATGACCTATCCTGAGGATAAAAGCCGAGACAACCCCTTTAAGGGCTGATTCAGACAGCCAGACTTGGTCCAGGAAGCACAGGATATGTGTCAGTCTCATCTCCCAGTCCGACTGCGGCTCCCCTGACCTGAACTGGCTGCATCATAGTGATTTATGATCAGTTCCTATCTGATTGCAGCTCTATTGTACTGTACTTACATCAACATGTCAGTTTAGTACATAGGACCTGCAATCAGATAGGAACTGATCATAAATCAGTATGATGCAGTCAGTTCAGGTCAGGGGAGATGGGGCCGACACACGGACTGTGTTCCCTGGACCGAGCGCGGTCGTGTTAATCAGCCCTAACAGTATGATTCTGATAAAACAGAAACCGTTTACAGTAATATCTGATCCCATCCTATCTATCTCTGACTCCTGGAAGATGTATGGAAGACACTTCGGTCCCTTTATGTCAGGCTTGATGTTGGTGCGGTGTCTGTATCATTGTAACCCTTATTCTATCAATGTACTTAACAATAAATTAACGTTGAACAAAGACCCCCGTCCAGTAATGTGTGTTACTTGTCAAAGAGTTAGGGGAAGATCGCTGAAGCAGAAGTGTATCCTGAGGCTTGGGCTCTAATGAAAAAGCCATACCTGGAGCCAGTCCTTGCCTCATGCAAGTGCCATGGCCCATTCATTGTTTACACTGGCACCAGAGTTCATCAATACAAAGGGTTGTACCTGGTACTACATCTGCAGCCTTAGACTGAACAGTGCTGTGCTTATGTAAGCAATGAAGTGACCATGGCTTACTGGTGCACAAGTAACCCTCTCGTCATATTAATTGAGGTGATCTCACCAATCAAAACTTTACTGATCCTAAGGCCTCCTGCACACGTCCGTTGTGCGACCGTTCCGTGCATTGGGGACTGCAATTTGCGTCCCCAATGCATGGGTAACCTCCATACAGATCGAGACCCATTCAACTTGAATGGGGCCCGTGATCCGTCTGCACAGCAAAAAAATAGAATATGTTCTATTTTTTTGCAATGCGGAGGCAAGGACAGAAACACCACGGAAACACTCCGTAGTGCTCCCGTGGGGTTTCGTGCCTCCGTTCGCACCGCAGCTCCGGATTGCGGACCCATTCAAGCTATTTGCGGGCCGCAATATTGCCACGGCCGGGCAATAAAGGCCTAAGGAAAGACCCATTAATATAGAAGTCCCAGAAAACCCCTATATTTTATACAGTTGTGGTCAACAATATTCACCAGTTCAAGACCAGGTCATTTACCCCCTTCCTGACCAGGCACATTTTCATTTTTTTTATTACATGCACCATTGAAAGCCATGAAGTTTTTTTCCCTGTCATCCTCCATGACGGCATACCATGAGAGATGACCCGCCCCCGCCAGGTAAGGACAGGAAGTATAAATTTGACTCTACTTTGGCTCTTCCTCAGTGTCTTCCTGTCCCTCCAGGTGGGAGATAGATCATCCTCATGGCATTGCTATGAGCCCGTTTCTGTTCTAAGGCAGGCAGAGGCGTTGATAAGAAAAGGAATGCCTTATACAGGAGGGAAGCGGGCAGCAGCCATGCCCTAGTTGGGTATTGAGGTGCTGAGGAGCCCTTCAAAATCCCTGCTCCCTACCTCCCGCTCAGCGTGTTGGGCGTGGAGGTCCATGTGTGACCAGACACTCAGGGAGTCCCTCAGCTTCTTTGGTAAGCTCCTCATTGCAATCCAATACTTTCAGCATTCACGATGATGCCACCGGAAGTCGTATACGGCTCACGTGCGTTCCAGGAGGTACTTCCGGTCTGTGGAACGCACGCGGAGGGGGCAGAGCTACAATTGGCATGCAGGATCATGGCGGAAGCCGCCCACTGATCTGAGGTCTACAGGTAAGAGTATTTAAAGGGCATCAGAGGTGGTACAGTTAAAATAGTCTGAGCCGGGTTCTGTTCAGTTAGATTGCCTGATACATATAACAAAAAACTCTGCAAAAAGTGTACCACTAATATGGTAAAAGACCTGGTTCCGTCTATTAAGGAGGAACTAAGGGATGTAATTAGGGAAGAAATGAGATCTGCCATAGCCAAAAATCCTGTAGTAGTCCCTAGGACATCTAGCTCAAAACATAGGGATACTAAAGTGAGTGTCTCCAGCTCGTCATGGTCAGGGCAACTATGGATCTTTTGGACGAAAAAGTCCATAGGTCCGTCCAGAACTAAATGTTTAGTGGACTGGAACAAAAGAAAAAGAGAGTTTTCCCAGTCCACAAAAACATGCAGGAATTAATAAAAAAGAGAATGGAAAACTCTGTATAGAAAATTATTTATCCCCAAAACTATGAGACGTCGCCTTCCTTTTTGTGAAGAGGATGAGGCCCTGCTAACAACCTGCCCTAAAGTTGATGTGTCTCTATCTAAACTAGTTAAAGGGGCAAATGTGCTTCCGTTTGAAGACATGGGAACCCTATGGACAAGAAAGCTGTTCAGACCTTAAAGGGGTTATCCCATCTTAGGCAATGGGGGCATATCGCTAGGATATGCCCCCCCATTGTCTGATAGGTGCAGGTCCCATACTCTGGGACCCGCACCTACAAGGAGAACGGAGCCGGGAGATTTGTGGCTGGAGGACCTCGGATCCGTCCACCACCAGGCGCAGCTCCCAACTCTCCCATTGAAGTGAATGGGAGCACACCGCGCATGCGCGGCCACCGCTCCCATTCATTTCTATGGGGCCGACGGAAATAGCCGAGCCAGCGCAGTGTGCCCTCCTCCACTTTCTCTGCTCCGTTCTCCTTGTAGGTGCGGGTCCCAGCGGTGGGACCCGCACCTATCGGACAATGGGGGCATATCCTAGCGATATGCCCCCATTGTCTAAGATGGGATAACCCCTTTAAAAAAAGTCCTGGGATGCTAGCGCTGCTCTATTCAAACCCAATCTTGCTGTCACGTCCGTTTCCAGATCCTTAAAGAGGTGGTTATTACAGTTAGAAGATCTGAAGGAAGGAGCGTCTTATGGCACACTAAAAGACTCCTTCCCTCTGCTTTTGAAAGGAGTAGACTTCTTGTCAGACTCTACAGCGGAGTCAGTCAGGATGGCAGCAAAAGCCTCTGGACTAGCAGTAGTGGCTAGAAGAGCTCTTTGGTGGAAATCTTGGCCTGGTGATATCAGTTCCAAGATGAGACTATGTAGTTTACCGTTTCATGGAAACTTAATGTTTGGCCAAGATTTTGAAACTATTTTAGATAAGGCCTCAGACTCAAAAAAAGTCCTTCCCTAGGGATATGAATAAAATAAAATTTTCCTTTCGAAGAATTAAAAAAAGGGGGTTCCTTTCAGGCAAAAAAAAAAGACACTAGGGAAACACATTGGTCCAAAGGGAAAAATCAGAAGAGTGGAAACAGAGGCTTTCTGTTAACCCCCAAAAATACAGAATCTTCCAAACAATGACGCCAGGGTTCAGGTGGGATGAAGACTGAAGCTTTTCGTAAAAGAATGGGTAAAGATCACAGTAAATCCCTGGGTATTAAATATTATTGCTAAAGGTTACGATATTACCTTTCGTCTTTCTCCTCCCTTAAACATCTTCAGAGTAACCCCAATTCAAAAATCGTCCATCTTACAAGAAAAATTGGAAGAGGGAATTCAGAATCTATTGGCTCAAAAAGCCATTATCTCGGTTCCTTTCTCACAACAAAGAAAGGGCTATTATTTAACAGTCTTCCTATAAAAAAAAAAATTATGGAAAATTCTGACTAATAATAAACCTAAAGAGCCTGAACAGGTTCATAAAATACAACAGATTCAAAATGGAGACAATAAGATCCACAATAAATCTGTTAAAAGAAGGAGATTTTTTTTTTAGCATCGATAGATCTAAAAGATGCTTATACCATGTTCCGATATGTGAGAAATCTCAGAAATGTCCCCGCATAGCAGTTTCTTGGCGAAAAAACTACATAATTTCCAGTTACAAGTACTTCCCTTTGGAATCACCTCTGCCCCGAGAGTGTTTACCAAAGTAATGCTGGAGGTAGTGGCTCATATAAGGAGGCGAAACATCCTAATTATTCCCTACTTGGACGATCTGTTAATCGTAGGAAACTAAGAACAGACACTGGAAAACAATCTATTCATAACTTGTCAAACCCTTTTATGAGACAGGTTGGTTAATAAACTGGAAAAAATCAAATCCTTGCCCATCGCAGAATTTAAAATTTTTAGGGGTCCTTCTAGATTTTACTCGTTAAAAGACATTTCTTACAACCCAGAAGGTGATGGGGATAAGCGGAAAAGTCACGAGATTCCAAAATCAATCTGTATGTACAATCAGAGAGGCAATGAAGCTACTGGGTTCTTTAACTTCGAGCATCCCGGATGTAAGATGGGCACAGTTCCACACTCAGACTCTACAACAGTGGATATTAGAGTGTTGGGACAAAAGGCAGGAATCACTAGAAGGGAAAGTTCAAATCCCCATACTAGTAAATCAGTCCCTGCAGTGGTGGAAACACTCAGAACATCTGTTGAGAGGAGTTCCATGGAATCCCGAACATCTGATTATCATGACAGATGCAAGCCTTTGGGGATGAAGAGCGCACTGCTCTCATCTCTCTTTCCAAGGGAAATGGTCCGACAGTTAGAGATCTCTCTCTTCAAATCAGAGGGAGTTTCCGGCTGTCTGGGAAGCAATAAAGGCGTTTTCTCATTAAATAAAAGGAAAAGACGTTCAAGTAAGAACAGACAATACAACAGTAGTTGCTTACCTAAATCATCAAGGTGGAACAAGAAGCCTAGTTCTGAGCCAGTTAACAGAATAAATATTTTCCTGGGCGGAAGTTCACTTAAGATCCCTGTCAGCTATACATCTAAAAGGGTCCCTAAACATGAAGGCGGATTTCTTAAGCAGAACTTTTTTAAGATCAACAGAATGGAGCCTGGAGAAACAGGTTTTTCTCCAAATCACAGAATTATGGTGGACTCCACAAGTAAATCTATTTGCCTCAGCAGAAAATGCTAAATTAAAACAGTTCTTTTCCCTGAACCCCTTCGACGGGAATATAGGTGTGGATGCACTATCACAAAAGTGGGATTTTTAACTGGCGTATGCCTTTCCCCCTCTTCAGCTAATTCCCAGGGTTCTAAAAAAGATCCGGCTAGACAGGGCCCATGTTATTTTGGTAGCTTCTCTGTGGCCGAAAAAACCATGGTTCCACTTGCTGAAGACCTTGTCAGTTTAGAGCCCATGGATCCTTCCTTGGAAACAAGATCTATTGTCACAGGGTCCTATCTGTCATCCCAAAGTAGAAAGGTTAAATCTGCCAGCCTGGAACCTAAAAGGGTGATATTTAAGTCTAGGGGTCTATCAGATGCCGTTTTCGACACCATGATGGCCAGCAGAAAAGAAGTGACTTCTAAAATTCACGCTAAACTCTCCAACACTGTTTCCCCTCGCATATTGGAAGCATACTTCTATGCGATCACGCCCCTGTTTTTTTTACCATTGTAATTCCTGCAATGCAGAAATCAGAGTTTAGATGGCATCTAAATGAAACTCTGATAAGCGAACCACATACTACTAAAACAGCTGGTCCACTGGAGGAATACTTCCGACTAAATGAATCGCCTGACATCTCTGACTCAGTATTATGGGATGCTCACAAATCTGTTATGAGAGGCCACCTTATCGCTTTAGGGGCACATGTCAAAAAGCAAAGAAGCAAAAATTCAGGATCTCTCATTGCAGATTTCATCCTTAGAATCACAACACAAACTATGTCCTGACACTCCTGGACCCCCTGAGAGCGGAATTAAAAAATATGTTAAATACTCAAACCGCTAAGCTATTTTTAACTACCCAATATAAATATTATGCCCATGAAAGTAGCCTCCTTTATCTCCCTTATTAAATCTCCTAGCTCACAAGAATACCGTAAAACAGACCTAATAGCGAAACAGTTTTGTGAATAGAATACTATAGTAAATTATATAATTTACAGAAACCACTGACCAACCAAGAAGACAAAATCGAGCAAATTTAAAATTGGCCCAATACACTAAATCTCCCCTCTTTGAAGCCTGAACAAGCTCAAAATCTAGAACGCCCATTTTCCCTTCTAGAATTGCAAACGGCCCTAAAAGAATCACCCACAAATAAAAGCCCTGGTCCAGATGATCTGCCTATACATTACTACAACTCAAACTATACTATTACCGCGTTTGTTAGCAGTCTGCAATGCAGCGCTAAAAGGTCAGCCTTTCTCTAAAGATATGCTCTCAGCTCAAATCTCCATTATCCCCAAACCATATAAGGACCAACTTATACAAATAGCCAAAAGCTCAGCCTTGCCCTTAGCCTTACTAAGCACAGACACTGAAAAGGCATTATGACAGAGTAAATTGGTTATTTATGTCACAGGCACTGTCAAAATTTGGCATTCCTGCTCCTTTTATTGATGGAGTAATGGCTATCTACAGGAACCCAACGGCACAGGTCTTGGTAAACGGTACTCTTTCTCCCCCGTTCGATATATCTAACGGGACGCACCAGGGTTGCCCGATGTCCCCATTGCTATCCTAGTCATAGAACCTCTTCTGCAGGCTTTTAGACTATCAAAGGAGATTAAAAGAGTCCCAGTAGGTACCCATATACATCAACTAGCAGCATTCGCTGACGACGTTTTATTATTTGTCGCAAATCGGGAACAAGCTTTCCCTGCGATTATGTCGCTCCTCCAGGTCTTCAGCGGCCTATCTAATTTCTCAGTAAATCTCTCTAAGACAATAGTTCTTAATGTCTCCATAGCTCCGCAGCTGCAAGAGAGCCTACAACAAATAACTCCCTTCCAATGGACTACACAGTAGATAGTGTTTCTGGGAATAAAAATCACCCCAGATTTCTCATCTTTATTTGCAGCTAACTTTCAGGGTCTGCCGAAGACCCTGGAGGACATGCTAGGATCCTGGGAAATACCCTTTGTTTCCTGGTTCGGACGAAAGACTCTTCTTAAAACAATTTTGCTCCCCAAGGTGCTGTATTATTCACAAGCTCTACCAATCCCTATCCCACAAGCGTTCTTCAAAAGTTTACAAAGTGTCTTCTCGTTCTTGTTATGGGGGGGGGGGGGAGCAGACCGAGGCTACCTCATAAGTATTTAATTCAACAACCTAAAAGGGGAGGCCTGGGAATCCCGGATCTATATATTTACCATAAGGCAATTATCTGCTCTAGATGTCTGGATTGTCTCCGGTCCCCGACGGGACGAATTGACATAACTATGGAAAATGATATGTCAAATAGCCCATTGCGCTCTCTCTAATTCCTAGACCGCTCTTTAGTTCGTATAATGCTACGGACCAATAGTAACATTAACCCATTATGCGATAAAAATCTGGATTGAATCTACATTTCTAAAAAATTTAGCACCTCATCACCTACTTATTATGCAAATAAGAGATGTACTTTGTACTTCATCACCAACTTTTGCTGACAGACACAACGAAATCATTGAATACCCCCCTTCTGTCCCTTTGCCCAGAAGACGACATCCCCTCATATAAGAGCTTAAGAGAAAACCCATTGGTAAAGTCCCTCTCCACCTTTGAACTAGGTCACATTTTACAATTGAAAAGGAATTGAATGTATTACTGACTCAACGGTATTACACGCCGCTGCACCTCCATCAAATGTTTCCTGATGTTAGTCCCATTTGCTGGAGATACAATAGTGCAATTGGCACCTATGGTCATATTTTGTGGACCTGTCCTAAAATTACAGTATATTGGACTGAAATTATGTGTTACGTTGTCCAATCTTTGTAAAAAGACAATCCCAGTATCTCCAAAAATGTGTTTATTTGGTTTATTTAACGGTTTTTAAAGGTCCAAAACACACTCAAATACTATGTCACATATTACTAGCTCCAGCTATATTACTAATAGCTACTTCATGGAAGCAGGAAAATCCTCCCTCAATTCAACATTGGACAAATAGGGGAGACCAGCTCTACCAACTGGAACAGTTAGCGCACTGGGAAAAACGTACTCACCAAAAATTCGAGATAAATTGACAGCCATGGCAGGAATTCCGTGGTTCTCAAACACCCTAATTCAACAGCTTCAAGTACAAAGCATTTTACCTTCTAGTCCTGTCTTATATATCCATTTTCTCTATGGAGGACACAAACCCCCTTTTACTACCCTTACTCCCCTACCCAACCATATTTATGTTATTTTTCAATGTGCTTCAAGATTGTACTATGTATACTACGCCAAAGATTGTTTTATATGAATAATTGTGACTTCGCTGTCGCTATGTGATTCCTTGTACTAATGCGAATATCCTTCTGTTAATGCTGTCTTCATGTTGTACTTGAGCTTAAACGTTCAAAGAATGTTATACATTAAAATCCAATAAAAACTATTTTTAAAATAAAAATTTAATTTACGCTAAAGTTTGGAGAAGTTTCTGCAGTTGGTGTGTTCAAGCAAAAATTTCTTCCCAGAAGTTTTCGGTCCAAGCAGTTTTAGGATTCCTGCAATCAGGGTTTGAGAAGCAATTACGTCCGAATACATATCGGCGTTAAGTGCTGTATTTGAAGAAAAAATTGTGGATCACCCATGGGTTATCCATTTCTGGAAAGGAGCAGATGGGTTAAGACCATTCCTAAGACCTACCGTTTCCCCTTGGGACCTCAATTTAGTGCTATCAGGTCTGACAAATGCTCCCTTCGAACCCCTGTCAGAAGCCTCTCTGAGGTGTTTGTCACTAAAGACCTTATATTTGGTGGCAATTACCTCAACACGTAGGGTAAGTGAAATTCAAGCTCTAAAAATAGTGGAACCCTTCTGCATCGTGTTTCAGACAGAATTGTTTTCAGATTGGATAATTCTTTTCTTGTCAAAGTTGTATCGAATTTCCACAGACAAGAAGAAATTATTGTCCTATCATTTTGTCCAAACCCAAAAACTGAAGGGGAAGAAGGTCTAGATAGATAAAAATGGCCATCTCAGAATTATACAAATCTTTAGGAAATTCTCCACCAAAATCCTTTACGGCACATTCTACAAGATCTGTTTCAGCATCCTGGGCTGAGAGGGTGAGCTCTTCATTAGAACAAATATGCAGGGCAGCAACGTGGTCAAGCCCTCATACAGTTATTAAACATTATAGAGTAGATACTAGGGCAAGTCAGGAGCTCGCCTTTGGTAGAAAGGTACTTCAGGCCATAGTCCCTCCCTAAACAGGAAAAAATTAATCTGTTATATCTCATGGTATGCCGTCATGGAGGATGAAAGGGAAAAACCAAATTACTTACCGGTCATTTCCTTTTCATAAATCCTCCATGATGGCATGGATCCCCCCCCCCAAAATAAATAAATAAACAAATATATATATATATATATATATATATATATATATACAGTACAGACACACCTTCTCATTCAAAGAGTTTTCTTTATTTTCATGATTATGAAAATTGTAGATTCACACTGAAGGCATCAAAACTATGAATTAACACATGTGGAATTATATAGATAACAAAAAAGTGTGAAACAACTGAAAATATGTCATATTCTAGGTTCTTCAAAGTAGCCACCTTTTGCTTTGATTACTGCTTTGCACACTCTTGGCATTCTCTTGATGAGCTTCAAGAGGTAGTCACCTGAAATGGTCTTCCAACAGTCTTGAATGAGTTCCCAGAGATGCTTAGCACTTGTTGGCTCTTTTGCCTTCACTCACCTCCAGCTTTGCCTTCACTTTTGCCTTCACTCACCTTTGCCTTCACTTTGCCTCCAGCTCACCCCAAACCATCTCGATTGGGTTCAGGTCCGGTGACAGTGGAGGCCAGGTCATCTGGCGCAGCACCCCATCACTCTCCTCCATGGTCAAATAGCCCTTACACAGCCTGGAGGTGTGTTTGGGGTCATTGTCCTGTTGAAAAATAAATGATGGTCCAACTAAACGCAAACCGGATGGAATAGCATGCCGCTGCAAGATGCTGTGGTAGCCATGCTGGTTCAGTATGCCTTCAATTTTGAATAAATCCCCAACAGTGTCACCAGCAAAGCACCCCCACACCATCACACCTCCTCCTCCATGCTTCACGGTGTGAACCAGGCATGTAGAGTACATCCGTTCACCTTTTCTGCTTCGCACAAAGACACAGTGGTTGGAACCAAAGATCTCAAATTTGGACTCATCAGACCAAAGCACAGATTTCCACTGGTCTAATGTCCATTCCTTGTGTTCTTTAGCCCAAACAAGTCTCTTCTGCTTGTTGCCTGTCCTTAGCAGTGGTTTCCTAGCAGATATTCTACTATGAAGGCCTGATTCACACAGTCTCCTCTTAACAGTTGTTCTAGAGATGTGTCTGCTGCTAGAACTCTGTGTGGCATTGACCTGGTCTCTAATCTGAGCTGCTGTTAACCTGCGATTTCTGAGGCTGGTGACTCGGATGAACTTATCCACTGCAGCAGAGGTGACTCTTGGTCTTCCTTTCCTGGGGTGGTCTGCATGTGAGCCAGTTTCTTTGTAGCGCTTGATGGTTTTTGTGACTGCACTTGGGGACACTTTCAAAGTTTTCCCAATTTTTTGGACTGACTGACCTTCATTTCTTAACCCCTTAGGGACATAGCCTTATTTCACCTTAAGGACAAGGCCATTTTTTGCAAATCTGACCAGTGTCACTTTAAGTGCTGATAACTTTAAAACACTTTGACTTATCCAGGCCATTCTGAGATAGTTTTTTCGTCACATGTACTTCATGACACTGGTAAAATTAAGTCCAAAAAAATATTTTTTTTTGCATAAAAAATACCTAATTTACAAAAAATTTGGAAAAATTTGCTAATTTCCAAGTTTCAATTTCTCTACTTCTGTAATACATAGTGTTGTGCATTTTCATACGTATACAATATTATCTAATGACATTATGATCAAAATGTATGCTCATCTCATTGCCTTTAAGAATAAAATCAGCCTGAACCAAAGTTCTATTATGTGGCTGAGGAAGCCAAGATGAGTTCATGGCAAGTTCAATTTATAAAAAAATAATTGTGAACATAAACGGACATTGTGTTTAAAAGTTATTGCTAAAAAGATATGGGACCATCTGTAAGGAGTAAGTCAACTCCCTAAAACATATCTGTCTGGAGGGAACAAGGTTACTTGACAAGGTCTCATGTCCTTGAGGCACACCTGCTATATGAAGTTCAATTTATATATTCATAATTATATTATATATATCTCTGCATGGTATATTTAGTTTACAACATATGTTAATCAATAATTCATATAATGTATTATCTATGTGTAACAATATATCGATTTATATATATGTCATACCATGTATTTACCATTTAGAAGGTATTGTAGAAGGTATAGAAACAAGTAAGTTTATGTTAATTGGATTTTCTGAGAAGAGAAAATGTTATTTCAAAACAATAGTTATTCATGGATGTAGATAAGTGAAATGTACAAGTTCCGATGCCAAGCATCAAAGCCGCTATATAAAATTTTCATCAAGTCAAGCTATATTTCAAAAAGATAGGAGAAGACAGTCAACTCCAACAAGTCCAGGATATAGGTAATTAAAAGTGTCAGGGAAAGACCTTCCTCAATGATTTATATAGAAAGATCAACAAGGTCCTGAAAACATATTATTAGATATTTAATTTTAATGCTTAAAAGTTGTGATGTTCATTTACAATACCGCAGTGCCATCTGGAGGCAGATGGACAATATTATATTATTTCATTATTTGTTCTTGACCATATTAGGAGTTATATGACATCATGGTGTTATTAGCATGCAAGTACACCCACCTTACCTGATTGGGAATCCCTAATCTAAAGGGGATGATTCTTAGATAAGGGGGGGGGGGAAATAATTACTCGTGTGCGGGGTAGCAAAGGAGAACTAAAGAAAGAGGAAAAAGATCCATATATCCATTGATCCATCCATTCATTCAAAAAGAAAAACTTTATCAGAAGAAACTTGGATCATTCTTTTTGGATTACTAGGGAAGTTCTTCAGAACTGGTCCCATCTGAACTCTGTCTACCTTTGACCCGGTAACGTATATTTTGTTTACTACTCATGATATTAATAAGATATTTCTCTCGGTATATAGCCAAGAGTTCCCATACTGTGGGGATATATAGTGTTAGGTGCCTCCATAATGCTGATTATTCTCTTAGCAAAGATGCATATTGTTAATGGAAGATCTGACATTATTTGAAAAGAGGACTAAACCCGTGGGAAGTTATTTTCCTTAGTCTGATTGCCGAGCTGAATATTTTATCATATTAATATCATATATTGTTGATTGGTCATAGGAAAACAGAGTCAAGGGATAACAGTTATTTTCCTGTAAATCCGTGTTTTATTGTTATAGCCTGCTTGATAACAGAAGATCCTAAGTTTCTCTTGATATATGAGTCCGTTTGTTAAAAGTATGACACTGGCTGTCATAAATCACCAAGTTATACTGTGCTGATCAGATTGGGGTGTGTCAACATCACCGTGTGGTACATTTTGGGTGTTACTTTGTAACTTCATCATTTGTTTTGCAGTTGTATTGTTTTATATTCTTGGTTTTTACAATAAACGATTATATATTTTTGCACATACAACTGACCCTTTGTTTCACTGCTTGCACAAATCAAATTAAGATACTTGATAAAAGAACTTAGAGGCGTTTTTTATGTCCGCCTGAAGGATAATATCATTTTTATATTTATTTTTATCCTCTCTTCTATATGAAGATTCTTTCATATAGAAGATATATGACAATAGTAATACCCCCAAAAATTGTGATTACTTTACATTCCCTATATGTCTACTTCATGTTTGAATTATTTTGGGAATGTTACAAGGCTTAGAAGTTTAGAAGCAAATCTTGACATTTTTCAGTAATTTACAAAAAAATAATCTTTAGGGACCAGTTCAGCTCTGAAGTCACTTTGCGAGGCTTACGTAATAGAAACCACCCAAAAATGACCCCATCTAAGAAACTACACCCCTCAAGGTATTCAAAACTGATTTTACATACGTTGTTAACCCTTTAGGTGTTGCACAAGAGTTATTGGCAAATGGGTCTGAAATTAGAAAATTTCATTTTTTTGCCTTATTTTCCATTTTAACCCATTTTTTTCCACTAACAAAGCAAGGGTTAACAGCCAAACAAGACTGTATCTTTATTGCCCTGACTTTGCCGTTTACAGAAACACCCAATATGTGGCCGTAAACTTCTGTATGGCCACATAGCGGGGCGTAGAGGAAAAGGTGCGCCGTTTGGTTTTTGGAGGGCTGATTTTTATGGACTGGTTTATTTACACCGTATCCTGTTTCAACCCCCCTGATGCACCCCTGGAGTAGAAACTCCCTAAAAGTGACCCCATTTTGGGGATAAGGTGGTATTTTTTTTGGGACTATTTTTAGGGTACATATGATTTTTGGTTGCTCTATATTACATTTTTGTGAGGCAAGGTTACCAAAAATTGAAATTCTGAAATTTCATCTCCATTTGCCATTAACTGTTGAGGAACACCTAAAGGGTTAATAAAGTTTGTATAATCAGTTTTGAATACCTTGAGGGGTGTAGTTTCTTAGATGGGGTCACTTTTAGGGAGTTTTTACTCTAGGGGGGCATCAGGGGGGCTTCAAAAGGGACATGGTGTCAATTAAAAAGGCCATCAAAATCGGCCTTCCAGAAACTATGTCGGTCCTTTCCTTTTGCGGCCTCCCTTTTACTGATAGAGCAGTTTACAACCACAAATGTGGCATTCATGTAAACTGCAGTATCAGGGTAATAAATATTAACTTTTGTTTGGTTGTTAACCCTTGTTTTGTTACCGGAAAAAAACGGATTGAAATGGAAAAATCGTTTTTTTTTTTTACCGTGTTAATCTGGGGGGTTAGGTCATCCTTTTTGATACAAAATGTTTTTTTGTATCTCTAAAGTCTAAGTGTCATTTTTATATATTTTTTTTATCCCATCTTATGTGGGGGCTCATTTTTTGCAGGATGAGCGGACGGTTTTATTGGCACTATTTTGGGGGCTATATTACTTTTTGATCGCTTGCTATTAAACTTTTTATTATGTAAGGTGACAAAAAAAATCTTTTTTTGCACTTTTTTTTTTTCCTGGACCGTGTTAATCTGTGGGGTTAGGTCATGGGGTATTTTTATAGAGAAGATTATTACCGACGCGGCAATACCTAATATGTCTACTTTTAATAAATTATTTTAGTTTTTTTGGGTGTCTCAAGTCTGAGAACCAGTTTTTTTTATCCGATATCAGTGCTAAATTGGGATATAAATTTAGTACTCCATGGAAGTGTGATACTCCCTGAAGCAACCGTCAATGCAGAGGCCCGGATGATCGGGGCACGTGTCGCACTGAGTAGTGGTGTCCTTCCGTATCCCCCTACTGTGACACACTCTGCACTTTTTTTGGGTTCGTCCCTTCTTTCCAGTATGGGGGACCACACCTGGAAAGTGTTGGCCAGGGACGATCCGGGCGCCTACAGTTCCCGAGGTACTCCGACCTGCTCTTTCCCGGTCCGAAAATATCAGGGCCTTGAGGACTGCCTCATAGAACTGGAGGAATGTCCCTGTGTTGCCTGTGCTCCGGGACAGCACAAAAGAGTTGTATATGGCAACCTGTACCAAGTAGACCGCAACTTTTTTGTACCATGCCCGGGTTTTGCGCATGGCGTTATATGGCTTGAGGACTTGATCAGAGAGATCAACTCCTCCCATATACCGATTGTAGTCGACGATACAATCGTGCTTTAGGACCGTTGCCGCAGTACCTTGCACAGGGACAGGGGTAATGCCATTACCATGAATTGTGGACAGCATAAGGACATCCCTCTTGTCCTTATACCTGACCAGCAACAGGTTTCCAGTGGTAAGGGCACGGGTCTCACTCCTGGGGATAGGTACCTGGAGGGGGTGGGCAGGGGGACCGCGTTGATTTTTCCGCAGGGTCCCACAAGCGGACGTGGATCTGGCGGCAAGGGACTGGAACAAGGGGATACTGGTATACAAGTTATCCACGTGCAGGTGGTAACCCTTATCCAGCAGTGGGTACATAAGGTCCCACACAATTTTCCCAGTAACACCCAGAGTGTGGGGACATTCTGGGGGTTGAAGCCGGGAATCTCGCCCCTCGTATACACAAAACCCTGAGGTACTCTCACAAATTTTGTATAGCTTCACGCCATACTTCGCCCGCTTGGAGGGCACATACTGGCGGAAAATTAGTCTCCCCTTGAACGCAATGAGAGACTCATCAACCGCGACCTCCCTTCCAGGTACATAGGCCTCCATGAATTTGGCCCCAAAGTGATCGATGACCGGCCGTATCTTATACAGACGGTCATGGGCAGGATCACCTCGGGGGGGACATGCTGCATTATCTGAATAATGCAGACATTTCCGGATGGCCTCAAACCGGGAGCGTGTCATGGCCGTACTGTAAAGTGGGGTCTGGTATAGGACGTTCCCGCTCCAGTACAGCCTGACACTGGGTTTCTTGACCAGGCCCATATGCAGCACGAGGCGCCAAAATGTCCTCATTTCAGCTGCACTAACCGGCGTCCAGCCACCGGGCCTGGCCAAAAAGGAGCCCGGGTGTTGAGCGAGGAACTGTTGGGCGTACAGGTTCGTCTGCTCCACCATCAGATTTACCAGTCACTGAAAAAATGACAAAAAAAGTCATATTCAGTGTAGCCCACTGTGGAAATCTGGATTCCTGATTAGCCTACAAAATCAGGAATCACGGGCTCGTATCGCTCTGGGCTACACCAGACTAGTTTACTGGCAGGGTGCTCCGGTGAATTTAACTGGTGGGCCGGGAAACCAGTACGAGCCCCAGAGCTGCTCCTACTAGGCTGGGCAACAGGGTCCCTAACATGGCGTCTCCGCCGCCTTGGGGGCTCATCATCATCGCTAGATGATGAGGAGAACGCGGATGACAACAGGAATGTGGGGTCATCCTCGTCCTCACTGGGACTCTCGGAGTCAGAGGCAAGCTGGGCGTATGCCTCCTTGGCTGAGAATGTCCGGCGGGCCATAGGGGAGTGTGTGTCTGTGTGTGTATGTGTGTGTGTGCAAATCTTTATTTGGTGTGCGTGTGTGTGGGGGCACGGGTGTTCACGAACTCACCCTAAAACTAACAGAACTATTTTTAAAAATAACAAAAAAAAAGGGCAAAAAATGTAAAAAAAAAATCAAAACCGCTGATCAACCGTCCGAAGTTGATCAGCGATGGGGTGTGCGATGCGCTAACAGTGGTCGGACGCTAAAAGTGCCGGCCACAGTCAGTGTGGGGGGGGGGCAAGTGGGGGGGGGCAAAAAGTTGGGGGGGGGGCAAGTGGCAGCACCCCTGGGGGGTCTAGGGTCACACAGCTGTGCTGTGGACCCCAGACACCCTAACTTAGGGTGATGCAATCAAACCAAACTAACTTTCCCTTTATTTTCCCTGCCTAAGGCCGAATGTTCACGGCCGTGAGCGGTCCGTGGAACCGCGGCCTGGATTCCTCCTGAGAGCAGGAGCGCACTGCGTCAGTGGTTGCTATGACGCTGTGCGCTCCCTGCTGCCGCCACAGTACAGTGATACACTGGTATACACTGGTATAGTGCAACCAATGACGCCGTGCGCTTCTGCTCTCAGGAGGAATCCAGGCCGTGGTTCCAAGGACCGCTCACAGCCGTGAACAACGGCCGTGTGCATTCGGCCTAACCCAAGTTTTCCCTATGCTTTCCCTAATACTATCAGCTGTGTATCCACCTGACTTCTCCACAATGCAACTGATGGTCCCAACCCCATTTATAAGGCAAGAAATCCCACTTATTAAACCTGACAGGGCATACCTGTGAAGTGAAAACCATTTCAGGTGACTACCTCTTGAAGCTTATCAAGAGAATGCCAAGAGTGTGCAAAGCAGTAATCAAAGCAAAAGGCGGCTACTTTGAAGAACCTAGAATATGACATATTTTCAGTTGTTTCACACTTTTTTGTTATGTATATAATTCCACATGTGTTAATTCATAGTTTTGATGCCTTCAGTGTGAATCTACAATTTTCATAGTCATGAAAATAAAGAAAACTCTTTGAATGAGAAGGTGTGTCCAAACTTTTGGTCTGTACTAGGGGTGCACCGAAATGAAAATTCTGGTCCGAAACTGAAACCGAAAATTCAGGATGCCCCTTGACCGAAACCGAAACTGCCTTTTTGCCCAAATACTTTTAAAATACTTTTTTATGATTTTATTAATAATTCTTTTTCATGAATTTAATAAATCATATTACCCACCCACCCCATAACAGTGCCATCCACAGACACCCACCCACCCCATAACAGTGCCATCCACAGACCCCCACCCACCCCATAACAGTGCCATCCACAGACCCCCACCCACCCCATAACAGTGCCATCCACAGACCCCCCCACCTCATAACAGTGCCATCCACAGACCCCCACCCACCCCATAACAGTGCCATCCACAGACCCCCCCCCTTCATTGCCGCTCCAGTACAGACTAGTTATAAAATGTGTACAATTAATAGAAAATAGCAGGGAGGGACTGGGAGGAGGAGCTGGGGGCCGGTGCGTTCACTGTGCTCCGGCCCCCAGCTCCAGTAGTTATAAAATGTGTACAATTAATAAGGATTCTATTCATGAGGCCCCCTCTGCAGTAGAACATTCAATATAGCCACATCCTACTCACAGGGCTGTTATCTTAATGCTGGCCGGCCGGGCAGACGAGCGGCAGCGTCACGACTGACGTCATGTGCCCGGCCTACTTTCTGAATGAAGGAGGCGGCGCAGGCATGTGACGTCAGTCGTGACGCTGCCGCTCGTTTGCCCGGCCGGCCAGCATTAAGATAACAGCCCTGTGAGTAGGATGTGGCTATATTGAATGTTCTACTGCAGAGGGGGCCTCATGAATAGAATCCTTATTAATTGTACACATTTTATAACTACTGGAGCTGGGGGCCGGAGCACAGTGAACGCACCGGCCCCCAGCTCCTCCTCCCAGTCCCTTCCCGCTATTTTCTGCCGATATGTACAAATATCGGCCGAAATGGATTAGGCTCATTTTCGGCCGCCGGAATTTCGGTGCACCCCTAGTCTGTACTGTATATATAGATAGATATACACATATAGGTCTGTAGATGGGTGGAGGGGTGTGTTGGTGTGAATGCAAAAAAAAAAAAAAAAAAAAAAAAAAAAAATATATATATATATATATATATATAATCCTTTATATATGAGAAAAAGACTCTAGGCTGTCGGTCCAGAAAGACACCGAGGAAGAGCTGGAGGAGGGTCTCATGGTATGCCGTCATGGAGGATTCATGAAAAGGAAGTTACTGGTAAGTAATTTGTTTTTTCCATTCGGTTGTGTAAATCCTTTTTATACCTTTATTTGATGATGCATAGAGCTGTATTTTCACATAATTTTTATTTTAGCTTTTTTTTTTATACCTCGGAAAAGATAATGGGCCAGATTTATGATTAGCTCAAGTCAGAATAATGGAGTGAAAAAGTCCCAAAAAAATGCGCAAACGCTAAAACTGCGCACAAATTTGCGACTTTTTTCTGCTCTGCACTATGCTCGCCAGTTTTCTGAAAGTGGGCGTGTTTTCTTATGTAAATTAATCTCTAGACAGATTTACTATTGGGACTATTTAAAAAGTCGCAAAAAAGTCGCAATTTCACTCCAGTGAGGACCATGCTTATCTTATGAGACTTTTTAATAGAACATGCGACTTTTTCATAAAAACGTGCAACTTTTTCGTAAAGATGTACGACTTTTGTAAAGCTGCTTACTGACGGATAAACTGCTACCGTCAAACCACATTTATTACAGTCTTAAAGGCCGATCATAAATCTGACTTGGCTAAAACTGACTTTAGCCAAATGTGAAAGTGGAGTGAGCTGTCATTGTAATGATAAATCTGTCCCAATCTGTTTTGCACATGTTTTATTTGTTTTTTAAATAGCCAAATGGGCAGCTAAAATATTTTTTTTCATTGTTTCCCCTATCCATAACAGTCGTTTTGATATAGGGGGATATATAATTTGTGGCTGTGGCGTTGTGACTTTTTATTTATTATTATTTATTTTATTAATATTATTCATTTATCTATTTTTTTCTTTTTTTTTTACACTTAGTCTCCCCCCCCCCCCAGGTCATACAAGACCTTTGCAGACAATTTCAACATTAAATATTTGTTATTGCTGATTTTCTCCTGTAATTTAGCCCCAGTTACAGGGGGAATAGAGCCCTTAGGCCCCTTTCACATGAGCGAGTTTTCCCCGCGGGTGCAATGCGTGACGTGAACGCATAGCACCCGCACTGATTCCTGACCCATTCATTTCAATTGGTCTGTGTACATGAGCATTTTTTTTTTACGCATCAGTTCTGCTTTGCGTGAAAAACGCAGCATCTTCTATATTCTGCGTTTTCCATGCAGCCCATGCCCCATAAAAGTGAATGGGGCTTCAGTGAAAAACACATTGCATCCAAAAGCATGGGCGGATGCAACGATTTTTTCACTGATGGTTGCTAAGAGATGTTGTTTGTAAACCTTCAGTTTTTTATCACGCGCGTGAAAAACGCTTTAAAACACATTGCACCCGAACGAAACATATTGAACGCAATCGCAGACAAAACTGACTGAACTTGCTTGGAAAATGGTGCGAGTTTCACTGAACGCATCCTGAACGCATCCGGACATAATCCATCAAGCTCGTGTGAAAGAGGCCTAAGACTCAGCAGCTCCTGCGGATACCTGGTCCCCAGTGAGTACATGATTGTTAGGACCTAGCGCTCATTGATTGCTGTGTATACAAGGCAGGGACAGGGAAAAATTGTTTCTTTATGGGGAGCCATAGCACGGACAGCGGTTTCCCTGGTCCCACAGCTGCATGATCTCTGTGCAGCTACTAAATCTGCAAGGATGTTAAGCGTTAAGATCAAACTGCCTGGATGTCCCTGAACTTAAATGTTTCATACGAAAAAGCACACAATGCAAAAATAGCAAAATAAAAACTTGGCAGGAAAAAAGGATTCAAAATTGAAAACAATGCCGGGACACAAGTAATGGCATCATCTGTTCAGTTTGAAACAAAGGACAAAATCAGACTTAGGCCGGGTTCATATCGGCGTTATTGAATTCCGTTATAACAGAGTTATAGCAGAATATAACGGAATTCTAGTACAGAATGCAAAACAGAAGCCTTTAAGAGGCATTCCGTTTTGCTCCGTCCTAATAGATGTCTATGGGGGCACATACCAGTTCTGTTTGTTTTCGTTATACATGGCAGAAAAAATAGTCCTGTCGATCCATCACGACCATAATAGTCTATGAAAACAACACTGGAAAATGTCGCGCTCATCCACAGGGAACCAGGAGCCCGGACCTCGCCATGAACCTTGGCGCACAGTAAGTTCCAAAATAACAAGAAAAACGGTCCAGCTTCACTGAAGATACTTGAGGCTTTATTCAATCCCGTGCAGATAAAAACCAACATACAGCAATGCAGAAAATCGACCGGTTTCGGATCACTACAAGTACGGATCCTTAGTTATGATGTGTCACACGATGACTAAGGATCCGTACTTGTAGTGATTCCAAACCGGTCGATTTTCTGCATTGCTGTATGTTGGTTTTTATCTGCACGGGATTGAATAAAGCCTCAAGTATCTTCAGTGAAGCTGGACCGTTTTTGTTGTTATAATAGTCTATGGGTCTGTGAGAAAACCACGGATGCCATCTGTGTTGCATCCGTGTTTCACGGATCATTAGGAAGAGATGGTTTGAAAATTATTTTTCAGCTGTTCAGTGTCAGTGACACACAGACCCAACACGGATCCTTCACGGACATCTTCATGGATGCATCATTGACCACTTTCTCACGGATTTGAGCACGGACACAGACGTGTGAATGAGGCTTTAAAGAGGACCTGTACTTTCTCCTGAGATACAAACAAGTTGCACCCCCTTGCAATAACAGATCAGGAGCATATATTCTTATGACGCTCTGATGCCATTCCTTCATTATTCCTGCTAGAAGTTATGGATGAATTGTGAATTGCTAGCAGTTTGCAATGAAGGTCCAAATGGGTGTTAACAGTTAGGGGGGGTCCCTGCACAGTCTGACACTATCCAATCAGTGCTACCAGCAGCAGACTGTACAGGACACACCCTTAAAGGGATTCTGTCACCTCCCCTCAGCCAAAAAACGATTTAAAAGCAGCCATGCAGCACAGCTTACCTGGATTAAGCTGTGCTGTTTAATCTTGAAATCCGTCCAGCAGTTACTTTAAAAAACGACTTTGATCGATATGTAAATGTGTCCTGAAGGTGCCCAGAGGGGCGTTTTTTTCTTCCTAGTGAGCCCAGTACCGCCCCTCTTTCAGTGCCCAGCCCGCCTTCCTTGTATTTTCTAACTGCCGCCCCCAGCCTGCCACAGCCTCTCCTGCCTCTCCTCCCCCTCCCTCACGCCGAACGAAGTCTCGCACAGGCGCAGTACCCACTGAGGGCTGCGCCTGTGCGATCATCAGGAGACTGAGGGCGGCAGCTTCATCTTCGTCACTGGGCATGCGCCGAGCCCAGTGACGTCCGATGCTCGCTCTTCCCTCAGTCAGCAGGGAAGAGAGAGCATCGGACGTCACTGGGCTCGGCGCATGCCCAGTGACGAAGATGAAGCTGCCGCCCTCAGTCTCCTGATGATCGCACAGGCGCAGCCCTCAGTGGGTACTGCGCCTGTGCGAGACTTCGTTCGGCGTGAGGGAGGGGGAGGAGAGGCAGGAGAGGCTGTGGCAGGCTGGGGGCGGCAGTTAGAAAATACAAGGAAGGCGGGCTGGGCACTGAAAGAGGGGCGGTACTGGGCTCACTAGGAAGAAAAAAACGCCCCTCTGGGCACCTTCAGGACACATTTACATATCGATCAAAGTCGTTTTTTAAAGTAACTGCTGGACGGATTTCAAGATTAAACAGCACAGCTTAATCCAGGTAAGCTGTGCTGCATGGCTGCTTTTAAATCGTTTTTTGGCTGAGGGGAGGTGACAGAATCCCTTTAAAGAGGACCTTTCATGGGTCCAGACATTATGAAATGAGTAGCAGGTTATGTAGGGCATAGTGCAGGGATGTAGTATCGCTTACTGGTTTGTCCGGGCACTGCCTCGTTCGCCTGCTGTGCCCCCATTCACTTTTCCCACCTGGCATGCTAATAGATAGCATTGGCACAGTTTCTTAATGGGCGTCTCTTTCTCCCTGGCTGTAGTGCTGTCCAATCGCAGCGGAGAAGGACAGCATACCAGGCTGAAAAAGTGAATGGGGGGCACAGCGGGCGAACGGAGCAGTGCCCGGACAAACTAGTAATCGATGTTACATCCCTGCACTATGCCCTACATAACCTGCTAGTTATTTCATAATGTCTGGACTAATGAAAGGTCCTTTTTAACTGGTAACACCCAGCTGGACCTACATTGCAAGCTGCTAGCAATTCATTCATAACTTCTATCAGGAATAAAAAAGGAATGGCACATCAGACAGACATAAGAAAAGATTCTCCAGAATTGTTATTACATGGGGAATGCAAGTAGTCAGGAGAGGTGAAAGGAGAAAGAGCAACTGAAATTTGCCATAAAATGTTCTATGGACAGATGAAGCCAAACTACAGGTGTTTGGCAATGCATAGCAACAATATGTTTTATAGACGACAAACCAGACACCCATACAGAAAAGTGCCCCCTACCTACAATGAAATATGATGGAGGATCCATAATATTGTGGCTGCTTTGCTGCCTCTGGGGCTGGAGGCCTTGAACATGTTACCCGACTGGGTACCTCCATTGATGGATGCTCCTAGTGCTTCCCGAGGACTCCAAGCACTCCACTTGACAGTGTAATCACTGCCGACCCCACGAACCGCCACAGCTTGGTTGAGGTCTCGCCATCTTCCACCCACCCTGGGCCCAAGACCAGGATCCAACTTCCAGTGGTTGTAATCCCAGGGGAGTATAATGCCGATAGCAATCCCCAGAGTAAATATAGCTGTTCCTCCCACACATGAGAGGACACTCTATGTTGAGGGTAAAACAGGAACTCCCTTTATTGAATATCAACTCAGTATATATACAGTTCAAGAAGTCTAACATAACGCAATCAACCATGAACAACATGCAAACAGACATCTTCACCCCCTCCATAATGAATGAATAGGGAGAGAGGAGACACATGTGATGGGATTATCTCCTGAGTGTATCATAGGGGGATCTACTCATCTAGGAGTCGGCTGCTCCTAGAGTCAGCCATCTTAATCCCATCACTAACACAATCAGTGGGAGTCTCAGTGCAGAGTTAACCCTTTTTGTGTTGCTGAATCCACACCCTGTAAATGAATTGGCAATAGGAAATATGTGGCATATAAATTCCACACATAAATCATGGTTCATAGTTCCTTGTAACCCCAAAAGGTCTGAGTGGGTCTCCATAGTTCTGGGTCCATAGTCCGTAGGAAGGAGGCTGGCCCTCAGGCTTCTCCAGCAGCCCCAGTGACGGTTCAGTCCGTTACAGGGTTGACCTATGGTCAGGATAGGTAATCAATATCTGATCGTCGGTGGTCTGACACCCGGTACACCCGCCAATCAGCTGTTTGAAGAGGAGGTGGCACTCCATGCCAGCGCTGCTTCCTGGTCATTATACTGCCCCTCATCTCGGAAGTGAAGTGTAATGACAAGTACTCAGTCCATTCACTTGAACAGAGCGAGTACTTGTAATTACACTACGTCACCTGATGAAACGTCATCAATATAACTTGATATAAAGGACAACCCCTTTAAGAAGGAAAATAAATGGGCTATATTAGAGCCGAAACCTGCTAATCGGAAAACGAGCCCTGAAAACATTTGAGAGCTTGAGAATTGCAGCGGAAGAAACTACCAGCAGACAGGTTCAAGAAGCAAACAGATGGCTACAAAAAGGTTCAGAGGATGGATTATGGAAGGGTTACTTTAACCCTTAGGGCTGTTTCACACGAGCGAGTCCATTGCGGGAATCACGCTCCGTGTGTGAGTTTGATCCTCCGCTCTGGACTTGCAGGAGCGCACGGCATTATCATGATTTATAATGCTATGTATCTCTGCATGGCCTTTTTTCCACAGAATCAGTGACATAAAGCTGTAGATTCTGTAGAAAAAAGGCCATGCAGAGACACACAGCATTATAAATCATGATAATGCCGTGCACTGCTGCAAGTCCACGGAGCGTGATTCCCGCAATGGACTCACTCGTGTGAAACAGCCCTTAAAAGTAAAGCCTATTTTGACCTTCAGGACGCAGCCCCATTTTTCTAATTTACATAATAACTTTTTTTTTGCTGACATTATACTTTATGTCAGTGACAAATTTTCGATATATTTCATTTTTATTTATCCCCCCCACCCCGCACACACACATAGACTGGCAATAAAGACATATTTTACTTGGTGGAAGGACATTACAGTCAGCAATACCGAACATACAGGACTATAAAGCGCCCACTTACCTATTACATCCAGCATCTCATAGGTGATGTCTCCTCTGATGTAGACCTTCTCTTTCCTTCTCCATTCAGCCCGTGACGACTTCTTTCAGCCACATCTCATCTCTGCAGAGTTTGCTAAACAGACATCTTAGGTTCCTCACTTTTCTATCATCCTCCCCACCCTGGTGCCCCAACAGTGTTATCCTGCTGCTACCCTCATTATTGTGCCTGATGTGCTCCCCAATGTGCTCTAAGTTCAGCCTCCCATTGAAACGAATGGGAGAAGTTTTTAGTGTGGATTATGTGTGGAAAAGTGAGAATTATGAGAAACATGCAGCATTATTCTTGTCATCGGCGGCTGCCATACATCATAAGGGGCCTATATGCCCCTGGGACTTCTACCTGCAGATACAGTATGAGGACCAGTACTGCTTTCGATAAACAGTTATATGAGTTTACTGTATTTCTAATAAACATTCAGTAAAAATTCTGAGGCGGTCTTTTACAACCCACTGTTAACTTTTTATTGTGCAATAAACAACTATAAAAGTTAGTACAAAATGCTTAAAATACAGAAATATCTACAGACTTGTCAACGAGCTACAAGAAGCTGCATGGAATTTGGGCTCCATGCAGCTCCTCTGTTTTAAAGGGGTACTCCCTTCTCAGACTTTTATGGCATATTCCAGATACGGTGTCCACCTGCGAGATCTACATCTATCTCCATAACTGGTCCCCCCTGGAGTGTATGGAGAGGTGGCTGTGCATCCGCAGCTCTCTCCATTGACTTCTGTTACAGTTCCGAGGACAGTCGAGCGCTGTCGCACAGCTGTCTTCAAAACTCCTACGGATGTGAACGAAGAGTGCTGTGGATGTGCACCTCTCCGTACACTGCTGCGGATGTGCACCTCTCCGTACACTGCTGCGGATGTGCACCTCTCCGTACACTGCTGCGGATGTGCACCTCTCCGTACACTGCTGCGGATGTGCACCTCTCCGTACACTGCTGCGGATGTGCACCTCTCCGTACACTGCTGCAGTGCGCTGTTATGGAGGTAGTTGTAGATTTCCTGTTTTGGTCGATTCTGCTTTGATTCGGAGTGTTTTGACTAATGATAAAATATTAGGGAATTGTACATAATATAACTCCCCAAAGTCCTGGTTCCTCAGGAGAGATGACCTCTTTAACATATGTTTTGGTAAATACTTGTATTCCACATAAAATCATGATTCTGGAACATATTTTCTTAAAACTCTACGTGGAGTTGTCCATTTGGAATTCCTCCTAGAAATGTATAAATACATGGGCGTTACCATTCTCCTTGGCATAGGTGTGTGTCCCTGCACTGGCAGTGATGGCTGAACAGTTTCAATGTGTAAGTTGTCAATCTATTTATACATTTCTAGAAGGAACAGCAGAGGAACAACTCAATACAGAGAAGCTCCAGAACTGTTATATTATGGGGAACACAAGTTTTTTTCTGTTGCCTATGGGCCATTTCTGCTATTACTGCTCAGTCCTGTGTACAAGAGTGGTGCTATATTTTAGCCATTTTTCTCATCATTGACAAGCACTTTAACTGTACAGTAGAGAATTAATATACTGTACAGTATTGGAGACAAACCCGAAGAAAAGAACCTTCTGGACATGGTGGTTCCTGTAAGTATCCTATATCACTGACCATTCCTGCCCCTACTTGCATGCAGATTAAGAAGACTGTAGACCGAGCGCCGGATATGTACATGGCCCGTTCCTGTAACGCGAGTCCGTGGACATCACACCCCGGATGCTGAGCTCCTTACTGTGAGGTTAAGGACATTTGCTCTAGAACTGATACAAGTTATGCTTTATTTAGAGTCCTTTAAGGTTGTCCATATAGCAATAAGAGACGTGTATACTGCATCCTGTAAGGTGTATATGGTACATACAGCGGGGGTTCTATGCAGACCCAACATGGGATTACTAGTGAAGTGACCTAGTGTCCATTACCAGTGTCCTTACAACCATGGCAAAAAGTAGTGTGGAAACACTGAAGTAGTGGAGCGCTAATCCCACAAATCACAATCACTGCCGTCTTGCTGTGGAGCAGTCACCTAAAAGTGGATTTGCAGACTAAATCACTTTAAATATTGACCCCTGTAATATGTCCATACAATATTCAACCAGTTGGCGCTAAGTGTGCCTGCTAGACAGCAAACTGAGATGCTGAAAACTGCTACTGCCTCTTCACCAAACTGGTCTAGAAGGACCAGGTGCTATGAGACCTGGAGAGATTTCCTCACAATGAACCGTGCTACTCAACTAGGTAGGCAATAATATTTAGTAGCACCCGGTCTGTGACTTGGGGGGTAAGGATGGATAATGAGTGTAGTTAGCGCCCACTGGTTTAGGGTCATTTAACGTGGGCTGATGCCCATAATTAAAGTGCCTTTCACATGGCCCAACGCAAAGTGAAAAGGGAATGAATGATCGTTATTACACAGACTGATGTGCTACATGAAAGATGCGATCACCAGGAGTGTTTTGCTCTGTTGTTGGGTGACCAGCAGCATCAATTATCGGGAATGACCATTCTTATGAATGTCTGTTGCCCATAATTGACCCAATCCAAGTCTGTGTAGAAAGGCCCTTAGTTTCTTTCTCTCGACTCTGATCTTGGTTGCATTCCTTTTTGCTCATGAGTTTTTTTTCTTTTGTAACAGATTTCCTCAGTTATATGAAAACACACAACATTAATCTTTTGCTTCTTCAAAGACCTCAGTTATCAGCCATACCATTTCCTAGGCCCATGTTGAGGCAAGATGTCCATTGTATTATACAGCGGGTAACCAGCCTTAGCCTTCTTTGACATAACAGTTTAAGGGTTTTTCCAGTAGAAATACTGATGGCCTATCCTTAGGATCAGTTATCAGTATGAGATCAGTGGGGGTCCGATTCTTATCAACCCCGCCAATCAAAACCTGATCACAGGTTTCCTTCTTTGTTTACCAGACACAGCGTCGTACATTTGCTAGTGGCTGTACCTGGTATTGCAGCTCAATTCCTTTCACTTGAATTGGACTGAGCTGCTCCGAGTTGTTGTACTAGATACAGCCAATACTAAAAGTACCTAGATGTGCCTGTTAAACAATGAAGGAGACGCGACACTCACTAGATCGTTGTGGCCTCTTCAAATCAGCTGTTCAGAGGGTGTTGAGAGTTGATGCCCCCACCAATCTGATAATAACAGCCTATCGGAATAGGCCATCAATTTTTTTCGTCCTGGAGAACCCCTTAAAATTGCTGTTAGGAACAGTCTGAAGTGGTTATGAAGTGGTTCATTTTGGTCACTCTTGTTGAACACGGGGATGTTACAGTAGGTCAGGCATGCTCAACCTGCGACCCTTCAGCTGTTGCAAAACTACAACTCCCAGCATGCCCGAACAGCCTACAGCTATCAGCAGGGCATTGTGGGAGTTGCAGTTTTACAACAGCTGGAGGGCCGCAGGTTGAGCATGCCTGCTCTAGGTTATCTCGTCTATTCTACAGGCCTAAATGCCCAAGCTCTGCTCCCAGTAGTTTTTCTTCTGTAGAAACGTCCAGAGAGTGAAGGTTTCTCATCCTGTAGAGCCTGTGGCTTTCATGTGGCTCCACTCATGATGGCCTTCATGGCATCTTTTAACATCCATTTACCGGGTTGATATGCTTGAATAGTTGTTCGCTGATGTTCCTAATAGAAAAAATGACAAAATTGTCAATAGCTGAAAATGTGTTTGGGAGAGTCTTAGTATACCACTGGTGCGCAGAACCGTACGTAGTACCCGAGAGGCAGCCACTCCAGGTGCCGCCCTATGGTGCCTTCATACAAAACCATATTAAGGAAATATTCTTCCTTAGAAGAAATGCGAAATATGGCATCTGATGGATACAACAGAAGGAACCTCTATTTACCGTCACATGTGATCAGAGCCAATCAGGGGTACAACAGTCTACAGGCTCCATATTAAGGACTGCGAACAACCTGTAGTTTGTACAGAGCCATAATACAGAAATGTACATGAGACCAAAGGTTTGAAAAAGGCCCAAGGTGTCTAAAGTGTCACCTACTGTATGAAATGAGTGGCATTTGTGACCTGTCTTCTGGTTGCATCATATTCTTACCCCCAAGTCAAGATTTAGCTTTTTTTTTTTTTTCATTTCTAGTTTATTGCCAACCCAATTTACCAGGCTTTTTTTTTTTTTACTATTCAATTTATCCATAAATGGTAGAAATCAGCCATTGTATGACCAGTAAGATGATCTGCAGAAGTCAAATCATCTTTATTTTGAGAAGCTCTTGAATTCTCTTTTGCTAAATGCAGAGATACAGTTTCTTGGCATGAACCTTCAGCATTTGTCAAGGATACTGCTTGATCCCTAATCATATTGAATACTGAGAGTAATTGCTTATTGCATTCAATCTCTATTCCATTATCAAGGACAGTTCATAATTTCATACAAAGAGCTCTGTGAATATCTCCAACCTTCCTGGCTAAGCTCACTCAATATTATTAAGGGTGGCTGAAGACTTGGAACCACTTGCTTCTGTTGTAAATTATTTCTATTTTTAGCAGCTTGTTGCTTGGAGAAATTCATTATAATGGCCTGAAGACAAACAGTCAGAAGAACAGACCTAAAGAGTAACTACTCCTCAGCGCTCAGTTCTGTGCTTCGTGCTGGTCGTTACTTCTGATGTACTGAATGGATTCATCTTAGTTTGTGAAGCTAACGGCTTATTATGCTTGCAAACTGAACACAACGTCCTCAGAGAAGCTGTCACTTCCCTTACCCTACTTTTCTTGTGTATGACTCTTTGGTCCAGCCTGATGCATGACATTCTGGAAAGGGTATATAGCTAGCTTTTTCAAAAATATATTCACCTTGGCAACCAACTATCCCATCTATTGCTCCAGTAATTTTCTTTTAAATAGCCTATCATTTTGTGTATGCAGCTCCTAGGCAGACTCAAGTGTTTGCCTTCTATCTGTCTCCTAGTTCTTGCTAATCCACCAAATGTAAGTTACCAAGAAAAAGTGGACAAGTGGGAGTATGGCTGCAGGATGTAATCTGTAACCATAGTGCACAGACCTGTATTCTGTAACACATAGCGCTACCTAAAAGCTGTAGGCACAAAACGGTAAATGGATGAGAAAAAAGGGTGTGCTGTGTTTCCAGAATCAATGGCATTCTTCTTTGTGGGCTGTGTCTTGTTTAGCAGCTTATACCCATTCAAGTAAATGCAATGCCAGTTACACAAAAAAACAAAGCACCTCTTCTAATCCTAGACTACCTATATAGGCCTCATGCACACGACTGTGTGCCTGCCGTCTGCGGACGTGGACCCGTTCACTTGAATGGGGTCTGCGATCCGCATCAGAGGGTTCGCACCACAAAAAATTTGTTCATTCAGACAAAAAACCCATGTGGACAGAAAACTTCCGATCCATGCCTCCACTCTATACCGTCCCGTATCTTCTGGATTGCGGACCCATTCAAATGAACGGGTTCCCCTCCACGATACAGTGCGCACGCGGCCGATGCCCGTATATTGCGGACCCGCTGTTGGCGGGCCACAATATGGCCATGGACCTGCTATGATCTTGTGCATGAGGCCTTAGGTTGTTGAGCTTTGTATGGACTATCCATCGGTTCTGTCACTTACCTGGTTGCATCTGAATCTTTCGGCACAGATTTTTCCCATCTCCATCCTTATAAATAGGCATGACACAGATCTTATTCATGGTTCCTTCTGCCAAGTCTGTCAAATATATACTTTTAGCCTGTGGAGCTACACTGATGACTGTGGAACGGCCCGCTTGCCTTCTGCACCGCACATGATAACCCTGCACGTCTCCATCTGCAGATCCCCATGTGGCCTTCACAGTGCTGGAGCCCAGGTCTTTTAAATGCAGGTACTTTACCTTTGTCTCATCTAATAAAAAGAAACAAATGTTTACAACTATTGTCAGAGGTCTGATGAATGCTGGAAACAAACACATAGATGAAAGGCTATGTCCACCTCTGCAACCAATGTGACATCATGGTTTCAGACTGCAAACAAGACATGTCTGTAGTTTGATCCTTCTTCTGTCTGAAAGGATAGAGGGAGTGGAATAACCCATGACTGCAGGATCAGACAGCACACAGGGTTCTCCTCCACACAGGTCTGCATATGAATGGTGTTTTTAGTATTTCAATGTGTGGTCACTCAGCATAGGGAAAGCTGAGAGAAGGCAGTGGTGCGAGCGCCGGTGCCTTCTCAAACAGCTGATCCTCCGGGGTCCAGAGTGTTGACCCCCACCGATCAGATACTAATGACCTATCCAGAGGATAGGTCATCAGTAAAAAAAATCTTGGAAAAGTTCTTTAAAGGCTGTGTACACCTTTGGGGGCAAATGTTTTTATTATTGCATTGTACTCATTTTGAAATACATTTTTTTAAATTGGTCTTTATTAAAAATATGGAGTCCTTTTTTCTGTACAGAACTGACATGCTCTGACATGAATTTTCTGTCAGACCAGGAGCATACGGACTCCTTATCTCTGCTCACTGCCCTTATAAAAACACTCATCTTAGCTCAGTTGTTATCTTACTGATAAGAATGTGGCTTATGTGTTTATAACCTCTCAGTAATTCAGAGATAAGGTTTATTAGATGACCAGGCACAAAGTGAAAGCGAAAGTACCAGTCACACAGCTAGAAATACAGTTAACCCTTTGCGAACAGCTCAATATTTTTAATAAAGGCCAATTGAAAAAAATATATTTATAGCCAAAAATGAGTAAAATGCCTCCTAAGGTGTACATAGCCTTTGAACTTGAATCTTCAGTAAAGAACAGTTTTCCAACAAAACTGCCTCATCATTGCCTCCTCCAACACCGCACGGGACCCTGCCTTGCACTTCATCATTCCTCACCACCAAGGGCACCCAAACCACCATCAGGCAGGAAAACCACAGGACCAGGATGTGTCCCAAAGGGAAGAAAGGTGAGCCCTTCCCATCACTGCACGGCCCAGGCGAGCGCCAGAGTGAGTACCAACTGCAACCTCCATTTTTGCTACTATAACTCTTCTCCTCTGTATTCCTCCTTCTGGGTAATTGAAGTATGTCCAGTTTAAAGGGAGTCTGTCATCATCTAACCTTACTGAGGGCTGGCCCAAGCCACTCTGTGCAACCTCTTGCTCCTCCTGCATCCTCTGCCAGCCCTGACTGACAGGGCCAAGCAAGGTGACTATGCAGGAACTTGACCCTGTCAATCAAGAAGGAGAGGGAGGGGCTGGCAGAGGAAGCAGGAGGAGCAAGGGTGCACAAATTGGCTTGGACCTGCCCCTAGTGCACTTAACTGCTCATTTTCATATGCATTAAAGTATTTTTTTTTAGAATGAAGCAATGGATTGCGAAGTTATCATTACATTAAGGGTCCATTCACACGTCCGTTGTTTCTTTCCTGATCTGTTCCGTTTTTTACTGAACAGATCTGGACCAGATCTGGACCCATTCATTTTCAATGGGTCCTGAAAAAAAATCTGACATTGTGCTGTCCGTTTTTTTTCAGGACCCATTGAAAATGAATGGGTCCAGATCTGGTCCAGATCTGTTCAGCAAAAAAACGGAACAGATCAGGAAAGAAAGACCGTAATTAGACTTACCGGTAATTCTGTTTCCTTGAGTCCACCATGACGGCTCTACTATGAGATTGACCCTTGACCTCTGTAGGGGCAGGAACACACAGAGTTTAAAAGGCCACCACCCACACTCACCCTCAGTGCTTTCCAAATTACCAAGTGGGTGTAGCCTTAACCTAGGCAAGTATATGAATATATACTTTTTTTTTTTTGAGTATTAATTCATACTCAACCCCTCCTTAAAACTCAGGGGGGGAAATCTGGGCCGTCATGGTGGACTCAAGGAAACAGAATTACCGGTAAGTCTAATTACGGTCTTTCCATTTCGTCCACCATGACGGCTCTACTATGAGAACTACCAGATTATTAAACAGGGTGGGTAACCGCTTGTAGAACCTTCTGACCGAAGGTTAAATCCGTAGAAGCTGATACATTGATCCGGTAATGTTTGATAAAAGTACTTATATTGGACCAGGTGGCTGCTTTACAGATCCTGTCAAGGGAGACACCACCTCTTTCTGCCCATGAGGACGCCATAGCTCTTGTAGAGTGAGCTTTTATATTCGTGGGGCTGTCTAGACCCGACTTCTGGTAGCAGCAAATAATAGTAGATCTGATCCATCTTCCAATCGTGGCTTTGGATGCCTTTTTCCCTTTGTTAGGACCCCCATACTGAACGAAAAGGTTATCATCTTTCCTAAATTCTTTTGTTGAGTCCAAGTATTGTATGATAGTATTCCGGACGTCCAGGAGCTGGAACTGATCTTGTGATGGGTCGCCCTTGGGAAAAGATGGAAGGATGATCTCTTGGTCTCTGTGAAAGTCCGACACTACTTTAGGGAGAAAACCAGGATCTAAACGTAAAACTATTCTGTCCGGGAAGATCGTGAGGTATGGTTCCCTGCAGGACAGCGCTTGGATTTCACCCAGACGTCTGGCTGAAGTGATTGCCACTAGGAAGGCTGCTTTTAAGGATAGGTGTCTGAGAGACATCTCTTGCGTAGGAGAAAAAGGCAAATTCGTAAGGTTTTTTAGGCGTCCTAGGGGTTAAGGAAGGTCTCAGTCTTGAGGCAGCTTTTATGAACCTCCTTATCCACCTGTGACCGGCCAGGTCTGTATCATAACAAGCCCCCAAAGCAGAGATCTGTACTTTGAGTGTGCTTGGTCTAAGGCCTAGATCTAACCCACGTTGGAGGAAGTCTAGCACTTTTTTGATATTGGGGGAAGAGTTTACAGGAGGAGTCTGGCCTAGCCAACTACAATATTTCTTCCATATCTTCAGATATATTGCAGAAGTAACTTCTTTTCTACTGGACTTAAGGGTGTTTATGACCTTCTCTGATATCCCCTTGCTCTTTAGGATCTCGCGTTCAGGATCCAGACCGAAAGTCTGAAAAGACCTGGATTCTGGTGAAGAATTGGACCCTGAGAGATAATGTCCTCCTGTGGGGGGATTATCCAGGGTTCTTCCAGAGCTAGTTCTTTTAACACTGGGAACCAATTCCTTTTTGTCCAGTACGGGACAACTAGTATTATGGTTACTGGGTCCGATCTTATCTTCTGCAGCACCCTGGGTATTAAAGGCCAAGGGGGGAAGGCATAGGCTAGATCCCAAGACCACCTGACTGAGAATGCGTCTGTCGCCCACGGGTTGTCTCTTGGGTTTAGGGAGCAAAAGGGATGGACCTTTGCGTTCTTTTTTGATGCAAACAGGTCTATCCTGGGGGTTCCCCATCTCCTGGTAATCTGCTCGAAAACGATTGAGTTTAGGGCCCATTCCCCCGGATCTATGGTTACTCTGCTGAGAAAATCTGCCTGTATGTTTTCTGTACCCATGGATAGCAGTGATGGATAGAACGTTCTTTTCCGCCCAGGAGAATATTTTTTCTGCCAACTCCTTTAAGCCTAATGATTGTGTGCCCCCCTGATGTTTTAGGTATGCTACGGCTGTTACGTTGTCCGAGAGGATCTTTAGGTGTTTTCCGGAGACCCTGTCCCGTGATAACTTCAGTACCTCCCAGATTGCCCTCAATTCTCTGTGATTTGAGAAACATTTTTTCATGGCGTCTGACCAAGTGCCCTGGTAATTTATTGAGCCTATTTTTGCTCCCCATCCGGTACCACTTGCATCTGTGTATATTTGAATCTCCAGATCTTTTACCCAGGGTACGCCCTTTTGCAGGTTTTCCTCTTTCGTCCACCATTTTAAATCTGATTTCACCTGATTCGGGATGGGGATTTTTTTCTCTAGAGAGCACTGTCTCTTGTCCCAAACCCTCAGGATCCAAGATTGGAGAATCCTGGTGTGGGCCTGAGACCAGGATACCGCTGTTATGCAGGAGGTCATTGTGCCTAGGAGGCTCATGGCATTGCGAATGGAGCACTGGGATTGACTTTGGAATTTTTGTGTTTTTTCCATAAACGACGTGACCTTTTCCTGAGGGAGGGATGTCACCTGGGAGACCGAGTCCAGTATTACCCCCAGAAACTTCATTCTGGTTGAGGGGACTAAGCTTGATTTTTTCAGGTTTATTACCCACCCCAGGTCTGAAAATCTGTGCATCAGGTCTCTGGTGATGCTGTTTGTCTCCTGCTTCGAAGGTCCCAGGACCAGAAAGTCATCCAAATATGGGAAAAATGTTATCCCTTCTGCTCTCAGGGGGGATATCATTTCTACTACTAGTTTTGTGAATACCCTTGGAGCAGATGAGATCCCAAAAGGTAACACGGTGAACTGGAAGTGTCTTACAATTCCTGAGCTGTCCACTAGGGCAAACCTGAGGAATTTTTGCGATGATCTGTTTATGGGGACGTGATAGTACGCGTCCTTTAAATCTATGGACGTCATGAAATCTCCTGTTTTGATCAGGGGAATGATGGATGTTACAGATTCCATCCTGAATTTTCTGTATGCGACCGCTTTGTTTAATCCCTTTAGATTTATAATGGTGCGGGAGGAACCATCTGGTTTTTGTACCAAAAATAGACTGGAATAATAGCCCCTTCCCCTTTCTGCACTTGGGACTTCTGTCACAACGCCTGAGTCTATAAGTTGCAGGATACCCTGCCAGATTTTTTCTATTATTTTTGGACTGTGAGAGGTTATTTTGAACCTCTTTGGGGGGACTGAGGAAAATTCTATCCGGTAGCCGTCCCAAATTATATTTAGGACCCATGGATTTTTTGTGATGGACTCCCACTGGGACAGAAAATTCCGCAGTCTTCCCCCTACTCTGGCGTCATTGTTTATCTTTATTTTTGGGGTTAAGAAGGAAACCTCTGCCTTTTCCCCCCTTCTGGTAACTCCATCTACCCCCCTTTCCCTTGCCCCTATAGGGTCTAGTTTGGGGGTTGGAAGAACGAAAGGGCTTCTTTTTGGTCTCTTCTGGGAACCCCTTTTTTTTTATCTGCAGCCTTTTCCAAGATAGAGTCTAATACGGGTCCAAAAACGTATTCTCCAGAAAACGCTATGGAGCACAGTTTCGCTTTTGATGCTCTATCCCCTCCCCAGGCTTTCATCCACAAAGCTCTCCTTGCGGAATTGGTGAGGGCCGCATCCTTAGCGGCGAACCTCACCGACTCCGCCGAGGTGTCCGCCAGGAAGGCCGTGGCAGATCTGAGGAGTGGAATAGAACTCAAAATTTCCTCCCTAGGAGTCTTGTTTTTAAAGTGTTCTTCTAGTTCGTTAAGCCAGAAACACATAGATCTTGCGACCGATGTTGCGGCAATATTGGTCTTGACCCCAAACATGGCTGCCTCCCAGGATTTTTTTAGGAGAGAGTCGGCTTTCCTTTCCATTGGGTCCTGTAATTGTGAAGAGTCCTCAAATGGGAGGGAAGTCTTCTTAACTACTTTTGCCACTTGGATGTCAATTTTGGGGGTCTCGTTAAACAATTTGACGTCCGCTGGATCAAACAACAAACGGTTTCTGAATTCACGAGATACCCCTAGTCTCCTCTCGGGGTCAGTCCACTCGTCTAAGATCATGTCCTTTAAATTTTCATTCATTGGGAAAACTTTTGACTTTTTTGTTCTGAGTCCCCCGAACATCTCGTCCAAGACGGACTTTGGTTTTTTCACCTCCTCAATCCCCATGGTTGCTCTGACGGCTCCCAATAGCTCCTCCATATCCTCGGAAGAAAAGAAATATTTCTTACTATCTTCCATTATCTCCCCCTCTGATAGAACGTCAAGGCCCATGTTCTGTCCAGAGGTGGAGGCCCCCTCGTCCATAATCTCCGAAACAGAGGAGGATGGGGCGGATAATCTAGGTTTTTTTGCAGGAGGCGGTGTAGACGGGGCTGATCTGAGGGAGGCCAAAGAGGACTTAATTTCGTTCTGAATAAGCGTTTTGACCTCAGACAAAATTGACGGTTGCTCCTCTTTTATAAGATCTTTTATGCAACTCTGGCAGAGCTTTATAATTCTCAGGAAGCTTTCTATTACAAGTTGCACATCTTTGCACTTTAGACCTTGTCCTGGGCTCTTTAACTCCCTATAAGAGAGGAGCAGCCAGGTATCAATAGACAAACCAGCAAGTAAGTCAAAAAGAGATACATCATTTTGTCTTTCCCCACAGGGGAACTCACTGTTGGAGTAGCCGAGGGAGCTTCGGGGTCCATCTGGGCTGTAGAGGCGTCCGGGGCTTCAGGAGCAGACATCAGAGCTGTATGCGCCAGGAGGAAGATCGGTGCCACTGCCTTATTTGAATCTGCCGCCACAAGTATGTCCGGCGTCTGACGTCACCGCCGAGCGCCCGATCCAAGCTCCGCCCCTTCCGCCTCCAGCGCCGGAAGCAGAGAGTAATGCTGAGGCCTCCCGGAGTCGGCGTTCAGCATGCTGCTTCCTGTGGTCAGCTTCCTTTACATGGGGAAGGGGAACCGCACTGTGGGGAGGGATACAGGCTCCTGCTACAGAAGCGAGAGCTTTGGACTGGACCGCAGGAGGGCAAGGGACGAGGACGGAATCCTCAGGTATTCACATAAAATAATAAACTTTTCTCTTCACCTCCACCAGGAGGGCTCTCTGTGTGTTTGACCCCGTAGGGACAGGAAACACTGAGGGTGAGTGTGGGTGGTGGCCTTTTAAACTCTGTGTATTCCTGCCCCTACAGAGGTCAAGGGTCAATCTCATAGTAGAGCCGTCATGGTGGATGAAATGGAAACAACGGACGTGTGAATAGACCCTGACTAATTCTGTCCTGTTCACCAGGCAAAATGCCTTGTAGGTCTAGCTCAGCTTACAGGTCCTTCATAAATCCTTTTTTTTTCTTTTAAAAAGGTCATTATTCTGACCCCTGATACTCGCTCTCTGTTCACACTGTGCCAGTTCTGTCTTTTTAAGGATTCAGATGGGTGAGCAATGGACCCCATAACTTATAATGGGTTCCATTATTTTAACAGCAGGAATAGCGGTACTCTTGTGGTCAAAAGTGATGGAACTCCTGAGAGAGGCTCTTAATACTAATGTGGAAAGAGCCTCAGGCTGTATTTATTAGAAAAATCTGCTGTGAAATTTATGACAGAGTATGTTGTAATTTGAACTGCTGTGGGTCTGCACGTGAATTAACCCCCTATCAATGGGACTAATCTGCATGTGGCTATCCGCCACGGTATCGGTGTAGTAAAACAATTTAACGGGGGTTATGCCATGATTGATGTAAAAACTTATAATGAGACATCATATAGTACATCTCTTAACAGAGCTAGTACTTCACATGGATCCAGAGATCTCCACATTCACTGCTGTAATTGCTCTGATAGATTATTTTGATCCTAGCAGCTTGGGGGGAGGAGGGGGGGGGGTGTGTCCTTTCTGCTGCAGTAGTCACACTGAAACTGCCACAGCTTCTAACAGAACATATGGCTGGTGGCAGCTGAAGATTTAAACTGAGCGCGTTCGACCAGCTCAGTGAGATGGACAAAAATGAAGGAAAAGAACAAACAGCAGGTGGCGCTGTACAGATACATTTTATTGAATACCTCACTGGCTGTACGAAGTGTTTAATTACATGCAATTACAAAAGTGTTGACATCCAGGTGCTGGTTTGAAAAAAGTAGAATATGCTTTGTGACACAACACCTTTAGGAACTTACATGTCAATTCTTTTTTTTCCCCTACAATGCAGAATTTCGCTTTAGTAAAAAGACTGCTGGAGTAAGATGGTGGCAAATTTATTCCAAGGCACCAGAAATTCAAATCTATGCCAACTATGAGCTGGTGTACATTTGAACTATAATTTATGCCAGTTACTGGTGTAAATTACAGTAAATCTGGCCAGTCATGGCTGCCCCCCCCTCCCTCTGAGCCCTTCCCCCTTTCTCACCACAAAGTAGCAAGAAGTGCAAATTGTTCCACAAATAATATGTTCATTATCTGCCCCATAACGCAATCACTTACTGTGTTCTGTGCATGCTATGGCAGACAAAGCTTTCTCGCCGCCAGATTTAAAGATGGCAGACACTGTAACCAGGTACGTTGTGTTGGATCTCAAGTTCTCCAGAACAGTGCTATTCAACCTGCTGTCCACCTGCAAGGTTCGTACGATATTGCTGGGGATCGGTCCGTATTGAATTTCATATCCAGCAACACTGTCAAGGTTGGGACCCCAACTCACCCGGAAACTGTGTGCACTGGGGTCAGAGATTAAGATTTGGAATGGAGAAAGCTGTTCTGCAAAAGAAACCAAAAATGTCAATTAAGATCCAAGGGGGTCATTTACTAATATGAAATACTCCTAAATTAGGCATATTAAGGCGCAGATGGCGGTGCAACAGTTAGTTGCGTCACTATATGTTACTTTTCCCTGCCTGTAAGACAGTTAGGAAGCGCCGAAGTTATGGAGATGCCTATGCCTTTTCATAACTTCAGCATATCCTCCACCAGCTATGGGGCTTTATAAATGTGCCCCCAAGCATCCAACATAGTTTCCATTTTTCATATGCTTACAGGGGTTGGACAGCATTACAAAAAAATTTAGCTTTCTACCAGAAACCGTGCCACATGTGGTTCTGTCTAGCATTGCAGCTTAGCTCTATTGAAGTGGGCATGGCTGAACTATAAAACCACACAACTGGTGTACGCTGGTTTTGGAAGATGGCAGCCATGGTTTTGTCATCCTGGTGGAAATAGAATTAGCTATCTGAATAGTTACATATTCATGTAAAGAGAGTCTGGTTTCTAAGAAAACCAGAATGGGAACCTCCGCTGCGGTGTAGTCAAGGGTTTAGAAATATAGATGTAAAGTGCTATGAGTTGTTACCTTTTAAGAGAACGATCTATACATGGAAGATCCTCCTGGTTATTGAAGGGAAGCTGGTGTCCGGATGGCTTCAGGTTCAACCTTCTAGCGTGAGTGATGCTCCGACCGGCAGCAAATCACTCGTGCGAGGGAACCACCAGTTTGAAGTCCGGGAATTTCGGCGTGTGACGTCACTGCCCTCTGTATGGATGCCTTCAGGGGACAAAAAACTATCCGACACGTTTCTGAGCCAGTCGGGCTGCTTCGTCAGAGGATCTTCCATGTATAGATCGTTCTCTTAAAAGGTACCAACTCATAGCACTTTACATCTATATTTCTAAACCCTTGACTACACCGCAATCAGCGCAGGTTCCCATTCTGGTTTTCTTAGAAACCAGACTCTCTTTACATACGTGTGTTTAAATTTCAGCGGTCAAAGCAGCAGACTGTGTTTGCCAACCTAGCAGCGATTCCCTTACGGGTAAGGAGTGTCAAGTGGCCACGGTAGCGCGAGTGGGCAGATACATTTTAGTTACATATTCATATTTGTAAAGCTTCCTTCAAGTCACGGTTGCTACTCTGCTACTTACCCTCAAGTGTTGAGACTTGAATGCTCTGAGGTGGAACATGTTGGATATTGGACTCTGAGAAGACAGTGGCCCGGTATTGAGTATTTGGGCTTAAATGACTAAATATCACATTCATCTGTTCAAGAGGCAAAGTCTTTCTAAGTTTCCTCCTTGGATCTGACACTAATTCAAGTTCCACTATGTAGGGTCCATTGTCTCCTGGCACCCTTGACCAGTCCAGCTGGAAACTTGATGTTGTAATATCCCGGGTATATAGAGGTCTCCTCTGGTTCACTTCTGTGAAGATAAGGAAGCATGGTCATTAATTCTTTATATCGTTGTATGTAGTTTGGTTATGGTATATAGAAATTTTGCCATGCACATTGTGTCTCCCCGATGCCTGGCTCATCCACAGTTTTAGTATATTCCAGTGGATTTACTCACTGCTTCATTACTGGAGTGTTTATTACCCCTTCCTTACCAGGCCAGTTTTTCAAGTTTAGCAATAGTCCTATCTAACTACAAATAACTAATCTCTTAGCCAGCCTACATGTACTTGATAATTTTCTTCACGGGACAACTTAGACCAGGGTTTCTCAACTTCGGTCCTCGGGACCCACCTACCAGTCATGTTTTCAGGATTTCCTTAGTATTGAGCAGGTGATAGAATTAGTGTCCTCTCATCAGGACTCACCACAGGTATTCATTCTGTGGGATATTCTCAAATCCTTAGATTCCTGACCGGTAGGCAGGTCCCGAGGACTGGAGTCGAGAATCCCTGCCTTAGGCTCCATTCAGACGTCCGAACTTTGGGTCCGGATCCGTTCTGCAGTGTGCAGTCCGCATCAGCATTTCCGATCCGCGGCTCCGCACAAAAATAGAACGTCCTATTCTTGTCCGCAGTTGCGGACAAGAATAGGCATTTCTATTCTGGTGCCGGCCCGGTGTTTTGCGGATCCGCAAAACACTGCGGATGTGTGAATGGACCCTTAGACCTTTCTTTTGTGGCATTAGATGACAGATATAAATATTATAAAAATATATATTTAAGGAAAAACTGTGAAAATGATGAAAAAAATTAATTCCTTTATGATTTTTTTTCGGGTACAAATGGTTTCAAGACAAAATATTTCTAAAACTATAAGTTTGCAGTGTGAAAATGGATGTTATTTGTGAAATGTATCTAATGGCTGGGCCCACCGCAAGACTTAAAAGGATTAGAGTGCATTTTGGCTGCCTATTTTTCTATTTCTGGTTCTATGGCACCGTACTGCCAGTACAGATGTTGTACAGTGCCCAAAAATTAGAAACTACTTCAAAGTGACTTTTTTATGTTGACCCCTAGGTATTTATCTTGGAGAAATTTGCTAAAAGGAAAAAAAAAATTATATTTTACCACCCAAAAAGTCTGCTATACTGTTGATAAAACGAATAATTCTTTTTTTTTTTGCTTAATTTTTTTTATGAACGACAAAGGGGGTAAAAGTGTGTATGTGTGTGTACTTAGTCTCCTATACTATTTCTAAAACTAGTAACTATAGCTATAACTTTTTTATTTTTTATCTTCTTTATTTCACTTTTTATTTTTTATTAATTTTTTTTTATTTAACTTTATTTACTTTTTATTAAAAAAATGTATGGAAAAAAAGTGAATTCACCCCACCCTTCCACAAACTGCAGGTTCACCTTTAATTTTAAAGCCAGCAGGGGGTGCCCTCACATAAAGAAGAGAGTGTCACTGTAGGCCTTTTGACTTTTCATAGCAATGAATCGCTGTTACCATAGCAATGAATCGCTGTTACAGTGATGCCACGCAAGGAGACCACTTTGGCTGGTCCCTGGAATACTTACTGTGACCGCAGCTGTCTGATGACAGTGCGGTCACCCAGATCTGCAGCGCCATGGTTTGCTGGAAGATCGTAATGTAATTCAACGCATTTATAAATCGGGTTACTGATGAGATCTTACTGCCACAGCATATATATAGTCGTGCTGCGGTAGGCAAGAGGTTAATGCAGCAGATGATTTATATACATTATTATACACTGCTTACCCACTCTCCTCCTTGTTTAGGATTCTTCTTTCTCCCCCATTTCAGAACTGCTAGCGGACCGTGCAATGCCTGTATGAGGTGGTTGGTCTGTTTAATGTTCTGAACATGTCACAGCCTGGTTGGTATTAATGCTGGATTCCCTTTTTTGGGGGCCTATCTTTTGTCTAGCTGTTTGAGTATACTTTATGCTTATGGACCGTATGTTCTCCCTTACAGTGCATGGACTAAGTATGTATCTCTTATAAATGGCTGCCTATTACTTTAAACTGACTATATGAGTATCTTAAAAAGTGGCCAGTAGTTTCTTTGTCTATATTACTGTATAAATACCATACTATACACAATCCATTCGGAAAGTCTTCAGACCCTTAAATTTTTTCCCCCACATTTTGTTATGTTGCGGCCTTGTACTAAAAAAATAAAAAAAAATAAAGTTTTCCTCCATCATTCTGCATTCAATAACCCATGACAAGAAAGTGAAAACAGAATGTTAGAAATCTTTGTTAGTTTATTAAAAAGAAAATCTTGCATTGACATAAGTATTCAGACCTTTTACTCAGGACTTAGTTGAAGCTCCTTTGGCACTGATTACAGCTTCCTGACTTCTTGGGTATGATGCCACAAGGTTTGCACATCTGGATTTGGGGATTTTCTGCCATTCTTCTCTGCAGATCCTTTCAAGCGCTGTTAGGTTGGACGGGGACCGTACGTTGATAGCCATTTTCAGGTCTTTCTAGAGATTTTCAATTGGGTTCAAATCAGGTCTCTGGCTGGGCCAATCAAGGACAGTCCCGAAGTGACTCCTGTGTTGTCTTGGCTGTGTGCTTAGGGTCATTGTCTTCCTGTCCCAGACACTCAAAACTACCCCCACAATGATGCTGCCAACTCCATGCATTACTGTAGGGATAGTATTTGGCAGGTGATGAGCAGTGCCTGGTTTTCTCCAGACAGGACACTTAGAATTAAGGCCAAAAAGTTCAATCTTGGTTTCAACAGATCAGTAATCTTGTTTCTCACATAGTCCTTTAGGTCATTTTTGCAAACTCCAGGTGGGCTTCCATATGTCTTTTACTGAGGAGAGGCTTCATTCTGGCCACTCTGCCATGAAGCCCACATTAGTGGAGTGCTGTAGTGATGGTTGACCTTCTGAAAGTTTCTTCCATGTGCACTGAGGATGTTTGGAGCTCAGCCAGAGGGACCATTAGGTTGTTCACCTCTCTTACCAAGGCCCTTCTCCAACTATTACTTAGTTTGGTGGGGAGGTCAACTCTAGGAAGAATTATGGTTGTTTTAAACTTCTTCCATTCAAGATTTATGAAGGCCACTGTGCTCTTGGGAACTTTCAGTGCAGCAGAAATTATAGGTACCCTTCTCCAGATCTATGCCTCCACACAATCCTGTCTCTGGGCTCTACAGAGAGTTCTTTCCTCCTTATGGCTTGTTTTTTGCTCTGATATGCATTGTCAGCTGTGAGACTTTATAGAGACAGGGCTCTATAAAATCATGTCCAATCAACTGGACACCACAGGTGGACTCCAATCAAGGTGTAAAACATCTCAAAGATGATCCAGAGAAATGGGAGACCCCCAGAGGTAAATTTCATGTGTCATATTTTTATTATTTCAGCACAACATAACAAAACATGAAAAATTGAAAGGGTCTGAAGACTTTCCAAATGCACTGTAAATGTTGCATTTATATTACGAATTGTCTAGATGGCATGTCGTGATACCCTGAAGCTCAACCATGATATGAACTACAAGAGGAGGGATAGTTATCAAAATAGACCCAGAGAGAGACTGGTGCTGATAGGAAGACAAAAATGTGCCACTACACTGGAATGGTCTGGCACCAATAGAAGAGAGTGCAGCTGGTATGCATGTGGTGCCAAGAGGAACAGCTGTTTGCCTAAGAGACAGTTAGGCCTTAAAGGGGTTCTCCAGGAATTAAAAAAATGAAAATACTTAATTATTTTATAATAAATATATTCACAAATGCCTTTCATTACTTAGAATGGCTTGTTTTGTATAGGGAGCAATCAATAGGAGAAATAAAATGGCCACTGTCCTATCAGTACACACAAAACCTGTCCTAATCACACAGGAGGACAAGTTACTTCACCACAATGAGCCATAGTGTTGCCTTATCCTCCATTCCTGTCAGGAATCATGATCCTGAATACACGTGAATCTCTATGGGAATGGAGAAGATGAGGAGACATGAGAGGAGGGTGAGGTGTGGCTAATGAGAAGCAGCACTTGTTTACAGTCTCCATTACCACAGCCCCACATTACCACAGTCTGTCCTGTCCCCAGACATTCAGCTAAAGTTCTTATCATCTGTATGCAGGATCATAATCCCTGACAAGTAGAGAGGAGGATGGGGCAGCTCTTTACCTCAGTGTTGTAAAGTAACTAGTCCTGTGTGTGACAGGTTTTGTGTGAACTAATGGGACAGCGGCCATTTTGTTTCCCCTGATGATTGCTCCTCAGACAAAACGAGCCATTATAAATAATGAAAGGTATTAGAGAATATATTTATAATAAAGTAATATTTGAGTATTTTCAGTTTCTTACTTCCCAGAGAAACCCTTTAAGCCTGTCCACTTTGAAGTTAGCAGTGAGCTCGAAGCAGGCCTTGATCATTGGTAGTAGTGGTCTAGACGATGGAGAAACTTGTCCCCTGGTGAGCTGATGGTGAGTTGACATTACTGATGAGAAGCTTTGGTGAGGGCAAGTCCCTGATGGAAGTGGTTTAACTGCTTCATAAATCAAGGCCTGGTTAGTCTGGACCTAGAAGAGGCTAACCGTGGAGAGCGGCAGTTTGCAGTGTGTAGGCCGCCGTTAAAGAAGTATATGCGTGTCTTCTCATCTTTGGTGAGTGGGTTAGTTTTGGGACAATGTCAGCCTTGAGGTAGTCAGGGAGGAGTGAGTTGTGCCAAGATCAACAAAGGGGGAGATTGCAGCTGGGTCCAGTTTAGGGACATGATAGAGACCAGCTTGGTGGGGTCTAGTGAAAAACTGAAGATCTGAATGTGGATGTTTATAGTGTCCTAATTATTTCAGTTGGCAGATGCAGCAGACTGAACAGGGATATTTTTGTAAGAAGTTGTGTAGTAAAGAAGAAGGGATCTGGGTTAGTGATGACCATCCACTAGTTCGGTGAGTAGTGGCCTGTCTAAAGAAGCTTAGTCCAGGGGTGAGGCTCTTGTGCAGTAAACAGGCACCCAAGTTAGAGAGTGACACATTTATCAAGTGTTTTATGGTGTTCAGCTTGTGGTTAGTAATGTAAAGCAACAGTGCCATCTTGTGTGTATTTTAACCATTAAAGGAATTGTCCAAGATCATAAAAATGTGGACAAAGGCAGACTATATTATAAAATGATAAAAGAACAAATTGTCACTTGTTAGACAAGCATTGTTAAATGCTGAACCACATTTACACACTTACCTGGAAGTGTGGAAACTCTGATACGCTGAACCTGGTTAAAGTGCCCCTTGGAGTTAGGAATAAAGGTAACCTGGTAGACGGTATCTGGGTTTAGGTTGCTGAATAACATACTAGTCAGATCTCCATTTAAAACGTTCTGTATTGTCTTGCTTAAATCTGTTAATGGTGCATACTCCAACACGTAGCGCCCTGTGTCTCCAGCCAACCTGGACCAGGACAATTGGAAACTTGTAGATGTTCTGTCCTGAACGTGCAGGTTTCTTGCTTTGATTGGATCTGTCAACATAGAAACATACTTTTATAATCATTAGGTACTATTATATAATGCCGCCATAACTGTGACAATTTGTATTTACTTCCTCACATCCTTTTAGGAGTCTGCAGTGTTTACTAATCTGGTATCTGTTAATGTCAGGTACATAATTTATACAGGAACAGTCTGCATTTTATCTCAGAGCTGCATTCATAATTCTGCTGGCTGCATTGTTGGCAGGAAAATCTCTGAAAGTTACTTTTTCCCTATATTAAAGGGGTTATGCATTTCAAGAAACCCCCCCCCCCCACATGTGCCGGGCCCCTCACTGGTAATATACTTACCCCGCACCCCTCCTGGTCCCCGCACCGCCGCTGCTTCTCCCTGCACACGGATAACAACAGGGAGGCTCGTCCCTGTCCCCGCCTGCCATTGGCTGATCCTCCCTGACACCAGATGTTTTCATCCGTGTGCAGGGAGAAGCAGCAGCGGCGGTGCGGGGACCAGGAGCGGCGCCGGAAGCAGGGTAAGTATATTACCGGTGAGGGGCCCGGAACATGTGCGGGGGTTTTCTTAAAATTAGATAACCCCTTTAAGGCTCCTTTACACTGTCTGAATATTGGGCAGATCATCGTTGACAAGGGTTCATAGGAACGCTTGTTAGCAATAATCTGCTGGTGTAAAGGTGCTGGAGATTACCCAATGAAAAAGCGAAACACTGGTAGATCATTGGTGCAGTCACCTAAATCATTGTTTGCCGGCAGCAAGTCTTCCCGCCTAATCACACTCTGCTGCCGGAAAACATTGAATCTGTATGAGGAGGAGTGATGGCATCAGTGAAGTGATCACTCCTCCCCATACTGTGACCTCCACTGATGAGCAGGGGATTGTTGGGAAGGAATGCTCAATTGAGCAGTGTAAAAGGAGACTTTACTGTACAGTACCTGATGTGCAGTCTACATTTCCCCAGCTGTGAACCAGCAAGAAATTCTGGTAGATTTCAGCTCTGAAGCCGGTAGAAGTGTGAATGCAGCTCTGGACTATAATACAGGCTGTAACTCTGCATTAATACATGATAAGGAATGTAAGGCTAACCCACGTTTCATGTAGACAAAATTTAGGCTAAATGTTTAATTTACAGAATACCCCCAAGGAAACAATACTAGACACAAACTGCACCCCCAGTAAACTTACCCATGAGAGTAGAGACTTGAATTGAGGCATACTGGACACCGGACTCATGGATAAGCGAGACCTGATAGGTGGTATTGGAGGCTAAGTTACTAACCATCGCGCTGCTCACATCCCCAGACAAGGTCTTTCGGAATTTTGCACTTGGATCCAATATTGGGGAATATTCCACAACATAACTGCCCCAGTCTCCAGGAACCCTGGACCAGGTTACCAAGAAACTTGTCGCTGTTATATTAATGGCCTGCAAACTCCTTTGGTGACCTGGTTCTAAAAACAAGATGGTGTCATTATTACTTTTTAAAATCTGTGTAAATTAACATACGCCATGTGCAGTATAATTAACATTAACAACCTCTTCAGAGTTTACATGGGGACATCTACTTGTAGACCACGCGCAGGTTGAAGACCGAAGGAAACAATAAAGAGACTTCAACGTGGTCCCGTGAAACAGTTGATCATGTGTGGTGCTGAAGAGAGACAGACCCCCACTGATTGGATATTGATGGCCTATCCTGAGGATATCCATTATCCTGAATCCAGGAAAGCCATTTAAAGAGGCTTTTCTATGGTCACATGTTCCACTGCAGACAATGGCTGGCTTCAGAGGTGGTGTGCCGCTTGTGACCACATCACCCCTGATGCCAGTTATTGGTGGTAGCAGCAAATAATATTAACATGCCCATGCGTGGAAAAACCTCTAAGTCCCAATATGCTGAACCACATTTACACACTCACCTGGAAGTGTGGAAACTCTGATACGCTGAACCTGGTTAAAGTGCCCCTTGGAGTCAGGGATAAAGGTAACCTGGTAGACGGTATCTGGGTTTAGGTTGCTGAAGAACATACTAGCCAGATCTCCATATAAAACGTTCTGTATGGTCTTGCTTAAATCTGTTAATGGTGCATACTCCAACACGTAGCGCCCTGTGTCTCCAGCCAACCTGGACCAGGACAGCTGGAAACTTGTAGACGTTCTGTCCTGAATGTGCAGGTTTCTTGCTTTGATTGGATCTGCCAACATAGAAACATACTTTTGTAATCATTAGGTATTTATATAGTGCCGCCATCAGACATGACATATTTAACATTTGATTTGGGCTGCACTCATAGAACATAACTGTGACAATTTTTTTATTTACTTCCTCATATACTTTTAGGAATCTGCAATGTTTGATAATCTGGTATTTGTCAGTGTCAGATACATAACTTATAGGCCCCTTTCACACGGGCGAGTTTTCCGTGCGGGTGCGATCCGTGCGGCGAACGTATGGCACCCGCACTAAATCCTGACCCATTCATTTCTATGGGGCTGTGCACATGAGCGTTGTTTTTAACGCATCACTTGTGCGTTCAGTTGAAATCGCAACATGCTCTATATTGTCCGATTTCGATGTGACGCAGGCCCCATAGAAATGAATGGGGTGTGTGAAAATCGGATGGCATCCGCAAGCAAGTACGGATGCCGTGCGATTTGCACGCACGGTTGCTAGGAGACGATCGGGATGGAGACCCGATCATTATTATTTTCCCTTATAACATGGTTATAAGGGAAAATAGCATTCTGAATACAGAATGCATAGTAAACCAGCGCTAGAGGGGTTAAAAAAAAATAAAAAATAATTTAACTCACCTTAGTCCACTTGCTCGCGAAGCCCGGCATCTCCTTGTGTCTCCGCTGCTGATGAACAGGACCTGGGGTGAGCTGCTCCATTAAATATCGGTTAAAGGGGTTCTGCACTTTCATTTCACTGATGATCTATCCTCTGGATAGATCATCAGCTTCTGATCGGCCGGGGTCTGACACCCGGGACCCCCGCCGATCAGCTGTTTGAGAAGGCAGCTGCGCTCCAGGAGCGCCGCTGCCTTCTCACTGTTTACCGCCGGGCGCCCGCCCACTGACGTCACGACTTGTATCAACTAGAGTGGGCGCGGCTAAACTCCATTCAAGTGAACAGAGCTTAGCCGCGCCCACTCTAGTTGATACAAGTCGTGACGTCAGAGGGCGGGCGGCCCGGCGGTAAACAGTGAGAAGGCAGCGGCGCTCCTGGAGCGCCGCTGCCTTCTCAAACAGCTGATCGGCGGGGGTCCCGGGTGTCAGACGCCGGCCGATCAGAAGCTGATGATCTATCCAGAGGATAGATCATCAGTGAAATGAAAGTGCAGAACCCCTTTAAGGACCTTCGATGATGTCACTCCGGTCATCACATGGTCTTTTACCATGGTGAATCACCATGGTAAAAGATCATGTGGCATACCATGTGATGACCGGAGTGACGTCATCGAAGGTCCTTAACCGATATTTAATGGAGCAGCTCACCCCAGGTCCTGTTCAGCCGCTCAGCGCAGAGGAGACACAAGGAGATGCCGGCTTCGCGATCAAGTGGACTAAGGTGAGTTAAATATTTTTATTTATTTTTTTAACCCCTCTAGCGCTGGTTTACTATGCATTCTGTATTCAGAATGCTATTATTTTCCCTTATAACCATGTTATAAGGGAAAATAATACAATCTTCAGAACATCAGTCCCAAGCCCGAACTTCTATGAAGAAGTTCGGGTTTGGGTACCAAACATGCACGATTTTTCTCACGCGAGTGCAACGCATGACAATGTTTTGCACTCGCGCGGGAAAATCGCGCATTTTCCCGCAACGCACCCGGCTCTTATCCGGGCAAAAAAACTGACGCCCGTGTGAAAGAGGCCATATAGAAATAGTCAGCATTTTATCACAGAGCTGCATTCAGAATTCTGCTGGCTGCATGTTACCAACTCCTACATGGAAAAACCTCTTTAAAGGGAACCTGTCACCAAAAAAATCGCTTACTAAGCTGTTAATAGTACCTTATAGTGCTGCATAGTAGTTTCCTAATGCACTTTTTCTTAGTTTAGCCGCATCTAGCCTCCTTGAGAAATCAAGGTTTTATTCAGCCGCTGCCCCCTGCTTCAATCCTGCTCCCCCGCCTCCCGCCGCCTTTATTGACACGCCGGATCTCAGTGCCAGGACCGTGCTCCCAGCCCGCATGCGCAGTAAAGGGCTGCTGTAGCGCGATCCCGGCTCCGGCTCGTACACTCAGCCGGCTTCCGTTTCGCTACTGCGCATGCGCCCGCCAGCCTTACATACTAGCGCAGTTACAGAAGATGCCGGGCACATGCGCAGTAGTGAAACTGAAGCCGGGGTGAGTGTACGAGCCGGAGCCGGGATCGCGCTACAGCAGCCCTTTACTGCGCATGCGGGCTGGGAGCGCGGTCCTGGCACTGAGATCCGGTGTGTCAATAAAGGAGGCGGGAGGCGGGGAGAGCAGGATTGGAGACGCCTAGCCCGCTGCCCCCTTGACTTCAAACCTGACTTGAAGCAGGGGGCAGCGGCTGAATAAAACATTGATTTCTCAAGGAGGCTAGATGCGGCTAAACAAAGAAAAAATGCATTAGGAAACTACTATGCAGCACTATAAGGTACTATTAACAGCTTAGTAAGAGATTTTTGGGTGACAGGTTCCCTTTAAGTCCCAATATGCTGAACCACATTTACACACTTACCTGGAAGTGTGGAGACTCTGATACGCTGCACCTGGTTAAAGTGCCCCTTGGAGTCAGGGATAAAGGTAACCTGGTAGACGGTATCTGGGTTTAGGTTGCTGAATAACATACTAGTCAGATCTCCATATAAAACATTCTGTATTGTCTTGCTTAAATCTGTTAATGGTGCATACTCCAACACGTAGCGCCCTGTGTCTCCAGCCAACCTGGACCAGGACAACTGGAAACTTGTAGACGTTATGTCCTGAACGTGCAGGTTTCTTGCTTCGATTCGATCTGCCAACATAGAAACATACTTTTATAACCATCATCAGGTATTTATATAGTGCCGCCATCATACATGACATATTTTAGCATTTGATTTAGCCGGCATTCATAGAACAGAACTGTGACAATTTTTATTTACCTCCTTACATCATTTTATGAATCTGCAATGTTTGATAATCTGGTATCTGTTAATGTCAGATATAACTTATACAGAAACAGTCTGCATTTTATCTCAGAGCTGCATTCAGACTTCTGCTGGCTTCACCCTTGGCAGGAAGATCTCTGAAAGTTACTTTGTCCATATACAGTATTAAGGCTGTATAAGTATAAGTCACTGCTGATATGTACAGGTACACATAGGAACACGCCATTTACCTAGAGACGTTGGCAGTGCCGCCCCTTCACTTTATTCTACTATACGCATACAGTATTAAGGCTCCTTTACTGTTCCGCCCAGCAGAGTTAGAGAATCATTCTAGTTCATTCTGCCAGAGTCTTGGTATTTCTCAAGTGGTTAGTGTGGTTATAGCACCATCTAGTGGTGTTAAGTTGTATTTCACTTTGTTTTGTGCAAAGCATCCTGGGAAAGAGAAGTCTCCAGTCACCAGGAAACATCAGCAGAGCTGTCCTTCTGCATATTTCCTTCTCAAACTCCACCATCCTTGTAAAATCATATCTGGTGAGAGATCTATCTTTGTTTCAGAGATATTATGTTATGCAGAGCTGTTCAGTCAGTTGTAATTGTTACTCAGAGTTGTTACTACTGTTAGTTAGACATGCAGTCCTATGTTAGGCAGCCATTTTACCATTGTGCTTCAGTGTAGGGATCGACCGATATTGATTTTTTAGGGCCGATACCGATACCGATAATTTGTGAACTTTCAGGCCGATAGCCGATAATTTATACCGATATTCTGGGAATGTTCATTTTTGAAAAAAAAATAAAAATTCCCACAAATCTGCTGAAAATTAATGTTTATTGTTAATGTGTATTTGTTTTTTTAAAATCTTTCTTTTTCATTTATATTTTGGTGTTTTTATTATTTTTTTTGTAACTTTTTTTTTTAACTAACTTTTAGCCCCCTTAGGGACTAGAACCCTTGTCCTATTCACCCTGATAGAGATCTATCAGGGTGAATAGGAGCTCACACTGTCCCTGCTGCTCTGTGCTCTGTGCACACAGCAGCATGGAGCTTATCATGGCAGCCAGGGCTTCAATAGCGTCCTGGCTGCCATGGTAACCGATCGGAGTCCCAGCATTACACTGCTGGGGCTCCGATCGGAGGAGCAAGGGAGAGGGGATCCTGTGGAGGGGCGCACTGCGACTGGGGTGGGGGGCCCTATGCGCCACCATTGCTTAATACTGGGGGGGAGGGGGGGCGCACTGCGCAACCAATGCTTAATACTGGGGGGGGGGGGCGCACTGCGCCACCAATGAAGCTTAATTTCATATACAGGAGGCGGGAGCTGGCTGCAGGATCACATAGCCGGCTCCCGACCTCTATGAGCAGTAGCTGCGATCCGCGGCACCTGAGGAGTTAACTACCGCAGATCGCAGCTACAGCTCATAGAGGTCGGGAGCCGGCTATGTGATCCTGCAGCTCCCGCCTCCTGTATATGAATGAATGATAGATTAATCTTCATTGGTGGAGCAGTGGCCATAGCTCCTCCCCTCCTCTGTCCTCTCATTGGCGGCAGCGGCAGCAGCAGCACAGGGGGAGGAGACACTGCTCCTTCTCCCCTGTGCTGCTAAGGGGAACACGGAGAGCGCTGTCAGCAGCGCGATCTGTGTTCCCCATACACTATCGGAATATCGGCAAAATAGATGCCGATACCGATAGTGTTCAAAATCCTGAATATCGGCCGATAATATCGGTAAATCCGATAATCGGTTGATCCCTACTTCAGTGTTATGCAAATGTTACAGTACATGCTATTCTATATGTAATACTTATACATGTTATTTGTATTCTTTTAGTTTTACCGCACACTTGTACAATCTCTCACTCACGCGCATCGCGCAGAGAGTACAACATGTTGACCAATAAACAAGTTATACTACAAAGAACAGTCCTCTTATTTGGAAGACAGTAATGGTTTATGCTGAATGTCAGACTTTACACTTACTGAACTTCGGGCAGATCATCGTTGATAATTGTTCATAGGAAAGCTTGTTAGCGATAATAAGGTCCTGGCGATTATCCGCTCATTCATCGTGTAATAGATCGTTGGTGCAGTCACCTAAATCATCATTTGCTGGCAGCAGATCGTGCCGTTTAATCACACTGTTCTGTCGGCAAACAATGATTCTGTATCACTCCTCCCCATACTGTGACCTCCACTGATGAGCAGGCGATTGTCAATTAAGCAGTGTAAAGGAGACTTTACTGTACAGTGTCTGGTGTGCAGCCTACACTTCTCCAGTTGTGAACCAAGAATTAAGGGATATTTCAGTTCTGAAGCCTGTAGAAGTATGAATGCAGCTCTGGACTATAATACAGGCTGTAAATCTGCATTAATACATTATAAGGAATGCAATTATGTTGTAAGATTAACTAATGTTTGATGTAGACTGATTATAGGCTAACGTCTAAATGTTTAATTTACAGAATACCCCCAAGGAAATAATACTAGACTCAAACTGCACCCCCAGTAAACTTACCCATGAGAGTAGATACTTGAATTGAGGCATACTGGACACCGGACTCATGGATAAGCGAGACCTGATAGGTGGTATTGGAGGCTAAGTTACTAACCATCGCGCTACTCACATCCCCAGACAAGGTCTTTCGGAATTTTGCACTTGGATCCAATATTGGGGAATATTCCAGAACATAACTGCCCCAGTCTCCAGGAACCCTGGACCAGGTTACCAAGAAGCTCGTCGCTGTTATATTAATGACCTGCAAACTCCTTGGCTGAATTGGTTCTAAAAACAAGACGGTACCATTATTACTTTTGAAAATCTGTGTAAATAAACATACGCCATATAATTAACAATCTCTTCAGAGTTTACATGGGCCATCTATCTGCAAGCCATCTACTTGTAGATCACATGTAGGTTGAAGACCGAAGGAAACAATAAAGAGGCTTCACCGTGGTCCTATGAAACAGTTGATCGTGGGGATGTTCCACCCCCATTAATCTGATATTGATAGCCTATCCTGAGGATAGGCCATCATTATCCTGAATCCAGGAAATTCCTGTACAAAATTGGTCAGGCTTAAAATATCCTGTAATTTGGGATGCATATGTTGGAAGGAAATTACTGTGTATATATACTTTTTCAGTGCCATTTTACAGGCTTTAGCAGTTTATGTTGGTAAAAATGTATATTCATATAGCTACACCTATTATTTACTGTACAAGAGACTACCTCCATCTTGTTTCAGGTCCCTCCAATTCAGGTAAAGAAGTAAAAGAAGGCCAAAGCAGTGTTCCTCAACTCCAGTCCTCAGGACCCACCTTGCGGGCATGGTTTCAGAATATCCCACAGAATGAATACCTGTGGTAAGCCCTGATGCATTGACACTAATTATATCACCTGCTTAATCCTAAGAAAATTCTTAAAACATGACCCGCAGGTGGGCTCTGAGAACTGGAGTTGAGGAACACTGGGCCAAAGGAGATTGTTTGCTGAACATTATTTTCTGTGTAGGTTAGGCCATATGTCTTCATTTGTAGACCACAATTTCAGAAGGTATAGGTGATGCATTGTACTATATTTACTCAAATGGGAGGACTTGCTCTTCAACCAATATATATCTTTCTTCCTCATTTAGAAAACTGTACACTAACCTGATCGAGTGGAAACCATGATGACTTCAGGAAGAGCATAATTTCCACTGTACTCTGGTATCAATGTGACCTGATAGGTGGTATCTGATCTCAGGTCACTTACAGACACACTGGTCTCATCTCCATACACAATTTTCTGTTGTGTCCTCCCTGGATCAGAAACTGGAACGTACTCCAAAACATAACGCCCTTCATCTTCAGGCAGCCTTGACCAGGTTAAGATAAAACCAGTACTTGTGATGTCCTGAGCCTGCAAATTCCTTGTCCGGGTATGTTCTACAGAGGTGGATCAATATCATTACATATAAATCACAAACATAAAAACTCACAGAACATACAAGTACATCTCAATAAGTTAAAATATAATAGAAAATTCTGTAATTCAGTTTAAAAAGTGAAACTCATATAGAACAGTGTGATCTATTTCAAGTGTTTATTTCTTTTAATGTTGATAATTATAGCTTACAGCTAATGAAAATCTAAAAGTCAGTATCTCAGAATACTGTGAAAAAGTTTAGTATTGTAGACTCGTGGTGTCACACTCCAATCAGACAATCAACAAAACGCCTGCAAAGGTTTCCTAAGCCTTAAAATGGTCCCTCTGTCTGGTTCAGTAGGCTAGAAAATCATGGGGAAGACCGCTGACTTGACAGTTGTCCAAAAGACAGTCCTTGACACCCTCCACCAGGAGGGTAAGCTACAAAAGGTCATTGCTAAAGAAGCTGGCTGGTCACAGAGCGCTGTATCCAAGCATATTAATGGAGAGTTGAGTGTAAGGAAAAAAAGTGTAGTAGAAAAAGCAACATGGATAACCGCAGCCTTGAAAAGATTGTCACGAAAATGCCATTCAAGAATTTTAGTAGATTCACAAGAAGCGGACAGCAGAGTCAGTGCTTCAAGAGCCACCACAAACAGAAGTATACAGGACATGGGCTATAACTGTCACATTCCTTGTGTTAAGCCATTCATGACCCCAAGTCAACATCACAAGCGTCTTACCTGGGCTAAGGAGAAAAAGAACTGGACTGTTGCTTAGTGGTCTAAAGTCCTGTTTTCAAATTAAAGTACATTTTGCATTTCATTTGGAAATTAAGGTCCCATATTCTGGAGGAAGAGTGGACAGGCACATTATTCAAATTGCTTGATGTCCAGTGTGAAGTTTCCACAGTCAGTGATAGTTTGGTTGAGCCATGTCATCTGCTGGTGTTGGTCCACTGTGTTATATCAAGTCCAAAGTCAGAGCAGCCGTCTACCAGGAAATTTTAGAGCGCTTCATGCTTCCCTCTGCTAACAAGGCCTTGACTGTCCAGCAAACTCGCCTGACCTATTTTGAAGAGGAAGATGAGGGACACCAGACCCAACAATGTGGACAGGCTGAAGGCCTCTATCAAAGCAATCTGGGCTTCCATAACACCTCAGCAGTGCCACAGGCTGATCACCTCCATGCAACGCATTATTGATGCAGTATTTCATGCAAAAGGGGCTCCGACCAAGTATTGAGTGCATATACTGTACATACTTTTCAGCAGGCTAACATTTCTGTATTACAAATAATTTTTTTATTGGTCTTCTGAGATACTGACTTTTGCGTTTTCATTAGCTGCCTGTAAGCCATAATCATCAACATTAAAATAAATATATGCTTGAAATAGACAGCTGGAGATGAAACTACTAGTCCTGTCAGTCAGCATCAGTCACTTATGATACCAAGGGACTCCAGTGAACCCCTGAATGTGTGCAGCTAAAAAAAACTCTGAGATAAAAAGAAGGAATGCAAGGTTCTCATCTATGGCTAATAAACCTAATAGCATCTGACTGGGTTTCAAAGCTTCCAGCTCCATATCTGTTTGCAGTCTGTAGTCCTGCTTTGTGGAATCTACACCTTGCTGTAAGAAATTACAGAATTTTTGGATTTGTGTGCACGCCTCAGGTTACAGTGTGTGTAATGAATTGCTATGTAAGGATCTGCCTGTCAGAGAGACTTTGGAGATAACCCATTGTTCAGCTAGAACTTGTTGGAGCTAACTGTTTTACAAGATTTGTGCCTCCATCCTGTGTGGAAGTGTTTTGCATCTACTACTTACCTGGTTCAACTCTGCTCTGGTCTCCTGCCTCTGATTCCACACCTCCCCATCAAGGGTGTGCCCCAAGGAAAACCACTATTACCACTTTTATCCTATCATCACTGTGCCAACCTTGGTAGTGAGTTAGGAGGACCCATCCACCATGAGACAAGACAACTACTGCCACAACCACCAACACCATTCTCCTCTCTGTGCTCCCACTGGGTTGCTGCATGCAGACCTCCAAACATCCCAGGGATATATTTAAAAAGCTCACCCTGATCCATACAGGAATGCCCACAAAACAACTCAGAAGCACCCACTGTAACATATTTATCCATAGCCCATCAATTTAAGGTCAGTTTTGTGAGAATTTCTTGAAATACAGTATTGTTGGGAGTTATAAATATTTGAATGAGAAACATGGCGTCTTACCCGGGAGGGTGGTGAGTTCTATTGACTGCCGCTGGATGTATTGCCTGTTGGATTCTGGAACAAAGGTGATCTGATAGGTGGTGTTTGGTCTTAGGTTTCTAATTTCCACACTGTTCTCATCGTGCAGTGACATCTTTGCTGTTGCATGTGGTTGAGAAGCCGATACATAATTCACTATATAATGGCCTGTATCACCTTCTAGTCTGGACCAGCTTAAATGAAGACTCCTTGAGGTGATATTGTAGACTTGTAGATTTCTTGCTTGGATTATGTCTATAACAAAACAAGGAGCAGCCTATGGTAAACGTAATCAAACCCTTCTTTTTTTGATAGCTCCTCTGAGAACTTGCTGATCTGAGATTTCATGACTTCTCAGTCATTAACAGTGCTTACAATGGTCATGCCGGTTCAAAATGACCCAGTCCACTGCCTTTATCTGCTCTGGAAGTAGGAGCTCCTCAATTCTATTCTTTGTCATTAGGTTCTGTGTACTCCTGACCAGTGATGGCCAGTTCGCAGTGTTCGCCCGCGAACACGTGCGGGCTGCCATCTCAAATCACAAGTCCGGCGCTGCGAGCCGGTCTGAAACAAATGCGGTCGCCGGGAGCAGGCAGTTCCGAGAACAGCCGCCGGGGGCCTTCATCGGGCTGTTCTCGGAACTGCCTGCTCACGGTGACCGCATTTGTTTAAGACCGGCTGGCGGCGCAGGCACAGGTAAGGGCTTACCTGTGCATCGCCGGACTTGTGATTTAAGATGGCAGCCCGCATGTGTTCGCGGGCGAACACGCGAACTGGCCATCACTGCTCATGACAATTAATATTCCTAGCTATAGAAAACAGATGTCCTACCTGGTAGAGTGGTGACTGGGAATGTCTGTGACTGCGAGGCCTCCAGATTGGATTCAGGAATAAATGTGACCTGGTAGGTGGTATTTGGTGTTAAACCGCCGACCACCACACTGGTCTGGTATCCATAGAATGTCTTTCTTGTCTTTCTCCTTGGGTAAGATAGTAAAGCATAATCCAGAAAGTAACGTCCTGTGTCACCTGCTAACTTGGACCAGCTGGCATTGAAACTGGTGGAAGTGATATTGAAAATCTTTAGACTTCTTGCTGGGATATAATCTGTAGAACATACATTAGAGATGGAAAGGTCAGTAAATTACATTATGATAGCGCTGATTAGCTAAGAGTGACCACTGGGGTTTATATACTGTATATATATATATATATATATATATATATATAATGTATGTGTCCAGTGTGTCCAGAATAGCCTCATATAATATGAGAATGCGATGTGTCTGTGTATAGCCTCTGGTACAGCTTTTCATTATCTTTTGTAACCTTTTAGTTCCTTTTGGATGTTAAATCTCAAATCTAATAAGTCGTTCCTTGATGCTCTAAACATACTCGCACCCTCTAAGTGCCACTTTGCTGTGTTACCATTAAAGACCTGTGTGCTAGAGGTTTGCCTGTGGTATAGTAGAACACACTGTCTGTCTGTGACGGCTGGTGTGTTTGTAGCTAGGCGTCCTGTCGGCCATACTGATGGGTGGTGCCAGCGCTGTGTGTGGATGTGTTTGTGGTCGCTTAACTCCTTGGTAACCTAATGTTATAGGCGAGTGTGAAGTCAAGTGTGGAAGTGCAGTACACACTTACAGTCACATCCAATACCATGGGTGCAGTGAATTCCAGAGTGTCCCCCCATGGCCTGGCATGTTGTGTATGTGCCCATCATGGCATCTCAATTTAAAGGGTTGTCTCCTGGTGGCAGGCCACCTTTAAAGGAGGACCTGAACAGATTGATAGTTTAGTTTATGTAGGATATATTCTATTATAGTCCATTATAGTCACTTAAAACTCTGCTCTTTCTATGCTTAGAAATTCAGTAGGAGGTCCTAACAGTGAGGGACAGCTATCTCTGTATACACAGTCATATACGGAAGGCTGTGAATCACTGATTGGGACCACCCACTGGACTCCTCAGCAAAGAATGGAGCAAACACTAACAGCAATAAGAACAGGGATGTACAGAGAATATGGACCATACCTGGGAGCGTGGACACTTGGATTGTTTCAGGTTGAATATTTGGGTAATTGGACTCAGGTATGAGTGTGACCTTGTAGGTGGCATTTGGGGTTAAATTACTAAGAACCACACTAGTCTCCTCCACTGATGTCGTCTTCTGTAACTTTCTTCTGGGGTCAGACATTGGTGAATACTCCAAGAGATACGTCCCTGTATCTCCAGATAACCTTGACCAAGTCAACCAGAAACTTGTGGTTGTTATATTCAGGGCTTCCAAATTCCTTTCTTCCTTCACTTCTGAAATGGGAAAATATTTTGGTTATGGATCTGCAGAACTCATGACCCCCTGCTATTAGACAGAACAGACAGCCACTGGGAAGACTATCTTCACCCATGTATTTCAAGGTCGATCATTCATCTGCATGAGTGCCATGTTACATTATGCTGAGCACTTCTAAATCTTTACAACAATGTTACCTTGAAGAGTAGAGACTTCTATGGTTTGAGGCTGGAGATACTCAATGTTTGACTCGGGGTACAGTGTGACCTTGTAACTGGTATCTGCAGTTAACCCTGTAATCTCTAAGCTTGTTTGATCCCCGCGCAGAGTATGCTGTAACTTCTTCCTTGGATCAGCTACCGGGACATATTCTAAAACATAATGTCCTGTATCCTTGGACAATAATCTTGGCCAGGTCAGCTGGATACTTGTCGTTGTTATATTTACTGCATGAAATCTCTTCGTTTGAATCAGTTCTGAAATATGAAATATACACATTTAACTGTATTCAGGTATAACACAAAATTACTGTTCTATATCTGGAGTGCCTCAAAATGGACACAAGATGGCAGCATTGAATCTAGTCAAAATTCCCCTCTGTTGAGATGGCTGAGGGGCTTCTGTTCTGCTTAAAAATGAAACACACTGGCTTAGTTCTCTTATGAGGTACTCACAATTTAATATGTAGGGCATCATTAGAGCAGGTTTTAGGAAAAATAATGCACATAAAAAAATAAAAAAAATAATCCAATGGAATATTGCATTTTTTTCTTCTTAAGAATATTACATGCCTGGAGCCTTTATACTTTATGTAACTTTATGTTGTGCTCCACTTACGCTGCATATTATGCCAACTAATATTAGTGGATACTCTACCAGTATACTATAATGCTTATTAGTAGTAATATTTATATTCAATTTCTATAACAATCAGATTTAAAGGGCATCTGTCAGCAGGTTTGTACCTATGAAACTGGCTGACCTGTTACATGTGCGCTTGGCAGCTGAAGGCATCTGTGTTGGTCCCATGTTTATATATATATATGTGCCCGCATTGCTGAGAAAAGTGATGTTTTAATATATGCAAATGAGCCTCCAGGAGCCACAGGGGCGTTGCCGTTACACCTAGAGGCTCAGCTCTCTCTGCAACTGCTGCACATGTTTTGTGTTGTGCTATGACCCACGCCATACAGGCACCTCGTGGATCAGGTTGGTAGTGAGAGGGCACCATCATGGCTATGAGTTGTCGGCGTCTGATGGTGGTGAAGGAACTGGCATGTGGTACTTGCAGCTGCAACACAAGTCTAGTCTTTTGGACAATTGAAAGTGGTTTTGGTGTTAATAGGGGAGAGGGTGTAAGTTCCATGAGTGATTCTCATTGGAGCTGATGTTGGCTAGTGTAACATATAGGCCTTGATCCTGTTCCACCAGGGAGGGGTATGGGGTGTTTGAAGTCAGTACAGGCGTGCACATACCAAACTGTGATGGACTGGAGATTGGGAGGAGTGATGTGGGACCGAGAAGAGCTGTGGGTGACCTGGTGCATTAGGTGAACCTCTGGAGTGGAGCAGTTATACTGCTATATTGAATTAGCAGACAGTGAGCCAACACAGTAACCACTTATGAGAACCATTTGAGAGCCTGGGGAACACTGACCAGTGGTCCCTGTGAAGATAACATTGACATGTACAGAGTGAAATGTGTTTGGTATTAAAGGTTGTATGTATCATGTTTTCCAGAACATTCAAGTGCCCTCAACCTCCAGTGACCTACAAGCTAGGGGGGCTGGTTGTAACACTACTGTGCAGCCCGCTGCTAAAGCGGTATATGCTTTGTGCATAGTCAGCCTGTGTGGAGAATTTGCTGTAATGATGATGCCAGGAAGGGGTCATTCAATCCAATGAACAGTCTGAGGTCAGGGCGGACAGCTCAAGGTCAGTACAGAAGTCAGGCAGAGATCAGGTCAAACAGCAAAGAGTCAAATCGGGGAAACAGGCAGAAGTAGGTACATGTGCAGACAATCGTAGAATGACACATGTTTGCAGGACACTAGCAGACTAGAACCTATTGCTCAGGCACCTTCCCACATGGGAAAGTACCTTAAGTACCTAAAGGTGGCCAACCATTGGCTGGGGATGATTAGGTTGTTGTCTGACAAAAAGAGGCCTAGGTGGCAAGAAGTAGGCCACAGCCTATGTGGATAAACCGAGCTATTCTGTAGGCCAGGCCCACTGGGAAAGGGAGAAAGAGGAGGGCAGGTACGCGCTGCCGGAGCGTTGGAGCGAGTGAACAGCGCAGCAGCAGCTCGTAAAAGTGACTCAGAAGTGTCTGTATTTAGATGGATCTTATTCTTGCTCGGTCATAGACATCTCACTGTGAGCTAGCATTATAAAGATCTGATAGGTGTCTAGTAACCACAGGCATGTCTGTGCATTACTCAGGTCTAAAGATAGTATTTGCTGCTGTTACAAAATTTTGATCTAGCACTGATGAGACAGTTAAACATAGAAATAGGCAAGGAGGAAAAAACATCATAGTAAATACAAACAAAATGTAAAACTAATGCTGGCCATACACATAAGGGAGCTGCTGGTTCACCATTACCACTGGAGTAGCTGAGCATGCATGTTTAGTTCAATTTGAAGAGAGATTAGTGCCGTCAGACATTTCTGGCAACTCTTATCTCCTGGGGGAACAAAGGATCAGGTATGAAATAAAACCTGTAAGATCCTTGCTTCCCTCAATGACAGACTTCAGGCAATGGTTAGACTGATGTCATATGCATCAGATATTTATCTAATTTGTATATCTAGTTTATAAAAATCTTACAGCCCTGATTTTATTGATACCTTACTGAGCACCAAATCTCCTACATAGACCTTAAAGGGCTTCTGTCACCCCCAAACCTCATTTTTCATTTTTGTGCATATTAAAATCCTTATTGGACGACTATTCCCTATATAGGGCTCTTACCTTGTTCTCTGACTTGGTTTCACTAAAAATCGATCTTTTAAAATATGCAAATGACTTCACTACCAGCAAGTAGGGCGTCTACTTGCTGGTAGCCACCGCATCCTCCTTTCAAAAAAACGCCCCCTCCTCCTGCTGATTGACAGGGCCAGGGAGCGCTCTCCTCCTCCGGCTGGCCCTGTCTGCAATTTAAATCCCGCGCCTGCACCTCATTCGGCGCAGGCGCTCTGAGAGAAGGACGCTCGCTTCCTCAGCACTTCCTCAGTGCACCGGCGCCGATGACGTCACCTCTAAACCCGAAAGAGAAGACGTCATCGGTGCAGGCGCACTGAGGAAGTGCTGAGGAAGCGGGCGTCCTTCTCTCAGAGCGCCTGCGCCGAATGAGGTGCAGGCGCGGGATTTGAATTGCAGACAGGGCCAGCCGGAGGAGGAGAGCGCTCCCTGGCCCTGTCAATTAGCAGGAGGGGGGGGGGGGGGCGTTTTTTTGAAAGGAGGGTGCGACGGCTACCTGCAAGTAGACGCCCTACTTGCTGGTAGTGAAGTCATTTGCATATTTTAAAAGATCGATTTTTAGTGAAACCAAGCCACAGAACAAGGTAAGAGCCCTGTATAGGGAATAGTCGTCCAATAAGTATTTTAATATGCCCAAAAATGAGTTTTGGGGGGTGACAGAAGCCCTTTAAATTGATTGATGATATTCTGGCTAGCTACAGCCACCACTAGAGGGAGCTTATTGCATACTGTTTGATCTGCAGTAAGCTGGCATCAGAAACTACACTGTGGACGTAGCCTTCTGCTTCCAGCTCATTACACTGTACAGTTTCAATCACTAGCAGTTGGCCATAATAACTGATGGGTGGGAGTGCCGCAAGTTGGACCACCACCAATATAATATTGATGACCTATCCTGAAGAAAGGTCCTGGAAAACCACTTTAAAAGCTATGGTTTTATTAAGAATTTTGCACTGTTTGGCTTCTGCAGCTTCTATGTATCGTAGCCTTTTCTCACAGCTCGCTCTCTATACAATATAGTAATAACCTAAAACATACAATGGATAAATCATGAGAGATGCTAAACAGATGGAGATCTTTTAAAGTGCAATTGTCTCATGGATATACAGCAAGACTGCCTGGCCTAATTCTAATCTTACATTCCACTAACGCTGAAGTACATTCAGACTAGACATGACCATATTTCTACCAAATGTTGTGATAAGGCTGAGGAATTGTTAAAGGGATATATCTAGGGCCAGCCTTATGTTGGATGGTACCTTCAGGCTCAAACAATGCCTAATTATAATATAAATTGTTACCTTAAAGGGGTTTTCCAGGCTTTTAATATTGATGACCTATCCTCAGACACCCGGCACCCCGCCGATCGGCAGGGGTGCTGGGTGTCGGACCCCAACCAATCTAAAAAAGATGACCTATCCTGAGGATAGGTCATGAATATTAAAAGCCTGGAAAACCCCTTTAAGGCACCAATTTATATAATGACACCCATCACGCCTGCCAATCAGCTGTATGAAGAGAAGGCACACGCTGTGCACGCGTGCCGCCTCCTGTCTTTCTTCTTGTTCGCTGCTACTATGTCTATGGAAAAGCAGGAAGAGAGACAGGAGACTGGCACACGCACATGGCGCGTGCCTTCTCAACATACAGTTGATTGGCGGGGGTGCCGGGAGTCGGACCCCCGCCAATCTGATATTGATGACCTATCCTGAGGATATGTCATCAATATTAAAAGCCTGGAAAACCCCTTTAATATTTGGGTTATAGGCTAGTCAATTAACACTTTCTGTACAATACAGTGCTTATACCACCATATCCTGTAAAAATAATATTCTTTATATAATGCCTAAATAAATACCAACATACATTGCTAAAATAATAGCTCTATAATCCTATAGAATAGCTAAATATTACTGCTGTACAATAAATATTAAGATACACAATAGTCTCAAGCAATGGACCACCAGGCTATCTGTGGCACCCACTTCTTAAGGAGTGGCTGATACATCTGGTCTGACTGCAGAGGGCGCACACGCTCCTAAGGCTAGACATATGTGTTTTTGAAGATCAACAGTATTTAAAGGGGCTGTGCAGCCTGTTTATATTGATGACTTAGCCTCAGGATAGGTCATCAATATCTGATGCGACAGCTGCTTCCTCTTTATTACACTAGACGTCGTCTCCCCTGTAGCGGTGGCGTAGTGTAATTACAAGTACTCGCTCTATTTAATGATGGGCAGGGTAATGAAGAGGAAGCAGCACTTACATGGAGCACCGTTTCCTCTACCAACAGCTGATCGGTGGGGTCGCCAGACCCGTCAGACACTGATGACCTTTCCTAAGGATAGGTCTTTAATACAAACTGGATACATAACTCACAGGCCCCTTCACTTCTAATTGACCTCTTATGATAGGTTTCTCCACCAGCCATTATGATTCATACACTCAGTGACATGAATCCGCATACCAATGATCGAGTCCCGCAGCTCCTTTGTAATAATGCCAAGATCATCCTTGTCAACAAACTTTAGGTATTTCTCATCTGGTTCACTGGCTGCAGCAGATAGATCCTGGAAATTTCCTCGACCCGTCGTGGAAATAATAAATACTGAAACACCCATGTCCTTGAGAAGCTTCATTGGCGTAGAGATGTCATCAGTGGACAATCCATCTGTCATCCAAACCAGAACTTTTGGGACATCACCCCTAGAACCAAAGTTTTCTGCATATAGATTTTGTTTTACGTAATCAATAGCTTTGCCTGTATTTGTATCCCCCATTCGCTGCCGTACATTCTGGATGGCTTTTATGACATCCTTACTGGAATGGTATTGGTTCAAGGAGAATTCCAGTGTAGGATTGGTGCTGATCTGAACAACACTAGCCTGAACGTCCTGTGGACCAAACTTGAAGGGTTGAAGAAGATCTCCAATGAACTCTTTGACTTTGGAAAACTCATCATAGCTGACGCTTCCTGAACTGTCCAGTAGGAAGTAAAGGTCACCTTCGGAATCTGGGATGAAGCTGGAATAATCTAAAATGAAATAATAAAAAACACAACCATTTACAAAAATGTCAAAACTCCAAATGTTTAAGTTCTTTTTGTGGCACAATCCACCCCAATCCATTTCATTTATTGCCACTCAATACCATAAATGTCCATCAAACTGACAAATACTATACTCTTCAGAAAAGTCCCTATTTGTGGGTAATTTATGGATGTGCTTCTGATTTTCTTGATTTGCTTGTTTTTGGTGGGAAAAATCAAATCCTCAGACATTCAAGCAGAGACAGCTATAGTGGATGCATGTGTGTACCTGGCGCCTGGGAGACCCAAAGGCTCCTCTGCCACAGGCATAGCATTATAAATGGCACATGCTGGGTGGAAGCTCTCTATTGACATAAGTTACTAACGTAATTAGATGTGGGTAAATTCCCGGTCATATTAAGACTTTGGGTTTTTTGAGGTTCCTTTGTTCTTTACAAAGTTTTGACTTACTTGACACATTGTCCAACTTTAAGACCTAAATTCCTACCTGAAATCTACAGCCAAGTCTGTAAGCAAGCTCAGACCCAAATTTTGCACTTTATATCAGCAAGACTATAGAAGATTGCTTGGGAGATGGCCCAGTGATAAGTTGTTAGAACAGAAATATAATAATGGTTTCAGGTGGTGGTCCACCATAGAGTCTCATTGACTGCATGGGAAGATGGAAGTCCTTGGACAAACTGCTCAGTCCACTCCTGCCTGTGATCTGCAAAATATGACTTGTGTAAATGATTGGACTGGATTACCTTGAGCCCACCATCTTATAATAAGAGGAGCAAGTGGATGTCCTATTATATGCACTGTGAACTCTTCTGGTCTTTACATGCCCAGCTCTGGCTGTAGACCATAATCATGTCAGAGAATTTCTTATACATGTAAACTCATCTACATTGACAAAAGTTATACGCCACTCAGACTCTGTGTCCTCACAGTCTAACACGTACATAAGTAACACCTGCACTTCAGTTCTCTAGATCTTCTTGTCAATAAATCAGGAATTTCATATTAGCCACATGTACATCTTTTGACAGACATCACTGTAGACATAAATCTCATACTCTGTGGCTTACCTCATGCCTCAGTAATGTTGTACATCTTAAAATGTCAGATATATCTGAAACAACTGCCCTTTAACCCAAATACTCAATATTCTACTACATATCTACCTTGGCGTACGGTGAGGAGAGGTGGCCCTCTTTCATAGGAATGAAGTGTGTTTTTTTTACACAAGTCCTCTCCCACTAAGAAAATGTTATATATTATCATTGAATCTGCCATGGTTCATCAGCAAGTAACAACCTACCATACTGAATATACTTCTGCATCCCTGCACCAACGTTGGCTAAGCTATGAAGTTTATGTTATTAAAAAAGTAGGGAACAGAGGGACAGCAGTATGACTGACACACATGGTGTAATAATGTAGTCTGTAACCACGAAGGCACACAAATCTGCCTAGGAGCTGTATACACAAAATGGTAGCATAGTTTTAAAGTTTTTTTTTTTCACGCTTCTGATATTGATGACCTATGACCGTCAATCAGCTGTTTGAGCTGAGCTGTTCAGGATCCCCCCAAAAAACCTTGGGGACAGCACCTGTGGAAGCATATTGGTCGTCACCCAACTTTTTCAGAAGCAGAAGTAGGCTACTTTCACACTTGCGCTTTCCCATTCTCAATAGCGGAGGAAAACGCTTCCGTTTTGTCCCTATTCATTGTCAATGGGGAAAAAACTATACTGAGCGAAACGGAATGCATTCTGTGTCCTCATCACTGACAGAATAACGCTGCAAGCAGCGTTTTTCTGTCCGCAATGTGGTGAGGAGCAAGATGGATCCGTCCTGACAAAATGTAAGTCAACAGGGACGGATCAGTTTTCTCGGACACAATAAAAAATGGATCCGTCCCCATTGACTTTCAATGGTGTTCACGACGGATCAGTCATGGTTATGTTAAAGACAATACAACCGGATCCGTTCATAACGGATGTAGACGGTTGTTTTATCACGATGGAAGCGTTTTTGCTGATCCATGGCGGATCCAGCAAAAACGCTGGTGTGAAAGTAGCCGTAGCCATGAAATAATTGACTAAAGATATGAAGAACTTCAATGAGGAGAATGCCTCAAGAACTTTTTTTTTCATAGTATTTTTAACAATAACACCAAACAAAAAATTCAAGATAGGGAAAATTACTTCCAACAGTCTAACTGATTATATCAAAGAACCATTGCCAGGGCCGAGTTTAAACTAAGATATAACTTTTATTGTGATCGTTAAAAAGTCTGGGAGTACCAGCTATCAAAGGACAAACATACAAAAACAACTAAAATACTAAAGTCCCAGGGGGACAACATTTTTTTTATGTTAGTTGTTTTTCTATGTTTGTCCTTTGATAGCTGGTACTCCCAGACTTTTTAACGATCGCGTTAAAAGTTATATTTTAGTTTAAACTTCCTTTTCGGCCCTGGCGAGGGTTGTAGTATTTTTAGTTACATTTGAGAGGAAATGCCCTTTATAGAGTTCAGATTTGTGCTCTGTGATGATTTCCACGGCAGACAGTGGAAATTATCACCTTCACCTCAGCAGTTCATGGGGTTAAAAGAACAAGAGCAAACATATTTCCAGCCAAAAGTGTGCCAATAAGCCCGGCACACCCAGGAACTCTGGCAAAAACAGATACATCCTGCCAGTGATTAAAAACAGTTTGGCCTGAAGAGACCTGTGGAAGTGTCAGTCTGGCAGACACGCCGGTGTGAGGTGTGACCCATAGCAGGTCTATTGTCTGCTGTGCGCTTATCTGTGATTACAGCAAACACATCCGACCTACGTATGCCGCATGGCTCTTTAGTCATGTGTGCTTGTTAAGAGGGTTTTCCAGGATTAGCAAAACATAGCTGCTGTCTTCTTAAAATAGTGCCGCACTAGTCCAGAGGCTGTGTGTGGTATTGCAGCCAAACCACATTCCCTGAAATGAAGCAGAGCTGAAGCCATCGACAGGTAGCTGTTTCTGGAAGAATGGACCATCCCTGGAGACCTACATGAGCTAACCACATTGGGGTAGATTAAAAATGAGTGTAAAGGAACCTGGCTTAGTTGCCCACAGCAACCAATCAGATTCCACCTTTCATTTTTCAGAGCTCCCTTGGAAAATGAAAGGTAGAATCTGATTGTTTGCTTTGGGCAATTAAGCCAGTTTTGATAAATCTCCCCCATTATTTTTATTAGGGTTACATGCAGGGGCATAAACACTAAACCCATAGACCCTGTGGGGGTTAGCTCTTCTCCAGGGGTCATTCACACAAGTATCTTTGCCAGACACCAAGTTTAAGGTCCAAACATCGCTTTTATTTGGCACCTCAGCAAAACAAACATAATACAAAATAAACACCTGCCCGGCTGGGCTCTAACTAAACATAGGGTAGAATCCCTGACTCACCTATAGAGTGCTGTTCAGACACAGTGTCAGGTCCGGCTTTCTCAGCCAAGCGTACACCAGCCCCCCAGGCTGTAAATCGGTCAGTCCAGGCTACGTCCCTGCCTCGTGGTTTCTCAGCCTAGCCCGGCTAGGAACCACACACCCAGAGCCTCACCCGGCCTCTGTTTGCAACCATGCCCCGACTGACAGTCTGGGATGGGCTTTTACTCCCCAGTAATGATCCCAGGTGATTACACCTATGGATCCCTCATGCTAGGGAAAACCTGTCCTGGAATGGGAGGGGTGGATTGGCAGCTCCCTCTACCAACCCAGCTCCCAATCCAAGTAAAACCCAGCCCTTAAATACTAAACAAGCCCTTAAATACTAAACAAAATAGCTCCAGCAACTATGCTTTGCTGAAGCCAGCACCACTCTGGAACTTTACTTATGTCACCCAGTTGAGAAACCTGAGTGAGATATACCCCTCTTCCGGGATCCTTATTCACTTTATCGTTCACATCACCACAACCCCATGAAAGCAGAAGCCTAAATTAGCCCACAGGAGAAACTCGCACTACTGTACCTCTGTATACAATGGGAAAACAATGCCACATGATGAAGGCATGTGCATGAGGCCCTAGATACAGACAGGTGGACAGATTCAAACACAAACATGCAGAATGTAGGCGCACCAGTATGTACATCCACTTCTATGCAAGGAGACACCTTTCATGGTGTATTTATAGGCACTGTGGCTACACTCAACTAATGCAATCTACCTGAGGATCATGTAGTTGCTACTTGCCAGCATAAATGCCAACAATACTAATATATTTTTACCATCTTTCTTGGTGATTTACATTGTTTGATTGGGTTCACTCAGTGCTTGAGCTTTGTCAGATTGGTGGATCTAAGGTGCAGACCAAATGGTGCTAACGGCGAGATGGGCCCTGAAAAAATGGAGGTATTACTAAGCAGTTGACTTATGCTACACATTCATGTGTAAAAGGTTAGACTTGTTGTAAGGTCGGTCTACAACAAATTTCTGAAATTCCACATATTGTCCAGTTATGTTCTGGAGACTGCCACTTCCACAGAAATCCAGTACAAAATGGACTGGGGCAAAATGGAAAACTGTTCTGTGGTCAGATGAATCAATATCTGAAATTCTTTATGGAAACCATGGATGTTGTGTTCTGCAAACTCATGAGGAGAGGGACCATCCAGCTTGTTATCACACACAGTTCAAAAGTCAGCATCTCTAATGGTATGGGCTTCTATTAGTGCCTATGGCATGGGAAATGTACACATCTGTAAATTCACTATCAATGCTGAACAGTATATAGAGGATTTAGAACAACATATGCACATTACACCAGGAATGGGACAACATTCCTCTCCTAAAACTCTAGCAATTGGTCTCCTCACTTCCCAAACATTTACAGATTGTTAATAAAGGAGCGTTGATGCTACACAATTTTAGACATGGCCCTCTCCCAACTTTTTTGAGTGCTGCTTTTATCAGGTTCTAAATTAGTAAATTTTTTTCATCAAATGGTAAAATGTCTCACTTTCAACATCTGATATATGTAGGATTATTATAAGCTAAGTAATGTAATGTATATACAAGGACAATCAGCTTTTATATACATTATGTCATCAATATCCAGACAGTGGGGATCCGATACCCGGCACTCCTGCCGATCAGCTGTTTGAACAGGCCACAGTGCTCCGGTGAGAGCTGTGGTCTCTTCCTAGACCAGTGACATCACGTTCATTAGTCACATGGCCTAGGCCCAGCTCAGGGTACTTTCACACTTGCGTTAAACTTTTCCGGTATTGAGTTCTATCCTACGGGCTAAATACTGGAAAAACTGATCAGTTTCATCCTAATGCATTCTGAATAGAGAGAAATCCGTTCAATATGCATCAGGATGTCTTCAGATCAGTCACTGTACGTTTTTTGGGACGGAGAAAATACCGTAGCATGCTGCAATATTTTCTCCATCCAAAATTCTGGAATGCCGTATCCGACCCCAAGTGTTCTGGAAAAACGGATCCAGTTTTGTGGTCTGCGCATGCGCAGACCTTTAAAAATGTGGAAAAAATAAATACCGGATCAGTTTTTCCAGATGACAACCGGAGAGACGGATCCAGTATTGCAATGCATTTGTGAGACTAATCCGCATCTGAATCAGTCTACAAATGGTATCTATTTGCGTACAGATTTCGGCGACGGAACTGCCTGCTGGAATCCAACAACGCAAGTGTGAAAGTACACTGAGTCCCATTCAAGTCAATAGTGTGAGCTGCAATACCAAGCACAGCCACTATACAACGTACGGCGCTGTGATTGGTGAGGCGGCTGCAGTGCTCACTGGAGCACCATGGCCTCTTCATACAGCTCATTGGTGAGGGTACCGGCTGTTGGTGCCCCCAATCGATCAGATAGCAAAGACCTATCTTGCAGATAAGACCTCAATATTTTCCTCCTGAAAAAACCCTTTACTTCCATTTATAATAGAACAGCAACACTGGCATTGGTTCTCTACACCCGCTGAGAGTTTGCTATAATTGTATCCTGTCTAAACAATCCTCTGTGAGCGAAACGACCCAGGCTCTGGGCTGATAAATAATAGTAAATTATCAGGACAGGAAATATTTGTGCTGCTGATGTACTGTGTAGACTGGATACACTATAGCTATGAGAACCATTGGTCTAAACGCATTTTGGATGAAAGCAAGAATGTATCTATTCACTGACAGCAAACACAAATCTGGCATATGCAGAGTTGATAACACCAATGAATCTAGGTTGTCCATGTCTATCAGACTTGGTTTACAGATTAGTTTGGTGGTGACGTCAGTATTTGCCGGGACAGAGACTACACAGACATTTCTTCTCCCGCTCGCTCTGGGGGGATTTCCATTTTGTAAATATCACATTGTTTATTCTGCATTATACACTTGTCCACTTGAAAAGGTCAGACATTTATATATTTGTTAGTGTTTTACCGCTCACAATGGAGCTTTTTCTTGCTCGCTTCCAGTTCATTCACTTTATTTGTGCAGGAATATTTAACTGTTTAATGGTCTCGGTTGATTTTATGTTCCTGCTGCACACAAAAGAAAGCAAGAATATAAATGTAACATAGAAACATAGAATCATAGAAACATAGAATGTGTCGGCAGATAAGAACCATTTGGCCCATCTAGTCTGCCCAATATATCTGAATCCTATGAATAGCCCCGGCCCTATCTTATATGAAGGATAGCCTTATGCCTATCCCTTGCATGCTTAAACTCCTTCACTGTATTTGCAGCTACCACTTCTGCAGGAAGGCTATTCCAGTAATACAACCCGCAACAGTAATACAACCCGCCTTGGCGTCTTCCCAAACCTCGCAGGAACATGACATTTGCTTTCACAATATTCACATCCATTGTTGGGGTGAAGGGTATTCCAACAGATCCCCCCCAAGCAGTATCAAAAAACAAGGCAGATTAAGGGTACTTTCACACTAGCGGCAGGACGGATCCGACAGGCTGTTCACCCTGTGGTATCCGCCCTACCGCTATTTCACCCTGTGGGATCCGTCCTGCCGCTATTTCGCGGTGATGCCTTTTGTCTTGTTACATTAAACTTTTCTCCCCCTGTAGATGATTATTTCCAGCATTTGACCACTTTCAGAAATCGTTGCCCATTTACATTCAATTTACAGTCGACAGACAGATAGAAAACTGCCACCTGCTTGTCATTCCAGTCATCCTTCATGACAGGAGACAGAAACGTCAATCTCTCTGCTGCTCTATGATGGTAAAATATTAGAACATCTCTCATGGTGCGTGCCTGAACTCAATGGCACCTTCTGTTACATATCCACAAGTCGATAGTTTAGACTGATGACTACGGTAGGTGCTACAGACATAGGCCAGAGAGGAGCAGACAAATGATTAAATATATCACTATTATCACAGGAGGGCTCATAAATCAGGAAGCATCTGCTGCATTTACAAGAATAATACAGAGTTAGGACAACATGGAAAATTATTCAAGCAAAAGATCAATAAATGTGACAGATCATGTTCTTTTATTGATATTATTATGGGCTGAAATCCATCAGCTTCAGAATAGATTAGGTTGTTAGCACACGAGTATAGAGATTCTGAAGAATGTGCTATCTATCTATCTATCGTTAAAATACACAGGTGTTAATGCAGCTCCCCAGAATAGGGTCACAGCAAAAGGGTAATCTAATGTCATGTTAAATTGCTAAGTAAATATAATTTTTTTTCTGATTGACTTTGTTTCTTTGCCCAGCAGCATTGTATGGATAACTATGGTTAACACCTTGATTCAATCCCTTTAGATTGCTAGGAGATGGACCTGGGTCCACCCCTTAGTTAGTCAGTGGAGAGTCTGAGCTTAGCTGAGGAAGAGAGAGGATCTACCTGTGCTTATATGTCAAAGCTAGGCCTGTGCTCAGATAATCTTCACCTCAGAGACTACAGCTACCCAAGCAAGCCATTCTACTACAAAGGTTCTCCAGGGAGTGTGTAGTGTAGCCTTTAAAATATTCGCGATCTACACTAGGATGATATCGGACACTGGGAAAGCTGGGTAATAACTCAGTGTAGATTGCTAATATTCTTGAGTTATGAACAGCGCCATCTATTGGTTTCATAGTCTTATGACAAAACTATTAGTCTACTCTTGTCATAAGACTGTGAAACCAATAGATGCCGCTGTTCATAACTCAATAGCGTCATCTATTGGTTTTCATAATCGTATGACAGCTGAAAAACATGGCAGTATCTGCTCATTTGCATGTCTTTCCCATATGCCCATGTTTATGCAAATGACCCATTTAAGTGGCTTTCTTAGTTTAGATTAGTGGTTATAAAACTTTTTCCAGCATTTATGCTTTGTGACTAGTTAAATCATCTTAACCCTTACCAACATATACGTAGGGACCCATTTACTCCATAAGTGCCAAAACAGCGTTGTCTGATATCACTACAAGAAATGGTCTAACATGCATCACAGTCAACGTCAGATTGGCTCACCAGATTAAGGCCTCACAGTCATAACCGATTTTTGGTCTGCAAACAATGAATCCGTGTAAAACAGATACTGTAGCTTCCATGTGCATTCTGTTCTTTTTCTCAATCCCATCAATACGAAGGTTCACATGCCTACATCTGTAACATGTTCTGTACAGATGGACGGGTGATCCTCAGAATCATTTCTTCTGGTTGGCTATCTCAATGTTTATTTAAGGAGGAGATAGTTGAGCAATAGTCTGAAGAATTCCAATGTGGTCTGAATGCTTCCTATTGATGTGTCACCTGTGACTTTTTCCTCTCATACATTTCATGACCATAGAAAAGTTGTTGTGGAGCTCCAGCCTTAAAGGGGTTGTCTCATCTCAGATAATGGGGGCATATCGCTAGGAAATGCCCCTATTGTCCGATAGGTGCGGGTTCCACTGCCGAGACTCGCACATATATTGAGAACGGAGCCCCGAAAGTGGTGGAGGGCGGACTGAACATGCACAGCCGCCCTCCATTTATTTTCTATGGGGCCATCGAAAATAGCTGAGCGCTGGCTCGACTATTTCTGTCAGGCCCATAGAAGTGAATGGGAGTGGTTGCTGGTCATGTGCAGTGCACTCCCATTCACTTCTATGGGGAGCGCGCTTGATGGTGGCCAGACCGCAGTCCTCCAGCCACCACTTTGCGTTTTCGATATAGGTGAAGGTCCCAGCGGTGGGACCTGCACCTATCAGACAATGGGGTCATATCCTAGCACTATGCCCCCATTGCCTGAGATGAGACAAACCTTTTAATGGTCAGTATCAGTCAAAGTGGTATTCTAGTATTAGCAAATACATGTAGAACGTTACTTCAACAAGCCTTAGAACATGACAAGGGGAAAAAAACAAACTTGGCTTGGCTTTTTACCCTTGTCATGTCCAAGGTACGGTATGTTAAAAAGTCTTACGGTATGTTAAAAGTCTTACTCTGACTGATAGTGAGCCACTTCCAGAAGGTGGAGCTCTCTTTCCCTGGGAGATACTTCTCTGCCTAGAAATTTATACAGAAAAATATGATATCATATATGCTGAAACCAGAATATTAAAGAAACTATAAGAAGAATATTAAAGAAAACGATACAATTTGGAATTCTCTGTACACATCACGAAATTGCCAATTCATGATCAACAGAATTCAGCGAGTCTGCCACCACTATGCTGCCCTAAGGGAGGGTAGCACAGTACAGATGACAGTTTCCCTTTAAGCCCTAGAAGCTGTCTGACAATAGAAATCAATGGCTCTGAACTTGACAGGTTATCACCCCGGATGGTGACGTTGCTGACAAACTGCAGAATATCTAGTGACAGTGCTGTAACTGATACCAGTCATTCGCAGCTCTGCAGTGGATAGGGGGCACCATTCTCCAACATGACCCCTCACAGCAGTGCACATTATCTGTCATTTGTGAGGTTTCCCTACATAATCCTAATATCACTGAGGATCTTCTTATTTCAGAGCAGCAGTGTCCTCAGACTTGTGGAAAATGGGATGCATTTCATCCTTGACTGTCGACGTACAGCAAACCCCTACAGCATTCATTCATACCAAGGTGGTATGCCTTTTTTTTTTCTTACCTTACAAAACTGTCAGGTAACATGTCTAGTACATACCAAACACAGAACATCATTCGTTCATCAGGGTAAATGTCAATGTGAAAACATAATGATTGACAGCTAAATGCATCATTATATTTAGATCAGTCCTTGGTAAATCTTATTCAGCTCTAGCAGCCAGCCCAACACGCTGTAAGACCACATCTACACCACCTGGTTGAAAAAGAACTCCTTACTCATCCCTTGAGTCAGAACCGAGCTGCCCTTTAGTTACAGCAGTGAGACCAGCAGGAAGTTACCCACTTTCCTACTAGTCACAACAGCTTTGTCCTGACTCTCCAGCTCGCTCTTGACTTCCCCAGTAGTCACAGCAGACCTCGAGTTCCTGAGTTTACCAGATTTTGTCTAGCTGTGACCTTCATATTATGGCCCCATCCTTTTTCTCAAGCTTGAAAGCAATTCAAAGAGGTATGGACTTTTGGGTCAGGTGTTGAGGTTTCATTGCCTGAATTTGCCTCCTATAGCTTACAGCAGACAAAGAACAGCAATCAGCAGCGAGGTGCCAAGTTTTTAGGTAAACGAAGAGGTGGAGACCATTGAAAATCAAGCAGTTAAACAGCCAGTAAATGGACTTTTCCATATCTACCGCTAATGGAAATTTAAAAATGATGGACTTTTTTTTAACCCAAAAAGACACTATTTACCAGTGATTACTTAAATTCTGCAGGCACCAAAACAATTTTGCAGCTTGTGAAGCATCATACATGTTACGATAGCTTCTCCTGCTGGTATGCCTTGCTCACCTACCACCCCACCGTCCCAGAGGTCTGGCAGCCCAGTCGCACTGGTGTCTTCCTCTCCCTGCCTGATAGTCGCAGCCACAAGACTAGCGCTGCACTTCCATCTGCAGGCTGAGGACTACTTTTTGCTGGTATGAACTATCAATACCCATAGGACACATACTCCATTCAGCTCTTAAGTGCCAGCATGTGCACCCTCTTCTTCCCTAGCCTATGTCTGACTTCCTTAGACCTATTGCTCAGCTGCCTGAACAATAGGTTCTAGTTCGGTAGCTTCCTGCTAAGGTGTGTTGTAGAAAAATTATTGTTCGCCATCTATCCTATGGAGATGCGCAGATTCGTTCGCGTTCGCATCGTGCAGAAACTTTCGCCTGATGGTCTGGTCATCCCGACCTGTAGCTGATTTTGCCTGGCCTGGTATTACTGCAGGATACCAGTGTCATGGCGCAGGCTGAGGCGGGAGGGATGGGAACCGTTGAACAAAGGTTTCCTTATCCACGAGGATAAGTGCAGCAACAGAAAGGGCGTGAATAAGTGTGCAATCATTCACATCTTTACCAGCCAATCACTTCATACCATAACCTGTCTTCCCATTGGTCATGATTGTAAGACCGCCTTCCAGCCAATCACTTCATACCATAACCTGTCTCCCCATTGGTCATGATTGTAAGACCGCCTTCCAGCCAATCACTTCATACCATAACCTGTCTCCCCATTGGTCATGATTGTGAGACCGCCTTCCATCTTCTGGTATAAATAAACCTCGCCTAGCCGCTGGAAGCAGGCACATTATTGGATCCTAATTGAGAACGTCTCTGTGATGTTATTTTGGAGGAATTGCGCACACATCGACGCACATTACACCAAGGATTTCCTGATTGTACCTCTGGCGGTCGTTTTCGGTTGTGAGAACGAGACAAAGGAGCAAACAGCGATATCAGGTGGGCCATATGTATGTTTGCTTGTTCTGTGTACAGACTTCTGCCTGGGTTTGACCCTTTTCTGCCTGACTTGAACTCTGCCTGATCTTCATGCTTACTCTGAACTGCCCACCCTGAACTCGGCCTGTCCCTGACTATTGTTTTGCCTGTTCCCTTTATGCTCTGGCCCTGGTAACATAGTAACATAGTACATAAGGCCGAAAAAAGACATTTGTCAATCCAGTTTGGCCTGTTATCCTGCAAGTTGATCCAGAAGAAGGAAAAAAAAACAACCTGTGAGGTAGAAGTAAATTTTCCCCACTTTAGGGGAATAAAAAATTCCTTCCCGACTCCAATCAGGCAATCAGAATAACTCCCTGGATCAACGACCCCTCTCTAGTAGCTATAGCCTGTAATATTATTACACTCCAGAAATACATCCAGGCCCCTCTGGAATTCCTTTATTGTACTCACCATCACCACCTCCTCAGGCAGAGAGTTCCATAGTCTCACTGCTCTTACCGTAAAGAATCCTTTTCTATGTTTGTGTTTCTATGTTTGTGAGTCAGCAGTCATTTGAACAAAGACTGCAGCGGAATCTAGATCCCTGTACAAGGGTTAAAAGGTGAAGACCGAATGGGGCTGTGTCGTCATCACTGTCCTTGCAGAAGCTGTAAGAAGGCCGCAGCACTACTGCGAGTGCTGCCGTCTTCTCAAACAGCTGATTGGCGGGGGTCCTGGATAGGTCATCAGTAAAAATATCTCAGAAAACCCCTTTAATGTCTCATGAATTATGATGTGGATATTGGGATATGTTGTATAATGTAGGCATCTATGTGGATACAGCTAAGTAAATAGACATTACTCTATTTCCCTAAAAGCTGTGCTGAATGAAGATCAACAGATTGCAAAACGTTGGAACGCACACTGCATTTGCTTATAAAAGTACAGAAAAAAGGACAGAAACCCTATAAGTTAACATCAGGTCATAATTCTTGTCTGACATTTTTTCTGCACTGCACAGACTGATTGTAGCCCTTTTTCATGCAATATATTTGGTACACAACATATTTTTTTCTGTCCCCCCGTCACTTTCCAAATTGTAAATCAGAAACACTAATAGAAGGGCTTAGCTCTGCAGAAGTATGTTATTATGCCAAGTATATAAGTCACTGCACTCCAATACCAATGGGAGTAATGGCTTGTGGAACATTAAGTTGTAATAAGTGCAGTAAAATATAAGAACGAAACCGTGGCTGGAAACATCACATTTGAAGCATTAGGAAACGTATGGAAGAGACAATCAGTCAGGGGAACTTTCAGCCTTGGCTTCCAGCAAGGAGGGAAGTTCTAATCCTGGTTTCTAAGGAGGTCGCTGTGAATCTGAACTCCACTGGAGAGTGGCAAATGCTAGCAAGATTTTTCCATTGCAAGTGAAAAGTACCCAACATTCATTGCGTATGTTGGCAGGCCTCGAATACAAAGCACTGTTGTGACTCAAGTGGCACAAAAGACTGGCCGAATAAACCACCTCATTGCCAGGAAACCATCAGCTCAAGAAGAGCAGACATGCCCAACCTCCAAGTGACATTTAAAGAAACACATGCTGTAGTCTTGACCCCAATGTACGACTAATCTAGGCTTCTTGAAACATATCATGCACTTCTTTTCAGATTCTGCAATGCTTGTTGTATCCAAAAATAATTGAAGGATCTGCAAAAGGGGAATAAAGGATCTGAAAAACTTGAATCAATTTTGCACTGTTTGGAAATTACCATGACTTACAAGAATGGATTTTGCTCTAAGTTGCACATACCTTAGAGACATACCAATTCGACTAGCAAGATATTCTAGAAAAGAGACCCAGCTGTGGTTGATTGCATCTCTGCTTATAATGTTGAGAAACAAGGGATAGGGGACTAACTGAAGTATCATGGAAAGGGGTTGACGGAAAAAGAAAACACTAGGACCTAATGTTCATGGTGGAGAGACCCAGCACCATACTTGGAGGCAAGGCCCATTTAGATTTTTGCTACTGGTGCTCCACTTTTGTATGTATACCTCTGGTTTAGAAATAATAAAACCAAACATGTTGTCACGCTCGTGTGTGGGAGGAAAACACCACACCAAGCATAGGAGAGAAAAGGGATAACGGAATAAGGCCTGGAAACTAGGAAAGGAAGATGGACACTTCCTAGAGAAAACCCTAACTCCAGTCCTGACAGTTTACCAGTATGAACAGGCCCCAAAGTTAGGCAAGTTCATACACCGGATACCTAGAATCCTATCTCACTCTATAGGACCCTGGAAATAATGTCAGAACTGAGTCTACCAGTTCCTCCAAAGTGAAGGACAAACAGGAGTCTCCCTCAGGCCTAATGACAAACAACAGGGAAAGGCAACGCACACATATACTGTATATAAACAAAATACAAAAGGGAAAGGAAACACTTATCTTCAATGAAGCTTTGGTAGCACCAGGAACTCAGCCGAGAACCAAACACAAGCTAACCACAAGTCCAACAGAAGCTATAAACCGCATAGCATCGTGGGAGAAACAACAATAGCCACACCTGGGGAAAGAAGGCATGGCAAGCACCAGAAACAACACAGATGTAATTTGATCCAAAAGGAAAACATGTCAGATCAAACCACGTGTTGCCAGGCAGTCTCACAGATCTCCTGCCACCTGTCGCAAGAACGTCCGTAGGTCTCGTATGTCCGTGACACATGTTCATTTAGTTGGAACTACAATATACACTATATTCCTCTTCCCAAATGTTCCTGAACAATTCCTCAGAAGCTATAAGTTGCTTGCCACGGTCTACAAATGGGGTATGAAACTGCCCCAGTTTAATAAATTTCGAGGTCCTTTTGGATCTGAACAAAATAATGTCCTTTAATGGTCACGATTCATCATTAAATCATTAATGCTTCTCTATCCAAGCAGTAGACACTGCCATTGAAGTCCAAAAAAAATCTCACATGCAATACATAATGATGCAGAAATATTGCTGCTATGGGACTGTTTAGCTATTTTCGGAACTCCAATATTGGTGAATGGAGGGTGGCTGGCCATGAGGTTCACTTCAGGGCACCCCGTTCTGGAGATAGGAGTGGGTCCCATAGGCGAGACCCGCACCAATGTAACATTGATAGAATATCCTAGTGATATGCCATCAATGTCACCGATGGGCCAATCCCTTTAACAGAGGACTGGGGACTGTAATTCATGATCAGCATCTCATACATCAGGATGCATCCGTTCAGTTAGGATGAGGTTGTGTGAAATCAAAATGGAAAAAAAAGTCAATGGGTGACAAATCCGTTTTTCTAGGCTTCTAATAAAACTGATCCGTCAACATTGACTTACATTGTTTTAAGGGCCGGATTGTTTTTTTCCAGTTTTTATGACCAGACACAAAACCGGAGCTTGCAGCGGTTTTGTGTCCGGTCACAAACCGGAATGCTGCAGACGGAAGACATCCTGATGCATTCTGAACGGATCTCTTTCCATTCAGAATGTATGAGGACTAAACGGAAACGTCTCTTCTCCAGTATTGAGATCCTCTGCCGGATCTTAATACCGGAAAACAACAAAAGTAGCCTAAGTCAATTTAAATTCCTTAATATGTCAGCATCACTCAACATATATTGTGCAATGGAGTTTTGGTGAAGACTATACAAAACTGACAGATCTTAAGTACGAGCTTTAGGGGATGGATTCCAGTTCCCAGTTTATTTTAATAAGATCTCTATTTAGTTTACGAATTGCATTTCTCACCTGCCATGGCATATTGCAGAAATAACATATCGAGACTGTATTGCATGAAAATTTTCCTAGCATTGTAGGGATAGATTAATACAGTCCGCAGTAGCTTCCTTTTTCATTGTATACACACACCCTATGTCAGCAATGGCCAAATTTTTAGTTAGACCCCATTTGGAATATTATGATTGGGGTCAGTTCTTAAAACCTCACCTACAAAAATGGATTGATAAGATAGAGCGTCTTCAAAGATGAGAAGAAAATGTGAAAGGTCTGGGAAATAAGGGAGATAAGAAATATAGGGAAATATTTGAGAAACCTAAAGGAGTATTCTCATTTCAGCTGCCAACACCCTTCCGACCCTCTCCTCCTCTTTGGATGGGGTGACCAGAGGTGTCTGAAACTACAGAAGCAGCAGAGAAGGCTATTTCTATAGATTCCATAGAAGTTAAATCAAGTTACGGAAACTGTGTATCACAGCAAGCTGTTTCTCTAACTTATTAGATGGAGAAACAGTATAGCTTCGTAACTCCTATTCACTTGTATGGATGCTAGGGAAACAGTGTAGCATAGCCCCCGTGTAGTTTCCCTAGTACTGGCAACACCTGACCCCTGCACCAAAGTGATCAAAGTGGTATGGGGGTGGGATAGAAGGGGGTCTGTTCTAGGGGAAGCAGGGGCGTAGCTATAGGGGGTGCAGAGGTAGCAGTCACTACCGGGCCCAGGAGCCTGAGGGGCCCAAAGACCCTTGTGCCACATAAGACACTGGCATTATAGAAAGTGCATACTGGTCAATTTACACCTCTGGCTGGAGGGAAGGGGTTAGGTTAATAATTTGGCATGGGGGATGCCCTTTCAATGTTTGCCTCAGGCAGCAGGAAAGCTACGTGCTTCCCTGCCCCTTTCCAACAAGCACTGAGGGACGGGGGCCCAAGCGGAACTCTTGCACCAGGGCCCATGAGCTTCTAGCTATGCCCCTGAGGGGAAGGTGCATCTATCTTACATTTATCGGGGGCCTATCATACATTTTTCAGATGGGAATACCCCTTTAACAGGCGAGTCCTTGAAGAAGAAAGACCAAGAAAGAATATGAAAGAAAGTTTAGAATTTAATGTCTCTTGGACACTTTCCAAGAGAAGGTGAACTAGAGAATGAGAGGGCACAAACTGAGACTATAGGCAAGAAAGACCAGGTGTAACATAAGAAGGCAGACTTAATGGATTTTGTGAGCTTTTCAGGATGATTTTAGATGGAATTTGGAAAACGTGGCTGTAGGTAAACAAAGTCAGATTGCAGTGCTCACCCGGCTGTTCAAAATCCAAGGGAGGCGCGGATAGACGTCAGGAACCAAGCGCCAAATGCAAAAAATCAAAAAGAAGAAAAATCCAGCTTCACAAGAAAAGTGATAATCTTTAATACATACGTGCCTTAAAAGCCGACATACAATACATACATGTCTATGTGTGGACCCTTACTCATGACAAAAAACTGAATTATTCACCTGACATAAATAGAGAAAGATATCAACAAAAACAGGTGTGAACAATTAACATAGACTCCACCTCAAAGGCTGTTTCTAAGTGACATAGCATACAAATACCAAAAAAAACATATACAGTTGTGCTTTTTAACCCCTTCCCGACACATGACGTACTACTACGTCATGGGAACCACCGCTCTCCCGCAATTTGACGTAATAGTACGTCATGGTGCACGCGCGATCACTGCATTGGCCCGGCAGTTCCTGGTAGCCGGGCCCTGCTGTATTCACCGGCATCGCTGTAAAAGCCGATGCCGGTGGATTACCCCTTCTATGCCGAGGTCAGCACTGACCGCAACATAGTAAGGGTTTGTGTCGGATGAGTGAGCGCATCGAGTCCCCGCGCTGCTGTGGCGGGGACCCAATGCGTGACAAGGCAGCCCGATGCCGTGCAGAGGCTGCCCAATGCCTTGCACGGCATCGGGACCTGCCTTCTATGGGAGCCGAGGAGATCCAGCCTCAGGCTGAGTCTTCTAGGCAACCTGTTAGTGTACAGTCATGTGAAAAAATTAGGACACCCTTTGAAAGCATGTGGTTTTTTGTAACATTTTTAATAAAAGGTTATTTCATCTCCGTTTCAACAATACAGAGAGATTAAAGTAATCCAACTAAACAAAGAAAACTGAAGAAAAGTCTTTTCAAGATCTTCTGTAAATGTCATTCTACAAAAATGCCTATTCTAACTGAGGAAAAAGATAGGACACCCTCACATGTATTCCCTCTTAAATTGGCTCAGATCTCACACAGGTATATCACACCAGGTGCACATAATTAGTAGATCGTTACTCTGCATGTTGAATGAGGCTTGCCCTATTTAAACCTCAGACATTTAGTTTGGTGTGCTCCTGACTGTTGAAGTGAGAGTGAGCACCATGGTGAGAGCAAAAGAGCTGTCAGAGGACTTCAGAAAAAAGATTGTAGCAGCCTATGAGTCTGGGAAGGGATTTAAAAAGATCTCAAAAGATTTTGAAATCAGCCATTCCACTGTCCGGAAGATAGTCTACAAGTGGAGGGCTTTCAAAACAACTGCCAACATGCCCAGGACTGGTCGCCCCAGCAAGTTCACCCCAAGAGCAGACCGCAAGATGCTAAAAGAGGTCTCCAAAAACCCTAAAGTGTCATCTCGAGAACTACAGCAGGCTCTGGCTACTGTTGATGTAGAAGTACATGCCTCTACAATCAGAAAGAGACTGTACAAGTTTAACTTGCATGGGAGGTGTGCAAGGAGGAAACCTTTGCTTTCCAAGAGAAACATCGAGGCCAGACTGACATTTGCCAGAGATAAAGTTGACAAAGACCAGGACTTCTGGAATAATGTTCTTTGGACAGATGAGTCCAAAATTGAATTATTTGGACACAACAGCAGAGGACATGTTTGGCGTATACCAAACACAGCATTCCAAGAAAAGAACCTCATACCAACTGTGAAGCATGGAGGTGGAAGTGTCATGGTTTGGGGCTGCTTTGCTGCAGCAGGACCTGGTCAGCTCACCATCATAGAATCCACGATGAATTCTACTGTGTATCAGAAGGTGCTTGAAGAACATGTGAGACCATCAGTTAGAAAATTAAAGCTGAAGCGGAACTGGACCATGCAACATGACAATGACCCAAAACATACTAGTAAATCAACCAAAGATTGGCTGAAAAAGAAGAAATGGAGAGTCCTGGAATGGTCCAGATTTGAATCCCATTGAGATGCTGTGGGGTGACTTGAAAAGGGCTGTACGTGCAAGAAACCCCTCAAACATCTCACAGCTGAAAAAGTTCTGCATTGAGGAGTGGGGTAAAATTTCCTCAGACCGATGTCGAAGACTGGTAGATGGCTACAAGAACCGTCTCACTGCAGTTATTTCAGCCAAAGGAGGTAACACTCGCTATTAGGGGCAAGGGTGTCCTATCTTTTTCCTCAGTTAGAATAGGCATTTTTGTAGAATGACATTTACAGAAGATCTTGAAAAGACTTTTCTTCAGTTTTCTTTGTTTAGTCAGATTACTTTAATCTCTCTGTATTGTTGAAACGGAGATGAAATAACCTTTTATTAAAAATGTTACAAAAAACCACATGCTTTCAAAGGGTGTCCTAATTTTTTCACATGACTGTATGACTCAGTGTCATGCACTAACAGGCAATGCATTAAAATACATATGTATTGTAATGCATTGCAGAGGGCCTCAGACCCCCAAACGTGAACATCAGAAATAAAGTAAAGCAAAAAAAGAAAAAAAGCGCCCCTTTCCCCTTATTTTATAATTAAAAACCAAAAAGAACCCCCCCACACACATATTAGGTATCACCGCGTCCGTAATGACCGCCTCTATAAATATATCACAACGGTGTAAAAATATATCAAAGCGGTGTAAAAAAAAAGCCATTTTTGTCACCTTACATCACAAAAAAAGTGCAACACCAAGCGATTAAAAAGGCGTATGTCCCACAAAATGGTATCAATAAAACCGTCACCTCATCCCGCAAAAAATGAGCCCCTACCTAAGACAATCGCCCCAAAACAAAAAAACTATAGCTCTCAGAACATGGAGACACTAAAACATCATTTTTTTTGTTTCAAAACTTCTACTATTGTGCTAAAGTGAAATACATAAAAAAATATACATATTAAATATTGTCACGTCCGTAACAACAAGCTATATCAAAGTATCACATGACCTAACCCCTCAGGTGAACACCGTAAAAAAAAAAAAAGTATAAAAAAAGCTATTTTTGTCACATTACATCACAAAAATTGCAACAGCAAGTGATCAAAAAGGCGTATGCCCCCAAAATAGTACCAATCAGACCGTCACCTCATCCCATAAAAAATTAGACCCTACCTAAGAGAATCGGTCAAAAAATAAAAAAGCTATCAATCTCAGACAATGGAGACACTAAAATATGTTTTTTTTTGCTTCAAAACTGCTATTATTGTGCTAAAGTGAAATAAAAAAATAAAAAAAAGTATACATATTAGGTATCATCACATCCATAACAACCTGGGTTACTGGTCACGTTGTGATGATGTCATCTAAGGTCCTTTCTCCTAAGAGAATCACAGTTCTCACAGTTCGCTGCCTGGAGTGACGGCAGGCATGGCAGCACCCACCTGTGTAGCTGCCAGCCCGACACCCAGGGCAGTGGCTAGCAGGGCTCAAGAGGGAGCTGCCTTGGACCCCACAGGAGCAACTGGGCCCAGGGCAGCTGCCCCTTTTGCCCCCGTTAAAGACGGACCTGACGGATAACTTCACAAAGATGTAGCTGTCTCTATGGACAGAGCAACATACTGTAGTAGTATGTTTCAATAATATGGAAGGCAGCATATTACACTATTAAATCAACTTATATAAAATTCATTGATGTATCTCCCTCAGTAAATGATAATTGCTTATTTTTATTTACACTCTATATAAGCCTGATGAAATAAATGGAAACAGACGGGCAAAAAAATCCATCTCATCCTCCATATCAAGATTTGCAGTACTAAAATATCTGCCGGTTGATCACATAAGTATTGGCAACTTTCATGTATTTCTCACTTACATCACAGTGTGCACATATTTACCATATGGAAGTAGCTTTCTGCCAATAACAGCTTAAATGCGGTATTCAATAGGAGCAGGGGCTACTAATAAAATATGTATCATAGCTAACATAAATACTACCATAGCACTCCTGTCCACTCTCTTGACATGACTTTTCATTCAAGGGGTATTCCCATCTCAGATATTGATGGCTAGGATATGCTTTGAATGTCACATAGGTCTGGGTTCCACCTCTGGGACCCGTTCCTATCTCGAGAAGAGGCCCCCAAGTGAAGGGAGAGAAGCTGTGCATGAGAAGCCACCCTCCGCTCACCGCTATAGGAGTTACGATAATAGCCGAGTGCTGGCTGAGCTATTTCTGGCATCCCATTGCGGTGAATGGAGAGGTGGCTCTGCATGCGTGGTGCGCTCTCCATTCACCAATATGGGACTTCCGAAAATAGGTGAGCGTTCTCCCTCGGCTATTTTTGGAATTTGCATAGCAGTAAATGAAGTACACACTGTGCATGTGCCGTGAGCTCTCCTTGGATACAGGAGTAAAACTATATAAAAGGTATCACTGCTGACAGCAGACAATAAATATGCCAGCTAAAACCTAGCTATGAAGAAGAAATAACTGCCTGTAGAGATCAGAGACAGGATTGTGTGGAGGCACAGATCTGGAGAAGGGTACAACAACTTTCTGCAAAAATGTTCCCAAGAGCACAGTGGTCTCCATAATTCTTAAATGGAAGACGTCTGGAACAACCAGGACTCTTCCTAGAGCTCCACCAAACTAAATAATCGGGGAAAGAAGGACCTTGGTAAAAAAGGTGACTAAGAACCAAACTATCATTTTGGCTGAGCTCAAAAGATCCTGTGTGCAGATGGGATCAACTTCCAGAAGGTCCACCGTCACTGCAACATTTCCCTAATCTGGGCTTTATGTCAGAGTGGCCAGACAGAAGCCTATGCTCAGTAAAAGGCACATGAAAGCCCATCTAGAGTTTGCAAAAAGCACTTAAAGGACTCAGAGTGTACAACTGCTACACTCCAGCTTTTTTTTTTGCTGGAAGGCTCCTTTGAAAATATGTTGATCATAGGATGTCCCACTACTGAAATCACCAACAGTCAGCTTTGATCTCTGAAAGAACTTGGCGGCAAGTTTTTAGTTCTCCCACAGTGCCTCCACAGGAGAAGAAAAGAATTACACATACCATCAATTATGGTATTAAGCCAGCTGGCACACAAATGACAGACCTTGGATAATTGCATCTTGTGGTTTAGCCCAAAAATTGTGTATCGTTAGGCACTGTACAAATTTTGTTCTGGAAGATCTGAAGTAGACACAGGCTTGTTAGCACCAAACAAGGAAACAGGATACTAAGGTCTCATTACATTCTGTGGGTGGACGGATTTCACAAAGGGTAATTAATGAGAAAACAATTATATTAAGCCAGGAAACATCTGAACGTTAGTATTCTGAACAGAGTTCAATGATTCTTTGTTATTTTTTTATGCCGATGGCAAATTCTGCTTTATGTCATATTAATACCTGAGCTAACAGACTAGAGCTGTATGTAATAATTATTATTCGATTATGTTTTTTAATATCAGAAAGAGAAGAGAGATTTATCCCGGCATTATGGTTTACTCCAAGGGGAATGCATGGAGATCGAGAAGGAAATTAGTATGTAGGTGATATAATAATTGCAACACAAGATATCACAGTGGTGTAGTTCAAATATATAGGACCCTGAAGCATCATTTAACTATGGCTACAGCAGCTTGAGAAACAAACCTCATTCACACGTCCGTGTCCGTGCTCAAATCCATGAGCAGGTGGTCAGTGATGCATCCGTGAAGCTGTCCGTGAATGATCCGTGTTGGGTCCTTGTGTCCGTTTTTTGCTGTCCATGTTGCATCTGTGTTTCACGGACACTGAACAGCTGAAAAATAATTTTCAAAGCATCTCTTCTTAATGATGCGTAATACACTGATGCAACACGGATTGCATCTGTGGTTTTCATGGACCCATAGACTATAATGGACGGACAAAATAGAGCATGTATCCGTGCTAAAAACGGACATGTGACATGGTCTAAGCTTGTACACTAGCACCCTTGCTTGCTTAGTTTAAGACCATTTTTCACGCCATAAACCAGCGTAGAAAATGGTAAATGAGATCGGCAGGCCCTCTTCCCCACCCACGCCCTCTTTTTTCTGCCACTTTGGAAAAGTGGCGCGAGCAGGGAAAAGGAGCAGATTTTGCCACAATACCCTTTTGCGACAAAATCTTCACCTTAAATACACAAAAAAGTGACGTATTTCTTAATAAATGATCCTTTAGTCTATGTAGTTGTTGAAGGTAGTGGTGAATAGAAGAAGTATAACATATGGTTATTTAATGGCAATATGTCCGCTGGATGGGCGCCATTATTTATTACATGGGTAGAAGTATGTGTTCAGTCGCAATTCAGTTGTGCTCGACTCTTTGCGACCCCATGGATCACTGCACATTAGGACCCTCTATCTTCCACTGTCTCTCGAAGCTTGCCTGTTGCTTCCATGATACCGTCCAGCCATTGTTCCATGTACAGTTCTCACAGTTTCTTCTTGACCTGCATACAAGTTTCTCAGGAGACATGTTAGGTGATCCGATACTCCCATCTCTTTAAGAACTTGCCATAATTTATTGTGATCCATACAATCAAAGGCTTTGGTGTAGTCAATGAAGCAGAAGTAGATGTTTTTCTGGAACTCTCTTGCTTTCTCCATAATCCAACATAGGTTGGCAATTTGATCTCTGGTTCCCCTGCCTCTTTGAAAACCAGCTTGTTCTTCCGGTAGTTCTCGGTTTACATATTGCTGAAGCCTAGCTTGCAGAATCTTTAGCATAACCTTGCTATGATGTGAGATGAGGGCAATTGTTTGGTAGTTTAAACATTCTTTGGCATTGCCCTTCTTTGGCATTGGGATGTAAATTGACATTTTCCAGTCCTGTGGCCATTGATGTGTTTTCCAGATTTGCTGGCATATTGAGTGCAGCACTTTAACAGCATCATCTTTTACTATTTTAAAAAGCTCAGCTGGAATTCCGTCACCTCCACTAGCCTTGTTGTTGGCAATGCTTTCTAAAGGCCACTTAACTTCACTCTCTAAAATGTCTGGCTCTAGGTCATACTATCAGTGAAATTGAGATTTTTTTTGTATAGTTCTTCTGTATATTCTTGCCATCTTTTCTTAATCTCTTCCACTTCTGTTAGGTCCCTACCATTTTTGTCTTTTATCATGCCCATTTTAGTGTGAAATGTTCACTGGATGTCTCTAATTTTCTTTTTGCCTTCGATTCGAACAGAGATTATTCTGGCATTTGTGAGACTGCAACCCAGTACTGCTTTTTTGACTTTTATTGACTATGAGGGCTACTCTATTCTTGCCCACAATAGTAGATATAATGGTCATCTGAATTAAATTCACCCATTCCTGTCCATTTTAAGTCACTAACTCCCAAGATGTCGATGTTGAGTCTTGCCATCTCACCTTTCACCACCTCCAACTTGCCTTGGTTCATAGATCTTACGTTCCAGGTTCCTATACAATACTGTTCTTTACAGCATCAGACTTTCCCTTCACCTCCTGCCACATCTGCAGCTGAGCATCCTTTCAGCTTTGGCCCAGTTGCTTCATTCTTTCTGGTGCTACTTGTACAGTAGCATTTTGGACAACTTCCGATCTGGGGTACTCATCTTCCAGTGTCAGATCGAGTAGCCTTTTGATTCTGTCCATAGGGTTTCCTTGGCAGAATAATGGAGTGGTAGAACTAGTATGTAGACCCCCCTTTTAGCTACCTGCACAAGTTGCAGATTTGTGTGCAGAAAATTTGCATTAAATCCATACAAAAACTGCATTAAAAGAACTGCAGATTTTAACCCCCTTCTGGAGCCATGACTTTTTTTTTACTTTTCTGTTCACATAGCCATATGAGGGCTGTTGTTGTTTTTTGCAGGACAAGAAGAACTTTCTCATGAAACCATTTATTATTGCATACAACGTAGTGGGAATCTGGAAAAAAATTCCAAATGAGGTGAAATTGGAAAAAAACTGCAATTCCACCACAGTTTTTATAGAGTTTGTTTTTATGGCATTACCTATTTATTAACACTGACCTGTTAACTTCCTTCTCTGGGTCAGTACGATTACAGCAATACCCTATTTGTATAGTTTTTCTTGTGTTTTGGACACTAAAAAAATTAAAACTTTGGAAAAAACTGATACCATTTTGGGTGTCCATGACTTTATGATCACTTTTTATTAAAAAAATTATTTTTTTTGTTTATTTTTATTCAGGGCAAAGGGTGTGATTTTATTTTAATTTATTTTTTATATTTTTAAAAATGTTTTTATTTTTATTTTTTACACTACAAAGCTTAACAACATGCAATCACCGTTTATTGCTCGGTCATGCAACTTAACACCCAAATGAATTTTACCTCCTTTTCTTCTCACTAATAGAGCTTTCATTTGGTGGTATTTCATTGCTGCTGACATTTTTACTTTTTTTGTTATTAATCGAAATTTAACTATTTTTTTGCAAAAAATTTACATTTTTCACTTTCAGTTGTAAAATTTTGCAAAAAAAACAACAACATCCATATATCATTTTTTCGCTAAATTTATTGTTCTACATGTCTTTGATAAAAAAAATTGTTTGGGCAAAAAAAAAAATATGGTTTGGGTAAAAGTTATAGCGTTTACAAACTATGGTACAAAAATGTGAATTTCCGCTTTTTGAAGCAGCTCTGACTTTCTGAGCACCTGTCATGTTTCCTGAGGTTCTACAATGCCCAGACAGTAGAAAACCCCCACAAATGACCCCATTTCGGAAAGTAGACACCCTAAGGTATTCGCTGATGGCCATAGTGAGTTCATAGAACCTTTTATTTTTTGTCACAAGTTAGCGGAAAATTATGATTTATTTTATTATAATTTTTTTCTTACAAAGTCTCATATTCCACTAACTTGTGACAAAAAATAAAAACTTTCATGAACTCACTATGCCCATCACAAAATACCTTGGGGTGTCTTCTTTCCAAAATGGGGTCACTTGTGGGGTAGTTATACTGCCCTGGCATTTTAGGGGCCCAGATGCGTGAGAGGAAGTTTGAAATCAAAATCTGTAAAAAATGACCGGTGAAATCTGAAAGGTGCTCTTTGGAATGTGTGCCCCTTTGCCCACCTAGGCTGCAAAAAAGTGTCACACATGTGGTATCGCCGTACTCAGGAGAAGTTGGGGAATGTGTTTTGGGGTGTCATTTTACATAAACCCATGCTGGGTGAGAGAAATATCTTGGCAAAAGACAACATTTCCCATTTTTTTTTATACAAAGTTGGCATTTGACCAAGATATTTATCTCACCCAGCATGGGTATTGGGTATATGTAAAATGACACCCCAAAACACATTCCCCAACTTCTCCTGAGTACGGCGATACCACATGTGTGACACTTTTTTGCAGCCTAGATGTGCAAAGGTGCCCAAATTCCTTTTGAAACTGAACTTGAACTTTTTTGCTTACTGGTGTTTTTTTTTTTTTTGTTTTTTTTTTACCTTTATAGGACAAACCTCTCCTTCCCCATGGGACAATGTGCAAAGCGCAAATCGCCCAAAGATGTGGCGAAGTACATTATGCACTTTATCCCAGGTGAAAGGAGACACTCCTGCTACAGACACAACATTTATTTCGGGGTGGCGGTCGGTTTGAGGTACCAGCAACGACACTGGGGAAATGTCGCTCGTGTAGACGGCTAACTACACTGGTGGATGGGGCCACGGAACCTCCTGGATACAGGAGGTTTGCGATGATCTCTTCCTGAAATTTGAGGAAGGATCCAGTTCTCCCAGCCTTACTGTAGAGAACAAAACTATTATACAGAGCCAATTGAATTAGGTATACAGCCACCTTCTTATACCAGCGTCTGGTGCGGCGGGACACTAAATACGGAGGCAACATCTGGTCATTGAAGTCCACCCCTCCCATGTGAAGGTTATAGTCGTGGACTGAGAGGGGCTTTTCAATGACACAGGTTGCCCGTTCAATTTGGATTGTCATGTCTGTGTGAATGGAAGAGAGCATGTAAACGTCACGCTTGTCTCTCCATTTCACCGCAAGCAGTTCTTCGTTACACAAGGCAGCCCTCTCCCCCCTTGCAAGACGGGTGGTAACGAGCCGTTAGGGGAAGCCCGCGCGACTAATTTTGTGCGGTGCCACAGCAGCCAATCTGTTCTAGAAACAAATGCCTGAAGAGGGCCACACTTGTGTAGAAATTGTCCACATAAAGATGGTACCCCTTGCCAAATAAGGGTGACACCAAGTCCCAGACTGTCTTCCCACTGCTCTCCAGGTAGTCAGGGCAACCGACCGGCTCCAGGGTCTATTCTTTACCCTCATAGATACGAAATTTGTGGGTATAGCCTGTGGCCCTTTCACAGAGCTTATACAATTTGACCCCATACCGGGCGCGCTTGCTTGGGATGTATTGTTTGAAGCAAAGGCGCCCGGTAAAATGTGAAGTGGTCTATGAGGGGCCGAATTTTGTGGAGCCGGTCAAAAGCTGGGTGGCCTCTTGGACGGGAGGTGGTGTTATCACTTAAGTGCAGGAAACGCAGGATGGTCTCAAATCGTGTCCTGGACATAGCAGCAGAGAACATGGGCATGTGATGAATTGGGTTCGTGGACCAATATGACCGCAATTCATGCTTTTTGGTTAGACCCATGTTCAGGAGAAGGCCCAGAAAAATTTTAAATTCGGAAACTTGGACTGGTTTCCACCGGAAAGACTGGGCATAAGAGCTTCCCGGGTTGGCGGATATAAATTAAGTGGCATACCAATTTGTTTCTGCCACGACTAAGTCCAAGAGCTCCGCAGTCAGGAACAGCTCAAAAAATCCCAGGGCCGAACCGATCTGAGCTGTCTCAACCCGAACTCCAGACTGGGCCGTGAAAGGGGGAACTACAGGTGCGGCTGAAGTTGGGGACTGCCAATCAGGGTTTGCCAGCACCTCAGGGATTCTAGGGGGTCTACGGGCCCGTCTTTGCGGTGGCTGCGACGGGGTAACTATTGCACGTGCCACCGTACCAGCTTCAACTGCCCTTCTGGTGCTCGCCACTTCACCATGTTATACGGCAGTGCTGGTACTAGGTCCAGGATGGGCTGCGCTGCTGGTGTATGCCTCACCACGTAATCCGACAGCGCCAGCCCCACTCTGCTGCCCTTGAAACGGATCCTGCGCAACCTGTGGTCTAGCGACACGGGGCCGGGTACGCCTGGTGCTATCAGGGACCTCAACCTCCTCGTCCGAACTTTGGGTTAGACTGCCACTGCTTTCTACAGGTTCATATTCTGACCCGCTAGATTCACCAGATGAGGGTTCCCATTCCTCATCCGACTGGGTCAGAAGCCTGTAGGCCTCTTCAGAAGAATACCCCCTGTTTGACATGTGGGAAACTAAATTTAGGGGTATTCCCTGAGACTACCCAAGAAAAAAAGCAAGCCTGTCTTACAAATGGGAGGCTAGCGAAGTACCGGAGGCCGCTGCGGTTGATAAAAAATATCAAAACTCATTTTTTTATCGCCGCAGCGCTTGTAAAGTGAATGTGCAGTGATAAAAAATAAATAAATTTTTTGTCACTGCGGTGGGGCGGGCGAGGGTGAACGCACGTGTGGGCGAACGATCAGGCCTGATCGGGAAACACTGCGTTTTGGGTGGAGGGCGAACTAAAGTGACACTAACACAATTATAGATCTGACTGTGATCAGTTTTGATCACTTACAGATACTATAAAAGTACAAATGCTGATTAGCGATACGCTAATCAGTGAATAAGTGACTGCGGTGCGGTGGGCTGGGCGCTAACCGATCGCTAAACTACCTAACCAAGGGACCTAAACTATCCTAAAACCTATCAGTCAATACCAGTGGAAAAAAAAGTGACAGTTTACACTGATCACTTTTTTCCTTTTCATTAGTGATTGACAGTGGCGATCAAAGGGGTGATCAAAGGGTTAATTGGGGTGATGGAGGGTGATCTAGGGGCTAAGTGTGGTGTTGGTGGGTACTCACAGTGATGTGTGCTCCTCTGCTGGAACCAACCGACCAAAAGAACGAGCAGAGGAGCACAGCAGCCATTTAACACATCATATTTACTAAATATGATGTGTTAGCTGGCTTCTGATTTGTTTTTTTGAAAATCATCAACCTGCCAGCCACGATCATTGGCTGGCAGGTTGATGACGAACTTGTCTTTTAAATTTTGCCGGCCCGCGATGTGCATGCCCAGCCCACTTTGTCCAAAATCTCGCGTCTCGCGAGAGGACGCACCGGCGCGTCCACCCAGAGAAACAGGACCGCTGCAAAGACGCAATCCTGCGTACGGCGGTCCTGAGCAGGTTAAGGGTTGAAATCCACACAGCAGGTCAATTTCCACAAGTAAAAGATGCGCAAAGCATGCATGAGATTTGTCAAATCTCATTCACTTTGTTGGTACTGTACTGATTTCTTCATGAAAATCAGAGCTGAAAAAATTAAAAAACACATGTAATCCTCAACTTGTTGAGCTACCCTTCAGGTGCCTTCTGATGTGGCAGTTTTGTTATATGAAGCTTGCACAAATCCATGTGCTTCCTGTCAAAACAACTCCATTCATATTAACGGAAGTGTTTTTCAGGTGCAGAAATTTTCTGCAAGAAAATCTGCCTTAATTAGCAGTAGAATGGGTCTTGCTGAAGAGTTCAAGGACACTCACTATGGCCCTTTCAAAGGTCCATCAATCGGTTAGTTTGCCAAATATTTGCTCTGTAGTAACCAGTTAGACTTGTCTATCCTTAGTTGTAACCACCCCTACTAAAGATTAGCAAAGGGATTGTTTGTCCAGGGCTTTATGAGTTGTTCTGCCCACAAGTCTCCATTCCCAATGGCCAGTGTCAGCTGTTTTCATCCTAAGTGATAGAGCTTTATCGGGAGAACTAGTGGTTGATAAATTCCTAGTCACAAATGTGGACCTAACTGAACGTTTCATGCTGTCAAAGTAGCAGGTTGGGAATGAAATACCTTGAGGCCTCCAGAGGAATATTTTCTGAGGTCCCACACTTTAATTATACAGACATGTTTGTACTTTTCATTTTATTGTAAACTCTTTATATTTATAAAGAATTATAGGTTATTTGTAAAATAATCCAAAAAAAGTGGTAAAGAGGTTGTTCAACCAGCCTATTTTTAAAATAATTAGAATGACTTGCTATACTCACCTCACAGTTTCCCTGTTACTGTTCTGATGCTTACCTGGCTCGCCGTTGATCTCTATTTTCTGGTCCCTCATGACTGCTTAACCAATCTCTGGAGGGCCACCGATATGACCGCTGATTGGCAGAACAGTCACAGTTCCTGTGTTGAGGGAAACTAGGAAGTGAAGAACTTTGTAATCTTTAAAAAAAATGTTTACCTTCCAGACAATCCTATTAAATACTAGAAATCAGTGATTAGCAAGTAAGTTTATTTTCTGCTTAGAGGCCTTACTGTGGCTGTGCCTTGTAATTATGAAGTCCAATAAGCCTCAGATCCTTTGGTTACAAAGTCCTAGAGGCGGCTCTTCCATTAGGCCACTTAGGTCGCCACCTAAGGCCTCGCGCTGGTGGGGGTCTCGCTCTGGCTCCCACCCGCACCTGACACCGCCGCAATTTTATTGGCTTCCGGACCGGCTGGGGGTGGCCTGCAGACCAGTGTACAGACGGCTAATAAGATAAGATAAGAAGAGAGCCACCGTGGCCAGGCCGCTCTGAGCCCCTCTGCTCTCTGCCTCTTTAAGAGAGCAGTGGCTGCTGGGGCTCGGAGTGTGAAGCCACACAGGCTCGTCTCTGACTGAAAGCAACGGCAGCCCCGCCCTCAGAGCGCTGCACAGCCAGGGAGAAGGAGCCAGCCGCCAGGGCCCTGCCTCACCTCACTCAGTGTTTGTGTGTGTCCGTGTCTGACTGCCACCGGCGCCGCCCAGAAGACAGTGGACTCACTGTGGACTGGTGCCCGAAAAAGAATCCCAAGGTCAGGTGGTCACCTGACTCAGGCATGTGTCCTGCTGACCACTGTGCCCCCCCTCCCCGGCTGGCCTGATCTGATAATAACTTACTGATTGGTGCCAGTAATGTGCCCATGGTGTGCTGCTGCCAGCCTGCCAGGCCCATGAAGAGGGTGAAATGTGCCATGGGTTGGTAGGGGTAATATGTGCTGTTGCCACCCTGCTAGGCCCATGGAGGGGGATAAATGTGCCATGGGGGGGGGGGGGGTAAGATGTGCTGCTGCCAGGCCGATGGAGGGGGAGAAATGTGCCATTGGGGGGGGTAAGAGGGGGGGTAAGATGTGCTGCTGCCAGGCCGATGAAGGGGGAGAAATGTGCCATAGGGGGAGGGGCGGAGTGTTGCCATGGAGCGGGGGGGGGGGGGAGAAATGTGACACGAAGGGAGTGATGTAAATAGGAGGGGGTGATGTGACATGGAGGGGGAGAAATGTGACATGGATGGAGGGGGAGTAATGTGACATTAAGGCCGGGGGGCATCCTTGGGGGACACTTTTTACTGGCACATTATTAAGTGGCTCTATAGGGGCATTTACTGAGGCCACAAAGAAGGGGTATGTTATATGGAGGGCTCTGTACAGTGGCATTTTATACTGGGACACATTATGGTGGGTACTATGGGGAAGGGGGAGAGGAGTACTATGGGGTCATCTCCGGGGGGCACTAAGAAGAGGTATTTTATACTGTGCATTATGGGGGCACTAGGAAGAAGGGGGGAGAGGAGCACTATGGGGCATTTACTGGGGGCACTATATAGGGGTATTTTATACTGGCACACATTATGGGGACGCTATGGGAACATCAGCTCAACTGGGGGCATTACAAGGGGGTATTTTTTGCACTAACATTATAAGGAGAATTATTTCTACTGGGGAGGGGGGGGGGGGGGGCATTATGGTGGGCTTTATTACTTATGTTTTTTTCCTCTGAAGGCACCCGTACCGACAGGAACCGTTCTTGGACTTACTTTCTTTGGTTTCCCCGCGCTCACGCCAGCTACTGGCCGGAGCGGCGCGCGCAGGAGAGGGGAGTCGAGAAGACAGAGCCAGTTAACTACCACGAGAAAAAAAATAAAGAAAGAATAGAGAGAGGAAAAAGGGACTTGGACAGTACGCGCATCCTACTTACATCACCGGGAACTTGGAGGCAACTGACAGCAATCTATTGCAGGTGAGAACGCTGCATATAACAGGATTGTTACATCAGGTCATATCTTTTGTAGTATCCAAGGGAAGTGTCTTTTTTACAGCGATGGATCCAATTAACCTTATAGTTTCTATTTTAGATTTTAATTGTTAAGTCCAGGCAGGGCTTTCTATCGGAACCCAGCAGCGGCCCCCGGAATTATTCCTAGGGCCATATCAGACACGTAGGTTGCATAGATTAGCAGCAGCGCAGGAGTACCCCCCTCCTTTCTGTTTTATTACTCCCCCATGGTATGACCCCCTAGTAGCAGCACCAGCCTCTCCCTGCTCTGCGACCCCACTGCCCCTTCTCCAAATCCTTATTATGATATCCTTCTCGCTTGCATATCTTGTGTTCGTGGGGGCTTAATGTTCGAGTTTCGCCTAAGGCCTAACAAAGTCTAGAGCCGCCTCTGCAAAGTCCACAGATCCCTCTGGCTCTTTAGTGGGCTACAAGTAGCAAAAAAACAGATAGACACATATTATCAGAGCATTCATTATCATTATGATTATTATTATTATTATTATTTGGTTATAGACAAGATATCCATGTTGCCTAGTAATTTGTTGCTGACTACCCAAGGATCTGGGGGCATAGGATAGCAAAACTAATTGAGATAAAATTACTTGATTGGTTCAAAACACAAATTGCTATAACCGGTAATTGTTTTTCTTGAAACCTATGACAGCACCCATGTGAGAACGACCTCCCATCCAGGACAGGAAACCTAGGGACCCTAATCCCTTTGCCAAATACCAGACTCACTGGTCTCGAGGGCTCAGAAGGGTCGGCGCGAAATGGCAAAGAATACTGAAGCACAGCACTGTGTACAGGATGGGCTAGCTTCTGTCACCCACTGCCAATTTATAATGTGCCCGGCACAGAGGCCTCGGGTGTGGGCCTGCGCTGGAAATGAAGTCAGGACATTGGAAGTGACGTCACTGAAAGCTTGCCCGGAAACTGCCGTGGTTATCTTATCACAGCGGCTCCCAACAAAGAGGGGGCCTGGGTAAAGAGATGGAGGAGAAGCAGACTGACAAACGGCTCCCACAAGAGGCTTATGCTGCCCTGGTATAGGTTACATTACGGTATTGAAGACAAGGACCTTTCCCAGTCCCTGGTGTGAACTCCTAACGAGCAAAAGCTCCCTCAGGACTTCCTACCTGGAGGACAGGAAACCTGAACTGAAGTGTGGTGGGGGTCAGAACTTTTTTATATCCACAGGTTTCATGTCCTGGGTGGGAGGTTCTTCTCACATGGGTGCTGTCATAGGTGAGGGGAAATAAACTCATCTATGTGACTTTGTTAGAGTAAGAACCTTCCAGTCAATAATAATAAATTATTTTCATAGTTATCCTATTGGAGTATCTACTTGAATAATGAAAGATATTAGGATATTTCTTTGCATAAATGTTTTTTTCTTGACATTTTCAGACATTGCAGATCTCAATCATGTGTCCTAATCAGTGGTCATAAGTGTCTGCAGCTACAATACTTCACAGGTGTAAGGGCAGTGGATGTGCAACCATTGTGTTAGGCCTCATTCACGTGTTCGGTCAGTGATTTCCATGGGTGATTGTGAGCCAAAACCAGGTGCGGCTCTAAACCCAGAACAGGTGCAGATCTTTCCCTTATGTCTGTGGAGGCTCCAGTCCTGGTTTTAGCTCATAATCCATGATGGAAATCACTGACGTGTAAATGTGGCATTAACCAACAGATCTGACTTTGTTCTAATCCTATGGGTGCTATCCTGGCATTCCCCTGATATGCACCCTTTAAACCCTGTATAGGAATCTGAACTTTGCTGCATGGCAATAACCGTGCCACTACCTCCTGGAGAAGTCTCTCTATGATTAACAGCTGACATATTACTCAGGAACCTTCCCATAGGATTGCCAGCAATTGGCTGGTGAAGATGAGGGTACATGCATACTAGCCATTTAAGGGCAGGAGGAGGAGTGTGCATGTGCCCTACTGTGTGGAAGAACAGAGCAGACCTGGCAGTCAGACCCACCTGAAGGAAGGCAGCAGGAGGCAGGACTGGGCCGCTGGGCAGGATTAGTCAGGGTAGCGGTGTCTCGCGTCCACTGCTGTAACAATGCTGCAAATGTGCAGCAGTCACACTGGGAGCAGGGGTTTTAGATTTCATGCCTCAATGTTTGGGTGGTTAGGCAGGGGCTACACAAACTTTTTTTTGCACTTTTAATAGATTTTTAACTAGTGACTGGGTACTACTACAGATATGTGGTATGGTGGCCAGCTGACCATGCATTGGGATTTGCACTTGTGCATTGCATGTAGGTGGAGGTAAATAGGGAGCAGGGGGGTAGCTATAGGGGAAGCAGGGAAAGCGGCTGCTTTGGGGCCCTGAACCAGAAGGGGCCCATCCAGGAGGAGGAGGACTAAAAGATTTTGTCAGGGCCCCCTCAACAGTATTACACAGTGAAATTATATACAGTGGCAGTATAGACGGATGGAACAGCTTCCGGGCCTGGTCTGAGAGAGTGATCTTTACTAGCCACAGGAATGGGGGCCCAGTCATTTCTAGCTACGCCACTGATGGGGAGTATGTATTAGACTGGAGTGACACCTAGACTTTTCGAGTGACAGCTAAAGGTACATGACTGCATACAAGTCCCCTTACTTTTTGGACAACGGCTGTAGCTCAATACTTAAAATCAATCAAAAGTGCTACAAAAAGTCTAGGTCAGGGGTGGCCAACCTTACAGAAAAAATAAAATAAAAATAAATAAATAAATGTATGACTACCAGGAGCCACAAGCTATACATTTACATAAGAGTCACCATATTTTTCACCCTATAAGATGCACCTAGGTTTTAGCGGAGAAAAATAAGAAGAAATTATTTTTTTTCATTTGATCTGAGTTTTTTTTTCTTATTTTTCATTAGCAGAGAAGAAAAGAAAAAAAAATTTTTCATCAGACCCCCAATGCTCATCTGACCTAAGATAAGATCCCCAATCCTCATCAGAACTCCAAATCAAAGCCCCAAAATAAGACCCCCAATGCTCAGATCAGACAATACTAATCAGACTCCCAGTGTCAGACCCCCGTGCTCAGATCAGACCCCCCCGTTTGCAGACCAGACTCCCATGCTCAGACAAGATCCCCCCATGCTCAGACAAGATACCCCCATGCTCAGATAAGCTCCCCCATGCTCAGATAAGATCCTCCCATGCTCAGATAAGATCCCCCCCATGCTCAGATAAGATCCCCCCCATGCTCAGATAAGATCCCCCCCATGCTCAGATAAGATCCCCCCCATGCTCAGATAAGATCCCCCCCATGCTCAGATAAGATCCCCCCCATGCTCAGATCAGAACCTCCCATGCTCAGATCAGACCCCCATGCTTAGATCAGACCCCCATGCTCAGTACTATAATTTAAAGAAATCGTCTACCTCTCCTGATCGGGCACCTTCTACTCTGCAGGTCTGACACGGTCTCCGCTGTGACCTGATGCGCACAGTGTCAGGTCATAGTGCGCGTCTCCACCTACTACGTTCTGACACTGTGCGCATCAGGACGTAGTGGCGAGCGAGCTGGACCTGCAGGGTAGCAACGGTGCCCGATCAGGAAAGGAGATCTGAGCATGGGGTGGCGAGTGCGCTGGTCTGACTGCTTCCCAGCTCCACCGCTAGATCCGCACTTGAAGAGGCAAAGAGCCGCATGCGACCCCTGGTGTAGGTGAACCAGCCTAAATGCCCAGCTATTCATTTAATCCTTACAGTTCCTTTTTTATATACCTAACATTTTTGTTGCACTTTTAATTGATTTTATCTGTTGAGCTGTACCTGCAGTCCACAGCAGTAAATTGACTTGTATGAAATCTTGTGCATTTGACCATTAAAACCAATTAAAAGTGCGACAAAAAGTCTAGGTATTGCTAGGTCTCATTCACATTTCCATGTCCGTTTCATGTCTGTGGAAAATCCAGCAGTGAAGATATGAATGAAGAATCCATGATTGGCCCATGTGTCCATTTTTTGCCCTCCGTGTGTCATCGTTGTTCAATGGACGCTGCTCAGCTGGAAATTCATTTCTAGAGAATTTCCTATCTATGGACCGTCCGTGTTGTGTCAGTAGTTTTTCATGGACCCATAGACTTCAATTGGCGTGTTTCGTTTACATAACGGACCAAAGTACTGCATGTCTCCATGGTCAGTGGAAAACCACTGATGTGTGGACAAACACATTAAAAATAAATGGGTACATGTGGTGTACGCGGAGAACACAGACAGCACACCTCCGTGATTCACTATGATTCAATATATATCAGAAGGAAATATCCCGTTAATCATATAGCCGCTTGTTGTTTTATTCTATTTTTTAAATGCAGGAGCTCCACATTTGGGGACTTGGAACATCTAATTTTATATAAGGTTTTAACAATATATGAATTGTGTAGTGTTTTTGTATAGAAATTTTAAAAATTCATAGAATGCTTTTTGTATGTATTAGGCCTCATGCACACAACATTTTTTCACGGTCCGCAAAACGGGGTTCCGTTGTTCCGTGATCTGTGTCCGTTTTTTCTTACGTGTGTCTTCCTTGATTTTTGGAGGATCATCAGACCAGAAAAGTGAAAAAAAAATTCTAAGTCAAGTTTGCCTTGAAAATGATAGGAAAAAAACGGACACAGATCACGGATGCGGATGACAATCTTGTGTGCCTCCGTATTTTTTCACGGACCCATTGACTTGAATGGGTCCGCGAACCGTTGTCCGTCCAAAAAATAGGTTTGACGGACAGGAAACACGGATCACGGACGCGGATGACAAACGGTGCATTTTCCGAGTTTTCAACGTACCCATTGAAAGTCAATGTGTCCGCAGAAAATCACGGAAAACGGAACAACGGACACGGATGCACACAACGGTCGTGTGCATGAGGCCTAAGGGGGATCTAATAAAATTCGCAAATAAATTACTGTGAGCCAGCCAATTTTATTTGCAAATAATAGGCATGTCTATAATGGGCCGTCCATTCTGTTCCGCAAATTGCGGAAGGCACTCGGGCGGCATCCGTGTTTTGCGGACCCGCAATTTGTGGACCGCAAAACACGTCACCCCTAAAATGAAGTGATCATTGGACTAAAGGACCTACATACCCGCATTCACTGTTTCTGGCCGTGCATGCACTACTTTTTTTGTGGTGCGGACCTTCGGATGCGGATCAAGTGAATAGGTTTGCAATCCGCATGCGGTTGCCCCACGTTCGGTGCCCGTGCACGGAGCCCTTACGTTTGTGGGCATGAGCCCTTATCTACAGTTCACATACTGTACAACATCCAACTGGCTGGGCAAAATAGAAAAACATATAGTAAAAGCACTTTTTTTTAAACGAATAAATTTGCACCGCCCATCACGCCCATGGCGTTTAAGGCAGCGCAGCTTCCTACTGTAATCCCAGTCCTCTAGCCAGATAGCGGTACATACAATAAATACGATCATAACAGGGTTCCCTCCTAGGGGACATGTATAATCATAGGTTCCACGGTGAACATTGGAATGGCATTGAATATTGATGTGCTTGTGCCAAACTTTCCAAAAATATCCCATATATTATAGAAATGGGGTGGACTGGCACAAACCGCTGGCACACAAGCACATTTCAACTTTATAAAGAAGGCACAACATGTGCAATGCTTTGTCACACCCCTGCTCCTTCACATTAATATTGGCAGACGTAAAGTCCTATCATGTTGCTCCCGGCTCCTTTAGAACTAAAACTCTCAGCATCCTTACCCAGGCATAAGCAGCCAGGAATGTTGAAACCCAACGCTCACACCACTGGAGCACAACTCCCACTCTTGTGTATTTATTACCTGCTTATCCTGGACTCAGGAGATTATTCACAGGTATCTGATTACTTCTCCTGGGCAATAATGCCACCAGACAGGTTTCCTGAAGAACTGCATTGTATGAATGCCACCTGAGGAGGACACTTACCTGCTTCGGGGATAGTCTGTCCTAGGGCAGGAGAGAGCAGTGAGTGCAGGCAGAAGACTAGCAAGACAAACATATCAAAGTGCAGGTTGGCAAAACTTGCAGCTACCAAAACGTCTTCTCCAGATCAGGCATAGTCCTCTTCAGCAGGGGGCATCACAGGTTCCTTCTTCTTCTTCTTCTTGGAAGGATCTCATCCCTGGGGTATCTTATGGGGCTAGTTTAATTTCATGACTGACACCCTTTCCTGCCCAGGAGCTGTCTTTGTAGTGCCAGGAGAACTCTGCTACACCCACTTTGGGAAGATGAGAAGTTTTTCTCCAATGACTTCGGCTTTAACCATGTGAGGACAAGAATGCAGGTCGTCTTGAGGGGCAGGTTGCAGCAACTGCAGAGACAGGCGGTAAAGTCGTCCAAGGCTCCTTGTGCCCCACATGGAAGGAAAAGCAAAAGTTTGATTTTCAGAGTCTACACACCCTTTGTGGACTCAGACACCAGGGAGGGCAGGGATTCTGCAGGGTCCTATAGCCAGTCTGTAAGTGAAGGGAGGTATTCATGTACTGGGTGACTTCACACACAGCAACAGCTGGATACACATGTACAGGACTTGTAGAAACTATGGACACGGAGTGAAATGCTGCAGCCCGGGGCTCTCTGCTATCACAACATCGGAAACAAGTGTCATTTTGGGAATGTTCAGAAGAGGAAAATGTTCCTGCGACCACAAAGTCAAGTGATTTAAAGGCGCGCTCCATGTTTATCATGTGATTTATTAAAGGGTAGCATATTCTGAACATTATACATCATTATCATTGTCCTAAATATTATACAGTACAAGCCAAGAAATATTTCCTATGCAGACCTCCCAGGTGTCCCTCTTTTTGACCCAAGTCCCTCTGTCCCTCTTTGCTCCATAAATGCCCCTCTTTTTGACCTGAGGTATACATTTTCATTATTACATGTACAATATTGATCCAGAAAGTGTTTGGCTGGTCCCCATGTGCATATTAGAGCCCTCCTTGTAATTTATTTCGTTATTTGATACAATATGAATTTTTGTGCTACTTCATAGGAGAAAACTATTGAAGTCTATCGATATGCAGGAAAAATGGATCTTTCACACAATGAACCATAAGTGGCCCTCTGACCATCTAAAAAGTTGGGAGGTATGCCTATGGACGTGTCTGTAAATAATATGGATATATACATCATATTCTGATATCGACTGTCGGGACATGCACATATTGGTGGGATGGGTGAAAGTGAGGGTCGGACACAGCTTTGTCAAAGCATAAAAACCCAGTAAATTATAGTTAAAGGAGTTTTCCGAGTGTTTAATCTATCTCCAGAAGGATATTGATACTTTGGAGAGAGTTCAGAGAAGAGCTACTAAACTGGTACATGGATTGCAGGATAAAACTTCGGCCTCTTTCACGCGAGCGTGTCCGAATAAGGTCTGGATGCGTCCCGGTGCATTGCAGCAAACCCGCGCGAGTAGGTACGCAATTGCAGTCAGTTTTGACTGCGATTGCGTTCCGATGTTCAGTTTTTATCGCGCGGGTGCAATGTGTTTTGTACGCGCGTGATAAAAAAACAACTGTGGTACCCAGACCCGAACTTCTTCACAGAAGTTCAGGTTTGCGTTAGTTGAAGTGTAGATTGTATTATTTCCCCTTATAACATGGTTATAAGGGGAAATAATAGCATTCTGAATACAGAATGCATAGTATAATAGGGCTGGAGGGGTTAAAAATAAAAAATGATTTAACTCACCCTAATCCACTTGTTCGCGCAGCCGACATCTTTTCTGTCTTCTTTTGTTAGGAATAGGACCTTTGATGACGTAACTACATTCATCACATGGTCCGTCACATGATCTTTTACCATGGTGATGGATCATGTGACGGACCATGTGATGGGCGTAGTAATGTCATCAAAGGTCCTATTCCTCACAAAAGAAGACAGAAGAGATGCCGGCTGTGCGAACAAGTGGATTAAGGTGAGTTAAATATTTTTTTTTTTAACCCCTCCAGCGCTATTGTACTATGCATTCTGTATTCAGAATGCTATTATTTTCCCTTACAACCATGTTATAAGGGAAAATAATAAAGATCGGGTCCCCATCCCGATCATCTCCTAGCAACCGTGCGTGAAAATCGCACCGCATCCGCACTTGCTTGCGGATGCTTGCGATTTTCACGCAGCCCCATTCACTTCTATGGGGCCTGCGTTGCGTGAAAAACGCACAAAATAGAGCATGCTGCGATTTTCACGCAACGCACAAGTGATGCGTGAAAATCACTGCTCATGTGCACAGCCCCATAGAAATGAATGGGTCCGGATTCAGTGCGGTTGCAATGCATTCAACTCACGCATTGCACCCGCGCGGGAAAACTCGCCCGTGTGAAAGGGGCCTTACCAGGAAAGATTAAAGGACCTTAACATGTATAGCTTGGAAGAAAGAAGAGACAGAGGGGATATGAGAGAAACTTTTAAATACATAAAGGGAATCAATAAGGTAAAAGAGGAGAGAATATTTAAAAGGAGAAAAACTGCTACAAGATGACATCGTTTTAAATTAGAGGGGCAAAGGTTTAAAAGTAACATCAGGAAGTATTACTTTACTGAGAGAGTAGTGGATGCATGGATTAGCCTTCCTGCAGAAGTGGTAGCTGCAAATACAGTGGAGGAGTTTAAGCATGCATGGGACTAGGCATAAGGCCATCCTTCATATAAGATAGGGCCAGGGGCTATTCATAGTATTCAGTATATTGGGCAGACTAGATGGGCCAAATGGTTCTTATCTGCCGACACAGTCTATGTTTCTATGTCTATGTTTCTATATAATACTGATGGCCTATCCTCAGTATAGGTCATTAGTATATGATTGGTTAGAGGTCCAACTTCTGACACCCCACCGATCAGCTGTTAGGCCAGTGACATCACGTTCATGGGTGACATAGCCTAGGCACAACTTAGTCCCATTCAAGCTGCAATACCAAGCACAGCCATTATATAATGAATGGTGCTGTGCTGGGTAAGCTGAGAGGTGGCATTGGTGCTCACTGGAGTCTCTTCAAAAAGCTAATCAGCAGGGGTGCCGGGTGTCGGACCCCCACCAATCACGTACTGATGGTCTATCCTAAGATAGGTCATCGATACTAAAAAAAATCCCCTTACAGCCCCAGACACTTAACTGTACCCATTGTGTGGTCCGCAAATTGCAGATCTGCAAAATACGTATGTGGTCTGTGTGCGGTCCACATTTTATTTGCAGACCCCTTGTTTTCAGTGGGTCCATGATCTGCATTTTGTGGACATCGTTCTGCAAAAAGATAGACTGACATATGGATGCGGAAAGCACACAGATCATCCGTGTGCTTTCAGCATCGCTATGTCCATTCCGCAAAAGGATAGAATATGTCTTATACTTGTCTGCAAAATGTGCAACGTGGATTCATTGAAGTCAATGCGGATGCAACATGGCCCACAATAGTATTTTGCGGAACCGCAATTTGCAGACCGCAAAGCGGATTTAGTCGTCTGCATGGGAACTTATTAATCACTCTCTACACCTATTGCTCGATTTCATCACCTTGTGGTCGTGGTGTTCATGTCTTGGTAGGTGTGTTAGGTGTCCAATTCACTTCTAGCTCTCAGTAGGAACAGACCAGGGTCCTTCCACACAGCCGGCTGTGACACCTAAGAAGAGAGGAAGATAAGACTACACCAAAACAAGCCTGTGATAAAAATCCAATCTGTCACCATGTCTGAAGGAACATTATGACCAGGGTAATAAAACAGTAAGGCCTCTTTCACACGGGCGAGATTTCCGCGCGGGTGCAATGCGTGACGTGAGCGCATTGCACCTGCACTGAATCCGGACCCATTCATTTCTATAGGGCTGCGCACATGAGCAGTGTTTTTCACGCATCACTTGTGCATTGCGTGAAAATCGCAGAATGTTCTATATTCTGCGTTTTTCACGCAACGCAGGCCCCATAGAAGGGGGGCTGCGTGAAAATCGCAAGCATCCGCAAGCAAGTGCTGATGCGGTGCGATTTTCACGTACGGTTGCTAGGAGACAATCGGGATGGGGACCCGATCATTATTATTTTCCCTTTTAACATGGTTATAAGGAAAAATAATAGCATTCTTAATACAGAATGCATAGTACAATAGCGCTGGAGGGGTTAAAAAATAAATAAAAATAATTTAACTCACTTTAATCCACTTGCTCGCGCAGCCCGGCTTCTCTTCTGTCTTCTTCTTTGCTGTGTACAGGAAAAGGACCTGTGGTGATGTCACTCCGGTCATCACATGATCTATCACATGATCCATCACCATGGTAAAAGATCATGTGATGGACCATGTGATGACCAGAGTGACGTCACCACAGGTCCTTTTCCTGTACACAGCAAAGAAGAAGACAGAAGAGAAGCCGGGCTGCGCGAGCAAGTGGATTAAGGTGAGTTAAATTATTATATATATTTTTTTTAACCCCTCCAGCGCTATTTTACTATGCATTCTGTATTCAGAATGCTATTATTTTCCATTATAACCATGTTATAAGGGGAAATAATACAATCTACACAACCCCGATTCCAAACCCGAACTTCTGTGAAGAAGTTTGGGTTTGGGTACCAAACATGCCGATTTTTCTCACGCGCGTGCAAAACGCATTACAATGTTTTGCACTCGCACGGAAAAATCACGCATGTTCCCGCAACGCACCCGCACCTTTTCCCGCAATGCCCGTGTGAAACCAACCTAATAGCTACAAAGATAATAAATATCAACCTGATTAGTGGGTGGGCTTTTCCTTGGATGAGTCCAAAGAGGGAGAAAGTCCTTCGTCAGAGGAGTTTATTAAGTTGAGGGGCCACCCAGTTGTATGTGACCTCCCCAGCCAGTGACAATTAACACAGGTTAAGTGGCATTTATCACGTAGAGAAAGTTAATACAAGGCACTTACTAATGTATTGTTATTATCCATATTGCTTCCTTTGCTGGCTGGATTAATTTTTCCATCACATTATACATTGCTCATTTCCATGGTTACAGACCACCCAGCAATCCAGCAGTGGTGGCCATGCTGTACAGCCTCTCTGGGGGGTGTATTTCCCCTGTAACTGGAGCTACTATGTCAGCCCTACTTACAGGAGAAATCAATAGTGAAACAAAAAAGTGAAGTTAAATGTCCCCCAGAGGTCTTGTATGACCTTATTGGGGACGAAAAGTGTAAAAAATAAATAAAATAAAAATAGTGTTAAAAAAAAAAAGTTCCCAAGTAAGGAATAAATATAATTTTTTTTTAATAGAAAAAATAAAAGACATATTTGGTATTGCCGTGTCCGTGACGGTCGGCTCTATAAATATATCACATGATCCACCCAATCCGATAAACACCATAAAAAATAAAAACGGTGTAAAAAAAAGCCATTTTTGTCACCTTACATCACAAAAAGTGCAACACCAAGTGATCAAAAAGGCGTATGTCCCACAAAATGGTACCAATAAAACTGTCACCTCATTCCGCAAAAAATGAGCCCCTACAAAAGAAAATTAAAAGATAAAAAAAACTATAGCTCTCAGAACATAGACACATTAAAACGTTATTTTTTTGTTTCAAAAATGCTATTATTGTGTAAAATTTAAATAAATAAGAAAAAGTATACATATTAGGTATCGCCACGTCTGTAACGAGCTGCTCTTTAAAAATGTCACATGACCTAACCCCTAAGGTGAACGCTGTAAAAATAAATAAATAAAAACTGTACTAAAACAACCAATTTTTTGGTCACCTTGCCCCATAAAGTGTTATAATGAATGATCAAAAAATCATATGTACCCAAAAATAGTACCAATAAAACTGGCACCTTATCCCCTAGTTTCCAAAATGGGGTAATTTTTTGGGAGTTTCTACCGTAAGGGTGCATCGGGGGGCTTCAAATGGGACATGGCAGTTCAGCAAAATCTGCCTTCCAAAAACCATGTGGCTCTCCTTTTCTTCTGTGCCCTGCCGTGTGCCCATACAGCAGTTTATGACCACATGTGGGGTGTTTCTCTAAACCGCAGAATCAGGGTAATAAATATTGAGTTTTGTTTGGCTGTTAACACTCGATGTGTTAAAGAAAAAAATGGATAAAAATGGAAAATCTGCCAAAAAACGCTACAAAGGGGGGCACAATGTGGTCATAACTACAGTGAAGGGGGCACAATGTGTGCATAACTACAGTGAAAGGGACACAATGTGGTTATTACCACTGGTATTACATAATTACTATGTGGGGGTATTAAGGGGACAAGGCAGGATTGGATGTGTATAGTAATGCATTAGGCAAAGTGAGAGGAGTGGCTCAGTATGAAAAAAGTGCCTCGTTGCACTAAGGGAATCAATGGGAAAAAAGAGACAATGCAGCAGCACCCTGCAAATCTGATAACGTACAATAATGCCATAGTCACAAAATTATAGTGATAATGCTACGCTTATTTATAAAGTAAGATGCTAGGCCAATGCCGGACGTCAAGTCGATCTCTGTTAGACGGGTCCTAACACTAAATACTACCTGTTATGCGCCATAATGGCCGCCATAAAATTCAGGGGATGTTGTATCCACATGCATGCTGGATCCACTCTGCTTTTTACCATTTTTGGTGCCATAATGGCCTCCATTACAAGGGATGCAGGTACCAACATGCATGCTGAGTCCATTAGTTTCAGCATAAAGCTGTAGCCTGCTCTCACTACATTCATTGGAATGGAAAGGAAAGGTATAGAGTGGGTCCGGCATGCATGTTGGTACCTGCATCCCTTGTAATGGAGGCCATTATGGCACCAAAAATGGTAAAAAGCAGAGTGGATCCAGCATGCATATGGATCCAACACTCCCTGAATTTTATGGTGGCCATTATGGCGCATAACAGGTAGTATTTAGTGTTAGGGCCCGTCTAACAGAGATCGCCTTGACGTACGGCAGACGGGCTCAGATGGTTTTGTACAAAATTCATTGGCCAAGCATCTCACTATCTAAATAAGCGTAGCATTAGCACTATCATTTTTGTGACTAAGGCATTGTTGTACATGCAGGGTGCCATGGGCGTAGGAAGCGGGGGGGACGGGGACGGATCCCCCTCAGGAAATAATGGGGGGGGGGGGACAGGTTTGATCAAATCCCCCCAGGCCAGCGGCAGTGTGTGTGTACGGCGGCGGCGGGGCAGGCATTTCCATTGTGGAAGCGAAGCGCTCATCTCCATAGTGTAGTGATCTGTTTGTATCGCCGTCCTCAGGACAGCAATACAAACAGAAGTGTCCCTTTCCTGTTCCTCTGATAGGCGGCGCGATGACGTCATTGCGCCACCTGAGCCGTACAGCGCTGGAGTCGGGACACAGGCCAGAAGAGGCCTGCATCGCATCGCTCCAAAGAGGTAAGTATAAGTGTTAATTTTTATTTTATTTTTAACTGGCAGTCTGACACATAATGGATGGGGGGGGGGGGGGCCCTGGTATTATACTGGCACATGATTAGATAATTTGGGGGGGCCCTGGAATTACTGGCACATGATTGGGGGGGGGGGGTGTCTGGTATTACTACTGGCACATGATTGGGGGGGTCTGGTATTACTACTGGCACATGATTGGGGGGTCTAGTATTACTACTGGCACATGATTGGGGGGAGGTCTGGTATTACTACTGGCACATGACTGGGGGGTCTGGTATAGTGGCACATGATTGGGGGGGTCTGGTAATACTGGCACATGATTGGGGGGGGGTCTGGTATTACTGGCACATGATTGGGGGGGTCTGGTATTACTGGCACATGATTGGAGGGGGGTCTGGTGTTACTGGCACATAATTGGGGGGTCTGGCATTACTGGCACATGATTGGGGGGGTCTGGAATTACTGGCACATGATTGGGGGGGTCTGGTATTACTGGCTGATAAGAGGCACTGGGGGCTGCTATGAGGCATGGGGCTCTTATCTGAGGTCTGATTGGGGGTCTGATTGATGGTCTGATCTGAGGTGTAATGAAAAATATTTTTTTCTTATTGTGCCCACTTCCAGCCCGGAGCCCAGCTGCCCAGAGCACTGATCCGGAGCAGCTTGGAGAAAAAGGCCTCACAGTCTCCCACACTCCTTCTGCCCGGCCAATCCAATATAATTTCTGTGACCTGATAAACAATGAACTGTTCCTTTTGCATATTTTTTTTGTTGTGAGATTTTTCACACACACACTTAAAATTTAACTATATAAACAACTCGCAGTTTACTGAATAAGTATATACCAGGCGAGCAAAAATGCTGTCCCCCTCCAGATTTTTTTGGGTTCCTACACCCATGCAGGGTGCTGCTGCATTGTCTCTTTTTTCCTCTAGGTCTTTGCCATGGCAGCGTGCAACTGCGCACTGGGAGGTGCTGATTACTAGGACAATAGCGCTACATTGTGCGGCCCACTCATTGGGACCGCACGCTATGTGAGGACTCAGTAGAGCATTGGAACCTGAGAATGGTTTAAAATGTAATGGGGAGAGAAGGATTACACCACCGCTGGTTCTATAGACTATCGGTCACGTGGTATACCGCATACTATAGTAGCACTATACTTAGACGAGATCACAGAGTAAATACAAACTAAAAGCCCCTAAAATATAAAAACACAGACCAGACCTAAAATACAGGCTCCAGACCCCAAAATAAATACGAACACCAGAGCATACCTCTGAATGAAAACAGAGCTCAGACCAGACCCCTGAGTAAATAGAGGCACCAGAACAGACCCCTGAATAAATACAGACACACACAGAGAAAGCTCACAGCCCCCACCCTTCTGTGGAGCTTTGCAGTTATATTTACTGGCTTCAGGATCTTCACAGATGGTCATGTGGACCATAGATCCTTCAACAGTGAAAGGTCCAGTTTTATTGCACTTTTTTGCAGCAATTTGGGGCAGAAAAGAGGCAAGCCTACATTAAACCCTCAATGGGTTAAAAGGGTTTTGAGGGAATTCACTACTGATGGCCTATCCTCAATATCTGATCAGTGGGGGTCTGACGTCATCTGTTTGAAGAGGCCTCCTCATAGCATGCCGAGCACAGCACCATATACTGTATAGTGGCTGTGCTTGGTACTGCAGCCAAGGCCATTCACTTGAATGCATATAGACCATTTATCCAATGAACGTGACATTACTGGCCTAGGTAGAGGCTGCAGTTCTCCAGGGCCTCTTCAAACAGCTGATCAGCGGGGTCCCTTGAGTCAGACCCTCCACCATTCAGATATTGATGACCTTCCCTGAGGATGGGCAATCAATATAAAAACCCCTTTAAAGGACTTCTGTCACCCCACTAAACTGTTTTTTTTTTTTTTTTTTTGTGTACTTATAATCCCTATACTGCGATTTATCCATACATAATGTGATTAATCATTTTGGTTCAGTAGATTTTGCGAAAAACGTACTTTTATAATATGTAAATTACCTGTCTACCTACTTGCTGGTAGCAGCCGCGTCCTCCTATCATAATGACGCCCCCTCCGTATGTTGATTGACAGGGCCAGGGAACGGGATTGTTCTCTGCTGGCCCTGTTTGCATTCAAAATCTGGCGCCTGCGCCGTACCTGTCTTCAATCGGCGCAGGTGCACTGAGAGGCGGACGCTCGCTCGGCCGGCGGACGCTCGCTCGGCCGCTCCATCCTCAATGCGCCTGCGCCGGGTGTAGATGTGACGTCATCGGCGCAGGCGCATTGAGGATGGAGTGGCCGAGCGAGCGTCCGCCTCTCAGTGCGCCTGCGCAGATTGAAGACAGGTTCGGCGCAGGCGCCAGATTTTGAATGCAAACAGGGCCAGCAGAGAACGATCCCATTCCCTGGCCCTGTCAATCAACATGCGGAGGGGGCGTCATTATAATAGGAGGATGCGGCTGCTACCAGCAAGTAACCGCCCTACTTGCTGGTAGACAGGTAATTTACATATTATAAAAGTACGTTTTTAGCAAAATCTACTGAACCAAAATGATTAATCACATTATGTATGGATAAATCGCGGTATAGGGATTATAACTTAAGTACACAAAAAAAACACAAAAAAAAATGTTTAGTGGGGTGACAGAAGCCCTTTAAGGTAATTGTGATTACAGCCCTGGTCCTAGGTGAGAATCAGAAACTGCGGTTCTGTTATTCTGCATTTTGCAGTTGAGTTTCTGCAAACCTGGCCCTGATGTGGCAGCTCATAGATATGATGCAATTTCTATAGGTGACCTGGGCCTCATAAAAAGGAGGAACTCTCTCCAATAAAATGTAGTTATTGTCATCTCTTTGGTTGTGGTGCAGCAAAGGCGCAGATGGGTTATTCACTCTCTAGACAAACACATAAAGTGACAACCTTCTTGATTTACAGCCACCCAGACAGCAAATCCTGCTGAGTCTTTAGATAATCCTACACATATTAGGCGACACAATGTCCGGAAAAGTTTTGTAAAGTAATACGGAACTTTTCTTTACCTGAGGCAGTGCAACGCAGTAATCCCATGATTTTATTGACATTAAAACTGCAGAACACAAAGAACCTTTATGAGCTGAAAATGTCAGTTATGGCATAGTAGAGAAACCATTATTATGCATGCCCCCCTCAATCACCCACTTTGCCAGTTGCGGAGGTGTAATTTGGAGCTCCTAGGTCCAAAAGCAAAATCTGGACCTTACTAGGGGCAGATTGGCCATAGACTCTACAGGGAAATTTCCAGGTGGGCTGATGCCCAGTGGGCCGCCTGAGTCATCCTCATGGCCACCAGCCAGGTAAGTAATTATCTGTCCCTACTGGGGGCGTCAAGTAGTTATGTACCTGGCTGGCGACCAAAGATACCCTTCTGATTCCTGAATTCAACTGAAGTAGGAGGACATGGAAGAACGTGGCAGCTGGTGCTGGCCACCACAAAATAGTATTTTTGTGCTGCTGGGACATTATTTTGTTCCGCATTGTGGTTGTTGCTGCTGCTGGGGCAGTTTATTGTGTTACACTGAGATATTTTGCTCTACCGGGGTGGTATTTTGTGCTGCAATCAGGGGTGCACCTAGCCTTTCTGCTGCCTGAGGTCAAAACTGAAACGGCGCCCCCCCCATGCTAATTTCTTACTCCTTTGCCACAATGAAAGCACTCATTGCCTATGGCCCTTCCGCTGACCCCCTATTGCCCCTACCTGGTGCTGTTTGAGGCGATCGCCTCACCTGGCCTTGTTGGTGGTGCACCCCTGGCGGCAATATGGTCTTGCTGGCCCAGTCTACTTGTGTTAGCCCTGCCTTCTGTCAAACTGGACTCACCTACATGGGGCCACTTTTCATAATACTAATACCTCTATTATAGCTACAGCCCTGCCCAGGTGACATATGGTGGAGGCCCATGTTGCTCTGGAGGTTGACGTAGCAAAGCTATATTAATATATAATGATGATGAGGTTTACACCAATTTGCAATTACAATGAATATCTTATGGGTATGTTTTTTTTTTCTTTAAAAAATTAGTGCCATTCATGTCCAAAGGCTGTTACTGGCACTGCAGCCCATCTGGATTCACTTTTCTACAGCTCATCTTGCACCATATGAACTAGTGCAGCGACCGGGTGCGCAGGGGAAACACGTGAGGCACGGTGGGCTGATGGGGGTAGTAGTTAATTTACTCACGGTTAGCGGAGCCTCCCTGGGCCGGCATGCAGTGATTGGAAGAACGGCACCAGTTCCTTCTGGGCACTCTCTGTTTGTCCAGGGAATCCCACCAGATGGTGTTTGAGGTGCCCTAAATGGAATGGGTTTTTGTTAAGGTGCCTTGGTGGCAGGGTCCCTGGTGTTCGTGACGCCAGCACCGCTAGGTGCAAAAGAAAAGTAATAAACTGAGTCCAGACCTTGTGTGAAGTTCAATAGCAGCTTTACTTGAATAAACGTTTCTCCAACAGTTTACAAACTTTATCTTGGCTCCAGCAGGCATTAGCATTAACTCTGGCAGGCAAACTCCTCTCTGCTACATCTGTTGCTCTCTGGCTCTGCTGTACTGACAGGCTCAAATGGAATCTTTTCTTTCTGCTTTCGGCTGCAACTTCTCTCTCTGTAGTCTGACTCTAGATTAATCCAGGGAACTATACCTCCTGGTTGATGAGGCTCCAAGCTGTGGCCTCCATATCCAGCAGAGCTGAAGGTGCTCTAGCTGGCTAGGCAAGCCACGTCCAGCAGTGACGTAGATCTGCTTCCTCGCTTGGCAGGGAGTAAAAAACAAAACTTTCCCCTAGAAGGTGATAAGCTAGACTGACTCCTCACTAACTAGTCTCCTCCCTTCCTTAGAGAGGGAGTTTAGAATGGAAAGAAGGGTTCCATCCTCTGCAAAGTAAAACTGACATGTTTGCTGCCACCTCTGGTGAACTAGGTACATTACATTTGAACATAACAGTTACAAGAAATAGATAGGCACATTGTGACGGACCTGAAATAAATACACAGATGAGATGGAATTAGCCTATAGGAGACAGTCGCGGGGTGCGGAAGTGGTAATGGCACTCCGGGTCATTACACTAGTGTGATGCAATTTATATTTTTTTGCATACTTACATTTGTGTTGCTAAACTTAAGCCTTACCCCTGGGTAAACCCCAAACTCACCCCAGAATGGGTTGGGGCAAGCTAAACTTGCTAGGAGTGTCTCTGAGAATTTGGGACTTCTGGCAACAATGGACATAATTCATTCTGGTTTTGGCATAGAAAAGTCGCAAAACCATGCGTTTTGTGGCTTTTCAATGCCATTGCAACTTTTCTAGTCGAAATAGATTTTTTCAGGCTGTTTCTAGGCAAATTTTATGAAAAGGGGGCATGGTAAGGGCAAAGGGTCGATGGGGCCATGGACCCCAGCTCATTCATCATTATTTCTATTTACGGCAGAAACTGGATCTTTTTGGCAAACTTTTGCCGCAGATTCGGTTGCAAAGGGGATTTGCGGCCGAATCTGCGACTGGATTTACGTCCGAATCTGCGATTTTTCCTTACTTAGGGGCATCAAGCGTCAGCGGACATGGACTAAGACCGACGTCTAAATCACTGGTCTTATTAAATGCTCCCCTATATACCTTTCCCACTCACATGGAGCAGATAGTATAGTTAGGACACAGATATAAAATTATCGTCCTATAGTGAGACAAGGAGCGAGAGAGAGAGAGTCCTAAGAGTCCTAGAGTGAAAAATGGGCCACAATGACACAATGGAGTAGATTTATCAAACTGGTGTAATGGAAAACTGGCTTAGTTGCCCATAGCAACCAATCAGATTACACCTTTCATTTTTCAGTGCTCCTTTGGAAACTGAAAGGTGGAATCTGATTGGTTGCTATGGGCAGTTTTCTTTTACACCAGTTTGATAAATCTCTCTCAATGATTTTATACACAGCCTATAGCGATATGTGGAGTGCAGTCATAACATATAGTTCTATACAAGACAAGAAGCACCATAACTTTTTCCAGAGCCTTACAATCAGATATGGAGCACCAAAATTATATATATATATATATATATATACATCCCCATAGTAACACTTGGAGCTGTTGTTTTTCTGCAAAAATAAATAAATAAAGAAAGAAAGAAAACACAGGTGCAAAAAAAAAATGCTTAAAAAAAATAGCAAAGAGCCACAAAAACATATGCGTGAATCCTAGTAACAGTGCCCCATTAAGAATACTGAATCTCTACCTTGGAGTTACATTATACATAGGTGCATGGCCATAGAGAATGCACCAATACTGTTCCTACATCAGGGAATTGCTGGTTAAGCAGTTTAATGTATTTATAGCTCCCTAAATAGCATTGCTCTACACGTGTAGTAGTGATCTTCTTGTGTCCTGCAAGGATTCCAGCAGCTAATTCTTGGTTGACGCTGCCTGTGTCTTCACACCTCTGTTTACCTACCTCTAGGAACCTTTCCAACCATTGGATCATGTTTGCCTTTCTGACTCAGGGTAACTAAATTTGTGTCTATGGGTGTGGACTGTGTTAGAAGTTGCAGAGTTGTGTCAGCTTGTCTGTCTGAAAGGAGGTTCCTCCAATTACACGTGTGACTCAGTTTACGTGACAAGTTACGAGAGCGGTACAAAAATACCACAGTCAAGAACTGCGTGGGATGGAGAGACCTTGGATTGTTTAATGGTGTCTTTTAAAAATATCTATTGCCAATCTCTATCCTCCTAGATCACTACACAGGAATATGTTAAAAGCTCAGGTCTGTGCAATGTACAGGAACCTGAGATAGCCTTTATGCTGCCCTCACTGAAGGCATGGACAACTGAATGGTTGCAGTATGGCCGGCTGCACCTCAATCCCGCCAGCTGCAGCCGATAACCGTATGAGACACTGGTGTGCATGGCCTGCATCGTGTAGCTTGCCACATGGCAGGGGACCATTAGGCGTACCCTAAGGGCAGTATAAAGTAGTGACAGACATGCTGATTTCAGTAGTCTGTCATGTATTTGGTTATGTAAAGTTGTTACCGAGAACTTACTGTTTTAACCTGGCAGTATGAGCCGAAGAGTCATGCACTGCATGTGAAGAGTCACGCACTGCATGTGAAGAGTCACGCACTGCATGTGAAGAGTCACGCACTGCATGTGAAGAGTCACACACTGCATGTGAAGAGTCACACACATTCGGTGAAGACTCACACACCGCGGGTGAAGAGTCACACACCGCGGGTGAAGAGTCACACAACGCCGGTGAAGAGTCACACAACGCCGGTGAAGAGTCCAACACTGCGGGTGAAGAGTCACACACCGCGGGTGAAGAGTCACACAACGCCGGTGAAGAGTCACACACCGCGGGTGAAGAGTCCAACACTGTGGGTGAAGAGTCACACACAGCGGGTCAAGAGTCACACACCGAGGGTGAAGAGTCACACACTGCCGGTGAAAAGTCACACACCGAGGGTGAAGAGTCACACACTGCCGGTGAAGATTATGCAAAATTGTCGGGCGGCACTGCGTTGCGATGTGGGTGCTCGGTCAGCGGGTGTCATCCCAGATAAGTCGATGAGAGAAAACCGGCACTCCAATAAATTGCTGAATGATTCTTTTTATTAGTCACTCATGAATACAGTGACGCGCGTTTCGACACGTACATGTGCCTTTGTCAAACAGTGAGTGTACAGCTGATTGCAAAGAAACAAAGGAACAAGGATTTAAATAGCCCGCCCGAGTCACATGACCTCAGCGTCACGTCACCAGGGAAACAGTGGGCGGTAACAAAACAAGTGAAAAAAATATACATAGTGACTATGCAAATTCTGTAGTTCCTCTCCGTAGTCGGGTTATGGAAATTTCTTAGTTGCACTGTGAAAAGTTATAAATATGCATAATAAGACAAGAGAAGATATCAAATTATCCTGAAAAATGATATGCACAAAAAGAAAATTAATCATAAAAAGCTTGTCATAGCATAATCCCGATTTAACCCCTTGGGTGGGTGTTAATTTCTACAAACCAAAAATTCTGTGAATCCAATATGCCTCTAGTTTGAGTAGCATATCAGCTCTATTTCCCCCACAGTCTGGGCATTTCGGCTCTATGTCCCAACAGATTGAAATGGTATGGGATGGGTAACAATACCTTTTGTTGTGTATAGTGGACTTATGCTTGCCAAAGCGGTCCTTCATGCGCATAGTAGTTTCCCCTACGTAGCAAAGACCCCACGGGCATTTCAATAAATACACAACAAATGTACTATTACAAGTAAAGTGTCCTTTCGCTGGGATCTGCTCACATGCGGATGTGAGATATGTGGTCCCTTAATAACACTGGAACAGTGAATACAATTGAGACAGGGAAAGGTGCCTTTTTTTTACTGCCGGTGAAGAGTCACACACTGCGGGTGAAGAGTCACACACTGTGCGTGAAGAGTCACATACTGCTGGTGAAGATGTCACACACTGCGAATGAAGAGTCACACACTGCCAGTGAAGAGTCACACACTGCCAGTGAAGAGTCACACACTGTCACCACCAGATCTTTGAGAAGTTCTGATAGACGTTCTTCAGTACTTCCTGCATGATCTTCTTTTGTTTTGCTTTTGTTTTGACATCTCTCCTCCCTCTCCCAGCTGTCATCTGTTAGCAGTGATTGCCTCCCTATATATCTCCTCCCCATACTGCCTCACCTGGCGGTTTATACAACTTCCTGGACTGTGCTGATGCTAGAAGCTGCTGCTACTGCTGCATCCACAAGATAAGTCTGTTCCTTTATTTCTGTTTTCCTGTGGTCTTGATCCTAGATGACCCTGACTCCCTCCGTATTTAGTGTAGGGAGCCGGTGGTCGTGTCCCCTCACTATTATAGGGTGTTCAGGTGTCATACAGTCGAGGAACGAGGGTATGCAATTATCTACCATAGAGATTTTTGCATAGGCTGAGCAGTTAGGGAGAGTGCTAGGGCTGTTACAGGGCTTACCCTCTTGTTCCTTAGTTTTGGATCAAGTCAGTCGGATCTTCATTTGTGTCTTCTAGTTTTCTGCAACACCATCCGTGACACACACTGTGTTTGAAGAGTCACACACTACTGGAGAAGAGTTACACACTGCCAGTAAAGAGTCACACACTGCCGGTGAAGAGTCACACACTGCTGGTGAAGAGTCAAAAACTGTGGGTGATGGATCTGTTCACTGCCGGTGAACAGTCACACACTGCCGGCGAAGAGTCACACTCTATCGGTGAAGAGTCACACTCTATCAGTGAAGAGTCACACACCACCGGTGAAGAGTCACACACCGCCGGTGAAAAGTCACACACCGCCGGTGAAGAGTCACACACCGCCGGTGAAGAGTCACACACTGTGGTGAAGAGTCACACTCTGCCGGTAAAGAGACACACATAGTCGGTGAAGAGTCACACACTGCTGGTGAAGGGTCACACACTGTGCGTGAAGAATCACACACTGCGGGTGAAGGGTCACACACTGTCGGTGAACAGTCACACACTGTCAGCGAAGAGTTACACTCTATCGGTGAAGAGTCACACACCGCCTGTGAAGAGTCACACGCTGTGGGTGAAGTCACACACTGCCGGTGACGAGTCACAGTGATTCATGAGCTCCATCTCCCTCCCCTAGCCACTGATGATTGACAATTTTCATCTAGGGATAAAACTGTCAATCCTTACCATGTGGGCGAGGAGAGAGGGAGCTTATCCAGACTCTTTTCATATTCTGATCCTTCTTTTCCCTGACATCATCTATCAGTGGAAATCATTCAGCAATGTGTTCTAGCAGAGGATAAGCCACCACCAGAGGTGTCTGACAATGGCTTATTCCCCTCTATACTTTGACAACCAGGGGAGTAGGTAGGAATTGCTTTTGGACACCAAATATTTGCTGTTGAAAAAGTGGACACTCATGAGACATGACAATAAGATATGCCATACATGTCAGATAGGAGTGGGTAAAGTGCAGTTATCTCAGGAACATGGTCCTGAAGTTAATGGAAAGAACAACGTACTTACATGGTGTACTCTTCATTCACTGCAATGGGATTTTGTCTAGCGATCAAGGTTGGCTATTTTCAGATGACCCATAACAGTGAATGGAGTGCAAGCCTTTCAAGTCCAGCCGTCCTTCCATTCACCAGGAGCACACTGCATGCACAGTGTGCTCTCTGGTCATTTCAAGGACCCTATGTTTGAGATAGGAGGGGGTTCTAGAGGTGGGGTCTGCACCTATCAGACATTTATGGCATATCCTATTGATATGGCATACATTTCCCAGGTAGGGATACCTCTTTAATGAAAAGGACATGGAGCTGTAAAAAAAACAACAGGCCCTTCTGTCCTTGTGTGTCAAAAACTTACACCATAATGGGGGATCAATTTGATCTTTGCTATGAGTTCTCCTTTCTTCTACGTATGCCAACGACATTAAATATATGGTCCACTGTCTTTCACTCTTTTTAAGACATCTCGATCCTATGGCTGTCCGAACATGACTTGAAATTTTGATTGAGCAAAAGGACAATGGGGGTGCAAGAGTAACTTCACTCATGGCAATCATTGCCCTGGTAGTCACGTACCAATATACTCCTTCAGTAGATTGGGAGTCAGGAATGTTACGATTCACGTTATACAGATGCGCAATACTGCACCATGAGCCCATATTATACCTATTTGTGCCATGAACCTACAGAGAGGTTTTTCAGACATGTTGTGTTATATAGGTCTTCTCCCCATAGAAGCATTGCATCATATGGCGATGCACAAAGAGAGTACAAACCAGTAGGGACTAGGTAGGCCATACAAAAAAAAAAAATTGAATCTTATTGGTTTTTATGGGTAACATCTCCACTTTTCCATTGCTCTAGTTTTGATAAATTTCCCCCATTCCGTTTATCTTTAATAAAGACCACCATGAACATAATACCTAGGCCAAGTCCTGTAAAAGTTCTGCATGTGGCTTAACAAAGGGGAGTACTCTGTTAAACTATTTTTTATCTTGACAACATCCAGGACCATTGCCAGCTACTGGACAAATGATGCAAAGTCAATTGTGAGACTCCTTAGCTAGGCTTCTTGTGTTATAAAACTGCAGAATTAATTATAAGGCCCTGACAGAAGAGACTGATCTCTCTGTACTTAGCAGGTGCCAAAAAACAGAGTCTTCACTAATTCAGTATAGCTTCACGATCTTGCGTTAGTCCTATAAAAGGAATCAATTTATAGTAACCGAATACTGATGAGACAAATAAGATTCCATAAAAAATGTTTTTGCCATGGAATGTGCAACTTTTCCAACAGGGAAGATTAGAGGAAGTGACTCAAGATTGACCATATCTAGATTGAGAGCTTCACTTCCTTCTTAGACGGGAGTCACTTCCTGTATTTAACACGACCTCCGGTGTGGAGTATATATAACTTTATACAATTTTATTTATTTTTATCACTGTGAAGATCAAGAGTAGGAAAAACAAGATGCATTTTCAGGAAGTAGTTTTTATAGACGCTGTCTAAGATTTAATTTGCTCTCTCTATTTTATTTCCAGTACCTAAGCTAAGCTCTCTCTATCTACAATGCATTCGGAAAGTCTTCAGACCTCTTAAAGAGGTTCTCTGGGCTTTTAATATTGATAACCTATCCTGAGGATAAGTCATCAGTATCAGATCGGCAGGGGTGCATCTGTATAAAGAGAAAGTGCACGCAGTATGCACTTGCCGTCTCCCTTCTCTCTTCCTACTCGCTGCTGTATTATCTATGGTGAGCAGGAAGAGAGAAGGGAGATGGCTCACCCGCACTGCGCACGCTTTCCCTTCATGCAGCTGATCGGCGTGGGAGTCGGGTGTCGGACCCCCGCCAATTTGATATTGATGACCTATCCTGAGGATAGCCCTCAGAACCCCTTCAACTTTTTCACATGTGATGTTGTAGCCTTGTTCTAAAAATTTTTTTAAAATTGAGTTTTCCCCATCAATCTGCACTCAAGACCCCATAATAAAGCAGTTAGAAAGAATTTTAAATATTTTTGCAAATCATAAAAAAATAAAAATAAACTAAAATATCACAAGGACATAAGTATTAAGACTCCATGTTACGACTTGAAATTTAGCTCTGGAGGCCTCCCAATTCTCTCAATCATCTTTAAGGTGTTTCTACATCTTGATTGGAGTCCACTATGGGGAAATTCTGTCGGTCTCACAGCTGACAATAAATATCAGATTAAAAACCAAGCCATGAGGAGGAAAGAACTGCCTGTAGAGATCAGAGACAGGATTGTGTGGAGGCACAGTTCTGGAGATGAGTGAAAAAAAATTCTGCTGCACTGAAAGATCCCAAGAGCACAGTGGCCTAAATAATTAATAAATGGAAGAAGTTTGGAACAACCATGACTCTTCCTAGAGCTGGTTGTCCCACCAAACTAAGTGTTAGGTCAGCGGTGCCTGTCCATCGCTGCCCTGCTACCAGTGATGGCCAGTTCGCAGTGTTCGTCTGCGAACAAATGCGGACTGCTATCTTGACGCACAAGTCCGGCGATGCACAGGTAAGCCCTTAACTGTGCCTGTGCTGCGAGCCGGTCTGAAATCAAATGCGGTCAGCGGGAGCAGGCAGTTCCGAGAACAGCCGCCGGGGCCTTCATCGGGCTGTTCTCGGAACTGCCTGCTACCGGTGACCGCATTTGAAACTGGCCATCACTGCCTGCTACTTACCATGACATCCTGTGACCTCTACAAGCAGCTGTCTCCACTAGTCCAGTCTCCATTTCATTGGGGTGCATTCACAAGACTGTATATATTTTTTGGTCCGCAGCCTCAAGCCTCTTTAGTTCCGGTCACCAAAATGGATTGACTTGAGGGCAGGACACATCAGATAACATTCTATGTTAACCATATGATTGGGCAAAGTGAACATAGGGTGTGTTTGCCCAGCCAAAGTTTTAAAATACCCACCTAGTCATGTGTGGGCAGAATATGTATGTGGGGCCATTAGATGACATCAGGAAACAGCTCCCTGGATGAAAGGACTATAAGAAAATGCAAATTCATTGGCAGAAAAACATGACCCACATCTTTAGGGACGTAAGTTTAGTTTTTTATGTAAACCTTTTTTCTTTTATCTACAGTAGCTTTGTATTGTCTGTAACTTGTATGAACTGTTGTTAAATTATATTAAACCATTAAGTTTAACCCCTTCAGTACCAAGCCACTTTTCACCTTAAAGGGACACTGACAGGCCGTTAGAGCATATAAAGTGACATACAGTATATTCTTCTATTGGTCTTAATATGCTTAATTAAACTATACCATTATGACCCCTCGCTGCCTTTCCATTACTTATAAAAAGTGTTTTTTAGCAATATGCAAATTACCTTACTTTGTGCCCAAGGGGCTGTCCCTCATTCAGTTCTGTGCCCAGCCGCGCCCCAACTGCCGTCTCCTAGTGCCGCCCAGCTCATTAGTATTTACTGCACTGGGCAGCTTTTTTTTCTCCCGACACAGCGAAATTCCGCGCATGCCCAGTATTATCTTCTACTGGAGCTGAAGGGTGCCGGGGACCTTATCCGGCGCAGGCACTGAGAGACAAGATGAAGCTGATGCCAGGAAGATAATACTGGGCATGCGCGGTATTTCGCCGCATCGGGAGAAAATAAAGCCGCCCAGTGCAGTGAATAATAATGAGCTGGGCGGCACTAGGAGACGGCAGTTGGGGCGCGGCTGGGCACAGAACTGAATGAGGAACAGCCCCTTGGGCACAAAGTAAGGTAATTTGCATATTGATAAAACACTTTTTATAAGCAATGGAAAGGCAGTGAGAGGTGATAATGGCATACCGTATATACCGGCGTATAAGACGACTTTTGAGCCCTAGAAAATATTTTCTAGAGTGGGGGTTCGTCTTATACGCCGGGTATGGCGGGCGCTGCAGTGCCGGGACGCCCGAATTATCAACAGAGAGAGCCCGGGCTATTGCCATGCATCCCCAGCAGCTGAGAGCTGCGATGTAACCCACGGCATATGCCCCCCCCTGCACTGTACCTTGTATACCGCCCCCTGCTCTGTACCTTGTATGCCTCCCCCCTGCTCTGTACCTTGTATACTCCTTGTACCGCCATCCTCCCGGCCGCTCGCATCTCGCTCCTACGCATGTGCGGGATTTTTATGCGGCGAGCGTGGATACACGGGATCCTCACGGCCGCTCGCATGTCGATCCTGCGCATGTGCGAGATCTCCGTGCGCCGTATCTAAGTGCGGCGCAGATGTGCATATGTGCATCGTTATCTTCCTCCTATCACTATCAGTTCCAGTTTGGTTGACAGCATGGCAGCTCCCATGGGTTTATTGTATTTCCCTTGCTTTCAGCTTAAGAGTGAATTAGGAAAAGAACAGCAATGAAGCGTGCGCAGCATAGCGGAATGCACCATTGACTTGGGAGGAAGACTGTAGGCAGAGCAGGGGTTAAATGTGGAGAAGGGCTAGACGGGAGTTAGAGTGGGGGCGGAGTCAGGGAACGAGTTCGCGGGCAGTATATAGAGAGAGGGAAGGAAGTGTAGGAAGGGGTGAGAGTGACCAGGTGAAAGTTAGGGATGGCGGAGTTTGAAGCATTGATGGCGGCGGTACGGGACGCGGTGCAGCAGCACGGGACGGCGTGGTTGCAGGATCAACTGCGAGTGGCCCTGCATGCGGCTCCTACCTCTGGAGGATCGGGGGAGGTGAGGACTAGGACGCGCCATTCGGTCCCTCCAGAACGGCTCAGCCCTGAGGCGACTCCACGTGTGAGGAGAAGGTTGCAGAGTCCCTCCTGTTCCCAGCGGCGGCGACCGGACGGGTCGGCGGTCTTGCCAGTGCCAAGGCGCAGCGTGCGGAGTTCGGCGAGAGAGGAGCGGGCGTCCCCTGGGCCGGTCTCCCAGTCTGGGAGGAGGACTTCTGGAGCGGTAGTGCCACGGCGGATGGCGGGGGCACGGGGTCGGCAGCTGTTGGCGGACTCACCTGCAGCTACGGGGGGGTGTCCTTCCTGCGGGAGGCGAGACGGCCGGGCGGGAGCTTGCTGAGGCCCGGGCAGAGGTGGACGCAGAGAGAGGATCGAAGTCGGGAGTGGCATGGCCACGTGAGGCGGGAGGTGCGGCCCGGCCTTCAGTAAGGAGCAGTCAAGAGCGGGGTGTGCCGCGGCCCCTAGTGGTGGGCCGGCGGCACTGCAGTGAGGACTTGGAAGTGGGGGTTGCAGGGCCTGTTCCCCCGGGACAGAGGTCTGGCCGGTCCCAGCAGAGGGGTAGAGGTACTCGCGCTGGGGACCCGGCAAGAAGAGATGTTGCGGTGCCTGGGACGGGATTGTCCTCAGGGTCATCGGTTCGGCTGGGAAGATTGGAGCCTGAGGATGGTCAGCACACCCTCGCTAGGAGCCGTAGCGGTGGGTCAATGTCTGAGGCGAGTCCGGAGGAGGGAGAGCTGGAAGAGGAATCTTCATCATCTATGGTGGCAGTTGGCCCGATGGAGGTGGTGGATCTGGATTCCGGGCCGGGTGTTCCTGTGGTCCAGTCTGCGGTTGCTGGTGGAGATGGCGCGGCGGCCGGCTTTCCTGCCCGGGAACGGCCAGGTGAGAAGACGACGGGGCTGGGGATGGGGGGTGGGGGGGATGTGGGTGTTATGCCAGGGCAGTTGGCGGGGTTGGGGTCGGCGGGGATAGTGCAGGAGTTATTGTCCGGGATGTTGGCCCTGTTGTCGCGGTTGGGGCAGGGGGCGTCGCCGTCCCCTGCGGCGGTTTGGGCGCCTGCTCCGAATTTAGCGGGTCCAGGGGTGGTTGCTGCTACTGGTCCGGGGGTCCAAGGGGATTCGGCCGGGGGTGCGGCTTGTGCTGGTTCTGGGGGGGCTACTGGCTCTGGGGTCCCCGGGAGTGCGGTGGTTGGCACGGCTGAGGCGGGTGCGGGGGTTGTTGGTGGGACTGTGGGCCCAGTGGTCCAAGTGGAGGCGGCTGTGGCGGCTCCCCCTCTGCGAGGGAGCGTTGCAGGGGACGGGGTTCGGTTGGCGGATGCGGCAAAGGGTGAGGTATACGTCTGTTTTGAGGGCCCACTGGGGGCCAATTTGAAGCAGGAAGTGAAGGAAAAGATATGGCGTGATGAGTACATTGAGATTTTTTCGCTGTTTCCATTGGAGAAGTTCAACTTGGATAGGGGTAGGCCGGACGAAGGTAAACGGGAGGAGGAAGAAAAAAGGCGGTATAGGCTTATACCGCGGAATTTTCAGAATTGGCTTCAGGCGTTTGCCATTTTTGCTAGTGTGATCGGGGAGAAGGCGCCAGAACATTGCTCTGCGTTGTTTTGCTATATGGACGCCATTGGTGAGGCTCATCGATTGTATGGGGGAGTTGCTTGGCTGCGATATGATGAGCAGTTTCGGCAGAGAAAAGCGGTTAGGCCCTGCATTCGTTGGGATCACAAAGACATTAGTCTTTGGATGAGGTTGATGACGGCGCCAAAAGGGAGTGCGGCGCCATTTTGGGGCGGGGCTGGGGGTCCCTCGGCCGGGGAATCACATGGGTCTGGGAGAAAAGGGTGTTGTTGGCAATTTAACGAGGGTCATTGCCGGTTCATGGCCGATTGCAGATTCAAACATGAGTGCTCCGGTTGTGGCGGAGCGCATAGTTTGTCCAAATGTTTTCGGAGGGGAAAGGGAAAAGGACCCGAGGTTGCTGCAAAGAGGAGCGACGCCGGTGAAGGTGGGAGAGATGGTGCCCTATTTAAGGAGGTATCCAGATAGGGAGAGTGCTGAGATTTTGTTGGCGGGTTTTCAGGGGGGTTTCCGGATTCCGTGTCAGGGTGTGGGTAGTGGTGCGGTTCCGAGGAATTTGACTTCGGCGTTGCGTTATCCGGAGGTTGTGGCGGAAAAAATTGCTAAGGAGGTTGCGGCGGGTAATGTTGTGGGTCCGTTCAGCCATCAGCCGTTACCGGATTTTTGGGTTTCACCATTGGGGTTGGTCCCCAAGAAGGAGCCCAATAAATTTAGGTTGATTCACCACTTGTCTTTTCCGCCGGGTGGTGGGGTGAACGATGGGATAGTGGATGGCTTGTGTTCAGTATCTTACACGTCGTTTGATGCAGCGGTGCGGTGGGTTTGGCGTTTTGGGCAAGGGGCTCTATTGGCCAAGACGGACATAGAGGCGGCGTTTCGTTTGCTGCCTATCCACCCTGAGAGTTTTCACCTGTTGGATTTTCATTGGGGGGGGGGGGGGGGTTTATGTTGATTGTTGTTTGCCGATGGGTTGCGCGATTTCTTGTTCTTTGTTTGAGCGTTTTAGTACTTTTTTGGAGTGGGTGGTGAAACAGGAGTCGGGTTGGAACTCAGTGTTGCACTACCTAGATGATTTTTTGTTTATTGGCCCTGCGGGTTCGCGGGTTTGTTCGGTGTTGTTGCATACTATGGAGAGGGTGGCGGCATGTTTTGGAGTGCCGTTGGCGCGGGACAAGACCGAAGGTCCTTCCACGGTGCTGCGTTTTTGGGGGATTGAGATAGATAGCGTGGCAATGGAATGTCGCCTGCCGGGCGATAAGGTGCGGGATTTAGTTGAGGAGTTGGTTTATCTGGTTCGGGCCAGGAGGGTGCAATTGCGGAGGGTTCAGTCGGTTTTGGGCAAGTTGAACTTTGCATGTAGGATATTGCCCATGGGGCGCGTGTTCTGTCGTCAGCTGGCGCAGGCCACTGCTGGGTTTTCAGCCCCCTTTCATTATTTGCGGCTGTCGGGGGAGGTGAGAGATGATTTGCGGGTTTGGCGGGTATTTTTGGCGGATTTTAATGGTCGGGCTCTGTGGATGGAGGCGCCTGTTTCCAACGTGGACTTGGAGTTGTTTTCGGGTGTGCTGACCATCCTCAGGCTCCAATCTTCCCAGCCGAACCGATGACCCTGAGGACAATCCCGTCCCAGGCACCGCAATATCTCTTCTTGCCGGGTCCCCAGCGCGAGTACCTCTACCCCTCTGCTGGGACCGGCCAGACCTCTGTCCCGGGGGAACAGGCCCTGCAACCCCCACTTCCAAGTCCTCACTGCAGTGCCGCCGGCCCACCACTAGGGGCCGCGGCACACCCCGCTCTTGACTGCTCCTTACTGAAGGCCGGGCCGCACCACCCGCCTCACGTGGCCATGCCACTCCCGACTTCGATCCTCTCTCTGCGTCCACCTCTGCCCTGGGCCTCAGCAAGCTCCCGCCCGGCCGTCTTGCCTCCCGCAGGAAGGACACCCCCCCGTAGCTGCAGGTGAGTCCGCCAACAGCTGCCGACCCCGTGCCCCCGCCATCCGCCGTGGCACTACCGCTCCAGAAGTCCTCCTCCCAGACTGGGGGACCGGCCCAGGGGACGCCCGCTCCTCTCTCGACGAACTCCGCACGCTGCGCCTTGGCACTGGCGAGACCGCCGACCCGGGCGGGAGCTTGCTGAGGCCCGGGCAGAGGTGGACGCAGAGAGAGGATCGAAGTCGGGAGTGGCATGGCCACGTGAGGCGGGTGGTGCGGCCCGGCCTTCAGTAAGGAGCAGTCAAGAGCGGGGTGTGCCGCGGCCCCTAGTGGTGGGCCGGCGGCACTGCAGTGAGGACTTGGAAGTGGGGGTTGCAGGGCCTGTTCCCCCGGGACAGAGGTCTGGCCGGTCCCAGCAGAGGGGTAGAGGTACTCGCGCTGGGGACCCGGCAAGAAGAGATGTTGCGGTGCCTGGGACGGGATTGTCCTCAGGGTCATCGGTTCGGCTGGGAAGATTGGAGCCTGAGGATGGTCAGCACACCCTCGCTAGGAGCCGTAGCGGTGGGTCAATGTCTGAGGCGAGTCCAGAGGAGGGAGAGCTGGAAGAGGAATCTTCATCATCTATGGTGGCAGTTGGCCCGATGGAGGTGGTGGATCTGGATTCCGGGCCGGGTGTTCCTGTGGTCCAGTCTGCGGTTGCTGGTGGAGATGGCGCGGCGGCCGGCTTTCCTGCCCGGGAACGGCCAGGTGAGAAGACGACGGGGCTGGGGATGGAGGGTGGGGGGGATGTGGGTGTTATGCCAGGGCAGTTGGCGGGGTTGGGGTCGGCGGGGATAGTGCAGGAGTTATTGTCCGGGATGTTGGCCCTGTTGTCGCGGTTGGGGCAGGGGGCGCCGCCGTCCCCTGCGGCGGTTTGGGCGCCTGCTCCGAATTTAGCGGGTCCAGGGGTGGTTGCTGCTACTGGTCCGGGGGTCCAAGGGGATTCGGCCGGGGGTGCGGCTTGTGCTGGTTCTGGGGGGGCTACTGGCTCTGGGGTCCCCGGGAGTGCGGTGGTTGGCACGGCTGAGGCGGGTGCGGGGGTTGTTGGTGGGACTGTGGGCCCAGTGGTCCAAGTGGAGGCGGCTGTGGCGGCTCCCCCTCTGCGAGGGAGCGTTGCAGGGGACGGGGTTCGGTTGGCGGATGCGGCAAAGGGTGAGGTATACGTCTGTTTTGAGGGCCCGCTGGGGGCCAATTTGAAGCAGGAAGTGAAGGAAAAGATATGGCGTGATGAGTACATTGAGATTTTTTCGCTGTTTCCATTGGAGAAGTTCAACTTGGATAGGGGTAGGCCGGACGAAGGTAAACGGGAGGAGGAAGAAAAAAGGCGGTATAGGCTTATACCGCGGAATTTTCAGAATTGGCTTCAGGCGTTTGCCATTTTTGCTAGTGTGATCGGGGAGAAGGCGCCAGAACATTGCTCTGCGTTGTTTTGCTATATGGACGCCATTGGTGAGGCTCATCGATTGTATGGGGGAGTTGCTTGGCTGCGATATGATGAGCAGTTTCGGCAGAGAAAAGCGGTTAGGCCCTGCATTCGTTGGGATCACAAAGACATTAGTCTTTGGATGAGGTTGATGACGGCGCCAAAAGGGAGTGCGGCGCCATTTTGGGGCGGGGCCGGGGGTCCCTCGGCCGGGGAATCACATGGGTCTGGGAGAAAAGGGTGTTGTTGGCAATTTAACGAGGGTCATTGCCGGTTCATGGCCGATTGCAGATTCAAACATGAGTGCTCCGGTTGTGGCGGAGCGCATAGTTTGTCCAAATGTTTTCGGAGGGGAAAGGGAAAAGGACCCGAGGTTGCTGCAAAGAGGAGCGATGCCGGTGAAGGTGGGAGAGATGGTGCCCTATTTAAGGAGGTATCCAGATAGGGAGAGTGCTGAGATTTTGTTGGCGGGTTTTCAGGGGGGTTTCCGGATTCCGTGTCAGGGTGTGGGTAGTGGTGCGGTTCCGAGGAATTTGACTTCGGCGTTGCGTTATCCGGAGGTTGTGGCGGAAAAAATTGCTAAGGAGGTTGCGGCGGGTAATGTTGTGGGTCCGTTCAGCCATCAGCCGTTACCGGATTTTTGGGTTTCACCATTGGGGTTGGTCCCCAAGAAGGAGCCCAATAAATTTAGGTTGATTCACCACTTGTCTTTTCCGCCGGGTGGTGGGGTGAACGATGGGATAGTGGATGGCTTGTGTTCAGTATCTTACACGTCGTTTGATGCAGCGGTGCGGTGGGTTTGGCGTTTTGGGCAAGGGGCTCTATTGGCCAAGACGGACATAGAGGCGGCGTTTCGTTTGCTGCCTATCCACCCTGAGAGTTTTCACCTGTTGGATTTTCATTGGGGGGGGGGGGGGGTTTATGTTGATTGTTGTTTGCCGATGGGTTGCGCGATTTCTTGTTCTTTGTTTGAGCGTTTTAGTACTTTTTTGGAGTGGGTGGTGAAACAGGAGTCGGGTTGGAACTCAGTGTTGCACTACCTAGATGATTTTTTGTTTATTGGCCCTGCGGGTTCGCGGGTTTGTTCGGTGTTGTTGCATACTATGGAGAGGGTGGCGGCATGTTTTGGAGTGCCGTTGGCGCGGGACAAGACCGAAGGTCCTTCCACGGTGCTGCGTTTTTGGGGGATTGAGATAGATAGCGTGGCAATGGAATGTCGCCTGCCAGGGCGATAAGGTGCGGGATTTAGTTGAGGAGTTGGTTTATCTGGTTCGGGCCAGGAGGGTGCAATTGCGGAGGGTTCAGTCGGTTTTGGGCAAGTTGAACTTTGCATGTAGGATATTGCCCATGGGGCGCGTGTTCTGTCGTCAGCTGGCGCAGGCCACTGCTGGGTTTTCAGCCCCCTTTCATTATTTGCGGCTGTCGGGGGAGGTGAGAGATGATTTGCGGGTTTGGCGGGTATTTTTGGCGGATTTTAATGGTCGGGCTCTGTGGATGGAGGCGCCTGTTTCCAACGTGGACTTGGAGTTGTTTTCGGATGCTTCGGGTTCGTGTGGGTACGGCGTTTATTGCCGGGGGCAGTGGAGTGCTGGGCCTTGGCCGGCAGAGTGGAGGGAGGCAGGTTTTCTGGGGAATCTGGTTCTGTTGGAGCTTTTCCCGATCGTACTGGCTACAGTTCTGTGGGGAGACAGGTTGCGGAATAAGCGGATACGTTTCTACTGCGATAATTTGGGTGTGGTGCAAGCGATCAATAGCCAATCTGCGTTTTCTCCTCCGGCCTTGAGATTGCTTCGGTTGTTGGTGTTGAATGGTTTGAGGTTGAGTGCTTGTTTTGTTTCTGTTCATCTTCCGGGGGTGGAGAAATCGATTGATGACACCCTTTCTCGTTTTCAGTGGCAACGGTTTCGGGAGTTGGCCCGGAGGCAGAAGTGGACGGGCTGTCATGCCCCCAGTGGCTCTGGAGCATGGCCTTGGGGTCTCGGCAGAGTTGATTCGTCGGTCCGTGAGTAGTGGGACATGGTCGGCTTATTCTGTGGTTTGGTCTCTGTGGGAGGATTTATTGGTGCGAACGGGGGGAGGTGGTTCAGTTGCGGACCATCAGACCTTGTTGATATACTGGTTGGGGATGATGTTTGGCGAGGGAGTCTCTTTTTCGGTTGCCTCTAAGCGTGTTGCTGCAGTATCTTTCTGGTTGCGGCTGTGGGGCTTGGTGGATGGGACAAAAGGGTTTTTGGTGCGGCAGGCCTTGAAGGGTTATAGGCGGGGAAGGGTTCATCGGGATGCCCGACGTCCGGTTTCTTTTGAGGTGTTGTTGCAACTGTGGGAACAGCTGGGGGTTATTTGTGTGTCTTATTGTGAGGTTCTTTTGTTCCGGGTTGCTTTTTCTTTGGCTTTTTTTGGGGCGTTTCAGATTTCCGAGTTGGTGTCAGCTACTCGCAGAGGTAACGGGGGTTTATTGCGGGAAGATGTTAGTATACAGGACGGAGTTTTGAGGTGTCGATTGCGGAGGTCGAAAACCGATCAGGAGGGTAGGGGCGCGGTGTTGTGGTTGCGGTCTCTGGCGGGCTCGGCGCTATGCTCAGTGCGGTGTGTGGAGGAGTTTTTGGCGGTGCGGCCGGCTGGGCCTATCCCGTTGCTGGTGCATCAGGACGGATCCAGTTTGTCAGTTTTCCAATTTGTTGCGGTTTTTCGGAAATGTTTGAGGGCGACGGGGTTGCCGTCGCAGGATTATGCATCGCATTCCTTTCGCATAGGCGCGGCAACAGAGGCAGCAAGATGGGGGAGAGTGTGATAAAAGGAATAGGTCGTTGGGAGTCATCGTGTTTTAAAGCGTATGTGCGGCCCCATTTGCTTTAAGGGTAGGACAAAGGGCTGTTCTGTTGGTACGTTTATTTGTTTGGTTCATCGTGGGGTGGAGTTTTAAGCCGGATGTTCTTATTTTGTTTTGTAGGTTCGGCGACCTGCTTGGCGTGGATCTTTGGCCATTCGTACGTCTACTGGGGTGCCTTGAGGGCTGACATACGGCGGAATGGTAGGCAGCTGGTTTTCTCCCCGGCTGTGTTAAGGGTCCGCTGGATTGGTTTGCGAGGCCTTCTGTGGGGGCGGGTGCTGCCTGAATTTCACGCCAATGTCGCGTTGGACCAGGTACCCGACGTTGTCGTGCTCCATGTGGGGGGGAACGATTTGGGAGTCCGCAGGTCCCGGGACGTTATTCGGGATATAAAGTTGGATGTGCTCCACTTACTGGCGGAATTCCCAGATTTGATTGTGGTATGGTCGGACGTAGTGGCCAGGAGGTGTTGGCGGTTTGCGCGGTCCGTCAACCGTATTAACAAGGCGCGGGCGAAGTTAAATAAAGAGGTGGGGCGCTTTGTCCGTCGCCAGGGTGGATTGGTGGTGCGTCATCAAGAGTTGGAGGCTGCTTCGCCTCAAAGGGCGGACGGGGTGCATCTGAATGACCTGGGGATTGATATGTGGGCCCTAGGGATTCAGAATGGTTTGGAATTGGCTCTCAAGGTGTGGCAGGACGCCCACAGGTGAGGTGTCACCGGTGGTCGTTGGTGGCAGTGTTTGATATTGGGATCCTGGGGGGCAATTCATGGCTAAGAGATGCGTTATATAGTGTGATACGCGTCTCTTGGAGGTAAATATGGTGGTTGCGGCTCCTGTAGGCTAAGAAGGCCTAGGGAGTTGAATACTTGGAAGTTTGTGGAACAGGTGTCCTTGGGTCGGTGAAATGCGGCCAAGGGCAAGGAAAGTCATAAGGAATTGGATGAGGGAATACAACGTGTTTGGGGTTGCCTCCCAGGATCTCTCGTAAAGGATAACAGCGGTTTTACAAGTTTAAATGATGATCTGTTATTTATTATGGTTGAAAAATGTGTATTATGTTAAAATAAAAGGTATGTTTTATGTAAAGTTAATAAAGGTAGCCGCTACGGCCATATTTTACCACTATAATGGCTGGTGTGTTATTTAGGGGAAGTTGGGAGGTTAAGTGGGAAGCCGGAAGGTGATTCTTCTATCCCATTAAGTCAGTTTAATCCACTTGCACTGTTTTATTTTTACATGTTTGATGACAAACAGCATGTCATACTTATTTGAATTAAAATTACCATATTGAAATCAGATCTAATGCTTTTTAAATTTTTCTTTGGTGTGTGTTGAAAAGGGGGTAGTCTTATACGGCGAGTATATCCCAAACTCTATATTTTCAGTGTAAAAGTTGGCGGTGGTCTTATACGCATAGTCGTCTTATACGCCGGCATATACGGTAGTTTATTTAAGCATATTAAGACATATCTGACATGTCACTTTATGTGGTAATAACTCTGGAATGCTTTTATTTATCCAAGCCATTTTGAGATTGTTTTCTCGTGACACATTGTACTTGAGTATAGTGATCAATTTGAGTCAATATGTTTTACCTTTTTTTTTTATTATAAAAAATTTGCAATTTTTAAAGTTTAAATTTATCTGCTTTTAAGGCAGATAGTGATACCTCATAAAATAGTTATTACTTTGCATTTCTCATATGTCTACTTTTAAATATCATTTTATTTTTTTTAGATGTTAGAAGGCTTAGAATTTTAGAAGCAATTCTTAAAAATTTTTAGAAAATTTCCAAATCCCACTTTTTTAAGGACCACTTCAGTTATTAAATCATTTTGTGGGGCTTACATAGTAGAAACCACCTATAAATTACCCCATTTTAGAAACTACACCCCTCAAGTTATCAAAAACGGATTTTACAAACTTTGCTAACTGTTTAAGTGTTCCACAAGAACATCTGTTTTTCCAGATTTTCCAGTTTAATCAATTTTTCCTGTAACACAGCAAGGGTAAACAGCTAAACGAACCTCAATATTTATAACCATGATTATTCAGGTTACAGAAACACTCCATATGTGGTCATCAACTGCTGTAAGGGCACACGCCAGGACATAGAAGGGAAAGTGCACCATATGATTTTTGGAGGGCAGATTTCACTGGGATAATTTTAAGTTGTCATGTCTCATTTGAAGACCCCTTGAGGCACCTCTACAGTAGAAACTCCCAAAAAGTAACCCTATTTTGGAATCTACAGGAGAAGGTGACAGTTTTATTGGTGATATTTTACATATGATTTTTGATCGCTCAATATTCTGCTTTTTGTATTTTTTTTTTTTACGGTATTCACTGTATTTACCTGACAAGATAGATCATGTGTTATTTTTATACAGCAGTTTGTTACCGACTCGACAATACCAAATATGTGTATTATTATTATTTTTTATTTTGTGTCTCCGATTTTTTTTAATTTTTCTGCTGATCGTCTTGTGTAGGGTCTTGTTTTTTGCAGGAAAAGTAGACGTTTTTATTGGTACTTTTATTGGCATGTTTGGCATTGTGCCTTGACAAAATGAATCTGCATCCAATCCGCAAAAAATGTGAATCAGATACGGAGCAAAAATATGGTCATGTGAATAGGGCCTTTGGTGCTCACGCTCACATGTGGCTTCTTAAAGGGCCATTGTGCACACCTGCAAATCCTTCCCTAGCCAATGGCTAAGGTTCTTTGGTATATAAGACAGCCTCCCCAACGGGATGGTGCCTAACCTTTGGGTTTTCTTGTGTCTAGTAACCAGTGAAGTTGTGATCTCTTGTCTAACTACACATGTACCGTACCTTGCCTATCTGCCGAGTCTGCTCCTTGCTGCCTGCCCTGACTTTGGATTTGCTATCTGGAATACGCATGTATTAATCCTGCCCTGACCTTGGACTGTGTTCAAACTACGCCTTAGTCTACTTTCACACCCGCGTTTTGGCTTTCCGTTTGTGAGATCCGTTCAGGGCTCTCACAAGCAGTCCAAAATGGATCATTTTGCATTCTAATGAATTCTTTGGAGACGGACACTAAAAACACAATCTGGCACAATAGAAAACGGATCAGTCCTCCATTGACTTTCAATAGAGTTTAAGACGGATCCGTCTTGGCTATGTTAAAGATAATAGAAACGGATCCATTTTGATAATACAAACATATGCAGACGGTCGTATTATCTGAATGGATCCGTTCATGACGCGAGTGTGAAAGTAGCCTTACTTGATCCCTTGGTGCTTCAGCTATTGTCAGGGTTCTTGCCTGCGTTATATCTGCATTATCCCCTACCTGTGTTACTGTGTGTTCTCCAGTGTTTACCTGCTCCACCCGTGTGTTCCAGTACCTCTAGCTTTCAGTGTCAAGTTCTGTTTACCTAGTTTGTCTGCATATGCTCCTGCCCAGTATTCAGCCTATTTGCCCTGCTTAAGTTTGCTTACCACTCTGTCTACAAGCTTCAACTTGTGTCCTCGTGATTCTGTAAGGCCAGGACGCCTAGTTACCAAAAGCCTGTCTAAGTGCCTGTTCACACATACCTGCGGTTTTGGTGTGTTTTCTGCATCCTGAGCTCCTGGTGTTTGCATGTACGGTCAGGTCCATAAATATTGGGACATCGACACAATTCTAAGATGTTTGGCTCTATACACCACCACAATGTATTTGAAATTAAACTAACTAGATGTGCTTTACCTGCAGACCGTCAGCTTTAATTTGAGGGTATTTACATCCAAATCAGATGAACGGTGTAAGAATTGCAACAGTTTGCAAATGTGCCTCCCACTTGTTAAGGGATCAAAAGTAATGGGACAGATAATAATAATCCTAAATCTAACTTTCACTTTTTAATACTTGGTTGCAAATCCTTTGCAGTCAATTACAGCCTGAAGTCTGGAACGCATAGACATCACCAGACGCTGGGTTTCATCCCTGGTGATGCTCTGCCAGGCCTCTACTGCAACTGTCTTCAGTTCCTGCTTGTTCTTGGGGCATTTTCCCTTCAGTTTTGTCTTCAGCAAGTGAAATACATGCTCAATCGGATTCAGGTCAGGTGATTGACTTGGCCATTGCATAACATTCCACTTCTTTCCCTTAAAAAACTCTTTGGTTGCTTTTGCAGTATGCTTTGGGTCATGAAGCATTTGGCTGAATATGAGCAGATAATATTGCCTGAAACACTTCAGAATTCATCCTGCTGCTTTTCCCAGCAGTCACATCATCAATAAATACTAGAGAACCAGTTCCATTGGCAGCCATACATACCCATGCCATGACACTACCACCACCATGCTTCGCTGATGAGGTGGTATGCTTAGGATCATGAGCAGTTCCTTTCCTTCTCCATACTCTTCTCTTCCCATCACTCTGGTACAAGTTGATCTTGGTCTCATCTGTCCATAGGATGTTGTTCCAGAACTGTGAAGTCTTTTTTAGATGTTGTTTGGCAACATCTCATCTGGCCTTCCTGTTTTTGAGGCCCACCAATGGTTTACATCTTGTGGTGAACCCTCTGTATTCACTCTGGTGAAGTCTTCTCTTGATTGTTGACTTTGACACACATACCTCCTGGAGAGTGTTCTTGATCTGGCCAACTGTTGTGAAGGGTGTTTTCTTCACCAGGGAAAGAATTCTTCGGTCATCCCCCACAGTTGTTTTCCATGGTCTTCTGAGGCTTTTGGTGTTGCTGAGCTCACCGGTGCGTTCCTTCTTTTTAAGAATGCTCCAAACAGTTGTTTTGGCCATGCCTAATGTTGCTATCTCTCTGATGGGTTTGTTTTGTTTTTTTCAGCCTAATGATGGCTTGCTTCACTGATAGTGACAGCTCTTTGGATCTCATCTTGAGAGTTGACAGCAACAGATTCCAAATGCAAATACCACACTTGAAATAAACTCCGGACCATTTATCTGCTCATTGTAATTGGGATAATGAGGGAATAAAACACACCTGGCAATGGAACAGCTGAGAAGCCAATTGTCCCATTACTTTTGGTCCCTTAACAAGTGGGAGGCACATATGCAAACTGTTGTAATTCCTACACCGTTCACCTGATTTGGATGTAAATGCCCTCAAATTAAAGCTGACAATCTGCAGTTAAAGCACATCTAGTTTGTTTAATTTCAAATCCATTGTGGTGGTGTATAGGGCCAAAAATCTTAGAATTGTGTTGATGTCCCAATATTTATGGACCTGACTGTAAGTCCCTGATCCCAGTGGGTCATCTGCCAACCACACCGGGGCTATCCCAGGAGGTAACGGCCCTTGCTTACCTGCAGTGAAGTTCAGATCCCTGTGCAAGGGTTAAAGGGTGAATACTGGAGAAGCACCAGGATGACACTCTTATTGTTAGCCCTAAGTCAAATTGGTTGGACTGATCCATAACACAAAGTAATCGGGGGAGAAGGGCCTTGGTAAGAGAGGAGACCAAGAACTGAATGGTCGCTCTGTCTGAGTTCCAAAGATCCTGTGTGCAGATGAGAGAAATTTCCAGAAGGTCAGCCATCACTGCAGCACTCCACCAATCAGGGCTTTATGGCAGAGTGTTCAGAAAGAAGCTTCTCCTCCATAAAAGCTGCATGGAAGCCTATCTGGAGTTTGCAAAAAGCATCTAAAGGACTCTTAGACTGTGAGAAACAAGATTCTCTAGTCTGATGAAAGCAAAATTTAATTTTGTGGCCAAAATGCTAAACATTATGTCTGAAGATGTCAGGCACTGGTTCACAGTGAAGCATTGAGGTGGCAGCATCATGCTCTGGGGATGTTATTCAGTGGTTGGGACAGGGAGACTAGTCAGAGTTGAGGGAAAGGTGAAAGTCGTAAAGGACAGAGAGTTTTATCATGAAAACCTGATTGGAGTGCTCTGGACCTCAGACTGGGCTGAAGGTTCACCTTCTAACAAGAGAATGACCCTAAGCAAACAACTGCACAAAAAATGACAGAAAATCCCCAAATCCAGATGTGCAAACCTTGTGGCATCATACCCAAGAAGACTGGAAGCTGTAATCGCTGCCAAAGGTCCTTCAACTAAGTACAGAAGTAAAAGGTCTGAATACTTATGTCAATGCAAGATTTTAGTTTTTCCTTTTCAATAAATTACTAAAGATTTCTAACATTCTGTTTTCACTTTGTTAGGCTACTTTCACACTAGCGTTCGGGTTTCCGTTCGTGAGCTCCGTTTGAAGGAACTCACGAGCGGACCCGAACGCAGCCGTCCAGCCCTGATGCAGTCTGAATGGAGGCGGATCCGCTCAGACTGCATCAGTCTGGCGGCGTTCAGCCTCCGCTCCGCTCGCCTCCGCACGGACAGGCGGACAGCTGAACGCTGCTTGCAGCGTTCGGGTGTCCGCCTGGCCGTTCGGAGGCGTGCGGATCCGTGCGGATCCGTCCAGACTTTCAATGTAAGTCAATGGGGACGGATCCGTTTGAAGATGCCACAATGTGTCTCAATCTTCAAGCGGATCCGTCCCCCATTGACTTTACATTGAAAGTCTGGACGGATCCGTCCCAGGCTATTTTCACACTTAGCTTTTTTTTGCTAATATAATGCAGACGGATCCGTTCTGAACGGAGCCTCCGTCTGCATTATTATGAGCGGATCCGTTCAGAACGGATCCGCCCGAACGCTAGTGTGAAAGTAGCCTTATTTTGGGGTACAAAGTGCATAACGATGGGGGGAAAAAGATTTTTTTATTTTTTTTAGCACAAGGCTGCAACATAACAAAATGTAGAAAAAGTGAAAGGGTCTGAAGACTTTCCAAATGCTATGTATGTATGTATGTATCTATCTATCTATCTATCTAGCATCTATCTACACTTTGTAAAGAAAAGTATGAGGGTGCCTATGTATTACACCAAAAGGAGCTTTACATCCTATTCTAAAGCAATGGCCACTAACATGAATAAAATGAATAAAACAACTTTCCCTCTTCTAGGGCAAATTTCTACAGAATGTTGGATTGTGTCTGTAGGACTTTTTACCCATTTATCCAGAACAATATTTGTGAGGTCAGACACTGATGTTGTAGGAGAGGGTCTGGTTCACAATCACTGTTCTAGTTCATCCCAAAGGTGTTCGATGCAGTTGAGGTCAGGACTCAGTGGAGGCTAGTCAAGTTCATTGAAACCAACTCTACCAACCACGCAGTGGCATAACTAGAACTGACAGGGTCCCACAGCAACTCTCCCTACCTCCCCCCAGCAACTTCTTTACAACCCCCTCCTCCCGTGCAACCCCCACTCCTGCGGCTAGTCAAGATCACTCTCTTAGGTCAGGCCCGGAAGCCACTCTGTCCGTTTTGCACCCATATATACTGTATGTCATGTCTTTGTATATAATGTTATTGTACAATACAGGGCACTGATAATAAAATATTTTAGTCCTCCTCTTGGGCGGGCCACTTCTGAGTTCAGGCCCCATAGCAGACGCTTCCCCTGCTTCTATTATAGCTACACCCCAAACTCGTCCATCAGAACATGTGATTCCTCACTGCACAGAAAACACTTCCACTGCTCCAGGGTCCAGTGGTCGCATGCTTTACACCACTCCATCCAACACTTTGCGGTTGGTAATGTAAGGTTTGCATGCAGCTGCTCAACCATGGAACCCCATGCCATGAATTTCCCAGCACCCAGTTTTTGCACTGATGTTAATGTCAGAGGAGGTTTGGATTCTGCAGGTATTGGGTCAGCAGAGCGTTGGTGACTTTTATGCACTATGCTCCCCAGCACTCGGTGAACCCGTTCTGTAACTTTATGTGGTCTCCACTTCATGGCCGAAATGCTGTGGTTCCTAAACACTTCCACTTTGTAATAAAAACACTCACAGTCGACGGTGGACTATCTAGGAGGGAAGAAATTTCATGTGCTGATTTGGAGTAGTGGTGCCATCCTATTACAGGACCACGCTGGAGTGCAGTGAGCTCTTTAGAATGCCCCATTCTTTCACAAATGTTTGTAAAGGCAGACTGCAAGGCTAGAGGATGGACATTATACACCTGTGGCTATGGGACAGAATGAAACACCTGAATGTAATGCTTAGAAGGTGTACAGTCTGTATCTGTCCGTCCATCCATCTACCTAATCTATCCTCACATCTCCCTAGGTTCCTCTTTACTCGTTTTCAGTTCTGTTGCTCCAGTAATGGGTTATGAATAAGCATTCGCTTTCTTTCTATACTCCATTAGAGTAATGCATGTATAATAATTACTCCACAATAAACCCATAGAAAGTAACAATGCAGCGCTCTCTCTCTCTATGCATGCTCTACTTGTGCAGTCTGTAGATTAGCAATTTTGTAAGGAAAACCGTGGGAAATATAATCAGTGCGATACTTCCATTTCTGTCAATGACTGTCCTTTATAATTACCTTCTAATTAGCATGTCATTTGGATGCCTCATCCCCTTACTTTCATATGTTTTTCTCTCGCTTGCAAATTCTGAAACCACAGGATCAAGTCTACTGGGAAATGTAGAAAGAGCAAAGAAATAATATATTCCCCAGAAAGTCTTTTCGAGTCCCTGCGGTAAATTACAGTGATGTAAGTATATACCGTATAATGAGTCAAATGGAAAGTAAATCATTTTGTATAGACTGAACCTTCTCATCTCACCGTCAGCTAAGGCTGCTGGCACCTGCCATATAGACTACAATACCAAACATCCGACATATCATGGACTCGGATTAGTTTTCTTTTGTAAAGTCTCTCTAAATGCCTTATGTGGTTTCTGGGGCTACAGATGTGCAGTCTTTGCACTCCCTCCATGTGTTTTGTAACTGTAAAGATTTAGGTTCCTTGCATTCACTGTTACAGTATGGTTTCCACATTGTAGCAGTTTGTGGTGGTTTTTCTCCATGATAACTTTTTGCTATTCTTAGAAATATGTCATCTATTACCTTTCACTATGGGTGACCAATATAAGATGCATATGGTCAGAGGTGTAACTTGAAACTTCTAGGCCCCCACCTACCATGTGTCATAATGGTGTTGTCTTATGAGACTGAGAGGCTTTTGGGCCCCTCTTTAGGTGACTCTGACCTTTGCAACCCCTGACAATCATCATTTGGAAATGAGACATCACCCAAGTAAAAGAAGAACTTACAATTCTACAATTATTAAATGTGTTGTGCCGCCATTAAATGTTATGTAATTTAGCTTCTGTTACCAATGCTCCAGTATAGAGATATTCTCTCTACTTCATCAGGTGGTCGCACATGCTCAGTTCCATTTTAAAATTGCCTCCAGCTTGTGTTAGAAGATGTGGCGGCTACAGGGAGAGAGTTGCAGCAGAACGGCGATGCGGCCTGAGAAAGGAACACTCCCTTTGGGCTGTCAGCCTGAACAGAATCTAGTAGATCCATGTGGATTCATGTGAGGTACAGGGCTGGTTCTAGGCTGGTCTTTGAGGTTCTTGTCAATATAAAAAGATGTAATTTTGTGATGTCTGGCTTCTCTAGTCAGGTTCTTATGTATCATGGTCATGAGTATACTATGGTGATAGCAATAGTCTATGCTTTGGACTGCCTTCTCGTTTTAAAGGTGTTGTCTGGCCCATTTCCAAATCCCATATTACAGAAGTATGTGTCAATAGAAGGGGAGATATTTAATTCGGGACCTCTGTCAATAAGCTAAAATGGAGAAAAGCTACAAAAAGTGTCTCTATCTGTGAAGTACCATGCGTTACACAGTCCAATGTTACTGATCAGCACCAGGAAACACTTCATTTCCCCAGTGATGGCGCTGAGGGAGCACTGAACACTTGCTACAACGTTCTCCAAGCAGATTAAAGCTGATCACTATGGGTCTTCGGAGTGGGTCACCCTGTGATCAACTTATATTCGGGGGAATTATGTTAAGAGTTTCTTAAAATCAAACAATTCCTGTAAGCGCACAAATCCTCTGATTCCTTAAAAGGCTAGCAGCTCCAAAGTAACCAGAAACATGGGAATGACCTGTGTAGGCATCCTCTCTCATAAAATCCTGTTCAGTACTGCATTTTAGCAATTCTTTAAGTTCCTTTGAGTTACAAATGGATGTTTCTGTTCTGATGTTGAGGAATCTTCCTGTAGGATCATGACATGTTTCTTAGCGACTTTTGTCCCTTAGAGAAAGCACTCTTGAAATCTAACCAAATAACGTAATGCCTATCATTTTAGCTTTACATCAACATATCTGGAATACTCTTTCTTTTCTGACCCCAGAACAGACGGAGATTTCACTCAGTTTTGGCTCTCTTACAAGGACATGACAAAGAGCTCATTGATTAAAATGGCATATGGTATTAAAATACATTTTTGGGGGCGTGTTGGAAAGAATAGACGCTAAAGAACAAGATGAATGTAAGCGACCATTGTATGTCCATGTACAGATACCATAAGGCCCCTTTCACACGGGCGAGTATTCCGCGCGGATGAGATGCGTGAGTTGAACGCATTGCACCCGCACTGAATCCTGACCCATTAATTTCTACGGAGCTGTGCACATGAGCGGTGATTTGCACGCATCAGTTGTGCGTTGCGTGAAAATCGCAGCATGTTCTATATTCCGTGTTTTTTAGGCCCCATAGAAGTGAATGGGGTTGCGTGAAAATCGCAAGCATCCGCAAGCAAGTGCGGATGCGGTGCGATTTTCACGCACTGTTGCTAGGAGATAATCGGGATTGAGACCCGATCATTATTATTTTCCCTTATAACATGGTTATAAGGGAAAATAATAGCATTCTGAATACAGAATACATAGTACAATAGCGCTGGAGGGGTTAAAAAATAATAATAATTTTTTAACTCACCTTAATCCACTTGTTCGTGCAGCCGGCATCTCTTCTGTCTTGTTCTGTGAGGAATAGGACCTTTGATGACGTCACTACGCTACCATGGATCATGTGACGGACCATGTGATGAGCGTACTTACGTCATCAAAGGTCCTATTCCTCACAGAAGACAGAAGAGATGCCGGCTGCATGAACAAGTGGATTAAGGTGAGTTATATTATTTTATTTTTTTTGTAACCATGTTATAAGGGAAAATAATAATGATCGGTTCCCCATCCCGATCGTCTCCGAGCAATCGTGCATGAAAATCGCACCGCATCCACACTTGCTTGCGGATGCTTGCGATTTTCATGCAGCCCATTCACTTCTATGGGGCCTGCGTTGCGTGAAAAACACACAAAATAGAGCTTGCTGCGATTTTCACGCAACGCACAAGTGATGCGTGAAAATCACCGCTCATGTGCACAGCCCCATAGAAATAAATGGGTCCGTATTCAGTGCAGGTGCTATGCGTTCAGCTCACGCATTGCACCCGCACGGAAATCTCACCCGTGTGAAAGGTGCCTAACAGTGGCCAAGAACACCTGAGATGCCTTTTTGGGGTACTATTTGTTCTTATAGAAGGCACTGGGTATTTATGAAGAGTATAGTAACCTAGTTAATGTTCCTCTGGGTTTCTGGGAAAAGTACATGAAAATTAGCAGAGCTTACATCTACTGGCATCAGGCAGGCTTAGGAATCCCAGAGGGGCATTACCTGGCCTGGCACACTAGGAGCTCTCTATAATGAGAAAGAATACCCTCAGACAATGCACATATATTGGCTAAAAACCCACAGTGGCATAATAGTCTCTCTCCTTTTTTCACATTTTGTTATATTGCGGTCTTGTGTTAAAATAAAAATGAATTCAAAAATTTCCCCATCCAATACCCCATGAGAGTGAAAACATAATGTTAGAAATATTTAGCTAATTTATTAAAAAGGAAAAACTAAAATCTTGCATCCACATTAAGTATTCAGATGTCATGCCCTGCTCAGATTATGTGCGGAGGTCTGCCAGGTTAGCAGCACGTGTGTAGTTTTTATTTTTTGTTTTGGAGTTGAGCTGTATCCGCCTCCCTTCAGGTGCTCTGGGTGGGGTTGTTTGTAGGAGTTTATATCACGCCTCTTCCCAGTGTTCCGTGCGGGTTATAGAGGAAGGAAGGAAGTAAGGGCCATTTCTGCTCTGTGACAAGATAAGTTGATTTTGGTTTTCTTTTGGGTGTTCTGTCTAGGCTGTTAAGGAGACGCCTGCCTCCTCCAGGTTCTGAGGAAGCAGGCTGTCTTTTTTCCCCTGTCACCATCTTAGGGATTTGAGGGTATCTTCAGCCTTAGGCACGGGGGCACGTTTATTCCCACCTTCAGGGTCTGAACGTGGGCACAATAGTCTAGGGAGAGCTGGTAGGGATTTGTTAGGTGACCTTTTTTCCCCAGCTTCTGGCCTAGACACTTGTTTGTGGTTTTCTGTGGTATCTTGTATCCTGTCCAGCGTGACATTATAACCCGCCAAAACCTAGACTGCCATTTCTCAGCAGCTTTGAGATGGAGTCAATTGATTCGTTGGTTGATCGCATGCAGGAGTTAACTTGGGAGGTAGCTGACATCCGCAATGCAGTTTCATTTAGTCAGAATTTTCTGCTTCATGGCTCTGCTGGTGGGAGTCAGTCCAGCCTTGAACCTAAGGTTGCTCTCCCTGATCGGTTTTCTGGGGGTGTGGATGATTTTATCCGCTTTAAAGAGTCATGCAAGCTGTATTTTCAGCTGCGTCCGTCTTCATCTGGTGATGAGAGTCAGAGAGTAGGGATAATCATTTCCCTGCTTAAAGGGGACACGCAGTCCTGGGCCTTTTCTCTGCCGGCCGGTCGGTGGATGAATTTTTTAAAAGGATTAATTTATGATGACCCAGATCGGGTCTCGATGGCAGAATCTAAGTTGCGTACTTTATCACAAGGAGAACATTCTGCAGAGGTGTATTGTGTTGAGTTTAGGAGATGGGCTACAGAGTCTGGGTGGAATGACCCTGTGCTTCGTAGTCAGTTTTGTCAGGGGTTGTTTGAGAGATTAAAAGATGCCCCCGCTTTTCATGAGTACCCGGATACATTGGAGAATGCTATGTCTTTGGCTGTACGGTTAGATAGACGCATTAGAGAGAGGTGTAAGATCCCCCCAACGCGAGGGATCCCTTCTGTGATTGGTTTCGTCCCACCAGTTCCCCAGAGTATAATGACATATAATCCTGGGGTAGGGGAAGAACCCATGCAGCTAGGTCAGGTGTTGTTCCGTTCTGGTAATAGGAACTTTAGGAGATTGCATAAGCTACAGTCCTGATCAAAAGTTTAAGACCACTTGAAAAATTTAATGAAAACAATGAATAAACTGAAACAGGCTGTGAGAGACCCTGCGTATGCAGTTCAACAACCCGACCACGTTAAAAAAAGGGAGATTTTCTTGCCTTTGCCATCACAACGTGTGACTACCTGACAGAAAATGACAATGAATCCACATCTTTGCACAGATTTGGCCTTTTAAATGCATGTGGTCCTAAAATTTTGATCAGCGGAAAAACAGCCTGTTTCAGTTTTTTTCGTTGTTTTCATTAAATTGAATGCTCAAAAAATGTTTTGTCTCACTCCCATTTCTTCTTGTTGCATGTTGAAGCTCTACTTGGAACCTTGTTAAGATCCAGCTATGCTAAATATAATTTTTTAATTTTTTTTTTCAAGTGGTCTTAAACTTTTGATCAGTACTGTATGTAATTACTGTGGAGAAAGTGGTCATTTTGTTTATGCTTGTCCTTTTGTTAAATCATGTGTTGATGATAAAGAACCACAAAGAGGTTTACATAAGGAAAAAAATAATAATTCTTGACTCTTGGTAGTGTGAATGGGCTGCCGGAGCAAGCAAGTATGCAATCTCCCTGCAATACTCGTTTTCTCCTTCCAGCTATGGTGGCGCTAGTCTCAAGAAAATGTAATTTTGAAGTATTCCTTGATTGTGGTGCTGGGGTAAACCTTATTGATTATCTTTTTCTTCAAAATCTGGGCCTAAGTACTTGCACCTTAGAAAGAGAGATTCCGGTGTTTGCTATCGATTCTTCCCCTCTCTCTTAAAGGAGTCTCACTCATATTGCTCATGGTATTCAGTTAAGGGTGGGTGATTCACATGTTGAGATCATTTCTTGTTTTGTCATGAAGGACTTGCCCGCTCCTATGGTCTTAGGGTTACCGTGGTTGATAAAACATAACCCTACTATAGATTGGCAGGCAAGGTAGATCATTGGTTGGAGTGAATTTTGTTCGGACAATTGTCTTAGTGCCTCTCTCTCTGGGGTGTCTACTATGGTTTTACCGCAGTATCTCTCAGATTTTGCGGATGTATTTGCGGAGGGTGGGGCTCAGGAATTGCCTCCTCATCGTGAATATGATTGCCCGGTTAATCTCATCCCAGGGGCTAAGTTGTAGCAGGGTTTGCACTCCCGCTGTTAACTCAAATCTCTTAACTCATTTCATTATCTTGAGACAAAAGCCATTGAAAAGCAATTGAAGGTGTTTGCTTAGATTAGATAACCAAACTCAGAAATCTCAGAAAAAAGGAGTGCTTACCATGCTACATCCGTGACTGGTCTGGATCTGTGTGTGGGTGATCTGGTGTGGTTATCTACAAAAAATATTAAACTGAAAGTACCATCTTGGAAACTGGGTCCAAGGTTTATTGGACCTTACAAAATATCTGCGGTGATCAATCCAGTAGCGTTTCGTCTGGATCTTCCCAGATCTGGAGGATCCATGATGTGTTCTACAGGTCTTTACTTAAGAAATATGTGAAACCGGTGGAACGATCGCCATTGCCTCCTCCCCCTGTTCTGATTGATGGAAATTTTGAGTTTGAGATATCTAGGGTTCTCGACTCACGTGTTCTTCGGGGTTCCCTTCAGTACCTGGCACACTGGAGGGGATACGGCCCTGAGGAGAGGATGTGGGTTCCGGCTGTGGATGTTAATGCCAGCCGATTGGTGAGGGCTTTTCACAGATCCCACCCGGATGAAGTTGGGCCGGGGTGTCCGGAGGTCACCCGTAGAAGGGGGGGTACTGTCATGCCCTGCTCATATTATGTGCGGAGGTCTGCCAGGTTAGCAGCACGTGTGTAGTTTTTTGTTTTTGTTTTGGTGTTGAGCTGTATCCACCTCCCTTCAGGTTCTCTGGGTGGGGTCATTTGTAGGAGTTTAAATCACGCCTCTTCCCAGTGTTCCGTGCGGGTTATAACTTCAGTCTTGCTCTGTGGAAGGACGGAAGGATTTGCCATTTTTGCTCTGTGACAAGATAAGTTGATTTTGGTTTTCTTTTGGGTGTTCTGTCTAGGCTGTTAGGGAGACGCCTGCCTCCTCCAGGTCCTGAGGAAGCAGGCTGTCTTTTCCCCTGTCACCATCTTAGGGATTTTAGGGTATCTTCAGCCTTAGGCACGGGGGCACGTTTATTCCCACCTTCAGGGTCCGAACATGGGCACAGTAGTCTAGGGAGAGCTGCTAGGGATTTTGTTAGGAGGTGACCTTTTTTCCCCAGCTTATGGCCTAGACATTTGTTTGTGGTTTTCTGTGGTATCTTGTAGCCTGTCCAGCGTGACATCAGACTGTTTACTCAGGACTTAGTTGAAAGGGTAACTGTCCTTTTTTATTTTATTTGCTAGTTTATTAGAGTTAGAGATCTGTAATTACCTTATATTAACAGCTTCCATTAATGTCCACTGCTCCCTTAAAAGACCATTGCTAGGGCCTGTCTGTCTTCCTTTTAGTATAAACAGAAGGGAGAGGGGCGGTCCTTCACACTGCATGCCTGCATTAGGCTTCAGAGTGAGGAGGCGTGTCTCTCAGTAATCCAATCTGATTGGCTGGCAGGGAGCTGCTGGCTACAGCATGTTTGTATGTGACCTGAGGGAATACAGTTTTGGCCTCGGAGAACTGGCAGAGGAGCCATCTTGAGAAGGTCCTCATATTGTAAATGTTTAAACAGCCGTAACCAAGGGAAAAACTCAAGAAAAACGGTGGTATGTGAAGAAACTAAAGATTGCTTTATGCATAATGCTGCTGCAGCAGTAACATATGCTAAAATAGATTTAAAAAAAAAAATGAAAACATGATAGTTACCCTTAAAGCTCCTTTGGTACTGATTGCAGCTTCCTGACTTCTTGGGTATGATGCCACAAGGTTTGCGCATGTGGATTTGGGGATTTTTTGCCATTCTTCTCTGCAGATTCTCTCAAACTCTGTCAGGCTGGATGAAGAACGTCGGTGGAAAGCCATTTTCAGGTCCCTCTACAGATGTTTGATTGGGTTTGAGTCAAGTCTGTGGCTAGGCCACTCCAGGACAATTACATACTGTAGTTATCCCTAAGCCACTCCTGTGTGCTCTTGGCTGTGTAATTAGGGTCATTGTCTTGTTGGAAGCTGAAACTTCAGCCAATTTCGAGGTCCAGAGCTTTCTAGATCAGGTTTTCATTAAGGCTACTTTCACACTGCCGTTTGGTGCGGATCTGTCATGGATCTGCACAGACGGCTCCGCACCGATAATACAACCGCATGCATCAGTTTAGAACAGATCCGTTTGTATTATCTTTAACATTGCCAAAACAAATCCGTCTTGAACACCATTGAAAGTCAATGGGGGACGGATCCGTTTTCTATTGTGCCAGATTGTGTCAGTGAAAACGGATCTGTCCCCATTGACTTACATTGTGTGTCAGAACGGATCCGTTTGGCTCAGTTTCGTCAGACAGACACCAAAGCGGAATGGAGGCGGAACGGAGCCAAACTGATGCTTTCTGAGCGGATCCTTTTCCATGCATTAGGGCAAAACGGATCCATTTTGGACAGCTTGTGAGAGCCCTGAAACGGATCTCACAAACGGAAACCAAAACGGCAGTGTGAAAGTAGCTTAACAATATCTCTGTACTTTGCTCCATTCAGCTTTCCCTTAACTCTCACCAGTATCCCTGTCCCAGCGGCTGACAAAAACCCCCACACCATGATGCTACCACCACCTTGCTTCAGTGTAGGTAAAAACAAACAAGGACTACAAGTAGCAGCACACTGCTTTATGCACAAAGGCACATACAAACATTGAAAACATGAATAACTATATGTCGGGCCATCTATCACAGCACCTACACTAACAGTCTTGCCACTCCTGGGAGTTTGGTCTACAAATTTCAGGGATATGTAGAATCCAGCACCAGGCAGATGGGCAGGAGTGCACAGTTTAAATAGGGGAAGCCACTCCCAAAATATACAATACAAAAGAAAGTTACAAAAGCACCTCCAAACTATCCATAAAGGGAGTTCAGGTGCACGCTACCGTGGCTGCAATGCAAAAACAAACAAGGACTACAAGGAGCAGCACACCGCTTTCTGCACAAAGGCACATGCAAACATTGAAAACATGGATAAATGTAAACTGCATAGCAAAGGATGAACACTCATTTCTAGTGCTGAGCAAAGCGAAGCATTTGAAGCGGAATTTGGTCTGAAGGTTAGGGAAACTTGAATTTGCAATGAATCCGAATGTCCTCGCGCTTCAGGTTAATGAATCAGGTTTTCCTAAAATAGTGGCTGCATGTGTTAGAAAGTGAAACTAAGAGCAGAGGAGATAAGCACGGGAATGCGAGATCACCCATAATGCCGTGCAGCCAGCCAGTCCGCAGATAGCCATCTCCTGTGATGTCACAGCCCTCATCCCGCGTGGTCTCCGCCATTGTCCTGTGAGCCGAGCATAGGGAGAGACGTGGCAAGCGCTCATGCGGTAGGGACAGTGTTGCTGAAAATGATTAATAAAAGAATACTTGAGAGCGCAGGGAGACTTATGCTGCGTCAGTTTTATTTATGTATTCCTACATTTCCTTATTCCTACATCAGCCGTAAACTAAGATATGTAATTCAATACCAATAAGATGGACGCCTTTATTATTCCAGTGCCAGCGTGCCAACCAATACCATCCAGTCTGCACTCTTTAGGGGGCCAGGTCTTAATGATGACCATCCTCATCTTATGTTGGCTTTACTTCTTCCAAATCATCCCTCAAGTCTTGATGGTGAAGTATTGGAAAAAGCAGCTCTCACCTGTTTCCTGCTGTGCAGCCCTGGGTTTAGTCCAGAAACACACTTTCAAGTCCAGCTCTAATCAAAAGCAGGGGAACTTTATTTCAGCGGTTTAAAAACGAAATGAAGTATTGTTAGGGTCTATTCACACGTCCGTTGTTTCTTTCCTGATCTGTTCCGTTTTTTGCTGAACAGATCCGGACCAGATCTGGACCCATTCATTTCAATGGGTCCTGAAAAAAAAACTGACATTGTGCTGTCCGATTTTTTTCAGGACCCATTGAAAATGAATGGGTCTAGATCTGGTCCAGATCTGTTCAGCAAAAAACGGAACAGATCAGGAAAGAAAGAACGGACGTGTGAATGGACCCTAGCGCATTTCAGACCACCTCTATTCTGGGTCCTTCATCATGACATACTAAACATTCAATGAATGCACTGTATATGCTCACCCACCACCTGGTCCCGCAATCAACAGGTCACATGGTTGGAGCAGAATGTGCAATCAAAAACACACACATGTGCACACATATAAAATAATGATTTCACAAAATAAAATCACATTATAGCCTCAAAAAGAAACATTTCAAAAATTAAAAAAAGAAATAAAAAATAAATATATCAGAAAATGTTTTCACTAATATTGCAGTATTAGATCATGTTTCTTATTGAGACCAGCTGGATGACAGGTTGCTAGCTGGAACATCCAATATGCCTCCCTATTCAATAGCTTTCTGTTATAATCCCTCTCTTGCGGACATTGTGACTCTTTCTATGCCCTGTGCACTAAGTCCAGACGTATTCCCACCATGCACAACCGCAAAGTGTTAATTCGGTCAGTGTTAATTTTCTGGATTTGTGTCTGAGGGGGGATGCGGTCACATCAACAATCTGCACTTCCACTCACAGGAAGGAATTGTCAGGTAACACGATTCTACATGCCTCTTCGTGTCATCCACCTCATGTTGTACATAACATTCCAAAAGGTGAATTTATTCATGCGAGACGCAACTGTTTAGATGTGGATACTTTCACCCCCCCCCCCCACATATTCTTTATTCGTTTTGTAGTAATAACACAAGAGAGCAACAAAGTAGTGGGCGCAGCCACTGTGAGACATGTCCCACGGCACCCGCATACCGTATTTTTCGCCCCATAAGACGCACTTTTTCTTCCCCCAAAATGGGGGAGAAATGCCCCTGCGTCTTATGGGGCGAATGCGTGCAGTTTTACATCGCTGGCAGCGATGTATCAGTGAGCGGGGACTCGGGGAGGGACTGGGGGGAGGGTCTGGGGGCTGGCAATAGCGGCGGGGCGGTGCAGTCAGTGTAGTATAGCACCGCCCCGCCGCTCCAGTATACTAATATAAGATGTAATTTTCAAATAATAGTTATTAAACTTGCCCCCTTAGTCCTATTACTAACTTACATCCTAATCGCCGCAGTAGAATTCAGGCCGGGCGGGCGGCAGCGTAACTCTTGTCACGTGCCTGCGCCGCCTACTTTATGAATGAAGCAGGCGGCGCAGGCAAGTGACGTCAGTAAGAGACGCGCCGGCCGCCCGTCCTGCCTGCCTGCACTACAGCAGCGATTCGGATGTAAGGTAGAATAGGACTGAGGGGGCATGTTTAATAAATATAAATTGAATATAACATCTTATTTTAGTATACTGGCGGCGGGGGCGATCTGTGGATGGCACAGTTATGGGTTGGGGGGGGGGTCTGTGGATGGCACAGTTATGGGCTGGGGGGGGTCTGTGGATGGCACTGTTATGGGCTGGGGGGGGGGGGTCTGTGGATGGCACATATATAACAGTGCCACCCACAGATCCCCCCCCAGCCCATAACAGTGCCATCCACAGATTCCCCCCCCCCCTGTAACAATGCCATCCACAGATCCCCCTGTAATAGTGCAAGCCACATATGCCCCCATAACAGTGTCCGTCATCCACAGATCCCCCCATAACAGTGTCCGTCATCCACAGATCCCCCCCATAACAGTGTCCGTCATCCACAGATCCCCCATAACAGTGTCCGTCATCCACAGATCCCCCCATAACAGTGTCAGTCATCCACAGATCCCCCCATAACAGTGTCAGTCATCCACAGATCCCCCATAACAGTGTCCGTCATCCACAGATCCCCCATAACAGTGTCCGTCCTCCACAGATCCCCCATAACAGTGTCCGTCATCCACAGATCCCCCATAACAGTGTCCGTCATCCACAGATCCCCCACATAACAGTGTCAGTCATCCACAGATCCCCCCCATAACAGTGTCCGTCATCCACAGATCCCCCCATAACAGTGTCCGTCATCCACAGATCCCCCCATAACAGTGTCCGTCATCCACAGATCCCCCCATAACAGTGTCCGTCATCCACAGATGGGATGTTGGAAGATTTCCAGTTCTTTGCAATCAAGAGTTTAGCTGTAAGTAAAATATGACATACAAGTAGCCGAACGGGACGGGAGATTTTGTCTATCTCTAAAGAGAGTAGAGTCACACTCGGGGTCAGTTAAGTTTTGGAGGCCGTCACATCTGACAATAGTTTTTCCACTGATGTCCAGTAATCGCGTATTAGTGAACAATCCCAAAATATGTGAAGCAGGTCGCCGGGTGTTTTTAGGCACCGCCAGCACGAGTTCTCTACATTAGGGAAAAATCTGTTAAGTTTAGCCGGCGTAAAATACCATCTCGTTATCATTTTGTGATAACATTCTAAAAGGTTGGAGCAAGCTGTGGACTGAGAAGTGTTCTTTATCGCCTCCTGCCATTGAGTGGGGGTATATGATAATTGGAGATCTTTTTCCCAATTAAGTAGATGAGCTTTCTTTTCAAGGAGAAGGTCTCCAGTAACGTTTTTTTAAAAACATACTGGTGGGGATCTGTGAGTCACCCGGCGAGACTGATAAATAGTTATAAAAGGCGACCGGAAGTAATACATCTTTTTTAGGGAATTGTCTAAAAAAATTAACTATTCTAATATATTGGAAATAACACAAGTCAGGGATATCATAAGTCAGTGATGGCTAACCTTGGCACTCCAGCTGTGGTAAAACTACAACTCCCAAGATGCCCTTCTTGCTTGGCTGCTCTCATAACTCTATAGAAATAAATGGAGCATGCTGGGAGTCGTAGTTTCACCACAGCTGGAGTGCCAAGGTTAGCCATCACTGTCATAAGTTGATTGCAAAGAAGGGAATGTTTCACTACTTTGTCGTCATAAAAATCACTCAGAACTCGCATTCCAGCCCTGCTCCATATTTTTATTGAGATATCTGGAATGTAGTACTGTTATACTTCCAAAGGAACTTGGACCTTTTTCATCGGGGTATTAGGACTAGATACTTTCATTTTTGAGTCTGATAAAATAATCGATAGGCTCTAGTTAGTAGATCATATTCAAGTCGACATATGTTAAAACGTAGACAATGTGTGTCTGACATGAATAGGAAAATTGTAGGCAAGAACACCAATAATATGCATATTGTCACCCCACCTAACCAGCCAAACCCCATACTGGCAACAGCCCCTGCTTAAAGATGCATGAAAGGTGCCACACTGCCATTAACAATGAAGGACTATACAGTGCGGTCTTCTTTATTACATGTAAGGCGGCTGCGCAGCATTTTTTTTTAAACTTTGCTCATTTCTACTTATTTCCATACAAACTTTTGGTTTTACCTTTTTTAATAAAATTGCAAAAATGCCAAAAATCTTGTTTTCACTTTCTCATGATGGGGTATTGAGTGCCGAATGATGGGGGAAACCAGATTTTTATTTTTGTTTTAGCACAAGACCGCAACATACCAAAATGTGAAAAAAAAGTGAAAGGGTGTGAGAACTTTCCGAATGTACTGTATGTTTAGGAGTTATCTAGATAGCATTGCTAGCTTTGTGATCCGAACTCCATTTCCTTTTTTTAATGCTCTTCTTTCATCAACCTGAAATGTTTTTAATATTAATAATATGAATTACACAATCTCCAGGACATTGAATAGCAGTGGGTGGACGTTTGAATATCTTCTCTAGCAGATAGTGCCCACGCTGCTTCTCATAACTTATCTTTTAAGAGATCTTACCAAGCAAACACGTATCTTATTGAGAGTAACAGATGCAGGAAACTCAAAGTTAGGATAACATTTTGTTCAAAGACTGTGAATTCCTTCATTTCATTTAGAAGGTTTTCCTTACAAAGCAGGGACCTAAGATCAAAATTACAGACAAACAGAACGCAGGGATCAAAAGATTGTGTTGTCAGGGTAATAAATGACTGCGGCACAATAGTATTAAACCAGACACACACATATAAGCCTTAAAGGGACTTTTATCAGAAAGCCACCTTCATGTTTCATGTTTTCATGTTTTTACAGAATTTTAAGTGATTTTTCCATGCATTTTTAAAAAATCCTGAAATCCTATAGTTTTTAATCTGACCACTGAGTCTAACTGTAGTCATACACTTCCTGTTCTGTACAGATCATTTTTTAGCAGTCATTTCATTATCATTACAGACAGGATTACAACAAGAGGTATCATCTATATATAGATAAATCAGGATTGGAAACGCACCACCCCCTCAGGGCCCTATCGCATCCCAGGTTTGATGAAATGCCGAGTGGTGTGGAGTGGCCCTTAAAGGATAACTGTCACACTTAGACCCTAATTTCAATTTTCATATATGTAGTTACTAATAACATGATATTCCAGAATCAGTTACTATTAGACTGACTTACCCCATATTTAATAAGATTCAGCCCTTAGCAACCAGTCTGCATAAAACTGTAATTTCACTATTCGGTTAAGATGGCCGCCACTGCCCTCACCCTGAGGCTAATCCCGCCTGCCCTCACTAGCCAGTAACCAGAGCCCTCCAAAAGTGTCAGTAACCAGAGCCCTCCCCCTAAAGGGTTAATCTCCTGCAGCACAAAGGGGTCCTCTTACCACATGTTGCCTTCATGTATACACCGAGCAGACGGCAGATCTCCCTTCCCTGTTGTGCGCTGCTTCGGCTCTGCATTGTCCCAGTCTGCTGAGTGAGGGAGCGTCTGCCAAGCGCAGGGACAGGGAGAAGTGCACACAGCCCAGGCACTGTTATCAGCTGCTGGGCAGGACCTGGCTTTAATCATTTACTTACAGTCCCTGGCTGTCTGTAATGTGACCTTGCACGCTGCCTGCTTCTGCGTCCTCCGTCCTGCAACAGATAGACGGACCCTGCACAGCAACCTGATTTTAAGCAGAGGTAAAAGTAGGCAGTACAGGGAACTAAACTGTGGAATTAAGGGGTAATTGAATACACAGTGAAAAGTTTAAATAGGGCCACCAAGGAGATATTAATCACCACAATCCAATACTCCAAAAATATATATATGACAGTTATACTTTAATAGTCTCTATGTGTCACGGTGCACCTACCTGGATACAGCGGGACCCCAGGCTTAGGCTCCGAAGCAAAAAGGGGAAATAGTTGAGATAGGGGATGAAGAATAACTCGAGTCCAGACCTTTGTAAACTTTAACAGCAGCTTTTCTTTGGTAAACCTGAATCCAGACAATATTCAGGCTTTTCTTACATTCAGGCCATTCAGGCTTTATCTTGGTTTCAGCAGGCTTTGGCATAAACTGGCAGGTAACTCTGCTTTCTCTCTTTCTATGCTGGGCTGACAGGCTTGTTTAATAACTCTGCTTGCTTTCTCTCTGAGGTGCTAAACTCTGCTTGGGTCTGATTTCTGTACTTTAGGTCTGTTCTGGTATCCCTGGATTGGGGTGCCTTTGGCTGTTGTCCCCCTCATGACACTCGGTAAAAAACTTGACTTCCAGCCAAAGAACACTTTCCTCTGGCTGCTATATCTTTTAGGTCTTCTCAGCTCCAATATGGAGTCTGAACCGGAACAATTTAGAACTGCAACCCTTCTCTTCTGGCAAAAGGCAGGACTGGCCCACTTCTGCCCAAAGCGGGGAGAATGCAATGGTGTTCCATTCTGTCTAAGGATCTCACTCTTTCTCTGCCATATACGCTCCCACCTGCTGGTGAACCAGGCATATTACATGAACAAAACAGTTGAATAACAGTAAGATAAATGCACACTTGTGAAGGACTTGGAAATAAATACAAGAATGACACTGGTGTTAGCTACAAGTAGCGGAGTGAAAGAATAGTAACACTACTCCGGGGTGTTTCCGATCCACTGTTTACATAAAATGATGTATGCACATTGACCTCTGCTCAGGTTACAGGGCATGCTTACAATGACTGAAAGCAAATCTCTAAACAGCAGAAAATAAAAGCATCCCAAATTTAATAGGAAAAGACATAGGCACACATCCACATGCCAAGCATTGATATATTGCAGCTTATTTTCTGATTTATTGATGACTTTTTTAAGATCAAAAAGCATTCAAATTTCATCAAGGTAGGCCCATAGTCGGGACCCAAAAACTTCATTGCTGGTCTGGATAAAACTGAATGATTCATTCCTTGCTTATAATCCAACACAACCTCTGTAAGTGTCATCAGATAACTGGAGCATACCGTGACTAATGAGACGTTCTAGAAATGTAAGATGTCTGTTATGAAAAAGAACAATATATAAGCCTTTCAGTGATCTCCTAATGCTATCAAGTGGCCCGGCATTAGCAATTGTGCCACCTTAATTGGTAGGGTGAGGATAGATCTGATAATGCTCAGGATAAAAACTGACAATATAAAGACTCTACCTGTTGCTGCTCCCCCTGGACCTGTCATTAATCAGTGTGCGCACTTCAGTCCTCAAAGCTTTAGAGTCTGTCCTATTAATGTGCTTTATGTAGCCTCGAGACCATTAAGAAGAAGATGACAATTATTGCTGACCTTATGAAACCTCCAATATGGCATGCTTGGCTGAGATCAGATGAAAATTCACTCTTTGCCTTATGAAACTGCTGGGACAATCAATTATTCAGTTCTTCACTAATCACAACAGATTTAAGGGAGAGAAGATTAAGAAGTATGCGGGAAGAAAAAAAATAAGGGTTAGCTTGATGATCTATGGGGTATGCCAAGGTATATCTATCTATCTATCTATCTATCTATCTTATTATATCTGTCTATCTATTAGTAGAAAAAAGGCAGCACTCCAGCATAACGTGAAAAAGGTGGATGGTTTATTAACCCATCTAGCAGCAACCTTTCAGCTCTACTCAATGGAGCCTTTGTCAAGCTGTGATAACATGTGCCATACAGGATATATAAATAATACTAGTGTCAATAACGTGTAACATAATTGCATGATTATCGAAAAAAAAATCTAATAAAACATGATTACAATTTAAAATTCCAAGAAATGCATGTTTATACAGTGTCTCTTCAATTTGTGGCATGATTGCAAAAAGTCATCCTTTGTTTTAAAAATTATCTGGTGCATAAAGTCCATAAAATGACATAATCCCCATATGTGAATTAATCAGGTGTACAGAATAAATCAATTGTGCATAATAAAAACAATTAAAAATCTCTTTGTAGTCCATAGGCAAGTCTCACCAGCAGATCTAGTGCGGCGTCAGGAAACCTGGTGCGAGCATAGAATTACGCAGCCAGCATGGGCCGTATCAACATATTGGTCACCTAGGTGACCATAAACAAACCATGTTCCATGGATACCATGTAGCGATTAAATACCACTATTGGAGGAGGTCCATGTTGGTAGGGGGGTGGTGTCCTGAAAAGGGCATCAGTCACCGGCCCACCTAGAATAAACAGATCACCGTGGCCAGCACCAAAAGGGTGTAGGACGCTTACATTACTGGCATTCATCCAACATTGGAAACCACCATAGATAGACCCATCGAATTACGCAGCCAGCATGGGCTGTCCTATTGCCCTGTATCTAAAACCAAATGTTTTAATGTAGAGTTGGACCTTCACAGGTTCTTTCGATCGATTAAGTTAAAAATATGGTTTGCGGAGCAAAATCTGAGAACAGTATTAGATTTGGGCCCTATGAGTCTGAAAAATATGGGTCTCTTTTTGAAAAGTGACTTATGCCCAATAATTAACCATCCGGCAATGGAGGCATTTAATAATGCTGTGAAAAAGGACATTGAAATACTCAAACAAAGGTCCGCACATAGACAACTTGAGAATGTGAATATGACCTCTGAGCAAATTCAAGCACTTACTGATTTGGTATCGGCCCACAGCCTCACCATCAGACCAGCAGATAAGGGTGGTGTGGGGTTGTGGTCATGGATACCACATGTTATGTTAATGAGATTAAATCACAATTGGCAGACGAGAAAGTATACAGGAAAGTTCAGAAATCTGAAGTTCACTTTTTTACCGAGGGACTGAATGTGGAATTTAGGCCTCATGCACACGACAGTTGTTTTTATCGGTCCGCAAAACGGGGTTCCGTGATCCGTTTCCGTTTTGTTTCCGTGAGTCTTCCTTTATTTTCGGAGGACCACCCGACATAAAGGAATGTAAAAAAAAAGTCTAAGACAGGTTTGCCATGCAAATGATAGGAAAATAACGGACGCGGACGACAATCTTGTGTGCCTCCGCGTTTTCTTAGCGGTCCCATAGTGTCCTATAGTGTCCACGCTGACCTTATGTAGTATATGGAAAGACATGTGCTTCTGAATTACTTTTTATTTTCTTTTACCTTAGGCAATATCCTTATATATGAATGTGAACAGGACAGTCACACCGGATGCTGGACCCCAAGATCATCAAGGCTGTATTTTATTTTTTTGTGTTATTTTTTTGAATGTCATTTAAAACCACTAAGTGTGGGGATGGTGTCTGCCTTCATATCTTGGCTTCTTCTTTCCTCTGCCCCTTGGGACAGTGGAGGGTGGGACCCTTGATAGCTACTTATCTCTTTTGTTTTATATTAGTATATGGAACCATAGATTGTGTATAGAACCACTCTCTTGAATAGGGATGCGGCCCTGAGTCACATAAATGTGACATTGGGACCTCTGGGTAGGGGGCTGTTTCCAATGTTGGATGAATTACAGTAATGTCAACGTCCGGCACCCTATTGGTGCTGGCCGCGGTGATCTATTTATTCTAGGTGGGCCGGTGACTGATGCCCTTTTCAGGACACCTCCCCCCACCAATATGGACCTCCTCCAATAGTGGTATTTAATCACTACATGGTATCCATGGAACATGGTTTGTTTATGGTCACCTAGGTGTCTAATATGTTGATATGGCCCATGCTGGCTGCGTAATTTTATGGGCAGACGCATGCACGCTGAATACCTAATAGACGGTGGCCATCTTTACTGTGCTTTCTGAGTTCTTTTTTCTGTAATCCTGTATCTCGTGCGAGTACTGATGGGTGGCCATGCGCGCACCATGTTTCCTGACGCCGTACTAGATCTTGTGGTTATCCAGCTCCTGGTGATACGGTCATATGTTGATACGGCCCATGCTGGCTGCGTAATTCTATGCTCGCACCAGGTTTCCTGACGCCGCACTAGATCTGCTGGTGAGACTTGCCTATGGACTACAAAGAGATTTTTAATAGTTTTTATTATGCACAATTGATTTATTCTGTACACCTGATTAATTCACTAATGGGGATTATGTCATTCTATGGACTTTATGCACCAGATCATTTTTAAAACAAAGGATGACTTTTTGCAATCATGCCACAAATTGAAGAGACACTGTATAATCAAGCATTTCTTGGAATTTTGAACTGTAATCATGTTTTATTAGATTTTTTTCGATAATCATGCAATTATGTTACACGTGATTGGCACTAGTATTATTTATACTGTATATCCTGTATGGCACATGTTATTACAGCTTGACAAAGGCTCCATTAAGTAGAGCTGAAACATTGTTGCTAGATGGCAAGGTTTATTTTTTTGGTTCATTCCCTTTAATTATTGCCTTTAAAGGGGTCACCCAAAGTTTAAAATATCCCCCCTTCCCCCAATGCCTAGGCCTCTCGTATACATTATACTTACCTGCTCCTCGGCACCCGCGTCGCTCCGGATTAGGGCTGCAGCTAACGATTATTTGAATAATCGATTAGTTGCCGATTAATTTCTACGATTAATCGATTAATCGGCAAAAACGACAAAATTACAAAACAGAGAGGTTTATATGATCTTACTTGAAAAAATATGTTCAAAGGCCATATTAAAACAAATTGTGGACGACACTATTATGGGGGATCTGTGGACGACACTTATGGGGGATCTGTGGACGACACTTATGGGGGATCTGTGGACGGCGCAGTTATGGAGAGGGGGATCTGTGGGTGGCGTAGTTATGGAGAGGGGGATCTGTGGGTGGCGCAGTTATGGAGAGGGGGATCTGTGGACGGCGTAGTTATGGAGAGGGGGATCTGTGGACGGCGTAGTTATGGAGAGGGGGATCTGTGGGTGGCGTAGTTATGGAGAGGGGGATCTGTGGGTGGCGTAGTTATGGAGAGGGGGATCTGTGGGTGGCGTAGTTATGGAGAGGGGGATCTGTGGGTGGCGTAGTTATGGAGAGGGGGATCTGTGGGCGGCACAGTTATGGAGAGGGGGATCTGTGGGCGGCGCAGTTATGGAGAGGGGGATCTGTGGGTGGCGCAGTTATGGAGAAGGGGATCTGTGGGTGGCGCAGTTATGGAGAGGGGGATCTGTGGGCGGCGCAGTTATGGAGAGGGGGATCTGTGGATGGCGCTGTTATGGAGAGGGATCTGTGGGTGGCGCAGTTATGGAGAGGGGGATCTGTGGGTGGCGCTGTTATGGAGAGGGGGATATGTGCACTGCTATGGGCATAACAGTGCACAGATCCCTTTCCTCATAACAGTGCACAGATCCCCCCTCCTACCCATAGCAGTGCTATACACAGACCCCCCTCCCCATAGCAGTGCCATAGACAGATCCTCCCCCCTCCCCATAACAGCCCCGGCCCCGATGCTTATAAGTCGGACTAATCACGTCTGCATCTTTATTTTACTTTTTTACAATGACGCTCCTGTAACAGCCAGGCAGAGCGGGACGGCGGCGTAACGTCACTCACTCACGTGACGCACCTGCTCCGCCCACCTCATGAATGAAGGAGGCGGAGCAGGCGTGTCACGTGAGTGAGTGACGTTACGCCAGCCGTCCGCTCTGCCTGGCTGTTACAGGAGCGTCATTGTAAAAAGGTAAAATAAAGATGCAGCGCCCGCCCGCCCGCATAGCAACGAATCGGCGATTATTCTATAACTGGATTCGTCGACAACGAATCCAGTTATCGAATATAATCGATTACATCGATTAATCGTTGCAGCCCTACTCCGGATCCCTGCACAGCTGCCGCTGAATCTCCGTGTCTCACAGATCAAAACATCTGGCGACGGGCGGAGTGCAGCGAATAGCAGGCCACTATCTCCTTAAAAGAAGATAGATGCTTGCTGTATGTTACGTCATTCTCCCCCCCCCCACACACACACACACAGTTTTCTGCTTACAAAACAACATTAATAAAGGAAAAAACATAAAACATAAACATCACAATTTTTCAGTCACTAATAGTTTAATAGCCCATAGGCAGGATACAAAGAACCACAATTATTCCTCCTCAATAAGTCTCGATGGGGCTCTCTCACAGGATAACGTATTGGTTGTTGGAGACAGGTTCAAAATCGACGAGTTTCGGATCTTACATTAATGATCCTTACTCATGATATAGATGACTATATCATGAGTAAGGATTGTTAATGTAAGATCCGAAACGCATTGATTTTGCACTTGTATTGTTTTGTAAGGATTTTACCACATCAAATAAAGTTTTATCGGAAGCTGGATCTTTCTACTTTTTATGCAGTTTACGTTGGCTTTGTCCTGGCTCTATCCGTGCCTTTCGACTCGATACGCAGGTGAGCGCTGCAATTTGACTTTCTATAGTACTTTTGTAGTTGCGCAGGAAGTTGTACAGCGCCTGTTTCAGTGGTACGTGCTCTAAATAAGCTGCTTTAACTCTCTTCCCAAATGTGCGCATGAAACTTTCCACATGCCCATTCACCTGTGACCAGCAAGGTGTTTTCTTCATGTGTGTGAACCCTAAATATTCAGAAAATTGTACAAATGCATGTACATTAAATGGAGGTCAATTATCTGTTTTGACTACTTGTGGAATACCATACTGAGAAATGCTGTCCAACTCCAGTATGACACTGTTTACTGAGGTTGAAGAAATACCATAGATCTGAACCATTGGTTCCGTATTGTACTAGAATAGCTCCTAGTCCCACTGGACTCGCATCTACAATCAATTCAGTAGGTAAAGTTGGATCAAAGTAGGCCATTGTTGTTGTTGTTGAAAAGAGTTCATTTTTAATAGTATCAAAAGAAGTTTGGCATTCTGGAGACCACCTGAATTCACAGCCTTGTTTTGTGAGTTCTCCTAATGGTGCACTAAGTGTTGAAAATTTTGAATGTATCTAGCGCAGTAACTGGAGATTCCAAAAAAGGAATGAGCTTCACTGACATTCTGAGGAATGGAGGCCATTTTTATTGACTGTACTTTTTTAGAATTTGACCATAAAACTCTGAGTAAGATTTGTTAAATTTACATTTCTCTTTGTTTAATGCGAGTCCATGAGATGATAAACATAGTGTTGAGCCAAGCAAAGCATTCGAAGAGTAGTTTAGCAAAACTTCGATTTGCAACTAATCCGAATTTACTTGCTCTTTGTGGTAACAAATCAGGTTTTCCTATAATGACGGCTGCATGTGTTAGAAAGCAAAACTAAGTGTAGAGGGGACAAGCCCCGGAATGCAAGATCACCCATAATGCTGTGCAGCCAGCCAATCCGCAGATAGCCATCCCCTGTGATGCGTGTGCACGGAATCTATCTGGAGAATTTGTTGGGTTGAAGAACCCTAGTCGCACCATAGCCGCAAACTGGTGTGCTATTCCAATGTATATACATCCCCTTTGATGTCACAGACATACAAAACTCTCATCCAATGTGGTCTCCGCCATTATCCTGTGAGCTAAGCATAGGGAGAGATGTGGCAAGGGCTCATGCACTAGGGACAGTGTTGCTGAAAACGATTCATAGAAGAATATTGGAGAGGGAGACTGCAGGGAGAGAGTGCAGGAACAGTACAGGGAGACTTATGCTGCATCAGTTTAATTTATGTATTCCTATATTTCCTTATTCCTACATCAGCCATAAACAAAGATATGTAATTCAATACCAATAAGATGGAAGCCTGTATTATTCCAGTGTCAGCGTGCCAACCCATACCATCCAGTCTGCACCCCTTAGATCATCCTCATCTTTTGCTAGCTTTTACTTCTTCCAAATCATGCTTCTTGGTCTCGTCATCATTGATATTAGAGGATATTGAAAGAGAGAAAAAGCAGATGGCAGAAGAAGGGCTCCCACCTGTAGGGCAGGAGAGCGCTGGGGTTGGAGAAATGGGTATGCTTATATATTGTGCCCCCACCTGACCAGCCAAACCCCATTCCAGCAACAGCCCGTTTAAAGGTGCCATGCGCCCATTAACGATGAAGACCAACTACACAGTGCAGTCTTCATTATTAAAGGAAAGGCAGCTGCAGGCTAATTGGCTGCTCGGTTCTTCACCGCAGCATGGACGCAACCCACCCAGAGCATGGCGGCTCCATATGGCCGTACCCTAATGCTGGGTTCAGACCTGAGCGATCGCGATGGAGCGCTCTGTATGCGCGATTGTACCGGCGTTTGCAATCGCGCATACAGAGACGAGCGAACGCCCATTGTTGCGCGTTCCCAGAAGTCTATGTACGGGAACGCGCGACAAGACGCCCCAAAGAAGCTCATGTACTTCTTGGGGCGTCGGGCGTTTTACAGCGCGATCGTACGCGCTGTAAAACGCTCAGGTGAGAACCATTCCCATAGGGAATCATTGGTTCTTGCCTGTTGAGCGTTTTACAGCGCGTCTGAACCCAGCCTAAGACAGAGTGTCGTGGGGGTACCTGATTTATAGCGATTTGTGACAAATACATTTGTAACGATAAACACTCAAAAACAGCATGTAATGCAGGATTGTGTTCAGCTTGGGTTTTGCCAAAGACGACTATGTCATCACTGTAATTGAAAGCATTGGGAATGTGTTGGATTACACTCCTTATGGCATCTTGAAACATTTCTACTACAAAGCAAATGCCAAAGGTTAAGCGCTTCTACCTTCTAAGGCCTTAATGTGTGAAAAATGCTGTCAAGTATTTTGACTTTGGACTGTAGCTGATGTAACCATTATTAAGGTCCACTTTTGAAAAAATAGTTGCTCTATTTAATAGATGGATAATGTCTATTTATTGTTGGAGTGATGTGTCTTTCTCTCTGAATGGCAACATCTGGAAGGTGCATATACATATAAATTTGTACTTTGTCAGGATCTTTTGGTTTTAGAATCACCACAATTGGAGAACCCCATGGGGTAGGATCAGTGACTGTTTTAACAATATCTTGATCCTCTAAGTACTGGAGCTCTTCTTCCACTTTTTTCCTCAGATGAAGGGAATGCGCCTATAAGCTTGTGCAATTGGACTAACATTTTCATTCACATGAAGTTCTACCTGAAAATCCTTCAATTTTCCAAGTTCATTGAATAACATAGAAAATGTATTAACCATGGTTTGTACTTACTTGTCAGCAGGATCAGTTATTGTATGAATGATCTGAATGAGACCAAGGTTCATGGCGGTATGGTAGCTAAGAAGACAGCCTCCACAGCCTTGTAATATAGAAAAGCTTGTTTTCTTCATTTTGTCTTTGTAACAGATTTCGGCATCAAATGTTACAACAGTGGGCAGTGGGATCTGAGATCCATATAGGAAGATTTGTGAAGAGTTTTTAGGACAGGTTGCATCTGCAGCACGTCGCCCTGCGGGGTATTGCGATGTGAGGTCACGATTAATGGGCAAGCGAGGGTTACTCACAGTTTTATAGGAAAACCCTGGGCAGACGTACAGCAGTCATAGAGAGGGTGGCACAGTAGACCTCTGGGGCACACTCTGTATTTTGGGACCAGGCCTGATGGTGGATGAGGTGCCCTGGATGTTGCAGGTGTTCAATGTGCCTGGGGCAAGGTCCCTTTAAATTTTGTCATGCCAGTGCCTGTAACGGTGGCACACCGATTTGATAATTGTAGTAAGTGAGGAACACGATGGTATGGTGAACCAAACTTTTCTTTACTAGCAACAGTTGAACTTTGTACAGTTTGTTGTAAGCACAGTCCCATATAGCAAGTTCACATCACAAGCAGGCTTTCATATCAACAGCAGGCAATAATGTTCCTTGCAAGATACTCAGAGGGTAACAACAACAATCACAGATCAGGCTGTACCGTCTCCTCAGAAATACTGTACACTGTTCCTAAGAACTCCTGTCTGGTCTTATCCCAAGGCCCGGATGCCCTAATGCTGGCTTTTATCCTTGGTAACAATTTTTCTCTGGTATATATCCCTTGCTTTACGTTAATAATACTTCTGCCCTTCAGCTTACGTGACTAGCTGGAACATTGGCTCTGCTCTGCTTGGGGGAACTGCAGGTGTAGTGTCCCACTAGGTAGGAGTGGGCACTACACAAGGGTCAATTGGGTCACATGTTACTCCTACTCCTAAGGGACAGTGGCATTATATTTAACTATGCATTTTAATGTATTTTCTATGTGTTTTTGCATGTGTTGTTTCCCCTGTGATATGTATAGCAGGTCTATTAGGGTGTAGTTTAGCATCCTAGACACAAGAGGGAGATAGGGAGCCCCTAGTATAAATGTCCAGGCCCAGACAGGGAGGAGGTAGTCTGTAGTCAGGAGTCTGTGGAGACAGAAGTGAGAAGGCACCAGCCAGAGATATGGTGAGGGCCTCCTCCTGACATGCAGCTAGACAGTCCAGGCTTCTATTTGCCACCAGGAGGCTAGTGAAGAATCATAGCCTGCCTGAAGTATCCCGAGTCCATTTAGCTCAGAAGAATCAACCCCAGTAGAAGAGATGAGCCTCCTGGGAGAAACCTGCAGTACCCTCAAGCCAAGCAGCGCCAGTGTATTCAGCTAGACGCAAGTAAGCTGAAGGGCAGAAGGATTATAAATATAGAGCAAGGATAATTACGGGAGTGAAGACTGCTTTGAACTGTTGTCAGCACCCATCGGATTAAAAATGGACTCTGCTACTAAGGAGCGAGAAGATGCCCCACCGGCCTACTCTCAGGACCGGAGAGACCCACCTGCCTGCCGCCAGGGGCCCAGTCTGAGCCCTACTATGGCTCATGGAAGGACTTTTACAGGCCCTCGATGCAATGGTCGGCGTTAATGGCAGAAGTACGGGAGCCTGCGATTAAAAAGACCACCCGAACCAAGATTTACTTTGAAGAGTTGGCGAAAAATGTGTATGAACGCCAACCCCGCCTGGAAAGGAGAATGGGGTTGGTAGTGGCCTTTGACAAGGACCGAGGCTTCAGCTTTATTAAAGATTATGTGATCGGCAGAGATCGGCAGAGATCTCTATGTGAATCGCAGATCCGTCAAACGGAGCTACCTCCCTGAACATTTGCATAACCTCCACGAGGGAGAGGAGGTAGAGTTTACCCCTGCCGAGGGCCTGCCAGGCCCCTACGCCACCGCTGTGACCCGTCCTAAACGGAAATCTGGGAAGAAGACAGAGAATTTACTGGCTGCGAGAGCTCTCCAGAACTGGCCCACACCACCTTCCAGGAGCGGGGCTCTTTCATTGGCCCGAACGTGTTCTGGCAACCTACTGTTGTGGAAAAATGGGTGAGCCTGTATCCCTCACCTGAACTGCCTTGCTGGGAAAAGACCATAAAAGAGTTGGAGAACTTGGAACGCTTTCACGCTGCGCTGGATGAAATTCGCAAGGGAAGAAAGACAGACGCGACATGCGAACCTGCAGCGGCCGCGCAAGACAAGCCAGCTCCTTCACCTGTACCCGCGGTGACGACGGAGGACCCCAGCAGCGACGCGGAACCCGAGAGTCTGGATGAACAGATCGTCCGACTGGAATTACAGCTGTGAGGCCTGCGTCAGCTTGCCACCTCCAGGATCCGATCTCCGCCTAAGGAAGAGAAGAGTGGGGTTAAGGACTCGGATGTCTCCGAGCCTAAGGTAAAAGTGTTTACCCCTGTCAGCCGGCCCGCTACAGTAGCTGCAGCTGCGGTAAGACCCCCAAGAAGGGCTACCTATTCTGTGTATCACCGCATACAGACTATCACCCCTGTATCAACGGTGCCACCTGCGGTTATATTACCTGGATCTGTGGAGCCATCCATCCCATGTGCGCCCAGGTACAGTGATTCATCTGAAGCATTGAGATCTCCAGCAATCTATACCCCCCAGGCCTATGGGGCCCATTCCTGTAAGGGGGCCATTTATGCTGCAGTTGCCACCCAACACTATTTTGTGGGCCCATCCATATGTTGACCTCCGTGTCAGGCCCAGTTTGCAAGCAGAACAGAGATGTGCCACTGCTGTGCCAAGTGGAACTGATGCGCACCCGTGAGTAGGCCTGCTAGGCCATATTACTGCTTCATCTTTGTCAAGGGACATTATTCAAGTGGATTAACCCTTTCAGGACAGGAGTCCTTAGTTTTGGTCCCATGTTGCTGCTGCCAGTTTATCCACGGCTCAGTGGTAGTGGTGGGCCACTGAAATTACCAATTGCTACAGGGCCATATTGTTTACAGGTCCTACTGCCTGCTTTAAAGAACTAAAACCAAGTTGTGGTTATTTTTGTTCTGCACCTTTAACCCTTCTAACCCCCTTTTCAGGTTGATTAAAGGACACTGCAGCACTATTTTATATGCCATTTTAATAATGTGGACTTTTATGTGCTGTGACTTTTATATGCAACTCATACTTCAAGTAAATGTGCCCAGAGATGACTCTAATTTATGTGGGCCTCTGAGATGCTGCTCTGCTCTTGCACTATATTTATGATTCCTCAGGTATATATCACTTGCTTTAACTATTTACAAAGGAAACCTGGGTACGGACTCATTTTTATTCTTTGAGCCTCCAAGAACTTATTTGGTTCTGCATTTTCTATGGGACTACTGTGTTTTATTATGGACAATTGCACTTAAAATTTTATAATGGACTATCCTGGTATTTTTGATACGCTGCACAAGGTCAGCGCCCCCTGTTCCCTTGTGCTATCCTGAGAGAAGAGAACGATGCCCCTTTTCACCGAACTTGTTCCTTAGCCAGCGGAACTGCCTGGTATATACAGTATATGTATTTACAAATGTAGATGTATATTCCTGCTTTGCATTATTTTTCTCTTTCAGGTGCAGTCTACAGCTGGGCAGGGCCCCTTTTATGTTGCGCCGAGGACGGGCAACGTTGTAGCATGGGGGTATGTAGTGTCCCACTAGGTAGGAGTGGGCACTACACAAGGGTCAATTGGGTCACGTGTTACTCCTACTCCTAAGGGACAGTGGCATTATATTTAACTATGCATTTTAATGTATTTTCTATGTGTTTTTACATGTGTTGTTTCCCCTGTGACATGTATAGCAGGCCTATTAGGGTGTAGTTTAGCATCCTAGACACTAGAGGGAGATAGGGAGCCCCTAGTATAAATGTCCAGGCCCAGACAGGGAGGAGGTAATCTGTAGTCAGGAGTCTGTGGAGACCGAACTGAAAAGGCACCAGCCAGAGATATGCTGAGGGCCTCCTCCTGACATGCAGCTAGATAGTCCAGGCTTCTAGTTGCCGCCAGGAGGCTAGTGAAGAATCATAGCCTGCCTGAAGTATCCTGAGTCCAGTTAGCTCAGAAGAATCAACCCCAGTAGAAGAGATGAGCCTCCTGGGAGAAACCTGCAGTACCCTTAAGCCAAGCAGCGCCAGTGTATTCAGCTAGACGCAAGTAAGCTGAAGGGCAGAAGGATTATAAATATAGAGCAAGGATAAATACGGGAGTAAGATTATTTTGCCAAGGATAAAAGCCAGCATTTGGGCGTCCGGGCCTTGGGATAAAAGCCAGACAGGAGTTCTAAGGTACAGCCTGGTCTGAGTGTATATTATTATTGCCCTCCGAGTATCTTGCAAAGATTATACCTGCCAGTATTGAAATTAGCCTGCTTGTGAAGCATTTGATGCAAGGGACTGTATTGCCATCTTACTGTATAAAGTTGGACTGTTCCAAGTAAAGCAAAGTTTGGTTCACCCCAACTTGTGTTCCTCACTTATTACAACTGGAAATCGGTGTGCCACCGTTACAGGCACTGGCATCACGCGATCCTTAGAGGGACCTTGCCCCAGGCACTCAAAACACCTGCACCATCCAGGGCACCTCATCCACCATCAGGCCTGTTCCCTACATACAGAGTGTGCCCCAGAGGAACTTTGTGTCAGCCTCTCCTTCACTGCCGCATGCCTGCCCAGGGTTATTTCATGTACTATATACATATACTACATATGCAAAAAATGTAAAAATCAGCGGCTCACCCCAATACTGAATGGATAGGGTGCACACCTCTCGGTCCACCCAGACCGCACAGGAGGAAAATTATGTAATAAAGGAATGAGGGGCACTCCGTATAAGGGAACAGGAGACAATGGTTCACAATTTAAATTTAATATCACATATATTCACTATACATAAAATCAACCATAAGATCTATAAAATCAGATGAATGTTATAACAAATGAGAATAAGGATCCTTAATCATTAATATAGTTTCCAAAAAGTCCATAGAACAACAAACATCCGATATTCAGTCACCACGGATGGTAAGGGCAAATTGCCGTTTCAGGATGTCTCTTTTAAATGTATCACAAAGAGATACAAAACTTCCTCAAAGTCCCATATATAACAGCCGAATTCCGACAGATAAGGGTCAGGTATTAAGCAAGAAAGTTCTCATGTATAATATCACAGCAACAGCCAAAGTGTCTTACCCTCTGTATGTCCGCACCACTTGCATGAGGACTCGAGGTAATGGCTGGATGATGTTAACGCGGCGTCCCACGTGGTAAGAGTCTGACGTGACGTCTCACGTGACTCACCAACTTAGATCGTAGTAGCGTATTCCTGTAGCGTTCACTGGCTCTATATTAGGCTGGCTGTGTAGATGGCCCCGACCGAAGCTGTCGCTCAACGGTTCACTCGTAGTGTTCAGGGGAGAGAGAAGGCTCACTGTCTCGACTTGCCCAAACGCGTTTCGAGGTATACACCTCTTCCTCAGTGGTGGAGACAGTGAGCTCTGAGCAGCCTTTTGTATCCTCCCAGGAAGCCAGCTCAGGTGGAGCTGCTTTGATTGTAACATCCAGAAAACAAGGTATCGGAACCTGATCGGATTCCATATTGGATCCTGCTGCCTTCATAATATAAACATCAATTATCACAACATCCTATCATCTGTATCAGAACAGAAAATGGCAAAGTGGTATCATCCCATAATCTATTCAATATTTGACATTTGCAATGTCCAATTGGATGTCAAATGAGGGACCGCAGCTGTATAAGGAATATTCCCATGGACCTCCTAGTTTATCACATTAACATGAACATATTTCATTCTAATAAAATAACAATAGGAAAATATAAAAATCTGGCCTAATAGCATTATTAATGACATTATCATATAATTTTCAAATAAAACGCACAGAAAACGCATGTGCGTCTTCAGTGCGTTTTTGATGCGTTTTTTATAAAAATCAATAAAAACTTAAAACAATGCTAAAATCCCTTCAGATATAATAAAATAAACTTCTTACAACATAAATGAAGCATCAGACAGTCAGTTTTTTCCAAAATGGAGACCTGGGGAAAATCCCCTCAAAGAGGCATGATATCTTTTTCAGAAAGGGGGGTAGAAATGTATATTCATATACTTGTATGTAGATAGGGGAGGGGAGCTGGGCAGGGAGGTAGGAACAGGGTGCTGTAAAAACAAACAGAACCCTGAATCCACATCTCCACCCAGCTCCACCCCCGACCCTCAGAGGAATCCAAATAGTTCCCATTCTGCATTTAAACCCCTGGGAATAAGGGATTCAAACTCAAAAATACGGCGTGATTCCTGTCTGGACATGGCAGCCACATGATTGCCACCTCTCCACGGTTTTTTCACTTGTTCTAATGCAATGAATGTCAAGGATGAGGGGTCACAATTATGGACATCTTTAAAATGTTTTGAGAGGGAATGTAACAAATAACCTTTTCTGATATTTGCCAGATGTTCTGCCACTCTCTTTTTTAAGGTCCTCTTAGTCCTTCCTATATACTGTTTTTGACAGCTACATTGTAGAAGGTAAATTATATCAGTCGAATCACAGGTCAGACATTCCTTAATGTCGAACCTGAAGGAATTTTGAGTCGACGTGACACTTGTGGTTTTCCTGGCAAAATTGGTCTTCTTGCAGTTCCCACACCGCCCACATCTATGGAAACCACCACTTGTCAACCAATTATGCCCTTCAATAGGACCTTTTTTATTCTTTCTCAATGTAGGTGCTATCTTGGATGCTAATGTGACCGCTTTAGTATATGTAATCCTCGGATCTCTAGTAAGAGATGAACCTATGATCTTATCGTCCAAGAGAAAATGCCAATACTTTCTAATTATTTTTTCTACCTGTCGATATTGGGAATTATAAGGCAGGATCACTCAGAATCTCATCTGTAGGGGTCGTAACTTTTGGGACAAAAAAATCTTGTCTGTGCATATTCCTGACTTTTTCTAAAGCTTTTTTAACTGTCTGATTAGGATACTCCCTCTCTAGGAACTGTTGACTAAGAATAGTGGCTTCTTCCTCTTGTTTCTGGTCGGTACAATTTCGCTTTAATCGTCTAAATTGGCTAACTGGTATGTTAAGTAGCCATCTTGGCAAGTGGCAGCTGGAAAAGCGTATATAGCTATTCCTAGCTACCTCTTTCACGAAAGTACAACATTTGATCATCTTTCCTTTTATCGCCACCTTGATATCCAGAAATTCGATCTCTTCGTGGCTAATCTTTGGAGTGAACACTAAGTTCCTATCATTCTCGTTGATCTCTATCAAAAATTTATCGAGGGTTTCCCTCGTGCCTTCCCAAATGAATAGCACGTCATCAATGTACCTACGCCACAGGACCAGATTCCCCCCCAGTCTATGCCTGATGGTCTCGCTCTCCCACTGGGCTAGGAAGAGATTGGCATAGCTGGGGGCGAATCTGGTACCCATGGCGGTACCTGTGAGCTGAAGAAAAAAGTCCTGCTCAAAAGCGAAAAAATTGTGTGAAAGAATATATCTTACTCCCTCCAGTATGAACATTAACTGGTCACCTTTGAGGGTCTTCGCCTTCTGAAATTGTTTCAGCAATGCATCAATTCCCATCTTGTGTTCAATCACGGTATAGAGAGAGCTGACATCAAGTGTGCCAAGCAGCCATCCCTCCTTACATTCTAAGGATTCCAATAATTTGACAATATCTGTCGTATCCTTGATATAGGAGGCTGTGTTCTTAACTAAGGGTTGAAGCCAGCGATCAATATACCGCGACAGATTTGACCCTCCCCTATCTACATACAAGTATATGAATATACATTTCTACCCCCCTTTCTGAAAAAGATATCATGCCTCTTTGAGGGGATTTTCCTCAGGTCTCCATTTTGGAAAAAACTGACTGTCTGATGCTTCATTTATGTTGTAAGAAGTTTATTTTATTATATCTGAAGGGATTTTAGCATTGTTTTAAGTTTTTATTGATTTTTATAAAAAACGCATCAAAAACGCACTGAAGACGCACATGCGTTTTCTGTGCGTTTTATTTGAAAATGATATGATAATGTCATTAATAATGCTATTAGGCCAGATTTTTATATTTTCCTATTGTTATTTTATTAGAATGAAATATGTTCATGTTAATGTGATAAACTAGGAGGTCCATGGGAATATTCCTTATACAGCTGCGGTCCCTCATTTGACATCCAATTGGACATTGCAGATGTCAAATATTGAATAGATTATGGGATGATACCACTTTGCCATTTTCTGTTCTGATACAGATGATAGGATGTTGTGATAATTGATGTTTATATTATGAAGGCAGCAGGATCCAATATGGAATCCGATCAGGTTCCGATACCTTGTTTTCTGGATGTTACAATCAAAGCAGCTCCACCTGAGCTGGCTTCCTGGGAGGATACAAAAGGCTGCTCAGAGCTCACTGTCTCCACCACTGAGGAAGAGGTGTATACCTCGAAACGCGTTTGGGCAAGTCGAGACAGTGAGCCTTCTCTCTCCCCTGAACACTACGAGTGAACCGTTGAGCGACAGCTTCGGTCGGGGCCATCTACACAGCCAGCCTAATATAGAGCCGGTGAACGCTACAGGAATACGCTACTACGATCTAAGTTGGTGAGTCACGTGAGACGTCACGTCAGACTCTTACCACGTGGGACGCCGCGTTAACATCATCCAGCCATTACCTCGAGTCCTCATGCAAGTGGTGCGGACATACAGAGGGTAAGACACTTTGGCTGTTGCTGTGATATTATACATGAGAACTTTCTTGCTTAATACCTGACCCTTATCTGTCGGAATTCGGCTGTTATATATGGGACTTTGAGGAAGTTTTGTATCTCTTTGTGATACATTTAAAAGAGACATCCTGAAACGGCAATTTGCCCTTACCATCCGTGGTGACTGAATATCGGATGTTTGTTGTTCTATGGACTTTTTGGAAACTATATTAATGATTAAGGATCCTTATTCTCATTTGTTATAACATTCATCTGATTTTATAGATCTTATGGTTGATTTTATGTATAGTGAATATATGTGATATTAAATTTAAATTGTGAACCATTGTCTCCTGTTCCCTTATACGGAGTGCCCCTCATTCCTTTATTACATATACTACATATGCCTTACGGATGTGTAGGTGGAAGGCACCATGAAGCTAGTCAGGGCTGGTTCTACCCTTGCTCTCTAGGAGACAGTTCCTGGGGTCTGTGGCTGTCTGCTGAGGAGCGAACACCTCACAGCAGCAAGGAGCAGATCCTGTAGGAAGATACTTCCCTACAGACTACAAGCAGTTTATGTACCATCCTTTAGAAGGGGAAAGATCTACAGAAGGTTTATCCGTCACAAAGGGATTGAGGACTACTTTGGCAAAGAAAGTAACGGCCCCCAATCTGGCTATAGTTTCCTCTGCATGTGGTGGGAACATCATAAGCTGCCCACCATAACTAAACGACAGGAAGGCCCCCTGGTCAGAGATTCCTCCGAGGATACTGTGGATATCATATACTTAGTAGATATACTAGCTAATAATAGCGAAAGTGCATCCCATACATGTGTAAAAAAATCAGCGCTGAATCCAAGCAGATTTTTTACGCCTTCAAATTACACACATTTATTGATGCGTTTTTTGCGAAGCATTTTTCAGGCATATTTCTTACTTTAATAAATTCTATAGTACTTTTTCCACAAGAGTTTTTCTGTGCTTTTTTGGTGCATGTAAGCACACAAAAAAAACTACGTGTATGTGCACATCTCAAATGGTGCATTTTTTTCTGCTTTCCATTAACTTGAATGGGAAAATCAGCGCTGACTCTGCCACAAGATAGAACATGCTGCTTCTTTTTTTCCCGCGCTTCTTTTATACATGTGAAAAACACGTATAAAAAAGAAGCAACTGCTGCCTCCCATTGAAATGAATGAAAAGCTGTTTTGAGGCATTTTTTTAAGCAGATTTGGAGCTAATTCTGAGGCAGAAACACTCCAAAATCAGAGCAAATACAAACTCTGTGTGTACTGACCCTGAGAGAGAAGCTAGCCCCCGTATACAACAACCTTTGGGAATTACTTGAGTTGACTATAAAGATTGCACTTCAAGTGAATGTATGGATCACCCGTTTACCGACTTCAGTAAAGTACTGTGGATACCAAAACCAGTCTCATCATTATACCCCACCAGTCTACTCCTTAATTTTCACTGCATGTTCTCAGTGCTGTGGAGGACAACCACCGTGACCACTACAATTCTCATCTGCACTAAAACTCTCTACCTCCAAACCTGGCTTGCTGCACAAGCACGGCCTCTGCTGCTGGATTGCAGTGTGGTTGTAACCAATGTATACAAGCAGTACATACCACATTATACACGGCTCGTTTCAATGGTTATTACCGCCCTGCAATCCATCAGCGGTGGCCATGTTTGTACGCTATAGGAAAAAGCAGCCGCCTATGTGCGCTCCCCCAGTCTCAGCCACCAGAGAGGCTGGCACTTTTTCCTATAATGTGCAAGCACGAGCACCACTGCTGGATTGCAGGGTGGAGGTAACCATGGAAACGAGCAGTGTATAATGTGAAGGAAAAATGAATCCAGCCAGCAGAGGAGGCAATATGGACAATCACAATACATTAGTGAGTGCCTTGTATTAACTTTCTCTACATGATAAATGCCATTTGCTGAAGTGAGACAACCCCTTTAAGTTGAAAAGTTAATACAAGGCACCTACTAATGTATTGTGATTATCCATATTGCTTCACAGTAGTGACTGCAGCCTGTAAGTGCTAGGTCTTCCATTAACCCTCCATAACCATTTGCTTGTTTTTTGTGTGTGACTTTCTTTTATTTCTCTTGTTTCTATCCTGTTGTAAGCAATGCACCTTGTCTATTTAAAGCTTAAAATGTTAGTACACATTTAGTCCTCGTACGCTGTAAAGGAATCCATAAATAACCTTTCTAAGAGCGTCTAACGGACTGCTGGTTAGAAGCATGTACTGTATTTGTTGGGTTTCCCACTGGGCCCGGTTGGCAGAATTTTTCTGGGGTGTGTGGATTGTGTTGGGGTGTGATTTATGCTCAGTTTGCAGCTTTAATGGAAGGTGAGGGTAAAATTGAAGGAGTGAAGGTAGATTGACCCATTATAGAAAAACACATACAAAGGTACGCTCACCAGCAGTCTTCTAATGATGAAAGTCCAGACACCGGGTGCAGGGAGGGGTCTGAATCAGACACACACAGCAGTGTAATTCTAATAGAAAAGTAAATTCATTCTCCAGCATTCCTTAAAAATCGATGCTTTATTAAATACTCCTTAAAAACATCTAGCAAGAACCAGTAAAAACATCCTACACATTTTGGACATGATTTGTCCTTAGTGATACTCTGTGCCATGACTAAGGACGAGCCAGCCTATGCCCGAAACACATAGGCATTTTTACTGGTTCTTGCTAGATGTTTTTAAGGAGCATTTAATAAAGCATTGATTTTTAAGGCCCCTTTCACACGGGCGAGTATTCCATGCGGATGCGATGCGTGAGTTGAACGCATTGCACCCGCACTGAATCCGGACCCATTCATTTCTATGGGGCTGTTCACATGAGCGGTGATTTTCACGCATCACTTATGCGTTGCGTGAAAATCGCAGCTTGCTCCTATTTATGCGTTGCGGTGCGATAATCCGCGCAACGCAGGCCCCATAGAAGTGAATGGGGTTGCGTGAAAGTCGCAAGCATCCGCAAGCAAGTGAGGATGCGGTGCGATTTTCACGCAAGGTTGCTAGGAGACGATCGGGATGGAGACCCGATCATTATTATTTTCCCTTATAACATGGTTATAAGGGAAAATAATAGCATTCTGAATACAGAATGCATAGTAAAATAGCGATGGAGGGGTTAAAAAAAAAATATTATAATTTAACTCACCTTAGTCCACTTGTTCGCGCTGCCCGGCATCTCCTTCTGTCTTCATCTTAGCTTTGTGTAGCAACAAGGACCTTTGGTGACGTCACTCCGGTCATCACATGATCCATCACATGATCTTTTACCATGGTGATGGATCATGTGATGACCGGAGTGACGTCACCACAGGTCCTTGTTGCTGCACAAAGCTAAGATGAAGACAGAAGGAGATGCCGGGCAGCGCGAACAAGTGGACTAAGGTGAGTTAAAAAAATAGATATTTTTATTTTACCCCTCCAGCGCTATTTTACTATGCATTCTGTATTCAGAATGCTATTATTTTCCCTTATAACCATGTTATAAGGGAAAATAATACAATCTACAGAACACCGATCCCAAGCCCGAACTTCTGTGAAGAAGTTCGGGTTTGGGTACCAAACACGCGCAATTTTTCTCACGCGAGTGCAAAACGCATTACAATATTTTGCACTTGCGCAGAAAAATCGCGGGTGTTCCCGCAACGCACCCACACATTTTCCCGCAACGCCCGTGTGAAAGGGGCCTAAGAAATGCTGGAGAATGACTTTACTTTTCTAGATTAACCCCGTGCAGTCTTAACAGGGTTATGTGTTGGGATGGTGCATACTTTACAGTATTCACCTGCACATAACATGGAGGATGAGATAGCATGTTTAGTGTTTATTTCGGAAAAACTTTACATGCGTATTGCATAACATTTCTAATCAAGTAGACATAAACAATACAAATATCAGTGGAGTTTGACTTTTATCGGGGAATATTGTGTGTGAAGTTTCTTATAAAACCAATAATTTAAAAATCATGTTTTAATCAATTAGATTGTATGAATGTACAATAAATTGAAGGACCTGCAGTAGTTCCTCAAAAGGTTGAAGAGGTGATAAGAGAGGAACTCCTGAGGATAGGTCATCAACATTAAACACCCAGAAAACCCTTTTAAGGGAATGGGTGGCTTGTAGTACCAAGACAGGCTGTCAAACTTTGGTTTGTTTACTCTGCAAAAAAGACAGCTAAGGGGAGATCTGATTTCAATGTTCAAATACTGTACATGAATTGACAGTACAGAGATCTTACTGATGATCTTGGTTTGCAATCAGAACAAAGGGAGATCCTCTAAGTCAAGAGAACAGAAAGTTTCCCCATCAATATAGATGGTGATTCTTTGCTGTAAGGTCATTGAGACTATGGAACTCTCTACCACAGATGTTGTCATCGTTGTGGTCAAGTCCATGAAGGGCTTGGAAGCCTTTCTTGAATGTAGAAGTATGACGTCTTATGGTTACTAGATTACTGATCCAGGAAATAAGTTTTCTCCCTTAATATGAGGCAACAGACACCCGCTCTTATGGGTTTTGTTGCTTACCTGCAGATCACAGTAAGATTATAAGTTGAACTTAATGGACCTGTGTCTTTTTCCAGCCTGACCAACTATGTAACCATGTAATGGGGCAATCAAACAGTTAAATGGTAGACTATCTATTGGTCAGCTTTAGCTACTTGTATGTTGTGTGTAGTGTATGATGGTATTTAGAAATGAGATGAGTGAATTTTCTCAAAATTCATTTTGGGCCCATTTTGTTGGAATTGGCCATCAGACTTGAATAAATTTGACCCCAGTTAAAATTATTAAATTTGCTATTGTGTGCTAGAACCCAATTGAAAGTGCCTCAACTGCCATCAAATGTCATGTATGACACACTGAGGTCTCCCAGGACTATATCCAACCTTTTACGGTAAGACAGCATTAAAATTGTCAAAGTGACAGTGACAAATATAGCTACGGATAAACGGATAGCCGGTGGTAACAAACGGCATATTTAAAAACACACTGTACTGTTGGATTTCTTTTATTAAAATTGGTACCCTTTTTGGTGGCAAATGCCTTCTTTGTTTTCTGAAATATAAAGTGGTGACTGCAATGTTGAGCCATTGGTGTGCAACAAATTCACTGAAATTGGAATCTTTTGGGAAGTACATAATGAATTTCATTAGTGCAGAATCGATTTGCTCATCTTTTTCGCTATTAATAGGGCACTGTATAGCTTTATTAATTAGGCATGATAACAGTTATTGTCAGTATAAAGAGGTTTTTACAGCTTTTAAATTTTTTTTATTTTTTTTATTTCAACCTTGGGCTGCTGTACTCCTTTAAGTCACTTGTTCATTATCATTAGCTATGTCAATCTGATTTGGTTTTCCTGCGAGGCATATGAAGGCCAATAGTACTTGTTGCTAGATGGGACTGAGAAGTGTTGCATCCCTATGTCTGCAAGTTTGAGCTTGAGAGAAGAATGGTGTTGAGAAGATTAAAGGATAACTGTCACATTTAGACCCTAATTTCAATTTTTATATATGTAGTTACTAATAACATGATATTCCAGAATCAGTTACTATTAGACTGACTTACCCCATATTTAATAAGATTCAGCCCTTAGCAACCAGTCTGCATAAAACTGTAATTTCACTATTCAGTAAAGATTGCCGCCACTGCCCTCACCCTGAGGCTAATCCCGCCTGCCCTCACTAGCCAGTAACAATAGCCCCCCAAAATTGTCAGTAACCAGAGCCCTCCCCCCTAAAGGGTTAATCTCCTGCAGAACAAAGGGGTCCTCTTACCACATGTTGCTTTCATTTATACACTCAGCAGATGGCAGATCTCCCTTCCCTGTTGTGCGCTGCTTCGGCTCTGCATTGTCCTAGTCTGCTGAGTGAGGGAGCGTCTGCCAAGCGCAGGGACAGGGAGAAGTGCACACAGTCCAGGCACTGTTATCAGCTGCTGGGGAGGACCTGGCTTTAATCATTTACTTACAGTCCCTGGCTGTCAGTAATGTGACCCTGCACGCTGCGTGCTCCGTCCTTCAACAGATAGACGGACCAGGCCTAGTAACCCTATTTTAAGCACAGGTAAAAGTAGGGAGCACAGGAAACTAAAATGTGGAATTAAGTGGTAATTGATTGCACAGTGAAAAGTTGAAATAGGGCCACCAAGGAGATATTAATCACCACAATCCAATACTCCCAAAAAACAAACAAAAAAAAACGACAGTTATACTTTAACTCAGAGAGACAAAAACTTGGCCTCCTAAAGGGTTTGTCCATAATCAGATAAATGCGGCTTCTTTCTTCCAAAAACTGCACCACACCTGCCCATACATTGCATGTGGTATTGCAGCTCAACCCCATTCAGTTGAATAGAGCTGGGCTACAATACCAGACACAACCCATGGACAAGCTGTTTCTAGAAGATAGCAGCCATGTTACTCTAACACTGGACAACTTCTTTAACCACCTTTTCAGTCTGTGAAACTGTAAGAACCGTGGAAATTGCAAAACTGTGTAAGATCTGCCAGCCCATGCATGCTGAGAACTGTAACGGATGTGCTTGAACTTTATTTGCCAGAAAAGAACTGTTCTACTGTTAAACAGAGCTCAGATTTGCCTGCAGCAACTCCTGCCTTACACCCCACAACACCCACCAACACCAAGGGCACCCCGAACCTCCACCAAGCAGGAGAACTCCCCAAAACCTGGGTGTGCCCTGAGAGATGAAACAATACACCCTCCTATCACTGCACTTCCCGAGAGAGTATCAGAGTGAGGACCACCACCGTGAGTACAACTACCTTCATCATTGCTACCACCACTCCCATCCTCCACTCCTCTCCCTTTCTGGGCATGTTGCACTTAGAGACAAGTTTTCCACCATTGCCAGCATCAGACAACCCACTTACTGGTCTATACAGTGAAATCTGGTCTTTTTTTTAAGAAGACAAATAATATATGCTGCCAGGAGCTGATAATTAACTTCAATTCATCTCAAGGTCTGGCTAGGAGCCATTTACTACCCTTGTGCTCTATTATAGAAACTGATCTAAAACAGCTCTATAAATGCAAACCCTTTCAGCAGAGGCACCTTTCTCAGGATGATAACATCACAAAAGGAGCTGCCAAGTCTAAAGATCTCTGTTTTACTCCTCAATGCGAACCGGCGTTGCTTGATCTGGGATTAGCTTTGAAAGCAGCGGAGAGAGAGAGGCGGCCAATTGCTATGTTTAGACTTTTTGTTTAGCTGGAACGCACCACGTCCAAGTCTGTCCATGCAGCCATTAAATTTACGTGGATCCTATCCAGTATTTTATATCTATACGTTCAACAGTAAAACGATTGTATTTTAATAAAGGACAATTGTATTTTTTTCCTCCCTCAACAGCTGTACATTTGGCAAGCCATTTCATTAGCTTTCTCATGCAGCTTCTGGTTAACTGTTTCCATACCACAAAAGTATGGACTTTTTGCATAACGTGTGACTAGGTTTCATAGATTTTGCTTTCTGCAGACACTGGGTTAAATGAAAGGTAGAACCAGGTACTGGACAAGCTCTCTTTGTGCACACGGGAAGGGTTTTAGAATGTGCTTGTATACATAGAGAAATTGTTAAATATAATTTATATATCCGCTAACGTTTATTCTGATATATGGTCTTGGTAGGAGAATTACCTCAGGGCTAAGCCTTTGGGCACATTGGCAGGGGCTATTAGTGTTTTTCCCCATAATGTATGCAATATATAGTATTTCATTTTAACTTTTTGTTTTACTACTTACCTCTCAGTAAGTCAAGAAAGACCTTTGGGGAATATTGTTTTATTACACATGTCATGACTACTCTAGAGAAAACCGCCCTTGGCCTTGTCTTAATCATGGCTGTGCTGGGTCTTGTTAAACCCAGCAGTTTAGTCATTTGATAGCAGTTCAAGTGAACATGTGTTCACTGCCATCAATAGAGGCAGAGGCGCTGTTAGCAATGTGTAAGTGGACAGCAGAAATGGTTAAACATATTTCTGCCTGGGGCTCCACTGCGGCAGTGCGGTACAAATCGTAGCGGGCGCATGCGCAATGCGATGCCCGCTCCTGGCAGGGCATCGCAATACCTATTGCGCATGCGCCCGCTACGATTTGTACCGCACAGCCGCAGTGGAAAGGGACATGGGAGGGGAGTAAACGGGCGGGCAGAGGCGCACGGAGGGCGGAGTTATCAGCCGTTTAGGAGGTGCCTGCCTGGGGCTCCGAGGATTGAGAGACCGCCCTGGGCACTTGAGAAGGCTCAGAAGATAATCTTATAAGTTCGTTTTCTGCAAATTGAAAAGTCCGTTTTCTACCACAAAGGTACCGTTTTTATGTTCTGGCTGGATCACATAACCCTATTTTAACGGTCTAACATGCTAAAATGTGGTGACAGACTCCCTTTAAGTCGCTGATGTACTTCTTCCTGGGTCAGACAGGACACTTTTAATGGGGAATTTATTTTTGCATTCTGCATGTCATCTGACAGTTTATTTTCCTCAGTGAATACATTTGAGAAAAAACGATTTAACAGCTTTGCTTTCTCCTCGTCGCTCTCTGCGACTCCCTCCTCATTACTCTTTAAAGGGCCGACACCTTCAGATTTATACTTTTTAACATTTATATAATTGAAGAACATTTTAGGGTTAGTTTTACTCTCTTTGGCAATTAATCTCTCGGTCTCTAGTTTGGCCGCTTTTATTTGTTTTTTACATGTTCTATTTTTTTATTTTTACATGGTTTTTTTTATTGCTTTCTTTACAGTTCTATTTATCCACATTGGTTTCTTTTTGTTCCTTAACCTTTTGTTCCTTAACCTTGTATACAGTCTTTTGTGCAAAGTCTGATGCATAGAATCTGATGCGCAATATCTCTGCTGGTGTATATACGAAAGTTCCGACTATGGCCAGCAATTTACAAGTGTATATATAATCTTTTATGTTGGTTATCTTCACAGCATATATCAAGTTAGTTTGCTGCTAAACCGTACTGTGTTTAAACATACTACTCACTGTTTTGAAGCGGTGGAGTGGCTGATCACTTATGCTTGGCGTGGCGTCCCACGTGTTGTAGCATTGATGGTCTGAGCTCCGGTCCGCTCTTTTGTATAGGTGAGTAGGATACCAGGGCAGGAATAAACAATCCGTTTAGACGCCGGGGTCAATAGGTAGTTAAGACCCGGTTTGATATTCGGCGTTACTTTGTGTCTTTTGATCCAGACACAGCGGGACTTGTGTTTCTTCCTATCAGCTGTGTAGAAGCGCTTCCGGAGATTCAAAGGTGGTGCGCAGGTTGTAGGCTGCGGTCTCTTTCTTTACTCGAGACGAAATGAAAGGTAGAACCAGGTACTGGACAAGCTCTCTTTGTGCACACGGGAAGGGTTTTAGAATGTGCTTGTATACATAGAGCAATTGTTAAATATAATTTATATATCCGCTAACGTTTATTTTAATATATGGTCTTGGTAGGAGAATTACTTCAGGGCTAAGCCTTTGGGCACATTTGCAGGGGCTATTAGTGTTTATTTTTCCCCATAATGTATGGAATTTATAGTTTCGGAGTTGGCAGTGACTCCTTCCTCACTGAGGAAGGAGTCACTGCCAACTCCGAAAACGCGTCTGGTGTACACAAGTCTCGAGTAAAGAAAGAAACCGCAGCCTACAACCTGCGCACCACCTTTGAATCTCCGGAAGCGCTTCTACACAGCTGATAGGTAGAAACACAAGTCCCGCTGTGTCTGGATCAAAAGACACAAAGTAACGCCGAATATCAAACCGGGTCTTAACTACCTATTGACCCCGGCATCTAAACTGACTGTTTTTTCCTGCCCTGGTATCCTACTCACCTATACAAAAGAGCGGACCGGAGCTCAGACCATCGATGCTACAACACGTGGGACACCACGCCAAGCACGAATGATCAGCCACTCCACCGCTTCAAAACAGTGAGTAGTGTGTTTAAACGCAGTACGGTTTAGCAGCAAACTATCTTGACATATGCTGTGAAGATAACCAACATAAAAGATTATATATACACTTGTAAATTGCTGGCCATAGTCGGAACTTTCGTATATACACCAGCAGAGATATTGCGCATCAGATTCTGCGCATCAGACTTTGCACAAAAGACTGTATACAAGGTTAAACAGTTACGATCTAGTTATTACAAAGCAACAACCAATCAGTGATATTGCTACATATTATAGCACCAATTACCTATAGATCGGTTATACTATATGTTTTTAAAGTACATTTTGTATGTTATTTAAGTAAATTTTGCATGTTTAATGTGAATGCATTGAGGAACCTCACCTGATTTTATTCTTAGTATAATAAATAATTTTACAAACGTTTTGGCTGCTGCTCCATGTGCTTTTTAGATGTAGGTGTGCCCCCCTTATCCATCTATCTAAAATAAAGTAATAATCATAATGAGGATCATAATGGCAGAAATTCCTGGGGTCTTGTGTGTTGGTAGTTTTTGATAAGTTACGGTAATAGGATATCCCAGGTGAAGAGGACTGGAGACCAACTTGAGTCAAAGTAGTGGAAGGAAGTTCCTGGGGTGGATACGATATATACCAGCAAGTAAGTGACATAAGTACAATAACCTGGAAATTAATTATTTCTCCTAATTACATAAGTAAAGTTATGTTCCCTTAAAGCACAGCACACTGCCTGAAGCTAGTTACCAGTGATCTCATGTAACCTTTCATATACTGTACTTTGTGACCTTTTTTCTATTAAATCCTTCACTGCCCACATTACTATACTACTAATCCCAACCTACTACAAACCTGATACCCAGAGGGAATACTTTATCTAACATATACTAAGCACATTGTGGTCGCATATATATTTATTTGGCTTAAAGGAAACATAGTCTATTTTGCTCTAATGAAACTCTGCTTTAAGGAAACATAACTTTACTTATCAAATTTTTGTATAGAGATGGCTCACTTCTTGAACAATGATTGGAATGGGTGCACCTACAGGGAAGATTACACCCAATCTTCAGAAAATAAAGTAATATATAAAAGGGTAGTAGGGCACACCTACACTTGGATACACATAGGAGATTTGATATGTAAATTTATTCAAATATATATATATATATAATAACACATAAAACTTAATTCAACAGATATTCGCATGCTGTAACTTCACATATAAAATGAATAAAATCGATAAATTGCACACTGTAACACACACTAAAATATGTAGTCCTGAAAAAGAAGGATGAATCCTTCCAGCTATGTTTTTGTCCGTAGTGTGATGCTCACATAGCAAGTCTGAAATATTCAGCTCTTTGACATAGTTTGTAATTCTCAGGAAATGCAGAGCAGAGTTCACAAAATGATTTCAGTGTAATCGGATAGAGATAAGTAGTTTTATCACTTATATTCCTTTTTGTTTGGTTAGTGTCCCAGAGCTCACTTTCTATACATGCACTAATTCGGCATTGGTTTTTCTACTCACGGTTGTGCCGGCTGTATTGCGGTTAGCGTGGCGTCCCACGTGTGTTCCGCTTGCAGGCAGTGATGTAGCTTCCAGGGTGTGGATCCAAGGATCTTCGGTCATCAATTGCAGGAGTGCCGTAGTTGAGAATTTGTAGGTAGAAGTTGCTGCCAGGTGCTCAAATCAAGCAGCAGGCTGGTTTTTACTACGGCGATCAGTCTGAGATTTCTCCTGCCAATTATATTTGATACCGATCCCTCTCCTTACAGTTGATTTAAAGCGCTTCAATATTGCGGTTGTATATTCAGTTTCATGGGATCCTCTTTTACCAAGTGTAAATATATCCAGTTATTAATATCTAAGTTATTGAACCTATAGCAATTGACGCTGGGGTGACAGACAATCAAATAGCAAGTTAGGACCAAGGTCTTTATTAACAGCATGATATTATGTTTGCCATTTGTTTATGTGCCTATACCACTACAGTATCCTTAACACTTGGAATTTACTGAGTGTAACAATCTGGACGCAGTTTTGACTGCGATTGCGTTCTGTTGTTAAGTTTTTATCGCGCGGGTGCAATGCGTTTCGTTCTGTGTTGTGTAGATGTAATTATTTTCCCTTATAACATGGTTATAAGGGAAAATAATAGCATTCTAAATACAGAATGCTTAGTAGAAGTTTAATTGAGGGTTAAAAAATAATAAAAAAATTAACTCACCTCCTCCAATTGATTGCGTAGCTGCAGGTCTCCTGTTCTTTCTTCAGGACCTGTCAAAGGACCTGTGGTGACATCACTGAGCTCATCACATGGACCATGTGATTGGACCATGTGATGTGACGTCAGCACAGGTCCTTTAGCCGGCAGCTCATGATTAAAGAAGTAAGAAGAGATCGGCAACTACGTGATCAAGAGGAGGAGGTGAGTTAATTATTATTATTTTTTTAACTCTCGATTGACCTTCTACTAAGCATTCTGTATTAAGAATGCTATTATTTTCCCTTATAACCATGTTATAAGGGAAAATAATACAGTGAAAAGAATTTCATCCTAGCAACCATGCGTGAAAATCGCACCGCATCTGCACTTGCTTGCGGATGCTTGCGATTTTAACGCAGCCCCATTCACTTCTATGGGGCCTGTGTTGCGCGAAAAACGCACAATATAGAGCATGCTGTAATGTTCACGCAACGCACAGGTGATGCGTGAAAATCACCACTCATCTGCACTGCCCCATAGAAGTAAATGAGTCAGGATTCAGTGCGGGTGCAATGCGTTCACCTCACACATTGCACCCGCGCGGAAATCTCGCCCGTGTGAACCCAGCCTTAGATCTTCCAAGATAGGATAAGGCACTACTTATGTCCTCAAAGACTGTGATCATTAGGGCATATTTAACTTGTCTATAGCTGGCCATGCCCAAAAGAAGAGATAGTTGTCCTTCCATACTTATACACGCTCAGCCATGTAGCAGGGAGTTTAAACTACATATTTCCCATTAAACCAGGCCCTTTTCCATATACAATGCAACAGCACTCAGCAAACCAAATAAAGTACAAAAATATATTGTAATGCTAATGCTATGCTTATAAATTAGAGATGCTTGGCAAATACATTTTGTACAAAATTATTTGAGCCTGTCTGCCAAACGCCAAGGCGATCTCTGCAAGACAGGAACCTAACACTAAGTTCAACCTGTTATGTGCCATGACAGCGACCATGAAGTTCAGGGGGTGAAGGTTCCACATGCATGCTGGGCCCCGTTTGGTTTTTATCATTTTTAGTGCCAAAATAGCCTCCATTGAATCCAGGGAATGCAAGTACCAACATGGATGCCGAGCAGCCTAAGCATTATACTCATGCTAATTAAAATCAGCCTATGAGGCAAACAGGCTGTTCAGGAGTGCACGACCAAATGGAGTCAGCCACACCTCCAGTACAAACTGCAATGGCTGTCTGTGCCATTCCGCAAATTGCGTAACGCACATGGATGCCATCCGTGTTTTGCGGAGCCGCAATTTGCGGACCACAAAACACACACAACGGTGGTGTGCATGAGGCCTTAAGCTTAGCCTGCTCTGCATGCATGTTGGTACTTGCATTCCCTGGATTCAATGGAGGCCATCTGACTTGACGTGTGGCAGATGGACTCAAATAATTTTGTACAAAATGTATTTGCCAAGCATCTCTAATTTATAAGCATAGCATTAGCATTACAATAGATTTTTGTACTTTATTTGGTTTGCAGAGTGCTGTTGTATTGTATGTTTTGTTCTATGTTGTGTTTTCAGCCATAGCAACGTCCACCTGCGCATTGGGATGTGCTGACTAACCCCCCTTTTTTTCTTTTCTGAAAACCATATGGCACTCCTTTTCTTCTGCGCCCTGCCGTGTGCCCGTACATCAGTTTACGACCACATGTGGGGTGTTTCTGTAAACCGCAGAATCAGGGTAACAAATATAGAGTTTTGTTTGGCTGTTAACCCCCCATGTGTTAAAGAAAATAATGGATTAAAATGGAAAATCTGCCAAAAATGTGAAATTTTGAAAATTTCATCTCCATTTTCCTTTAATTTTTGTGGAACACCTAAAGGGTTAACAAAGTTTGTGAAATCAGTTTTGAGTAACTCGAGGGGTGTAGTTTTTAAAATGGGGTCATTTATGGGGGGTTTCCACTATGTAAGCCCCACAAAGTGACTTCAGACCTGAACTAGTCCTTAGTTAAAAAGTGGGTTTTGGAAACTTTCTTAAACATTTTAAGAATTGCTTCTAAAATTCTAAGCCTTCCAACGTCCTAAAAAAAATAAAACGACATTTACTAAATGATGCCAACATAAAGTAGACATATGGAAAATGTTAAGTAATAAATATTTTATGAGGTATAACTTTCAGTTTTAAAAGCAGAAAAATAAAAATGTTTAAAAATTTTGGGTAAATTTGAGATTTTTGGGCAGAAGGGCGAAAACTAGCCCAGGGTAGAAGGGGTTAAAGCTAAAACCGTATGTTTACTTGCTTGAATGAGGAATGGTCCCATTAGGACTTTCCTTACTGTCAAATCACGTGACCTGTTGTCATAGAAACATAGACTGTGTCGGCAGATAAGAACCATTTGGCCCATCTAGTCTGCCCAATATACTGAATACTATGGATAGCCCTTGGCCCTATCTTATATGAAGGATAGCCTTATGCCTATCCCATGCATGCTTAAACTCCTCCACTGTATTTGCAGCTACCACCTCTGCAGGAAGGCTATTCCATGCATCCACTACTCTCTCAGTAAAGTAATACTTCCTGATATTACTTTTAAAACCTTTGCCCCTCTAATTTAAAACTATGTCCTCTTGTAGCAGTTTTTCTTCTTTTAAATATTCTCTCCTCTTTTACCTTGTTGATTCCCTTTATGTATTTAAAAGTTTCTATCATATCCCCTCTGTCTCGTCTTTCTTCCAAGCTATACATGTTATGGTCCTTTAACCTTTCCTGGTAAGTTTTATCCTGCAATCCATGTACTAGTTTAGTAGCTCTTCTCTGAACTCTCTCCAAAGTATCAATATCCTTCTGGAGATATGGTCTCCAGCAGGGGCGTAGATAAGGGGGGGATAGGGGGGTTCAACCCCCCCCCCCCAGAGTGTCTGTCCTCCTAACCTGCCAGAGAACGGCCCGGGCGTGCCGCTGCCTGCAATAGCGGCGCGGGCAGTGCGGCACACAGAGAGGTGATGGAGGCTGCAGGGCGGGGCGGGGCAGCGCAGTGGGGCAGGTACGGCGGCACAAGTACCTCACAGACACACACAAGGCAGCCAGGCAGGGATGACGCTGATGATCACATGGCATGCACGCTGCCTTCAGGCTCCGCCTCCGCCTGTCGTACGTCTGGACGCCGGCCAGCTTCCTGCCTGCGCGTGCCTGCTACTCCTGGGCGGCGGCTGACAGAGCACAGAGCCTGGAGATCTCAGAAGATTAGAAGAGAGACAGAAGAAAGAAAAATAAGTAGTTTGAGAGAGAGAGAGAGAGAGAGAGAGAGAGACAGAGACTCTGGAGCACTAGTGTAAGTAAAAGTAATAGTTAAAAAAGAAAATCAAGAAGATTCAAAGCCCACCCCCCACACAAGGCTGCAGACAGTGTCAATTCATATATTTAGTCCAGCCCCCAGACTCTTATGAATTGAGGGAACTGGCCACCACCATGCTGGTCCACATCACTTATTGTGCAGGCTGCATGGTTTGATGTATTTTTTCTAGTCTCTCACACTCTAGTCTCCTAAACAGTAAAGAAACGCAATTTCTTATGGAAATTACAAGAGTAAGCTAGCATGTGATGTGTCATGCGTGCCATGGACTGTCACTCCAGACTGGAGTGGCTAGGTACCAATTACGAGTCTTTTTAAAACATGTTTTTTCCATATGGTGTCAAACAACTAAATCGGTATTGCTCAAGGTAAAGGATTGGTTTAGGGATGATATGGCTGGTATATTTTTTTCAAACCCTGGTGTGTCTGCTAGATAAAGTCTTATAATTTGAGAAAGCTGAACCCCCCCAGGAAAAAAAATTATCTACGGCCCTGGTCTCCAGTACTGCACACAATACTCCAAATGAGGTCTCACTAGTGCTCTGTAGAGCAGCATGAGCACCTCCCTCTTTACATAGTAACATAGTACATAAGGCCGAAAAAAGACATTTGTCCATCCAGTTCGGCCTGTCATCCTGCAAGTTGATCCAGAGGAAGGCAAAAAAAAACCCTGTGAGGTAGAAGCCAATTTTCCTCACTTATGGGGAATAAAAAATTCCTTCCCGACTCCAATCAGGCAATCAGAATAACTCCCCGGATCAATTACCCCTCTCTAGTAGCTATATCCTGTAATATTATTACACTCCAGAAATACATCCAGGCCCCTCTTGAATTCCTTTATTGTACTCACCATCACCACCTCCTCAGGCAGAGAGTTCCATAGTCTCACTGCTCTTACCGTAAAGAATCCTCTTCTATGTTTGTGTACAAACCTTCTTTCCTCCAGACGCAGAGGATGTCCCCTCGTCACAGTCACAGTCCTGGGGATAAATAGCTGATGGGATAGATCTCTGTACTGACCCCTGATATATTTATACATATTAATTAGATCTCCTCTCAGTCGTCTTTTTTCTAAAGTGAATAACCCTAATTTTGATAATCTTTCAGGGTACTGTAGTTGCCCCATTCCAGTTATTACTTTAGTTGCCCTCCTCTTTCACTGGAGCCCAGAACTGTACACAGTACTCCATGTGTGGTCTGACTAGTGATTTGTAAAGTGGTAGGACTATGTTCTCATCACGGGCATCTATGCCCCTTTTGATGCAACTCGTTATCTTATTGGCCTTTCTACTGGTAATTCCTGGTAATCTTTCTACTGGTAATTCCTCTCCCTATACACCCCAGCATTCTGCTAGCATTTCCTGCTGCTCTATGACATTGTCTGCCTACCTTTAAGTCTTCTGAAATAATGACCCCTAAATCCCTTTCCTCAGATACTGAGGTTAGGACTGTGTCACTGATTTTATATTCTGCTCTTGGGTTTTTACGCCCCAGGTGCATTATCTTGCACTTATCAACATTACATTTTAGTTGCCAGATTTTTGACTATTCCTCTAGTTTTCCTAAATCCTTTTCCATTTGGTGTATCCCTCCAGGACATCAACCCTGTTACAAATCTTTGTGTCATCAGCAAAAAGACACACCTTACCATCGAGGCCTTCTGCAATTTCGCTGATAAAGATATTAAACAATATGGGTCCCAGAACAGATCGCTGAGGTACCCCACTGGTAACAAGACCTTGGTCTGAATATACTACATTGACTACAACCCTCTGTTGTCTGTCCCTCAGCCACTGCCTAATCCATTCAACAATATGGGAGTCCAAGCCCAAAGACTGCAATTTATTGATAAGACTTCTATGTGGGACACAGTGGCGTACCTCTAATAGAGGCAGACCACGCAGCTGCTATGGGGCCCGTGATTGAAGGGGGCCCGGCTGTGGATGAATCGCCCTGCCCCCTTCTGGCTCCTTGCTCCCGGATTTCGGGCCCCCCTCCTTAACGAGTCCATCAGTGGCCACTGATGAATGCTCTGTCCTTCTGCTCAGCAGAGAAAATTTAGCTGCAGTAGGATGTGCAGACATGTCACTTGTCTGCCTGCACGCAGAACCTGTGACCTGCCCTGACCTAGCGTGACCTCCAGCTCCGTCATCTACAGTGTGTCAGGGCCCCGACTGCTGCGCTCTGCACGCTGAAGGAGAAGCACAGGAGCGCGATCTCTGTGTTATGCAGTAAGTCATCGGTCAAGACGGATAACTAAAGTGCCTGGGGGCTGGTGTGTGCCATGGGGGTTGTGGTGCTAAGATGGAGAATCCAGGGCACACTTTAGTCACAAGAGGGAGTGGGCACAGACACATTATATAAAAATCAGCAACAACAGGAGTAACAGTTCATGGGGCAGGGAAGGGTATGGCACACTTTACAATATGCAGCAGAAAGCATAGTCTTTAGGCCTGTTTCATATTTGCGTTAAAACAGATCCGGCAGGCTGTTCCGGCCAGGAACAGCCTGTCAGATCCTTAAATACTGGGTGCTACCGTGCGGTGCCGAGGTTCGGTCCTGCCCCATTCATTATAATGGGGACCAGTGGAGATCTGTCCACAACCTGGCAAATATGCCAAGACGCGGCCGGACGAAAAACTGCTTCGCGCAGCGTTATTTGTCTGGGCGCCCCTTGGCATATCTGTTTTAACACAGATGTTAAACAAGCCTTAAGCAGGAATAGCACACTGTATAATACACAGCAGAAGGCATAGTCTCTGGGCAGGTATGGCACACTATATAGTACGCAGCAGCAGACAGTACATGGGAGGTACGGTACACTATATAATAAGCAGAAGAACGCACAATTCATAGGTGGAGCAGGGGAGGGGCCTGGGCACAAGTAGTGGAAGGTACCAGAGATGGGTATGGGCATGGGGGCCCAATTCAGATTCTTTCTATGGGGCCCAGTGATTTCTATGTACGCCCCTGGTGGGACAGTATCAAAAGCCTTACTAAAGTCTAGATAAGCGATGTCTACTGCACCTCCGCCATCTATTATTTTAGTCACCCAATTGACTTTATTCCTTTGCTTTCTCCTGTTTCTTGTATGTTTTTATGTTGTATGCTGGTGATTTATACTGGTAATATAATGTAGCTAGCATTTTCTCTTCCTCCATTATGTGATACTGTTACGGTTATAGCTGTAGCTCATCTACACAGAAAATAGTAACACACACCTCAATTAAGTATTTTGCAGCTTGTGCCTAAATACAATCTGCCGTAGTGTATATATTATAACGAAACGGGAATGTCATGCATGCAAATGAACTCCTGTAAAATTCACATTACCTTGGAGGCTTGATGTTGCCGCTTATTAGTCTCACCTAAAACACCTTGGGGCTATGGGTTATCTTAGGTAAATCAGATCAAGGGTGGCATGATGCCAGCTTATTAGCTCTTCATTAAGGAAATTATTTATTCTTAGGTACAGGGACAAACTTTGCTAGGGGCTTATATGTAATTTCCTTTTATAATCCTGGCAGCCTGCTAGGTAGAGATTGCATACTTTTATTAATCCACTAGAACACAAAAGGACGGGCACAGCCCTGTTGGCGGGTGCAGTGAGGAAATAGTGCATCTGGGATCAAGTTTATAGCAGCATTTTAGTCCCACAGCGTGCCAAGAATATGTCGGAATGTGTAATCATGGATTTATACGGAATTTACAGAAACCTGAAAATATTGAACTGACTGAAGATGTGTTTTTTTTATGGCCACATTTTTTTCAAGCAGGGCAGCCCCCCCCCCCCCCCAAAAAAAAATAATACAATAGTGATAGATAGATAGACAGATTAGTGTATTGGAAAAAGACACCAGGCAATGAGAAAAAAATGCCAATCCCAGAGCATGCTGCGAGTTAAAAAATAATTATAAGAAATTAATAGGAAAATGCACCTCAAGGGTGAAAAAATGCCACTGCAAAAAATGCATGCTGCATTAAATATTCCCCATAGATTTCAATGTAATATCTGTAGCTCTTTTCTTTTCTTTTTTTTAACTATAAAGGTCCACAAAAAGCCAGCTAAAATAAAAACACACCAAAAACTGCAAAATGCTTCAACACACACACACACACACACACACACACACACAAAAAAAAACTGTGACACCAGCCTAGCACCTGAGTATTTTTATGGCTTCTGTCTGTCAATAATTTGCTAAAGGCAGATATTTCTTGCATGTGTTACTCTGTATGTTGCAAGCTAAAATTGGTCTTGGACTTCATATACTTAGCAGAGGTGTGTGCACAGAGCTATAGGAGTCAGTGGTCAGCTGTCTTCATAATGCTGTATTACATAGAAGCAATGCTCCCTTATACACCATCCAGTGGACTATGCGGGTATATTTTTCCTGTCAAATATAGAGAAATAAAGTGATATATTCTATATATGAAATCAGAAGTCTATAGATGCCATGTCACAGTTCTGTATAGCCCCTAAGCCCTACAATCCTAGTGTGCATGAGTCCAAAGTGGTGATGCTATAAAAGTTTTCCTATGTTGGGGCGATATACAGATATTATGTAGTGTCGTAGCATAATTCATATTACCGTATATTCAGATCAGCCTAGTTGCATATAAGTGTGGCTTTTATTATTTTTCTGTGTAATACAATGAAGAAAAATGTATCTGCAAAATAACCGCAATTGTATCACAAATGTGTGCATGTATTTCCAGCCTAATAAGGTGGCAAGGGAGCATTTTATTCAGCAATTTATTTTTGCTACAATATATCTAAAGTGAAAAAGCAAATGTCAATGTTTAAAATAAAAACTTTCTTGTATATACAGCTCTATGCAAACCTATGTGACTCCCTGGTTAAAGGCTACAAACAAACGCTGTACACTGTGATTCTGCAGTCATACTCTTCCATCTGACCTCAACCTCTTGTTAATCCACCAAATGTATCTATCATATTTTTTTCTTTATAAGACACACCGGGTCATAAGATGCACCTAGATTTTATTGGAGGAAAATGAGAACAAAAATATTTTTCATCAGACCTCAGCTCATATATATATATATATATATATATATATATATATATATATATATACACAGTACAAACCAAAGGTTTAGACACACCTTCTCATTCAAAGAGTTTTCTTTATTTTCATGACTATGAAAATTGTAGATTCACACTGAAGGCATCAAAACTATGAATTAACACATGTGGAATTATATACATAACAAAAAACTGTGAAACAACTGAAAATATGTCATATTCTAGGTTCTTCAAAGTAGCCACCTTTTGCTTTGATTACTGCTTTGCACACTCTTGGCATTCTCTTGATGAGCTTCAAGAGGTAGGTCACCTGAAATGGTCTTCCAACAGTCTTGAAGGAGTTCCCAGAGATGCTTAGCACTTGTTGGCCCTTTTGCCTTCACTCTGCGGTCCAGCTCACCCCAAACCATCTCGATTGGGTTCAGGTCCAGTGACTGTGGAGGCCAGGCATCTGGCGCAGCACCCCATCACTCTCCTTCATGGTCAAATAGCCCTTACACAGCCTGGAGGTGTGTTTGGGGTCATTGTCCTGTTGAAAAATAAATGATGGTCCAACTAAACGCAAACCGGATGGAATAGCATGCCGCTGCAAGATGCTGTGGTAGCCATGCTGGTTCAGTATGCCTTCAATTTTGAATAAATCCCCAACAGTGTCACCAGCAAAGCACCCCCACACCATCAAACCTCCTCCTCCATGCTTCACGGTAGGAACCAGGCATGTAGAGTCCATTCGTTCACCTTTTCTGCGTCGCACAAAGACATGGTGGTTGGAACCAAAGATCTCAAATTTGGACTCATCAGACCAAAGCGCAGATTTCCACTGGTCTAATGTCCATTCCTTGTGTTCTTTAGCCCAAACAAGTCTCTTCTGCTTGTTGCCTGTCCTTAGCAGTGGTTTCCTAGCAGATATTCTACCATGAAGGCCTGATTCACACAGTATCCTCCTAACAGTTGTTCTAGAGATGTGTCTGCTGCTAGAACTCTGTGTGGCATTGACCTGGTCTCTAATCTGGGCTGCTGTTAACCTGTGATTTCTGAGGCTGGTGACTCGGATGAACTTATCCTCCGCAGCAGAGGTGACTCTTGGTCTTCCTTTCCTGGGGTGGTCCGCATGTGAGCCAGTTTCTTTGTAGCGCTTGATGGTTTTTGTGACTGCACTTGGGGACACTTTCAAAGTTTTCCCAATTATTCGGACTGACTGACCTTCATTTCTTAAAGTAATGATGGCCACTTGTTTTTATTTACTTAGCTGCTTTTTTCTTGCCATAATACAAATTCTAACAGTCTATTCAGTAGGACTATCAGCTGTGTATCCACCTGACTTCCCCACAACGCAACTGATGGTCCCAAACCCATTTATAAGGCAAGAAATCCCACTTATTTTACCTGACAGGGCACACCTGTGAAGTGAAAACCATTTCAGGTGACTACCTCTTGAAGCTCATCAAGAGAATGCCAAGAGTGTGCAAAGCAGTATTTAAAGCAAAATGTGGCTACTTTGAAGACCCTAGAATATTACATATTTTCAGTTGTTTCACACTTTTTTGTTATGTATATAATTCCACGTGTGTTAATTCATAATTTTGATGCCTTTAGTGTGAATCTACAATTTTCATAGTCATGAAAATAAAGAAAACTCTTTGAATGAGAAGGTGTGTCCAAACTTTTGGTCTGTACTATATATATATATATATATATATATATATATGTAGTAACATATTGTAATGTAAGTATTCAGTTAATTTTGTATATTCAGTTTATATACTGAAATTTCACATATATATACACTCACCTAAAGAATTATTAGGAACACCATACTAATACGGTGTTGGACCCCCTTTTGCCTTCAGAACTGCCTTAATTCTACGTGGCATTGATTCGACAAGGTGCTGATAACATTCTTTAGAAATGTTGGCCCATATTGATAGGATAGCATCTTGCAGTTGATGGAGATTTGAGGGATGCACATCCAGGGCACGAAGCTCCCGTTCCACCACATCCCAAAGATGCGCTATTGGGTTGAGATCTGGTGACTGTGGGGGCCATTTTAGTACAGTGAACTCATTGTCATGTTCAAGAAACCAATTTGAAATGATTCGAGCTTTGTGACATGGTGCATTATCCTGCTGGAAGTAGCCATCAGAGGAGGGGTACATGGTGGTCATGAAGGGATGGACATGGTCAGAAACAATGCTCAGGTAGCCTGTGGCATTTAACCGATGGCCAATTGGCACTAAGGGGCCTAAAGTGTGCCTAGAAAACATCCCCCACACCACCACCACCAGCCTGTACAGTGGTAACAAGGCATGATGGTGGATACATGTTCTCATTCTGTTTACGCCAAATTCGGACTCATTTGAATGTCTCAACAGAAATCGAGACTCATCAAACCAGGCAACGTTTTTCTAGTCTTCAACAGTCCAATTTTGGTGAGCTTGTGCAAATTGTAGCCTATTTTTCCTATTTGTAGTGGAGATAAGTGGTACCCGGTGGGGTCTTCTGCTGTTGTAGCCCATCTGCCTCAAGGTTGTGCGTGTTGTGGCTTCACAAATGCTTTGCTGCATACCTCGGTTGTAACGAGTGGTTATTTCAGTCAACGTTGCTCTTCTATCAGCTTGAATCAGTCGGCCCATTCTCCTCTGACCTCTAGCATCAACAAGGCAATTTCGCCCACAGGACTGCCGCATACTGGATGTTTTTCCCTTTTCACACTATTCTTTGTAAACCCTAGAAATGGTTGTGCGTGAAAATCCCAGTAACTGAGCAGATTGTGAAATACTCAGACCGGCCCGTCTGGCACCAACAACTATGCCACGCTCAAAATTGCTTAAATCACCTTTCTTTCCCATTCTGACATTCAGTTAATCAGACCTCAGATGAAATGTAAAATAAATAAAAGAACTTACCTCCCCTGCTCTTGGCGGCGCTGCTTCTCTGGAGATCCTGAACACTCTTCCTACAGCGCTGCACTATGATCTGATGGGTATGCATGGCGCCGGAAAAAGACCAGGGAGCGGTAAGTAAAGCTAGCACCAAGGGCACTGTATACACCGCTCCCTGGTCCTACTGTGTACTAGTGAGCTTCCATAATAGAAAAGCTCATTAGTACTCACATTTTAAGATGCACTGCCATTTTTCCTCCATTTTTTGGGGGAAAAAAGTGCATCTTATGGGAAATACAGTAAATGGCTTGTGATCACACAATGCAGATTTTGAAAATCGGTAGCTGAAACTGAACTGAAAATCTATGTAACTAGCTGGGTGGGATGGGGCTACGAACTAACTGGGCTGGAGCTGTGACAGAGAAATGATTAGTGCATCATGGGTTTGGTTGGATACAGCAACAGAAAGGGCTACCTAAAGGAGGTAAAGCAACCAGAGTGATTGGTTTACATTGTGAAAACAGGTCAAAAGAGTCCAAACAGAGAAAATGAGGCAAGTAACTACATGAGCATAAATGTTAAAAAACCATAGTAATCCCAGAAAACCCTTTTAATGTATGAAGAGACACCATTTGTTCTCACTACGTTGATGGAGCACTTTGAGGGAATCATGACACAGAGGGGCACTAAGAAGACATTATCACTGTGTGGACACTATGAAAGTGTGTGGAGCACAAAAGGGCAATATTACTGTGTGGGGACAAAGAATGAACTCGTTGGATTGGGCATGTATGGACAGAAATATAGGCATGACTTAAAAGGGTTGTGCCACAAAAAATATTCTACATTCTACCTGGATCTGAATAATTTTGCAATTGAATGTAATAAAATATTTACTATAGCCACTAAGCAATTTAATAAAATGTATCTGTATAGTGCCGCCTACTGTTTCTTGGTTTCCTTATTTCTCCATCTACCTCAGTGAGGTGGTCACACGTGCACAGTTTAAATCTTCTACTATCACCAGCTGTATCTTCTGTTAGAATCTGTGACAGTTACAGGGAGAGAGCTGCAGCAGGAAGGACACACCCCTGAGACAGGACACGCCCCTGAGCTGCCAGCCTGAACTAAAACTAGCAGAAGAATTAATGGGGTGATCTCTGGTTTCATATGAGGTACAGGGCTGGTTCTGGCATTGTTAGATTGTCATGTACTTTACAGTATGATGTCAGATTTTTTATTTTTTATTTTTATATCCATCATAGTATAACCACTTTAACATAAAACTATGACACTATGCACACCACAGTAGTTGTCCTTTATGTTCCTTTAAAGGGGGAAAAGAAAACCAAACCCAGATTTTATTTAATTTTTTTAAGGAGAACTAAATATCAAAGCAGTGATGGGATTGCTCGCTACGGGTAACACCCCCGCTTCTGGTCTAGTTTTCCTACAATCCAACAACTGGTCAGATTTTGCTGCATATAAAAATCTTATTTGCTTGGAGAATTTCACACTTTTTTTTTTAAAGTGGCTATATTGTTATAGTTTAGTTAATAAGCTGAACCACCATTAGATTTATTGCATCCTGTATTTTTCTCAGTCTCCAAGTTATTAAAACGTCTTCCTTTATATGGGAATAAATAGTCTTGCTTGTGTTGTTCGGTTTTGACATTCAGCTTTTCAAATTAAATACACAATGCAATCAAAATGAAATAGAGCGCAATAACCACTCCATTATAAATTACAACCTGCTTACAGCGCCGCTCACAAGAATAACTTCTACTGGCAGGAGAAAATTGGACCGTCCAAACTTTGCCATTACTTCTCCTTCTGCTAATATGAAATCATGCACACCACTGTATCCATTTTACAGTCCGTAAACTGCGGATCCACAAAATATGGATACCATGCCTCATTTTTCTACTGGAATTGGCTATTTTTGTCAGAAAAATTGACAAAAATAGGTCATGTTCTATAATTTGCCGAACGGCCAACACGGCACACGGACGACCTGCATTTTTTGCGGACCATTATAAATTAATAGGGCCGCATACGATCCACTAACAATGTGGATCAGATGTGGACCAAAACTACTATCATCCGCATGAGGCCTCTAAGTATGGGATTACAATAATAAAAGTCAAAAGTTAGGAGGGCACTCAACTATGCATAAATCATTTATTCCAAAATATAAAAAAGTTAAAATAAGACTATAGCAGCAAAGTACAATATGATAAAAATGCAATCACATTAGCGGCAGTATCGATGAAATGGTATATATAGCCTATCACACCGTCAAACCTATGTTTTTTTTTATAATTGTTGAATCAAAAAAACATAATTATTGCATTTATAAATACATGTTAAATATATTAAGTCCCATGATTTGCAGTTTCATAATTCCCTGGTAAAATTAATAATTCATATTATCACGTGGTATAAATAATATCTGAAATAGCAAATCAAATTGCGATGATTATTCAAGCGCGCTGTAGACAACTGAATATATGATGCGTTTCAGTAGATTTTTCATATACCGGTAATTGGCCAGCTGGTATAAAAATGTAATAATATATAAATCTCTAGTTTGTCACATATAACTCCCTTTGTATAATTCTTCAACTTCGCTGACGTAAGTGCATTAGTATTATATTAGGGGTAATTAATGTCTCTTATAGAGGCAGCTTTTTGTTCCTTATATTCATCAAACAGCTGTCCTTTGATAAAAAAATATTAATTGCTTGTTGTGGTTAGTATAGGAAACTTGCAATTACGTTACCAATCCGTTACATAGCAAGAATGTCCGGAATGAAGCTGTGGTGCTACTATATCCTAAAAAAGACCTCCAAATAAGGCCTCCGAATTTGGAAAGCACGCCTAAAAACAAAAGAAGATGGAGGAGGGAGAATACAGTTACATCTGTTAGGATCTTTGCATAAATAAAACGCATCAAAAACGAACTGCTGACCACTGAAGAAGGAGCACGAGGCTCCGAAACGCTTTTGGTGTGAATAGCGCTGACAGTGAACATGAGAGCAGCTATAACTTGCCTGTAGTATTACATTACAGAAACGGACTGGTTACCCTTTCACAACTGAACTTTTTGTGATCAGACTTTTCATAGTAAAGAGGAGTGATCCACGTCAACCACTTACCAGCCAGTCACTGGCGGGCGATCTAACCAACAGCCTCAGAACACGTGGGACGCCACGTAGGACGCCGACATAGCTCAGCGGCCGCAACACCACACCGGACGCAGAGTCTTCTTGCTGTGTAACGGATTGGTAACGTAATTGCAAGTTTCCTATACTAACTACAACAAGCAATTCATATTTTTAGCAAAGGACAGCTGTTCAATGAATATAAGGAACAAAAAGCTGCCTCTATAAGAGGGGACATTATTTACCCCTAATATAATACTAATGCACTTACGTCAGCGAAGTTGAAGAATTGTACAAGGGGAGTTATATGTGACAAACTAGAGATTTATATACAGTGGGATGCGAAAGTTTGGGCAACCTGTATAAATCGTTGGTTGTTTCGATAAAAAATGTCAGTTAAATATATCAAAAGAAGAAAAGAAATGAATCGCACATCCAGCTGCTATGCTTTGATCTCATCCCTGCTACTTTAGCAGAAAACAACGCTAAATAGAGCATGTGTACCGTCTCCTATGCTACAAGCTAAATGAGGCATTAGTGTACATTTTGATCAAAAGGCATAAGCCGCCTGCTGGATTGGCGTTACAGCGTCGGTGGTTGCCGTACAGCGGCCAAACAGATGAGGACAGCACACGGATGACCTGCATTTTTTGCGGACTCATATAAATGAATGGGGCTGCATACGATCCACAAACAATGTGGATCAGATGTGGACCAAAACTACTATCATCCGCATGAGGCCTCCAAGTATGGAATTACAAAAATAAAAGTCAAAAGTTAGGAGGGCACTTAACTATCTGGCGTTGCAAGGAGTCGTCAAATGCATAAATGTACATAAATCATTTATTCCAAAATATAAAAAAGTAAAAATAAAAATAAGAATATAGCAGCAAAGTACAATATGATAAAAATGTAATCATATTAGCGGCAGTATCGATGAAATAGTATATATAGCCTATCACACCGTCAAACCTATGTTTTTTTAAATAATTGTTGAATCAAAAAAACATTATTACATTTATAAATACATGTTAAATATATTAATACGTCCCATGATTTGCAGTTTCATAATTCCCTGGTAAAATTAATAATTCATATTATCACATGGTATAAATTAGGGATCGACTGATTATTGGATTTACCGATATTATCGGCTAATATTCATGATTTTCAAAGGTATTGACATCTAACCATGGCAATATGCTGATAATACGTCCAGCGCTTGTCATGGTCTTACCTCCTTGCTGTTCCCTTCGTTTGACATGTGCTGGCGGCCATCTCGGTTTCTGGGTTTTCTGTAGCCTCCCACCCTGCGGCTCCTCCTTCCCACTGGGAGGAGCTGGATGCCCAGCTCATATATATAGGAGGTCTGTGGCTTCAGTTCCTTGCTTGGTCCTCCTGTGTTCACATGCTTCCAAGACTGCTGCTGCTTCTGGTTCCTGATCCTGGCCTCGTCTGACTACCCCGTTGGTTCCTGATTCCGGCTTCGTCTGACTACCCCGTTGGTTCCTGATTCCGGCTTCGTCTGACTACCCCGTTGGTTCCTGTTCCTGGCTTCGTCTGACTACCCTTCTGGTTCCTGACCTCTGTCTCCGCAAGACCCTGCTTCGGTTTAGCCATCCGTTCGGACTTTGCTTACGGCTTGCTCTTCAATAAAACCTTCTTATTTTCCACTTATCTCTTGTTGTACGTCTGGTTCATGGTTCCATGACATTAGGACCAAGCCATGAATTCTGACGGTACAGGGCCACCCTCGCTACCTACGCTGGTTGCCAGACTTGATCAGCAGGATCACCTGTTGGGTCGGTTCGCTGTGGCGTTGCAAACCCTGCTTGAACGCACGGCTCATTTAGCTTCCGTTGCCGATGGGTCGGTTGTCGCTCCTGGGCCCGCTCCTACTGCCGCTCCGGTTGTTGCGCCAGAGTCTACCCTGACACCTGTTGCTGCGCCTGTGGTGTTTCAGGGTATGACCGGTTCTGCCCCCCTTCCACAGCGCTTTGGGGGAGAGCCAACTCAGTGCCGAGGTTTCCTTATCCAGGTGGGCATTTACTTCGAGTTGCTGCCACATGCCTTTCCTACTGAGAGATCAAGGGTGGGCTTCTTGATCTCGCTGCTCTCGGACAAGGCCTTGGCCTGGGCCAGCCCTTTATGGGAGAACAACAATCCGGTGGTTGCCGAGTTTTCCGGTTTTGTTGCTTCTCTTCGGAAGGTATTCGATGTGCCGGCTCGTGCTGCCTCTGCTGCGAAGCTCCTTATGTCCATCAGACAGGGTTCACGATCCGTAGCTGAATACGCCATTGAGTTTCGTACCCTGGCAGCAGAGGTGGGCTGGAATAATGAGGCTCTGGTCGCTGCTTTCTCTCATGGTCTCTCGGATGCCTTGAAGGATGAGGTTGCAGCTAAGGACCTACCAGTGGAGCTCGAGTCTCTTATTTCTTTCCTGATTTTGATTGACACCAGACTCAGGGAGAGACCTTCCTTTAAGGAGAGCCTGCGGAGGTCTCCTAACAGATTGGCGCCTACGTTTGCTGTCCCACCCGTGCCTCCCTCTCCTCCCACGCCTCCTGGGGATGACTTGTCTGGGGGTGAACCCATGCAGCGGGGGTTTGCTCGCCTGTCTGAGGGGGAGAGGGTACTCCGGAGACGCGAGGGCCGATGCATGTACTGTGGTCTCGGTGGGCATTTTCGGTTGGCATGTCCGAACCGTCCGGGAGAACGCTCGCACCTGAGGTCCTGTCGGGGGCAGATCTTGGGTGGAGTCTCCTCGTCCCCGGTTTCCCGTGTTGACAAACCACTGATCACGGTTGTCCTCTCCTGGGTCGGGGGCTCGGTGACGACCCAGGCGTTGGTGGACTCTGGTGCTGGTGGTTTGTTCATTGATAGAGTGTTCGTTGCCGCCAATTCCATTCCTCTGCAGCCTCGAGGTTCCCCACTGGCTCTTGAGGCGATAGACGGCAGACCCCTTCTGCCGCCACACGTGACTCATGAGACCCTTCCAGTGGGGATAGCCATTGGTGCCGTTCACAGAGAGTCGGTCTGTCTCCAGGTTATTTCGTCTCCACACTACTCGGTGGTCTTGGGGTACCCCTGGCTCCAGAAGCATAATCCGACTTTCGATTGGAGATCGGTCGAGATCCTCTCGTGGTCACCGCAGTGTGGGGCTAGTTGCATCCATGGGCCTGTCAAGTTGCTGTGTACTTCCTCGGACTCTCTGTTGCCTCCTGAATACGAAGAGTACCGGGATGTATTCGATAAGGTGCGCGCGGTTGCCCTACCTCCGCACCGCCCATACGATTGTGCCATAGAGTTACAATCCGGTGCCGTTCCTCCTCGTGGCAAAGTCTATCCACTGTCGGTAGCGGAGAATGAGGCCATGGAGGAGTACGTGAGGGAGGCGCTTTCACGCGGACACATTCGCAAATCCTCGTCCCCGGCAGGGGCTGGATTTTTCTTTGTGAAAAAGAAGGGCGGCGAGTTGAGGCCTTGCATCGATTACAGGGGTCTCAATCGCATCACGATCAAGAACGCTTACCCAATACCCTTGATTTCCGAGCTGTTCGATCGCCTCAAAGGGGCCACGGTCTTTACCAAACTCGACCTGAGGGCGGCATATAACCTGGTAAGGATCAAGGCGGGCGATGAGTGGAAGACCGCGTTTAACACCAGGACCGGTCATTATGAATCCTTGGTTATGCTCTTTGGGTTGTGCAATGCGCCCGCAGTCTTCCAGGAATTCATCAACGATGTTTTCCGTGACCTGTTGCAGCAGTGTGTGGTGGTCTATTTGGATGACATCTTGGTATATTCTGCATCCATGGAGGCCCACATTCTGGATGTCAGACGAGTGTTGCAACGCTTACGAGAGAACAAGCTGTTCGGTAAGCTTGAGAAATGCGAATTTCACCGATCCCAGGTAACCTTCTTAGGTTACATCATTTCCGCTGAGGGGTTCTCCATGGATCCTGAGAAGGTTTCGGCTGTCTTACAGTGGCCCCAGCCCAGTGGGCTTCGTGCCCTGCAGCGCTTTTTGGGCTTCGCCAATTATTATCGGAAGTTCATCAGGGACTTTTCCATGCTAGCCAAGCCTCTCACGGATCTGACCAGGAAGGGCAGTAATCCTCAGGTCTGGCCGCTCGAGGCCATCCGAGCTTTTGAGGCTCTAAAGTCCGCCTTTGTGTCGGCTCCGATTCTGTCGCATCCCAACCCTGGGTTGCCTTTTGTCCTCGAGGTGGACGCGTCTGAGACGGGAGTAGGCGCCCTCCTGTCTCAGCGTAGAACACCAGAGGGTCCTCTGCTTCCTTGTGGGTTTTACTCCCGGAAACTGTCTTCCGCGGAGTGCAACTATCAGATTGGTGACAGGGAGTTATTGGCCATCGTGCAGGCCCTTAAAGAATGGAGGCACTTGCTCGAGGGCTCGGTGGTTCCGGTTCTCATCCTGACGGACCACAAGAATCTGACCTACCTCTCTGAGGCCAAGAGATTGACACCACGTCAGGCCAGATGGGCTCTGTTCTTGTCACGTTTTAATTACGTGGTCTCCTACCTACCCGGCTCCAAGAACATCAGAGCGGATGCCTTATCACGGCAGTACTCCGAGCTGTCCGGGGAGGAGTCGATTCCGACTACGGTCATACCCCCGAATCAGATCCTGGCCGCTATTCGCACCAGCCTGACTTCTCCTCTGGGTGAGCAGATTTTGGCGGCTCAATCTGGTGCTCCCTCTGGGAGACCCAACGGCAGATGTTTTGTGCCTGAGGAGTTGCGCACTCGGTTGTTGCGAACCTACCATAACTCCAAGGCCGCGGGGCACCCTGGAAAGAATCAGCTGTCCTGGGCGGTTTCACGTCTGTTCTGGTGGCCTTCTCTACGTTCCGACATCGCCGCATATGTAGCGGCATGCTCCGTTTGTGCCCAGAGTAAGTCCCCTCGGCACCTTCCGTTGGGCCTTTTGCAACCCATAGCCACCGGGGAGCGTCCATGGTCACACCTGGGGATGGATTTCATTGTGGACCTCCCTGCATCCCGAGGCCATACGGTCATTCTCATGATTGTGGATCGGTTTTCCAAAATGTGCCACTGTGTTCCTCTCAAGAAGTTACCCTCTGCACAAGAGTTGGCCTCGATTTTTGCCAGGGAGGTCTTCCGGTTGCACGGTTTGCCCAAGGAGATTGTGTCGGATCGGGGGAGTCAGTTTGTGTCCAGGTTCTGGCGCGCCTTTTGCTCCCAGTTGGGGATTCATCTCTCTTTCTCCTCGGCCTACCACCCTCAGTCCAATGGGGCCGCAGAACGATCCAATCAGGCCTTGGAGCAATTCCTTCGTTGCTATGTCTCCGATCACCAAGACAATTGGGTTGACCTCCTGCCTTGGGCTGAGTTTGCCAGGAACACGGCGGTGAACTCTTCCTCTGGGACGTCTCCCTTCATGGCCAATTATGGGTTCCAACCTGCCGTGTTACCGGAGGTATTCTCTCCCCAGGATATTCCGGCTGTGGAGGATCACCTTTCCGTCCTACGTGCTTCTTGGGTACAGATCCAGAGGTCCCTTGAGGTCTCTGCGCAGCGCCAGAAACTCCAGGCTGATCGCAGACGAGCGCCCGCTCCTTCCTACCAGGTCGGAGACCGCGTATGGTTGTCCACCCGCAACCTCAACCTTCGAGTGCCCACTCCCAAGCTGGCGCCTCGCTTTGTTGGTCCCTTCCGAGTGCTTCGCAGGGTAAACCCGGTAGCCTATGCCCTTGCGCTTCCTCCTGGCATGCGGATCTCCAACGTGTTTCATGTCTCCCTGTTGAAGCCACTGGTGTGTAATCGTTTCACTTCCTCGATTCCTCGGCCTCGTCCGGTCCAAGTGGGCAATCGTGAGGAGTATGAGGTGAGCAATATTCTGGACTCACGCCTGGTCCGCGGTCGGGTGCAGTTTTTGGTCCATTGGCGTGGTTATGGTCCAGAGGAGCGTTCCTGGGTTCCCTCCGCAGATGTCCATGCTCCTGTCTTGCTCCGAGCCTTCCACGCACGCTTCCCTCAGAAACCGTTCCTTACTCCGCGGAGGAGGGGCCCTTGAGGGGGAGGTACTGTCATGGTCTTACCTCCTTGCTGTTCCCTTCGTTTGACATGTGCTGGCGGCCATCTCGGTTTCTGGGTTTTCTGTAGCCTCCCACCCTGCGGCTCCTCCTTCCCACTGGGAGGAGCTGGATGCCCAGCTCATATATATAGGAGGTCTGTGGCTTCAGTTCCTTGCTTGGTCCTCCTGTGTTCACATGCTTCCAAGACTGCTGCTGCTTCTGGTTCCTGATCCTGGCCTCGTCTGACTACCCCGTTGGTTCCTGATTCCGGCTTCGTCTGACTACCCCGTTGGTTCCTGATTCCGGCTTCGTCTGACTACCCCGTTGGTTCCTGTTCCTGGCTTCGTCTGACTACCCTTCTGGTTCCTGACCTCTGTCTCCGCAAGACCCTGCTTCGGTTTAGCCATCCGTTCGGACTTTGCTTACGGCTTGCTCTTCAATAAAACCTTCTTATTTTCCACTTATCTCTTGTTGTACGTCTGGTTCATGGTTCCATGACAGCGCTGCTCGCTTATGAGAGAACATGGCGCTTGCCGCGCGCCGCCAGGTTCAGTGGCCAGAGTCAGTGGAGAAGGAGGGAGGGAGGGACGGAGGGAGGGAATCCCTCCCTCCTATGACGCGGCCGCCGCAGAGCCCAATAAAATGAGTGGGCTCTGAAGCTGCCCGCACCACTGCCACCCATGAATGTCTGGCTAATATTAAAGCAGGAGGAGGGACGCTACTTGGCTGCCATGGTAAGCTTCCTGCTGCTGTGTGCACTATGCACAGGGCAGCAGGGAGAGTGTAAGATCCTATTCACCCTAATACAGCTCTATTAGGGTGAATAGGGAATATCGGTATAAGTTATCGGTATTGGCTCTAAAAAAATCTATATCGGTCGATCCCTAAATAATATCTGAAATAGAAAATCAAATTGCGATGATTATTCAAGCGGCGCTGTAGACAACTGAATGTATGATGCGTTTCAGTTGATTTTCATATAATTGGCCAGCTGGTATAAAAAAAATGTCAGTTAAATATATCATATAGGAGACACACACAGTGATATTTGAGAAGTGAAATAAATTTTTGGGGATTTACAGAAAGTGTGCTATAATTGTTTAAACAAAATTAGGCAGGTGCATAAATTTGGGCACCACAAAAAATATATAAAATCAATATTTTGTAGATCCTCCTTTTGCAGAAATTACAGCCTCTAAACGCTTCCTGTAGGTTCCAATAAGAGTCTGGGTTCTGGGTGAAGGTTTTTTGGACCATTCCTCTTTACAAAACATCTTTAGTTCATTCAGGGTTGATGGCTTCCGAGCATGCACAGCTCTCTTTAAGTCTCACCACAAATTTTCAATTATATTCAGGTCTGGGGACTGAGATGGCCATTCCAGAACGTTGTACTTGTTCCTCTGCATAAATGCCTTAGTGGATTTTGAGCAGTGTTTAGGGTCGTTGTCTTGTTGAAAGATCCAGCCCCGGCGCAGCTTCAGCTTTGTCACTTATTCCTGGACATTGGTCTCCAGAATCTGCTGATACTGAGTGGAATCCATGCGTCCCTCAACTTTGACAAGATTCCCAGTCCCTGCACTGGCCACACAGCCCCACAGCATGATGGAACCACCACCATATTTTACTGTAGGTAGCAGGTGTTTTTCTTGGAATGCTGTGTTCTTTTTCCTCCATGCATAATGCCCCTTGTTATGGCCAAATAACTCCATTTTAGTTTCAGTCTACAGCACCTTATTCCAAAATGAAGCTGGCTTGTCCAAATGTGCTTTAGCCCACCTCAAGCGGCACTTTTTGTGCTGTGGAGGAGAAAAGGCTTCCCCTGCATCACTCTCGCATACAGCATCTCCCTGTGTAAAGTGCGCCGAATGGTTGAACGATGCACAGTGACTCCATCTGCAGCAAGATGATGTTGTAGGTCTTTGGTGCTGGTCTGTGGGTTGACTCTGACTGTTCTCACCATTCGTCGCTTCTGTCTATCCGAGATTTTTCTTGGTCTGCCACTTCGAGCCTTAACTTGAACTGAGCCTGTGGTCTTCCATTTCCTCAATATGTTCCTAACTGTGGAAACAGACAGCTGAAATCTCTGAGACAGCTTTCTGTATCCTTCCCCTAAACCATGATGGTGAACAATCTTTGTCTTCAGGTCATTTGAGAGTAGTTTTGAGACCCCCATGTTGCTACTCTTAAGAGAAAATTAATAGAGGAGGGAAACTTACAATTGACCCCCTTAAATACTCTTTCTCATAATTGGATTCACCTGTGTATGTAGGTCAGGGGTCACTGAGCATACCAAGCCAATTTGAGTTCCAATAATTAGTTCTAAAGGTTTTGGAAACAATAAAATAACAGTGCCCAAATTTATGCACCTGCCTAATTTTGTTTAAACAATTATAGCACACTTTCTGTAAATCCAATAAACTTCCTTTCACTTCTCAAATATCACTGTGTGTGTCTCCTATATGATATATTTAACTGACATCTTTTATCGTAACAACTAACGATTTATACAGGAAAATCATGACGATTAACAAGGTTGCCCAAACTTTCGCATCCCATTGTATTATTAAATTTTTATACCAGCTGGCCAATTATATGAAAATCAACTGAAACGCATCATATATTCAGTTGTCTACAGCACCGCTTGAATAATCATCGCAATTTGATTTTCTATTTCAGATATTATTTAGGGATCGACCGATATAGATTTTTTTAGAGCCAATACCGATAACTTATACCGATATTCCCTATTCACCCTAATAGAGCTCTATTAGGGTGAATAGGATCTTACACTCTCCCTGCTGCCCTGTGCATAGTGCACACAGCAGCAGGGAGATTACCATGGCAGCCAAGTAGCGTCCCTCCTCCTGCTTTAATATTAGCCAGACATTCATTGGTGGCAGTGGTGCGGGCAGCTTCAGAGCCCACTCATTTTATTGGGCTCTGCGGCGGCCGCGTCATAGGAGGGAGGGGTTCCCTCCCTCCTTCTCCACTGATTCTGGCCACTGAACCTGGCGGCGCGCGGCAAGCACCATGTTCTCTCATAAGCGAGCGTCGCTGGACGCATTATCAGCATATTGCCATGGTTAGATGCCGATACCGATAACTTTGAAAATCATGAATATTAGCCGATAATACCGGTAAATCCAATAATCAGTCGATCCCTAATTTATACCATGTGATAATATGAATTATTAATTTTACCAGGGAATTATGAAACTGCAAATCATGGGACGTATTAATATATTTAACATGTATTTATAAATGTAATAATTATGTTTTTTTGATTCAACAATTATTAAAAAAAAACATAGGTTTGACGGTGTGATAGGCTATATATACTATTTCATCGATACTGCCGCTAATATGATTACATTTTTATCATATTGTACTTTGCTGCTATATTCTTATTTTTATTTTTACTTTTTTATATTTTGGAATAAATGATTTATGTACATTTATGCATTTGACGACTCCTTGCAACGCCAGATAGTTAAGTGCCCTCCTAACTTTTGACTTTTATTTTTGTAATTCCATACTTGGAGGCCTCATGCGGATGATAGTAGTTTTGGTCCACATCTGATCCACATTGTTTGTGGATCGTATGTGGCCCCATTCACTTATGAGTCCGCAAAAAATGCAGGTCATCCGTGTGCTGTCCTCATCTGTTTGGCCGCTGCACGGCAACCACCAACGCTGTAACGCCAATCCAGCAGGCAGCTTATGCCTTTTGATCAAAATGTACACTAATGCCTCATTTAGCATGTAGCATAGGAGGCGGTACACACGCTCTATTTAGCACAGTTTTCTGCTAAAGTAGCAGGGATGAGATCAAAGCATAGCAGCTGGATGTGCGATTCATTTCTTTTCTTCTTTTTTGTATATGTATAGAGAATCTGTCCCTGGATCAGCACTCCTCCCATTCGGCCAGGTGATTTTAATTAGCAAGGTATTTTGCATGAGGGTTTATGAACCTACCATGCTCTCAGGCTGGGTTCACACCTGAGCGTTTTACAGCGCGTTCCTACGCGCTGTAAAACGCTCAACAAGGAGAAACCAATGCTTCCCTATGGGAATGGTTCTCACCTGGGCGTTTTACAGTACGTACGATCGCGCTGTAAAACGCCCTGACGCCCCAAGAAGTACAGGAGCTTCTTTGGGGCGTCTTGTCGCGCGTTCCCGTACATAGACTTCCGGGAACGTGCGACAATGGCCGTTCGCTTGTCTCTGTATGCGCGATTGCAAACGCCCGTACAATCGCGCATACAGAGCGCTCCATCGCGAACGCTCAGGTGTGAACCCAGCGTTAGTTGGAGTTCCTGAGGGCTTCAGGTAAGGTGAGCTTTGACAACTGTTCACATGGTGTGGTGCTGCACGGTGGCCACTGTGCGGTTTTTCTGGCAGGTTGGGGGGGCCCAGTGCTAGGTATGGATTAGTCAGGCAGCAGGGGTGCGCTATTTTCTGCTAAAGTAGCAGGGATGAGATCAAAGCATAGCAGCTGGATGTGCGATTCATTTCTTTTCTTCTTTTTTGTATATAATTATGTTTTTTTGATACTAATAATTATAGAAATAAAAAAAAACATAGGTTTGACGGTGTGATAGGATATATATACTATTTAATCGATACTGCCACTAATGTGATTACATTTTTTATCATATTGTACTTTGCTGCTATATTTTTACTTTTTTATGTTTTGGAATAAATTATTTATGTACATTTATGCATTTGACGACTCCTTGCAACGCCAGATAGTTGAGTGCCCTCCTCACTATTGATTTTTATTATTGTGATTTTATCGGCAGTGGGTGAGCCGTGGAGAGCGCACCTACACTGTCGATTTGGGACGGTAGAGCAACTTACAGAATTAGTAAGTATGGAATTAAATGCAAATAAATGTTATTCTTTGTATAATGATACAATTTTCCAACTTACTTTCTATAGCGATTTGGATTCTACTCAGCGGAATTAGATATGTGATTTAGTTTGTGTCCAAATAAATTCAACCTGAACCGAAAGTGCCTCAATTGCCCTGACAAATTGTGGTTGAGACTCTGAGGTCTCCTAGGACTTAAGGTGGATATACACGAGCCAATTATTGGGAACGACTGTTCCTGTGACCGCTTGTTCCCAACAATCTGCCCGTGTAAATGTGCCACTGATCACCCGATGAAAAAGCAAAAAGCGAAAAGCTCATTCATTGGGCGATCCTGTCAATCATGAAGGCACATCAATCACCGTTTCTGGGCAGCAGATCATGCGGTCTAAACCGAGGTCTGCCACCCAGAAACAATGGTTCTATATGAGGATGAGGGATCACAATAGTGATCCCTCGTCTTCATACTGTGAAGGAGATCTCTGTATGTAAATACAGTGGTCTCCTTCACTGAACGAGCAGCCGACTGTGGAACACTGCTATATCGTACAGTCCAAACCCGCCTTTATGCAAGCATTTGACAGTGGCCTATATGGCTCTAGGTAAACAGATTGTAACGTTGGTGAAAACAGACAGCCTCTTTAAAACAAACTGCATGGTAGGTTTACAGTTGCAGCAAATGCCTGCCAATGTATACACACCCACACATACCGCCTGGCAGGCTTGGACTGGCCCACAGGGGTACAGGCGAATACCCTGGTGGGCCCCTGAACAAGGTGGGCCCCAAGTGTCCCATCCACTGCACAAGAGGCACATAACACAGTAGACTTACTGCACAGCATACATATATTTAAAGGGGTTGTCTCATCATGGACAATGGGGGCATATCGCTAGGATATGCCCCCATTGTCTTATAGGTGCGGGTCCCACCGCAAGTGAAGGAGGACGCATTGCGCATATGCAGCCGCCCTCCATTCATTTTCAATGGGGCCGGCGAAAATAGCCGAGCGCTGGCTGGCTTTTTCCGTTGGCCCCATAGAAATGAATGGGAAATGAATGGCCACCACCTTGCGGGGCTCCGTTCTCTATATAGGTGATATGCCCCCATTGTCTATGATGAGACAACCCCTTTAATGTACAGCACCTCAACCAGCCTATGTTTATATAAAAAAAACTTGATAGATTATTATAGAAACTCCCCAGTTTATTATTATAGACAGAATCAGAGCTGAGAACTTCTAGGTGTAGAGGAAAGCTACCAGTGTCCTCTTCTCCCCAGGACCTACCTTCTCAAAGTTGCCGCAGGGACCCCCATATTCAATCATCTGGTAGCATCTTGCTGCTGTGTGAGCAGGTAATATTTGAATGTATCCGTATGGTGGGCCCCCAAAATAAATTTTACTGGTGGGCCCTAGGCACCCCAGTCCGACACTGCCGCCTGGGGCCAAATAACCCTCATTCTTTATCTTGTCTTCTGGAGTGAAAAATTACTGATATCATTTTGAGAAATTTGCCCAAATCAAATTGCCAAAACTTCAGATTCAGGATTGACCAGAATTTTGGGAAAATTTGGGGCGAGCACAATTCCTTTAGAATCAAATAGCTCATCTTTTATTTTTATTGATATAGCACCAATATATTCCACAGTACTTTAGAAACCATTTTTCCACTGCTTCATTTGCTAAAAGTTGTTCCTCTAGAGGGTAGAGGCCTGAACAAGTTTTCACCTCCAGTAGAAGAGGAGATAATCCCAACTAAGACTGGGCCCCCTCTTGCCCTGGGCCCCCATAGCAGTCGCATGGTCTGCTGCTATGGTAGTTACACCCCTGATTACAGAGTACCAGACTAATTAACAATTCAAACAATGGGAGTGAGGGTCCTGCTCCCAAGAGCTTACAATCTATGATAAAATAGTGGGGGGAACAAAAGAAGTAAAAAGTGCCTGTGATGTATAATGGCCCCGCCATACAGTAAGTAGAGGTGTATGTGTAAAGGTGCATGAGCTGGTCACCAGCCAATATCTGTAGTGTGTGAATGGGGTATGGTGGATACAGTTAGATGATGGGATCTGATTCTGAGGAATAATGTTGAGAGGGGCATGAATGAAGAAGAATTAGATTAGGCTCCAAAAAGTTGTATCTTGAGGGTGCCTAAAACTGTGGATGTTGAGAGTTAACTTAATTGTCTGAGGTAGCGCCTTCCTGAGAAATGGTGCAGTTTGACAGAAGTCTTAGAGATGCGAGTGACAGCTCCGGATTATGGATGTTGTAAATGCAGCAGGCATGGGAAAGTTCTAGAAGAGCATATGGGAGCGGTAGTCCAGGCGGTTGTGGTGATCCTAATTCTGCACTTCCCTGGGGCCTTGCATAGCTCGGAGGGGCGTATCGATTCCCCCTAGGGAAACACACTATGGTGAGAGGTCATCTGACTAATGGTAGTTGGGGGTGCCCTTTCGTGTTGGAGTAGTGATAAGATGCAGGGCAGGGATCTGGGTGCGGCAAAAACAATGATAAGGCTGACTTGGTGAAACAAAAAAAACTTTTCTTTACTGAAAATTCTGCAAGTTGCAAATACGCATACTTGTAGAAGTAGGCACAATTCTACTTCTAGGCTCATCTACTTCTAGGCTGAAGGCACCGCATCCAATTACTCTTTCCTTACTCTAAATTGCTTCTCTCCAATCCAGCCCAGGGAGCAACATTCTCTCAAAAGGGGCTCCTACAATGCCCACTGCAAAGTGTAGACATTTAACATCTGTGTCTCTCTCTCTCTCTCGCTCTCTCTTGTGTCACTAGGAACCTTAGGCCTTTATACCTAGTCGAAATGCAGTGAAGTCTAAAAGCCAGAACCTGTGTGTTACCTTCACTGGCAATAGTCCTCACAATTCCCATATGGCTGCTTAACCTTCAATATAGTTGCAGTCAGCACTCACACTATGGATGGGCTTCACCAGGTCTCACTCCTTGGGGTAAATTTAACATGAGGCTAATATTTGAAGTCAGTTTTCCTTGAGTCTGCATTGAAGCACTTTGCGGCACATTTATCGGCACACGTTGCTTGTTAAATTTTATGCAGCTTTAAACCTAATACTTTTGTCTAGAATTACTACTCCAGTCTTCTGCATCACCCTTCTACTGGAGTGGCTTTAGGACTTTTTTGCGACAGTCATGAATCTGGAGTAAAACTTATTTACATAGTAACCACGCCTTCTTCCCTACCCACTGAGTGATGTAGAAACGCAAAAAGTTGTAAAAAAAAAACTTATTTCACAACTTTTTGATGACAGGATTCTGGAATGCAGGACATGATAGATTGTCCCTCTTGTCTGTAGCTCCACTTGAGACTGCTTTCATAGCACCTAGATCACAGGCTGACACCCTAGGAGCACACTCACTGGGAACTTACTGTTTGTATTATTGCGAGATGGCCATATTGTTTATATATAACTGTTTAATATATTTACATTTTATAATTTCTTGCACATTGCACTTTATTTACCTAATATGATGTGGTTGTACTGTGCCTTATACATTTTTGTGTCATATATGCTTTTTAACATGATGGATTAAATAAAATCTATATCTGTACATATGGCAGTGGGTGTTTTTTCTTAATTGGTGGTTATATCTTCAACTATCTCAGAAAACGCCATTTTAATGGCAAAAAAACTGATATCTGATTTGTTATATGCCCACCCCCCATGTTTCTCAATGTATTTACACCAGACAAGTGTCATAAATACATTGAAAAATCTCCTCCATCCAGCTCCAAATCTTTTGCTTCACTTAGTACGTACATGATAAAACTGTCTACCTACAGCCACCGCTAGTGAGAGCTCTGTGGATGGCAATGTATACAGCATGTGCTGAGCTCCCCCTAGTGGTGGCGAGAGTTGGACAGGCACAGGCTGTATCAGGAATGCCCCGGTGGGCTAATGCCCAGGGGGCCAAATGAGTCCTTCTCACAGGCACCAACCAGGTACATAACAATCTGATGCTCCCAGTGATAAATAATACTGGGAGTCTCAGGTACTTAGGTACCCAGCAGGTGACCAAAGGCACATGCAGGATGGTGATAATATTGAATACTGCGAGGCTGCCTACTCTGCCGTTCACCCTCATAGGCTACAAACAACCAGGCATGAAGCTGGGATGTCGGCGGCGCAGTGACAAGAGGTCTGCACACTGGACCACAGCTACATAGACCAGGACTCAAGTGAATATTTTATTTTCCTTGTTCTGCCCCTTGGGGAGCAAACAGGAAACTATAGGGTATTTTTTTTTTATACTGGTGGCTCTTTAGGGGCATTAATGGTGGCCCTATAGGGACACTATTATTACTGAGGAGGCAATCAACCATTCTGTCTTGGCCTGGGTTTCTAGATAAAGCATTGGTGCAGCAAACTGCATCTTTGATTAAGGTGAATTAAAGATACACAGTCCCCTTTGGCCTGTAGTATGGAGATCATATTTGCCATGTTGGTTGTCACTAGAGATGAGCAAAGTTGTCAAAACTTCGATTCGGCTTGCTTGCCGAATTTCACAAAGAGTCTTTGTGATTAGCGGGCGCAATGACTGGGAGCTGCGATTTCGCCACCCCCGTCATTGAACACCTCAAATGCTGTGTTCATCGCTGATGCGCCATCTGAGAAGACCACCTCACCTTATCCATTTGATCGTGAAGAGCCCGCTGCGGCCATCTTGCTTGAAGATCCAGTGTGAAATTGTGTGCGATGATGTCAACACACTGACTGGCGTGGTGACGTTATACGTCACCGCGCACGAGATTTCGCATGGGGTATTCAAACAAGATGGCCTCGGAGGACTCTTCGCTTGCAAATGGGTGAGGCGAGTATGAATTTTTTACTGCCGTTTTAGGGAAAATTAATTTGTTACCACGAGGAAATTTGGCTTTGTGGTGAACCTAATTTTGCCCTGAAATTCGGATCAAAGTCCAGTTCATGAACTTCAATTCGCTCAACACTAGTTGTCACAAACGTTTTAACAGAACAGGATGAATCATGGGTTACACGTGTAGGTAATGCTTTGCAGCATTTTTATGTTTTCTATTCTTGTAAAGACATGACTGTATTAAAACAATTGTGTTACTGGTTATTACCGGGATAATTCTAGTAAAAAGGTTTGCGTAACCTATTGTCTGAGACAAAGCTTCTAATTTTGTCCTTCCTAAGATTACATTGTTTTTGGCCAAGTTTTTGAACGTGTTATAATGCTCATCATTTAGTGTGCCTGGCTGAGAACAAATGGGGGCGATATCACTGGGGATTTATCGTTCTGTTACATCTATTGTTCTTCGTTCTTTATCTGCATTGAAAAGGGTGGAATCCATGGCAGAGGTCTGCAGACAGAAATGGACATGACGTAGATTTAAAATCTGCTATGAAAGTCACCGTTATGTGCGGATTCTGGTGCGGATACTTCCACAGCATGTGGATAAAAAAAAAATATCTCATCTGGTTTGCTGCTACTGTAAATGTTGCAAATTTTAGGCAGTTTTTATGCTGTACGGTCGTAGCTTTAGTAATTTGTTCAAGCCAAAACATGGATGCTAAAATGTGTCTCACTCTTTTTGACTGATGAGTACCTATAATACATATACCGTATAACGAGGGATTGCAGTTATAATTTTCTACAATGATATCAGGGAAATTCTATATTTGGCTTATTTATATGTTATTAAAATCTACCTGCGACATTATCCACCAATATTTACTGCAACTCGGGATAAGGACACCATTATTTTTTTTTATCTAGAGGCCTCCAGCAACCATCATCAAGTCATACTTGAAATCTTCCTTTTAAAGTCTATCTAGAAATTATGAAATGATTCCTCCATAGCATCTTAAAGGACCTGTCAGCAGATTTGTCCCTATGACACTGTCTGACCTGTTACATGTGCGCTTGGCAGCTGAAGGCATCTGTGTTGGTCCCATGTTCATATGTGGCCGCATTGCTGAGAACAATGTTATACTATACGGAAATTAGCCTCTAGGGGCAATGGGCTCAGCGCTCTCTGCAATTTCTCACCAATGCAGACACATGTGAACATGGGACCAACACAGATGTCTTCATCTGCCAAGTTCACATGTAACAGGTCAGCCAGTGTCATAGGGACAAATCTGCTGACAGATGCCCTTTAAATCTTATTCAATGTGTTATTTGAGTTTAGAATGATTTCAATTTCTGAAATGTTTAGGAAGCAGCTTGGGCCCTATTGAAGACATGGCTTTCCCAATCGATATGGTCCTCTAATACTCATGGTATCAATAGGATGTGAATGGGATGGGATATTATTTAGAAGACACAGAAATTTTTCTGGAACACTAAGTCACAAAAACACAAAATCAGATGATTTGTACTTGATTAGTGTGATTTTGTCTTGTTTACAAGATATCAATGAGGTCTTTTGTAGTCTGAGGAACATGAGAGTGTGTGACTTTTATCATCCACATAAATAGCCTCATAAGGAACCCTGGAATATCCAGCACCATTTCTCTACTGTTGTAGAGGGGGTGGGGGGGGGGGGGGAAAGGTCTTAGAGGAAGACTCTCACATTCCCCCAATGGTATTAGAGGATGACCCCAAACCAATGTCAGAGATTCTTGTTCTTGAGACCCATGACCCTTTCAACCATCTTGACTGCAGTGGCTCCTTTGAACCCCCTAAAAGAAATAGAGTAGTTACTATCATACCTATCACTATTTCATCGGTCACATTGCTAAATTTAGGCCCATACTTGCTAACTTTATAGTTGGTAAATTTGGGGCACGTAAGCCCCACCCTGAGAACCTATTACATAATCCCCTCCCGTTTTTGTCTCAGGACAAACTGTCTCTGAACATTAGTAACAGTCCTTGCAGATTTGGGACTGTTGGCAGCTGTGCAGACCCTAATCATTTCTCATCTCAGCTACTACTCTACTTTCACATCGGCGCTAATGATTTCCGTTATTCCTCAAGTAGTAATGAACCGCAGCGCTCCCAGGGCTGTGCTACATTTCAACCTCACATGGACTTTCTCAAGCATTGAATAAGGTGTACAAATCATGGTAGAAATACCCTCCCAGTGAGTCACCTGACCGTCTGTATAATCAGTATGCAAATCAAGCACAAATCATTTACATTATATACAAACATACAATCATGTTGCTGTGATAATAGAGATTAGTTAAATATGAGTAATAAATCTGATAAACCAAATAGGCGATCCCTGTGGGCATAGTGTTCTTATCTGGGCATGTCCACATCGAAAAAGGCGCGTTCACGCTGCATATGTGGTGTGCACGTGTGAGGAGGCCTGTAGGACCCAGCATCTCCAAAGCGCTAGTGCGCCTGCGCGCTTCTCCTTCACTCTAGATCGCTATGCTAATACTAGAACAGGTCTTCTGTGTCAAGGGCACCACTGCGCCTGCGTCCCTGACAACCAGGGGAGGTGAAGGGAGCCACTCAGTGTCCGCTCCCATTGCGCATACGCTTTGATGCCAGTGGCAGAACAGGGTATTGCGTTGCTAGAGCAACTTGGTAGTGGTGATACCAATAAACGGAATAAAAATTTGCTAGAGTTGCGCCATTTTTATCTAACAAATGAATAAATCATGGGCATTAATAATCTTAACAACCACCAAGTGGGGGTGGTAGGATGATTTGTCCAGAAGATGGGAGGATGATGGAAAAGCAGTAAACTAAGATTTTGTTTGCCAAACTGCAGAGATGGGAAATGGCTGAAAAATGGCGGTCTGGTCTGAAGGTCTGAAAGGAGAAGATGAGGAAAGAAAACATCTACATCACAGGAGACATCACTGGATGTAAGTGGTATGGGGTGCTGTATTACCCTGTATGTTGGGGTGGATGGAGGGGTTAGTTGTACAGTACTATCTGCACATTGTAAAAAAAAAAAGTAATCTGCAAAATACCATATATTTGTGTCATAAGTTGTGCTTCTGACACAAATATAGAATAATGATACTGCCATTTTATTTGATACTTTTGTGCTGATTCTCCCCCCCCCCCTCTATATTAAGGGACACTTTAGTCACCAGAACCACAACAACTAAACGTAGTAGTTCTGGTGTCTATAGCATGTCTCTGCAAGCTTTTTAATGTAAACACTGCCTTTTCAGGGGAAAAAAAGGCAGTATTTGCATTACTGCCAAGGATCACCTCTAGTGGCCACTCATCATTATTAAAGTTTACTACTCTACAAGGTGTGTGGATTTTTTTGTGTGTGTGTGTGTGTTGTGGTGAAGGCCGTGATTGCCTGCTAGGGTGTGGGAAGGCCGGATCCAGGGGGCCCAAGTAAATTCTTGCCCAGGGTCCAATCAATATTAAAGATGGCCCTGCATGTAGAAAGTAATATATAGAAAAGTCCCGGAAGGGGATATCAATCACCATTATCACATAATCCGGGCAACATCACAGAAGTGATCCATCTGAAACCTAATCCACACTAAAACTACCCGAATAGAGCGAGAGACAATAGTACAATAAAAGATTTAGTTACCCATATTGAGTATGTGGCCTAGTGCACCTGGCACTGCTTCTACCTCGACGCGCATTTCACCAACCCACTGATCAATCCTGATGAAGCCAGTGGGATGGCGAAATGTGCGTCGAAGTAGCAGCAGTGCCGGGCGCACCGGGCCACATACAGTACTCAATATGGGTAACTAAATCTTTTCGTGTACTATTGTTTCTCGCTCTATTTGGGTAGTTTTTTTATTGACTAGATTTCAAATGATTGATAATTTCTGTGATGTCGCCTGGATTATGTAATAATGGTGATTGATATCCCCTTCCGGGACTTTTCTATATATTACTCTCAACATGTATACTCTGTTGATCCTGCTCCACAACAAGATTATAACATTTTAGGGAGCTATTTATCTATACCCTTATGATGTATTAGGTGTCACTTAGTCTCTGTCGGCAGGGGTTCAGTGGAGGATACTTCTTTCTGGTCCCCTCTATGTTTTTCACCTTTATGTATTTTATATAATCATGGTCTAATAAAAATTATTTGATGTATTTTATATGGTATTTTTTGTTCATTTCATTTGGGCTCTTAGTCTGATTTATTATAGTAGTGTTGTAGCGTTACTACTAGGTCCCCATAAATAATTATTTGTAATTTTCTGAGGTACTGTTTGGTTTCACAAAAAACTATAGTAAACCCAGAAATCACCTTTGAATGGAGTCTGGCTATTTTCTATTATGTGTGTACCTTGTAAACAGTTTCAAACCACCCAGCATTTAGTTCTTTGGTATTTCTCATGTGAGCAATTGTATTTGTGACCCTGGTGACATCATCGGCTCTGCTCATAGCAGCCATCTTTCCCAAGATCAACTGAAGGATACACCCAGACTCAATGCGGCATCGCTGGTATGTTTAGATTGTTAGGATACTTTCACATTTGCGTTTGGGGCTCCGCTTGTGAGTTCCGTTTGAAGGTACACACAAGCGGCCCCCGAACTGATCCGTACAGCCCTAATGCATTCTGAGTGGATGCGGATCCGCTCAGAATGCATCAGTCTGGCAGCGTTTGGGCTCCGCTCAGCAGGCGGACACCCGAACGCTGCTTCCAGTGTTATAGCATATTGCCACATGCTCACCTATGCTAATTGCATTTTCTTTCTGTTTTCAATTTCGCCCTATCCTTGCAATAAAATTTAAAGTGGCTTTTACTCCTGCGTCATTGAGTTGCTAGGAGGGAGTTTGCCCCACTTACACATAAGGAGGACAGAACACTTTCACTAATTGACTACCGGCAGCCTCCCACCGTACACCTGAGCAGCGTGTTAAACATACCTTTCATACCCTTTGTGTTGCTTGCTTGCACCAGAACATGATCTTCATCCCATATGCAAATTAGGCCCAAAATACCCACGGGGACGTTGTCCATTGTCACAAGTGTCCATGCCTTCCTGTCCAAACTGTTAACAGCTTCTTCCCTCTCTTCTCTATCGCCCTTCCGCTGTCCCTGTGATATCACTCATCCCCCTTGGTGAAATTGTGTTGTGCATCTCTGCGTTACAAACACCACTGTGGACATCGGCTTCACATTTTGTGATGAAAGAAGAGGAGGTACTGTGAAACCAATGTCCATAGTGGAGTATGTAAAGCACAGGCAAAAAACCCCCACAAAAAACAGCGCCATGGTTGACAGGCCACAAAGACCGTTTTTATTTCAGACTGCTTGCCATTGCACTAAGATTGTAAGCTCTTTTGGGCAGGATCCTGTCTCCATTTGTTTTAGTATCTGCTTGGTATATTACTTGTTTGTTACTTCCCCAACAGTACCGCACTGCTAATTATGTTGGTGCTCTATAGTGAAAGATTTTTTGTGTTTTTATCATATCGGGGGCAGATGTAGTTCAGTAGAATCCGGTAGATACTCATTGGGGAGACTGAGAGACAATGACATTCCGCAGCAGTAAGATAGGATCTGCTATTTGGGGCTATGATATCAGCGGCACACACTGTACGCTAGCTTTCGTCTCCAATCATATTTTATAAGATTCATAGAACAAAACGTTTATTCTCCAGTGAACAGAAGGCATCTGTTCTCAGATTCCATTTTCTTTTACAAGGACACTTTGAACTAAAAGTTTTTTAGCCATCGGATTTCAATAAAAGAGAGCTGCACAGAAGAGCCAGAATAGTTTTTGTAGTAGATCAACAACCCCTGTGAGAAGAGTGACTCACTGACAGATACTGATCTCTTTGTGTCTTTGTGTTTGATAACATTTATTGTTGGTACGATCTACTTTTGTGCTGCTTTTTGATGCTGGCCACTTTTGGCCCACGGCCTACTAAGTCTTTTCAGCAAAAAGCCCCTTTTACACGAATGAACCTTTTTATGAACCCTCGTCTTCCATTGCCCTGTGGAAATCAGCTGCCAATTACCCAATGAGCAAGCAAATGCCGGGTAAGAAAATTGTTAATATGGCTACCCAAAATCATAATTTCTGGTCAGTATATCGGGATATGTAAACAGGGATCTGATGTCCAGAAACAATTACCCTGCATGTAGTGATCGCTCGTCACTTGTCCCCATTTAATAGAGGTGATTGCTGCATGTAAATGCATCTCTCACCTCTGCTCATGATCAGGAAACTGGAATAGTTCATTCCTGATTGCCTGGACAGTCGGTACACATGGGGACCTTAAAGGTTATGTACCCCTTTGGGGGGCATTTTTTTTAATTATTGCATTGTAATCATTTTAAGCTAAAAAAACACACACAAAAAAAAAATGGCCTTTATTAAAAATATGGCGTATTTTTTTTCTGTACAGAGCTGACATACTCTAGCAGCACCCTTTGGATTTTCTGTCTTTTCCGTCAGACTAGGAGCAGACAGACTCCTTAGCTCTGCTCTATAAACACTCATTATAGCTCAGTTCTTATCTTACTGAGAAGAATGTAGCTTAAATAGGTTTATGACCTCTCAGTAGTTTAGAGATAAGGTTTATTAGATGACCAGCACAAAGAGAAAGTGAAAGTGCCAGTCACACAGCTAGAAATACAGTTAACACTTTGTGACAGAACAGCTCAATGTTTTTAATAAGTATTAAGCAATATATTGCTGCATTTGTGGGCGGGGAGGCTGATTACAAGGCTAATTATACACACCTGTGGGCCCAGGCTGGCTGATTACTAGGCTATTTATACGCACCTGTGGGCCCAGGCTGACGCTGATTAAGCTGATTTCACTACCTCTGAGTCAGCTCTAGGATAGCATGGTGTGGAGGCTCCTTACGGATGGGCAACGGCAGAATGCCTCAGGAGGGCGCTGGTATTCATGGTAGGATCGGAGTTGTTTGCACGGGACCCACGCTGCGGTCCACGACATGTAGCGCTCTGGGATGAAGCAGAGTTTGGGCGCTAATGGTCGAACCATGGTTGTTTGTATTGTTTGTCTGGCTATTCAGAGGCCTGGTGGGGCCATTGCATACAGTTATTGGGGTAGCATGTGCTTAGAGTGGGTATGGTTGTATGTTTTCTGATACCTGGTTCACATGCGGGGCGCGTGTCTGCAGTTGGCTCAAGCTATGCTTGCTGGGTTTAAGTGATGGTAAATGTGGATCAATGGTCGATTAAAAAAAAAAAAAAAAAAAGGACTGTTAGTATATTTTGACCCGGGCTATTACATATGGTTATTGGTGTAAGCATGTCCCTAGAATAGGTATGGTCGTTTACTGATACCTGTTACATACGGGATGCATGTCGCCAAGCTACGCACGCTGTGTTTAAGTGATGGTATTTAATTCATTTAGTTTTTGGAAGGGTCATAGATCAATGAGATCAATGAGAGAAAAAAAACTCCTGCAGCATCATTTGGAGGTTCGTTTGCGCCTGGGCAATGGCAGAAGGTGCCAGGTGAGTGCTGGCATTCACGGTAGGATCGGACTTGGTTACACGGTCTGTGACTTGTGGCGCTCTGGGGCTAAGGGGGTTGGGCGCTAAGGGTCAAATGATCGTGGTTAGGATTGTTACCTTCAAAGCTACGTCCGTGTGTCTGCATTTACATTTTGTCCTATACACCATTCACTACTAGAGCTGCGGTCATACGTCCGCTGTTGCATTACATTAATACTCTGCTCACTTTCAGATTGCATTCATACGGCTGCTTTATACCATGCTCCTCATGCTCATACCAGCTCATACCAGCTGTGCCCATACCATGTTTTTAGGCACCACTCACATCCAGAGCTGCATTTACCCACTTGTTCTCACATCATGTGTTATACTCTGCTTCCACTTAAAGCTGCATTTCTTTTCATTGCTACATAATGGTTACTCAGTATTCTTACTAGAGCTATCAGCACACCGCTCTGATACTGCTCTTCTGATTAACATAGCTGCTTACGTTTCTTTCCTCGGTGGTTTGTTACATTCCTTAGGCCTACCTTTTTCTGTTTACTTGGGGGGGGGATATATGGGTGGTGTTCTTTAGTCCTGGTTCGCATTCACTCAGATTGATCTCCCGCCCCAGTTAACCAAATAGCTCCCTAGCGGTCAGTGGGCCAATAGGAGTAAGTTCCTACTATGTTTTCACAGTTCATTCGCTTGGCACGACAAGGGTCTTTTCTTAGCGAACTGCAAGGCCTCTGGCTCTTATTTTTCTCCCATCTGTTTCAATTTCACAGTTCGCGGTTGATTTAATGTTTCGTTCATGCTAGTGGTTCGGATCACTAATGTCTATGCATTTTCTATTAGGTCTGGCTCACGTTTTAATTACTTATCGTCACTGTAAGGTAATCCAGGTCAGTCTCTTGGCTTCGGGGGGCCTCATGGCTTCGGGGGCCCGATGACCGTTCTTCATGTTGTTCGTTAGGGGTACAATATGGTTGTAGGCTGGTTAGCATCCTATGTTTATTGTCGGAGAGGGTCATGGTTATGCGAGTCCCCAAGTCATACTGGTGCTGCATAAGTGGTTTATAAAAAATAAATTAAAAAAATAAATAAATAAATATATAAATCCGCCATTAGAGTCTCGCACGCATGGCTCTGCCATTAGAGTCTCTCACGCATGGCTTCTCCGTTTTAGTTTTACACATGGCTCTGCCATTAGTGTCTCGCATGCATGGCTCCGCCATTAGTGTCTCGCATGCATGGCTCCGCCATTAGAGTCTCTCACGCATGGCTCCGCCATTAGAGTCTCTCACGCATGGCTCCGCCATTAGAGTCTCTCACGCATGGCTCCGCCATTAGAGTCTCTCACGCATGGCTCCGCCATTAGAGTCTCTCACGCATGGCTCCGCCATTAGAGTCTCTCACGCATGGCTCCGCCATTAGAGTCTCTCACGCATGGCTCCGCCATTAGAGTCTCTCACGCATGGCTCCGCCATTAGAGTCTCTCACGCATGGCTCCGCCATTAGAGTCTCGCACGCATGGCTCTGCCATTAGAGTCTCTCACGCATGGCTTCTCCGTTTTAGTTTTACACATGGCTCTGCCATTAGTGTCTCGCATGCATGGCTCCGCCATTAGAGTCTCTCACGCATGGCTCCGCCATTAGAGTCTCTCACGCATGGCTCCGCCATTAGAGTCTCTCACGCATGGCTCCGCCATTACAGGGAGTGCAGAATTATTAGGCAAGTTGTATTTTTGAGGATCAATTTTATTATTGAACAACAACCATGTTCTCAATGAACCCAAAAAACTCATTAATATCAAAGCTGAATATTTTTGGAAGTAGTTTTTAGTTTGTTTTTAGTTTTAGCTATTTTAGGGGGATATCTGTGTGTGCAGGTGACTATTACTGTACATAATTATTAAGCAACTTAACAAAAAACAAATATATACCCATTTCAATTATTTATTTTTACCAGTGAAACCAATATAACATCTCAACATTCACAAATATACATTTCTGACATTCAAAAAAAAACAAAAACAAATCAGTGACCAATATAGCCACCTTTCTTTGCAAGGACACTCAAAAGCCTGCCATTCATGGATTCTGTCAGTGTTTTGATCTGTTCACCATCAGCATTGCGTGCAGCAGCAACCACAGCCTCCCAGACACTGTTCAGAGAGGTGTACTGTTTTCCCTCCTTGTAAATCTCACATTTGATGATGGACCACAGGTTCTCAATGGGGTTCAGATCAGGTGAACAAGGAGGCCATGTCATTAGATTTTCTTCTTTTATACCCTTTCTTGCCAGCCACGTTGTGGAGTACTTGGACGCGTGTGATGGAGCATTGTCCTGCATGAAAATCATGTTTTTCTTACCTTGCAGACTTCTTCCTGTACCACTGCTTGAAGAAGGTGTCTTCCAGAAACTGGCAGTAGGACTGGGAGTTGAGCTTGACTGCATCCTCAACCCAAAAAGGCCCCACAAGCTCATCTTTGATGATACCAGCCCAAACCAGTACTCCACCTCCACCTTGCTGGCGTCTGAGTCGGACTGGAGCTCTCTGCCCTTTTCCAATCCAGCCATCTGGCCCATCAAGACTCACTCTCATTTCATCAGTCCATAAAACCTAAGAAAAATCAGTCTTGAGATATTTCTTGGCCCAGTCTTGACGTTTCAGCTTGTGTGTCTTGTTCAGTGGTGGTCGTCTTTCAGCCTTTCTTACCTTGGCCATGTCTCTAAATATTGCACACCTTGTGCTTTTGGGCACTCCAGTGATGTTGCAGCTCTGAAATATGGCCAAACTGGTGGCAAGTGGCATCTTGGCAGCTGCACGCTTGACTTTTCTCAGTTCATGGGCAGTTATTTTGCGCCTTGGTTTTTCCACACGCTTCTTGCGACCCTGTTGACTATTTTGAATGAAATGCTTGATTGTTCGATGATCACGCTTCAGAAGCTTTGCAATTTTAAGAGTGCTGCATCCCTCTGCAAGATATCTCACTATTTTTGACTTTTCTGAGCCTGTCAAGTCCTTCTTTTGACCCATTTTGCCAAAGGAAAGGAAGTTGCCTAATAATTATGCACACCTGATATAGGGTGTTGATGTCATTAGACCACACCCCTTCTCATTACAGAGATGCACATCACCTAATATGCTTAATTGGTAGTAGGCTTTCGAGCCTATACAGCTTGGAGTAAGACAACATGCATAAAGAGGTTAAAGATGTGGTCAAAGTACTCATTTGCCTAATAATTCTGCACGTAGTGTAGAGTCTCTCACGCATGGCTCCGCCATTAGAGTCTCTCACGCATGGCTCCGCCATTAGAGTCTCTCACGCATGGCTCCGCCATTAGAGTCTCTCACGCATGGCTCCGCCATTAGAGTCTCTCACGCATGGCTCCGCCATTAGAGTCTCTCACGCATGGCTCCGCCATTAGAGTCTCTCACGCACGGCTTCTCCATTTTAGTTTTACACATATGACTCTGCCATTAGTCTCTCATGCATGGCTTCTCCCTTTTAGTGTTACACATGTCTCCACGATTAGATTCTCTCACGTATGGCTTCGCCGTTTAAATTTTATACACATAACTCCGCCATTCGAGGCCGACTGCGTGGTCCCACAACAAGTAGGTTCCATGTCTTTTTCTGCCTTCAGACCCGCTCGCATGGCTCGGTCATCTGTGGCTCGCAATACAATTTTCTTGTGGTGCCTCGCACGCATGGCTTGTGCTATTAGAGCCTCACTCACGTTATTGTTTTCCCTGACTTTTATTTTCTAGGTTTACTTTATTGTGAGCTTCTTTAACCCCTTAGGGACCCATGACGTACCGGTACGGCATGGATCTCGAATCCTTAAGGACCCATGACGTACCGGTACGTCATGGCTTTAATTCGCGATTCCGGCGCTGCGGGGGTTAATCGGAACGGGATGCCAGCTGAAATCATTCAGCCGGCCATCCCGTAACAATGCAGGGGGGGGTCATTTGACCCCCCCCCCGTATCGACGATCGCAGAAAACCGCAGGTCAATTCAGACCTGCGGTTTTCTGCGTTTCCGGTCCATTCGAGTGTCCTGTGACCCGATGAACCGGAAAAAGACTGCGATCGGTGGCGTGATTACACACCATCAATCGCAGTACGAAGATTTGCAGAGGCGGTGCTGGCCCTGGTGCTGAACGCCGCTGTCCAGGGTGCTGATTGGTGCAGGAGAGAGAGGCGCAAGATTCAAACTTCCTGCGCTCCTCTCTCCCCTCCTCTTCCTGTCCAGCACCCTGACCGTGCAGCACCGTTCAGCACCAGCTCCTGTGTCCCCCTAATCGCCATCCATCACCCTCCTGCACCCATCGCCACCCAGGTAGGTTAGGGTCAGTGAGGGAGAGGCACCATTAGGAAAGGAAAGAAGGGAAAAGTTAGTTAGGAAAAAAAAAAGAAAAGAACTTTTACACAAAACTTTATTTGATCCATCTATTAGACCCCAGACCCCCCCCTGCCACTGATCCGCTGATCAGCAACTTTGAACTTTTTTTTTTTTTTTTTCTAACACTTGCCCCTTTTTTTTCCTTTTTTAGTACGCACACACACGTTGCCCCCACACACACGCACATATAATAAAGTTTGCCACACACGCACACATACACGCACACACACCCATGGCCCGCCGGATGTTCTCGGCCGAGGAGGCATACACCCAGATTGCCTCCGACTCTGAGAGCCCCAGTTATGATGAGGATAACCCCACGTTCCTTTTGTCATCTGCATCCTCCTCATCATCATCGGATGACGATGAGCCACAAAGCGGCGGAGACGCCGCCAGGCGGAGCCAGGGGCCCCACATGCTTGGGATCCTGTGGCCCACCCTAGTACGAGCCGCCCTGGGGTTCGTAATGGTTTCCCGGCCCACCAAATAAGTTCACCGGAGCCCCCTGCCGATGAACTTAGCTGGTGTCCCCCAGTGGACTTTGAGCCTGAGATTCCGGATTTTGCTGGTGATCGTGGAATCCAGATTCCCACAGTGGGGTTTACTGAAATTGACTTTTTTTTTTTTTTTCAGTAACCCACTGGTGAATCTGATGGTGGAGCAGACGAATCTGTACGCCTAACAGTTTGTCGCTCAAAACCCAGGCTCATTTTTGGCTAGACCCGGTGGCTGGACGCCGGTCAGTGCAGCCGAGGTGAGGACATTTTGGGGCCCCGTGCTGCATATGGGTCTAGTCCAAAAACCCAGTGTCAGGCAATACTGGAGTGGGGACGTCCTATACCAGACCCCACTGTACAGTATGGCCATGACACGTCCCCGGTTTGAGGCCATCCGGGAATGTCTGCATTATTCCGATAATGCAGCATGTCCCCCCCGAGGTGATCCTGCCTATGACCGGCTGTATAAGATACGGCCGGTCATCAATCACTTTGGGGCCAAATTTGAACAGGCCTACGTACCTGGAAGGGAGGTCGCGGTTGATGAGTCTCTCGTTGCGTTGAAGGGGAGACTCAGTTTCCGCCAATATTTTCCCACAAAGCGGGCGAGGTATGGCGTGAAGCTATACAAAATTTGTGAGAGTACCTCAGGGTACACTTACAAATTTTGTGTGTACGAGGGGCGAGATTCCCGTATTCAACCCCCAGAATGTCCCCCCACTCTGGGTGTTAGCGGGAAACTCGTGTGGGACCTTATGTACCCACTGCTGGATAACGGATACCACTTGTACGTGGATAACTTTTATACCAGCATTCCCTTGTACAGGTCCCTTGCCGCCAGATCCACGTTCGCTTGTGGGACCGTGCGGAAAAATCAACGCGGCCTCCCTGCCCACCCCCTCCAGGTACCTATGCCCAGGGGTGAGACCCGTGCACTTACCAGTGGAAACCTGTTGCTGTTCAGGTATAAGGACAAGAGGGATGTCCTTATGCTGTCCACAATCCACGGTAACAGCACCACCCCTGTCCCTGTGCGAGGTACCGCGGCAACGGTCCTCAAGCCCGATTGTATCGTCGACTACAATCGGTATATGGGAGGAATTGATCTTTCTGATCAAGTCCTCAAGCCATATAATGCCATGTGCAAAACCCGGGCATGGTACAAAAAAGTTGCGGTCTACTTGGTACAGGTTGCCATGTACAACTCTTTTGTACTATCCCGAAGCGCTGGCAGCACAGGGACATTCCTCCATTTCTTCGAGGCAGTCCTCAAAGACCTGATCTTTTTTGGACCGGGAAAGGGTACATGGTGTAAATAAACCAGTCCAGCAAAATCTGCCTTCCAAAAACCATATGACGTTCCCCTTCTATGTCCTGCCGTTTAGCCAAATAGTAGTTTACGACCACATATGGAGTATTTCTGCAAACTACAGAATCAGGGCAACCCATTTTGAGTTTTGTTTGGCTGTTAACCCATTTTTCCAGTAATAAAGGAAGGGTTAAAATTGAAAATTTTCCAAAAAATAGAAATTTCAGAATTGTTTCTCCATCTGCCATTAACTCTTGTGGAACACCTAAAGGGTTAACAAAGTTTGTAAACACAGTTTTGAATACCTTGAGGGGTGTACTTTCTTAGATGGAGTCACTTTTTTGAAATTTCCATTCTAGGGGTGCAACAGGGGGCTTCAAATGGGACATGGTATAAACAAAACCAGTCCTGCAAAATCTGCCTTCCAAAACCCATATGGTGTTCCCCTCCTTCTATGTGCTCCCGTTCGGCCAAACAGTAGTTTACGACCACATATGGGGTGTTTCTGCAAACTACAGAATCAGGGCAACCCATTTTGAGTTTTGTTTGGCAGTTAACCCTTGTTTTACTCCAGGAAAAAATTTATTATATTGGAAAATTTTCCCAAAAAATTGAAATTTCAAAATTGTTTCTCAATCTGCCATTAACTCTTGTGGAAGACCTAAAGGGTTAATAAAGTTTGAGAAAAACAGTTTTGAATACCTTGAGGGGTGTCGTTTCTAGAATGGGGTCATTTTTGGTAGGTTTCTATTATCTAAGCCTCACAATATGACTTCAAACCTGAACTGGTCCATAAAAAGTGGGATTTTGAAGATTTCTGAAAAATTTCAAAATTTGCTTCTAAACTTCTAAGCCTTGTAACATCCCCCAAAAATAAAATATCATTCCCAAAATTCTACAAACATGAAGTAGACATATGGGGAATGTAAAGTCATCACAATTTTTGGGGGTATAACTATGCATTACAGAAGTAGAGAAACTGAAACTTTGAAATTTGCTAATTTTTCTAAATTTTGGGTAAAAATTGTATTGTATTTTAGCAGTGTCATGAAGTACAATATGTGACGAAAAAACAATCTCAGAACGGCCTGGGTAAGTCAAAGCGTTTTAAAGTTATGAGCACTTAAAGGGACACTGGTCTGATTTGCAAAAAATGGCCAAGTCCTTAAGGTGAAATAGGGCTGAGTCCTTAAGGGGTTAACTACTTTAAAAATCGTGCATTAGTTGGGAATTTAAGTATTACTGTATAAATATATGGGAAAACAATAAAAATATAGAAAAGTATAAAATATAGGAGAAATATCTATATAAGGAAATAAATGAGAGCTATAAATGGGATATAGACAACATTAATGTATAAAACAGGGGACTACATATACAGGTCCTTCTCAAAAAATTAGCATATTGTGATAAAGTTCATTATTTTCTGTAATGTACTGATAAACATTAGACTTTCATATATTTTAGATTCATTACACACCAACTGAAGTAGTTCAAGCCTTTTATTGTTTTAATATTGATGATTTTGGCAAACAGCTCATGAAAACCCAAAATTCCTATCTCAAAAAATTAGCATATCATGAAAAGGTTCTCTAAACAAGCTATTAACCTAATCATCTGAATCAACTAATTAACTCTAAACACCTGCAAAAGATTCCTGAGGCTTTTAAAAACTCCCAGCCTGGTTCATTACTCAAAACCGCAATCATGGGTAAGACTGCCGACCTGACTGCTGTCCAGAAGGCCATCATTGACACCCTCAAGCAAGAGGGTAAGACACAGAAAGAAATTTCTGAACGAATAGGCTGTTCCCAGAGTGCTGTATCAAGGCACCTCAGTGGGAAGTCTGTGGGAAGGAAAAAGTGTGGCAGAAAACGCTGCACAACGAGAAGAGGTGACCGGACCCTGAGGAAGATTGTGGAGAAGGACCGATTCCAGACCTTGGGGGACCTGCGGAAGCAGTGGACTGAGTCTGGAGTAGAAGCATCCAGAGCCACCGTGTACAGGCGTGTGCAGTAAATGGGTTACAGGTGCCGCATTCCCCAGAAACAGCGGCAGAAGCGCCTGACCTGGGCTACAGAGAAGCAGCACTGGACTGTTGCTCAGTGGTCCAAAGTACTTTTTTCAGATGAAAGCAAATTTTGCATGTCATTCGGAAATCAAGGTGCCAGAGTCTGGAGGAAGACTGGGGAGAGGGAAATGCCAAAATGCCTGAAGTCCAGTGTCAAGTACCCACAGTCAGTGATGGTCTGGGGTGCCATGTCAGCTGCTGGTGTTGGTCCACTGTGTTTTATCAAGGGCAGGGTCAATGCAGCTAGCTATCAGGAGATTTTGGAGCACTTCATGCTTCCATCTGCTGAAAAGCTTTATGAAGATGAAGATTTCATTTTTCAGCACGACCTGGCACCTGCTCACAGTGCCAAAACCACTGGTAAATGGTTTACTGACCATGGTATTACTGTGCTCAATTGGCCTGCCAACTCTCCTGACCTGAACCCCATAGAGAATCTGTGGGATATTGGGAAGAGAAAGTTGAGAGACGCAAGACCCAACACTCTGGATGAGCTTAAGGCCGCTATCGAAGCATCCTGGGCCTCCATAACACCTCAGCAGTGCCACAGGCTGATTGCCTCCATGCCACGCCGCATTGAAGCAGTCATTTCTGCAAAAGGATTCCCGACCAAGTATTGAGTGCAGAACTGAACATAATTATTTGAAGGTTGACTTTTTTTTGTATTAAAAACACTTTTCTTTTATTGGTCGGATGAAATATGCTAATTTTTTGAGATAGGAAATTTGGGTTTTCATGAGCTGTATGCCAAAATCATCAATATTAAAACAATAAAAGGCTTGAACTGCTTCAGTTGTGTGTAATGAATCTAAAATATATGAAAGTCTAATGTTTATCAGTACATTACAGAAAATAATGAACTTTATCACAATATGCTAATTTTTTGAGAAGGACCTGTATATGTGTGTGTAAACCTCAAATACCTATTTAAGCATATTTGGGCAAAGTGCTGGGTATTCAGTATAATATAGGATATTGATAAGTCCCTTTTTAGGGGTGTAGATTTTTAAGGTGTTATCGCTATATAAGGGCTGATGATGGGTTTTATAGGGTCTCAATACATTTATCCTCTTCGTCTGATTGTGTATTGTATTACATATTTATTATTCATGACTCTGAGGTTTTAATGGGTTCGACCTTTTTATATTTTTGTGTGTATTTGTATATGATTCTGTGTGTCTTCTATGTGGAGTTGACAGGAGAAATCAGCCTGACTCAGATTTTCCATATCATCACCACGACGGCCATACAAGGAGATTGACCCCTGACCTCTGTAGGGGCAGGAAGCAGAGAAAGGTTTAAATGCTCCCCTCCCACCACCAAACACCAGTGTTTCCTGTCCCTACAGAGGACAGGGGCGGAGAAAGGTCTCTGCAGGCAGCCGCCGTGGAGATGAAGATCCAGAAGTGGGGAGTCGCGTACCTGCTTCAGCGGGCCCCCCTCCTGTCAGCCCGCGGTCCCGTACCAACGCCGGACAGGGAGGGGAAGGGAGAGACTCGCCTCCGGTTTCATCTGGGGCCTGCTCCCGGTGCACGGAACGCCCGCTGGTTCATTGAAGCCATGCCGGCTTGTGCGCCCAGCGCCGGGCAGCGCTGCATAAATTCGTCACTTCCGGGTAGCCGGACGTTTCCGGAAGTGACGCGGACGGAAGGGGCCGGTCTCAGGAGGCGGGAGAATTCAAATAGATTCTCCTACCACAGCGTCCTGCGGTGAGTACATTCCCTATTCTGGGCTGTGTTTCAGGATGTCTGCATCGGACCATACAGAGGCATCTACTCTACCGTCTGTAAGTTCCCCATAGGGGAGAGTTTTTTCTTTCTCTCTCACCAGGGCTTATTATTAATGAGGGTTCTCTTGGCTTTTCCAGACTGCAGAAGATCCTCTGAGAACACCCAAGAAGTCATTAAAGTGTGTTTCTTGCCTCAAACGACTTCCTGATGACTATCCTAAGAAACTATGCAGGGACTGCATTGCTAAAGTTGTCCGGGAGGAACAACCGTCCCTCATGGACGAGATTAAGTCCATGATGCAGGAAGAGATTAAGTCTTCTTTTGCGACCTTTTCCTCTCTTCAAAGAGAGAAACCTGTGGAGCGGCCCTGTCCTGTGGTCTCAGAGCCCCCGCTAAACGCCACAAATCGGACGATGGCGTCTCATCCGACTCTGATGTTTATGGGGGTTCAGCTTCCTCCTCTAAACATATGGAGGATGAAGACAAGCTCTCTGAGCGGGATTTTTCTGAAAACAGAAGAAAATTTTATTTCTCCTCTGAGGATATGCCCGAGCTCTTAAAAGCCATCAGAGCTACCATGGGAGTAGAAGAAGTGGCTTCTACGCCATCAGTACAGGATGAAATGTTTGGAGGCCTCAGGGTAAAGAAATCCAGAGTCTTCCCCATTAACGAAAACATCAAAGGGATGATTTTGGATGAATGGGCAGATCCGGAGAAGCGGCTAGGTGTCGCCAGATCTTTCCAAAACCGGCTTCTCTTTGATCAGGGAGAAGCTAAAACATTTAATACCATTCCTAAGATTGACGCCCAGGTAGCTAGGGTCAATAAGAAAACCAGCCTACCATTTGAGGATGCTTCTCAGCTCAGAGACCCTCTGGATAGAAAGGCCGACGGCCTGCTGAGAAGATCCTGGGAAGCGGCTATGTTCACGCTTAAATCGAACATAGCAGCCACATCAGTCGCTAGATCTATGTTCATCTGGCTCTCTGAGTTAGAGAATAGGGCCTCCAGTGATCCCTCAGCAAATGAGTTTGTGAGCGCCATTCCCCTGTTAAAATCCGCTACAGCTTTTTTGGCAGACGCCTCCGCGGAGTCGGTACGGTTTTCAGCAAAGGATGCGGGTCTGTCCAATGCAGCTCGCCGTGCCTTGTGGGTGAAGTGCTGGTCGGGGGACAAAGTATCAAAGTCCAGACTATGTGGTATCCCTTTTTCTGGAGAGTATATCTTCGGACCTGAACTAGAGAAAATCCTAGAAAGGGCCTCCGATAAAAAGAAGGGTTTTCCGGAGGAAAAGGTCTATAAAAGGAAGTATCCCTTTCGTGCCCCTTCCAACCAGGGTAGTCAATACACCGGTAAAGGCAAGTCGGGCTGTTTCAGTTACCCCAAGTGGGGAGAGGTAGGGCTCCCGCTTCTGTCCCCCAAAAAGGAAATGGAAACCAATGACATCGGGGTGGGGGGGAGATTGAGGATGTTTTTTTCCCCGCTGGGAGGAAATATCCTCAAATTCCTGGGCTCTGAGGATTGTAAGGTCGGGTTGCAGAATACAGTTCTCGGATCCTCCCCCAAAGAGGTTTCTAGTCACCAAGGTGGCAATCCCAGACTCCAATCATCCCATGTATGTGGGCATCCGGGAATTACTCGCAAAAGGGGTAGTGACGGAAGTACCTCAATCCGAAAGGGGAGGGGGTTTCTACTCAAACCTCTTCCTAGTGAAGAAGAAGGAGGGTTCCTACCGCACCATAATAAACTTAAAGCGCCTGAACAGATACATCACCTACCAGAAATTCAGGATGGAGACCCTAAGATCTATAGTCCCTTTGCTCCAGAGCAACTCAGTAATGTGCTCGGTCGATCTGACCGACGCCTACTATCATGTACCAATACATCCCAGCTCTCAGCGGTTCTTAAGGTTCGCGGTCAGAGACCATCAGGGCAAGATTCTTCATTACCAATTTACCTATCACGATCGGCGTAACTGTCACATACGTGACACGGAGGGAGGAAAAGAGGGAGGCCCTGCCCTAGTGAGAGGGAAGGTGGTGACCCCTGACTCACCTTGCGGCTGGCGCCTGGCTGCCCTGTCGTCCCTAGACGGGTTCCTCACCCGTACGCCGATCACGTGCCTAAAACCCTGGCTTTCCCTAGGATGAGCCCTAGATAGTGAACAGGGCGGTGGGAACACTAGTCCGCACCACTAGCTCTAAAGGAAAACACCAAGGGGAGGACAGACAATACAAACTAAACATATAATCCCAGGTGGGCAACAACAGGAGACAACAAAAGCCCAACAGGGATCCGGAGGGTAGCACTCTGGAACAACAACCAGATTCTCAGCTCCAGTGGGTCAGCATAGATGTTCAGGCAGGAAGCTCTATAACTGGCAACAAGAGAAGTGTGAGAGGAGAATATAAGGAGTTTGGGAGTGGCAGACAAGAAACAGCTGAGGAGGAGAAGCTACGGATCCCTGAGTGAGACTAAAAGGATAGCAAGGCAAACACAGAAAACAAACACTAAGAAACACCGTGATCTTTAGACATAGAGCGCGCAGCCACCCGCTGCGACTTCCTGACCCCGGGTATAACGGAGTCAGACGTGGCTCTTGACACCCTCGTGACAGTACCCCCCCTTTCACGAGGGGCCTCCAGACACTCAGGACCAGGTCTCTCCGGATGAGAGACATGGAAAGCCTGAATCAACCTGTTGGCGTTTACCTCTGACGCTGGAACCCACATTCTTTCCTCGGGACCAGTAACCCCTCCAATGCACCAGATACTGAAGAGAGCGGCGGACCCGACGAGAATCAACAATTCTGGATATTTGAAACTCCAGATTACCATCCACAACAACAGGAGGAGGTGGCAGCGGTGATGGTTCTAGAGGTGGAACATACTTCTTGAGCAACGACTTATGGAAGACGTTATGGATCTTAAAAGTCTGAGGTAGCTCCAGGCGAAAAGCCACAGGGTTAATGACGGCTACAATTTTATAAGGACCAATGAACCTAGGACCCAGTTTCCAAGAGGGAACCTTCAACTTAATATTCCTAGTAGACAACCACACATAGTCATTCACTCCTAGGTCCGGACCTGGCGACCGTTTCTTATCGGCCATGCATTTGTATTTACCACTCATATTTTTCAAGTTAGCTTGCACCTTCTGCCATACCGATGAAAGAGATGAAGAAAACCGTTCCTCTTCGGGAACCCCAGAAGACCCCCCTCTTTGAAAGTACAAAATTGGGGATGAAAACCGTATGCACCAAGAAATGGTGACTTGCCAGTGGATTCCTGACGGCGATTATTTATGGCAAACTCGGCTAACGGTAAATATGATGACCACACCTCTTGGTTTTCAGACGCAAAACACCTTAAATATGTTTCTAGGTTTTGGTTGGTACGCTCAGTCTGTCCATTCGACTGAGGATGGAAAGCTGAGGAAAAGGATAAGTGTACCCCTAAACGGGTACAAAAAGCTTTCCAAAACTTAGAAATAAACTGGGTTCCCCGATCCGAAACCACATCGGAAGGGACCCCGTGAAGCTTCACGATTTCACTGATAAACACCTGAGCAAGAGTCTTAGCATTAGGAAGTGCGGGTAGCGCAATAAAGTGTACCATTTTGCTAAACCTGTCTACTACTACCAAGATAACTGTTTTACCCGCAGACAAAGGTAAGTCAGTGATGAAATCCATTGATAGATGTGTCCATGGTCTATTGGGGATGAAAAGTGGCAATAAAGACCCTGCTGGACGTGTATGAGAGACTTTCGCGCGTGCACAAGTAGAACAAGTAGACACGAAATCTATTACATCCTGACGCAACCTTGGCCACCAAAAACGACGAGACAATAGCTCCAAGGTTGCTTTACTACCCGGGTGCCTAGCAAGTGCCGAATTATGATGTTCCTTCAATAACTCAAGACGCAGGTTTAACGGTACAAACAATTTCTCTGAGGGGCAAGAGGCCGGGGCGTCCCCCTGGGCCTCTAACACCTTTCCCTCTAGAACAGAGTGTACAGCAGAGACAACCACTCCTCTTTGTAAAATAGGTACCGGATCACTAACATTACCCCCTCCAGGGAAACTACGAGACAATGCGTCTGCCTTGGTATTTTTTGCCCGAGGACGATAGGTGATTACAAAGTTAAATCTGGTAAAGAATAGCGACCACCTAGCTTGTCTAGGGGTGAGACGCTTAGCCGATTCTAGGTACAGAAGGTTTTTGTGATCCGTAATTACCAGGGGCGTAACTAGAAGTGACTGGGCCCCACAGCAAATATTTGTAAGGGCCCCCCTCAGCGCGCTTCGCACCTCCCTCCTCCTGTGTAAACCCCACTCCTTTGGCACAGTGTAGCGGTATACTGTATATTGTGTGGCACAGTATAGAGGTATACTGTATATTGTGTGGCACAGTGTAGCGGTATACTGTATATTGTGTGGCACAGTGTAGAGGTATACTGTATATTGTGGGGCACAGTGTAGCGGTATACTGTATATTGTGTGGCACAGTATAGAGGTATACTGTATATTGTGTGGCACAGTGTAGCGGTATACTGTATATTGTGTGGCACAGTGTAGAGGTATATTGTGAGGCACAGTGTAGCGGTATACTGTATATTGTGTGGCACAGTGTTGAGGTATATTGTGAGGCACAGTGTAGCGGTATACTGTATATTGTGTGGCACAGTGTAGCGGTATATTGTGAGGTACAGTGTAGAGGTATACTGTATATTGTGTGGCACAGTGTAGCGGTATACTGTATATTGTGTGGCACAGTGTAGAGGTATACTGTATATTGTGTGGCACAGTAGCAGTATACTGTATATTGTGAGGCACAGTGTAGAGGTATACTGTATATTGTGGGGCACAGTATAGAGGTATACTGTACATTGTGGGGCACAGTGTAGCGGTATACTGTATATTGTGGGGCACAGTGTAGCAGTATACTGTACATTGTGGGGCACAGTATAGAGGTATACTGTACATTGTGGGGCACAGTATAGAGGTATACTGTACATTGTGGGGCACAGTGTAGCGGTATACTGTATATTGTGGGGCACAGTGTAGGCTATATGTGCATAACATAAACATACTCCACATGAACACTTACAGTTACTTGGCTCGGCCCTTGGGGATCTCGGACACCACTTCCACACTTTGGCCGGGGGCTCGGCGGAGCTGATGTGTTTTATCCTAATGAGAAAGATTTTATAATAAGGATTTGGAGAAGGGGCAGAGGGATAGCAAAGCAGGGAGAGGCCGGTGCTGCTACTAGGGGGTCATACCATGGGGCAGTAATAAAACCCACCATAATGCCCCCCCCCCCCCCCAGTAGTAATAATTCTCCTTATAATGTGACAGTGCAAAAAATACACCCTTGTAATGCCCCCAGTTGAGCTAATGTCCCCATAGTGCCCCCATAATGTGCCAGTATAAAATACCCCTATATAGTGCCCCCAGTAAATTCCCCCATAGTGCTCCTCTCCCCCCTTCCTGCTAGTGCCCCCAAAATGTACCAGTATAAAATGCCCCATATATAGTGCCCCAGTAGATGCCCCTCAGTGTCCGGCCTCTGATAGGCTGCCAGCCTAGTGTCCCCCATAATGCCCCCCAATAATGTGCCAGTATCAAGTGCCTCTCCCCCCCCCACATGTCCCAGTATCATAGTGCCATCTCCCCCATGTGCCAGTATCAAGTGCCTCTCTCCTTCCCACCCCCCATGTGCCAGTATCAAGTGCCTCTCTCTTCCCCCCATGTGCCAGTATCATAGTGCCATCTCCCCCACAAAAAAGTGCCAGTATTAAGTGCCTCTCCCCCCATGTGCCAGTATCATAGTGCCAACCCCCCCCCCCACATGCCAGTATCAAGTGCCTCTCTCCTCCCCCCCATGTCCCAGTATCATAGTGCCATCTCCCCCCCCCACTAAAAAGTGCCAATATCAAGTGCCTCTCTCCCTCCCCCCTCCCCATGTGCCAGTATCAGGTGCCAAACCCCCCCCCCCCCATGTCCCAGTATCATAGTGCCATCTTCCCCCCCCCCACCACCACCACAAAAAAAGTGCCAGTATCAAGTGCCTCTCTCCCTCCCTCCCCCCCCCCCATGCCAGTATCAGGTGCCTCTCTCCCCCCCCCCCCATGTGCCAGTATCAGGTGCCTCCCGCTCCCCCATGGCAGTAACAGTCGGGTATTAAAAAAAATAAAATAAACACTTCTACTTACCTCCATGTCAGCGATGCGATGCAGCCTCTTCCTGTGTCCCGCCTTGTATTGTGTCCCGCCCAGTATGTCCTTATATGGACTCAGTGCTTGTATTTCAGAAAAGAGTCTGCTTCAGAGGCAGAACAGCTAACCACTAGACCATAGGAGCTGCCTTGATGCTGACTGAAAAAATATGAGACTTCTACTGTTATAGCTGGCTAAGTGTACATCTATACACATGGCAGCTGCTCATATATAGAGATGTAGCAGAGCTGAATGTGCTGAGACAGCTGTCATATACAGATATAGCAGTATCTCAGCTATATCTCTATATGACAGCTGTTCCAGCACACTCAGCTCTGCTATATCTCTATATATGATAGCTGTCATGTGTATAGATGTAGCAGAGCTGGGTGTGTTTAGGCATCTGTCATGTGTATAGATGTAGTAGAGCTGGGTTTGCTGGGGCAACTGTCATATATAGAGATATAGCAGAGCTGAGCGTGCTGGGACAGCTGTCATATAGATATATAGCAGTGCTGGTGTGTTGGGGGCAGCTGTCATGTGTATAGATGTAGCAGAGCTGGCTGTGTTTCGGCAGCTGTCATGTGTATAGATGTAGTAGAGCTGGGTTTGCTGGGGCAGCTGTCATATATAGAGATATAGCAGAGCTGAGTGTGCTGGGACAGCTGTCATATAGATATATAGCAGTGCTGGTGTGTTGGGGGCAGCTGTCATGTGTATAGATGTAGCAGAGCTGGCTGTGTTTCGGCAGCTGTCATGTGTATAGATGTAGTAGAGCTGGGTTTGCTGGGGCAGCTGTCATATATAGAGATATAGCAGAGCTGAGTGTGCTGGGACAGCTGTCATATAGAGATATAGCAGTGCCTGGTATGTTGGGGGCAGCTGTCATGTGTATAGATGTAGCAGAGCTGGCTGTGTTTTGGCAGCTGTCATGTGTATAGATGTAGTAGAGCTGGGTTTGCTGGGGCAGCTGTCATATATAGAGATATAGCAGAGCTGAGTGTGCAGGGACAGCTGTCATATACAGATATAGCAGTGCTAGGTGTGTTTTGGCAGCTGTCATGTGTATAGATGTATTTTTTTTTTTTTTTACAGTCAGTTGTAATGCAGCCTTTATGGCTGTGAGGGTAAATGCTTTGCCACTGATTCACTAATAGATTGGAGATTGTGGGTTCGAATCCCAGACCAGGAGACTTTAGCAGACAGTAAAATTAGATCACACTAGCGGCTGCTGTGAAGGGGCCCTGAACACGATATTTAACTAACTTGAAAATGAACACAATATTTTAACCCGGGGCGCCGGGCCCCCTTCCCGGTAGTTACGCCACTGGTAATTACCGTGACGGGGTGGATTGCTCCCTCTAAGAAGTGACGCCACTCTTCAAACGCCAGTTTAATCGCCAACAGTTCCCTATTTCATAGTTCTTTTCTGCTGCAGATAATTTTTTGGAAAAGAAAGCGCAAGGACGCCATTTGCCAGGAGACGGACCCTGAGACAATACAGCCCCCACTCCCACCTCCGACGCATCAACTTCAACAATAAAAGGCTGGGAGACATCAGGTTGAATTAGGACAGGTGCCGAGGTAAATCTCTCTTTTAGAGAGGAAAATGCAATTTTAGCGGCGTCAGACCATTTAGAAAAATCAGTCCCCTTCCTAGTCATGTCAGTAAGGGGTTTAACGATCACTGAATAATTTTTAATAAACTTTCTGTAGAAATTTGCGAAACCCAAAAACCGTTGTAGAGCTTTAAGGTTCTCAGGAAGATCCCAATCTAAAATTGCCTGGACCTTCCCAGGATCCATACGGAAACCTGAAGCAGATAATAGATATCCCAGGAATTGTATTTCCTGAACGGCGAAGACACATTTTTCAATTTTCGCATATAATTTATTCGTCCGTAGGACCTGCAGTACTTGCCTGACATGTACTTCATGTGTTTTCAGATCAGCCAAATAAATTAAGATATCATCTAGGTATATGACTACAAACCTGCCGATGAGATGACTAAAAATATCATTAACGAAATGTTGGAAGACAGCAGGGGCATTGGTCAGACCGAAAGGCATGACTAAATTTTCGTAATGCCCCTCAGGGGTGTTAAAAGCTGTCTTCCACTCATCCCCTTCCTTGATACGAATCAGATTGTAGGCCCCCCTAAGATCAAGTTTGGAGAACCACTTAGCACCCGCAATCTGATTAAAAAGGTCAGGAATGAGAGGAAGAGGGTATGGGTCTCGGACGGTTATCCGGTTTAGCTCACGGAAATCTAGGCAAGGACTCAGGCCCCCATCTTTCTTTTTAACAAAGAAAAACCCTGCAGCCACGGGTGAAGAAGAGGGTCTGATGTGTCCCTTGGCCAGACTCTCGGAGATATAATCTTTCATGGCTTGTCTCTCAGGACCCGAAAGATTATACAACCTGGACTTGGGTAATTTTGCACCGGGAATCAGGTTAACCGGGCAATCATAAGGACGATGAGGTAGTAGCTTCTGACAACCCTTTTCAGAAAAAACGTCCTCAAAGTCCGAAATAAATGTAGGTAGGGAAGCTATGGAGGCGATTAAGCAATTGTTATTTAAGCAATTCTCTCTGCAATGCTCACTCCACTCCAATATCTCCCTGGCCTGCCAATCCACCACTGGATTGTGCGCTACCAACCAGGGAAGACCCAATACCACAGGAGAGGGAAGGCCCTCCAGAACGTAACATGAAAGACGCTCCTTATGGTGGTCCCCTACCCGAAGATGTAAGTTATGGACAACGTGAGTGAGGTTTCTCTGAGACAGAGGAGCAGAGTCAATAGCGAATATGGGAATGGGTCTCTGCAGCGTACAGAGAGACAAACCCATAGTGCGGGCAAAATGGGCATCTATCAAATTTACCCCTGCACCACTGTCTAGAAAAAAATAAATAGACTCCGTCTCAACACCAAAAACAATAACCGCTGGCAACACAAATTGAGATGTTCGTATGGAGGAAACGTATACCCCCCGGCTGACATCCTCCGCACAGCCTGGGGTTAGTAGTTTTCCGACGGTCTTTTGTTTTTGGGAAAGGAGGGACAGACATTAATGAAATGACCCTTCCCCCCACCGAAAAAACAAGCCCCCCACCTACGGCGAACCTCAGGAGGACGGACCTGACGAGAAGTTCCTCCTAGCTGCATAGGCTCATCCAAGTCAGTACAGACTAACTGTTGCTTGGGAGAGGTTACCGATTGCTCAGGAATTTTCGATCTCTCCCTAAGACGTCTATCTATCCTGATAGAGAGGGACATAACAGCATCAAGGGAAAGGGGGGTCTCATACAGCGCCAGCGCATCCTTAACCCTTTCAGATAACCCAGAGCAGAACTGACTCCTGAGAGCCGGGTCGTTCCACTGAGTATCCGTAGCCCACCTGCGGAACTCTGAGCAATATTCCTCTGCTGGCCGATCTCCCTGTAGGAGTCTCCGTAACTTCGACTCAGCCAGGGCGACACGGTCAGGGTCATCATATATGAGACCCAAAGCCCCAAAAAATCCCTCCACTGACCGGAGAGCCTGGGAACCAGGGGGTAACGAGAACGCCCAGGATTGCGGGTCCCCCTGAAGCAGGGAAATAACAATCCCCACCCGCTGTTCTTCATTACCTGAGGAGTAAGGGCGCAGCTTAAAATATAATTTGCAGGCCTCACGGAACAACACAAATTTGTCCCTTCCCCCAGAGAATCTGTCAGGAAGAACAACCTTGGGTTCTGTAACAACCTGGTTACCCATAGCAACCGATGGGCTTACGGTCTGCTGCATTTGCTGCTGCTGTTGGAGGACAGACGCCTTCAATCCTGCCACCTCCAAAGACAGGCCTTGAAGCTGTTTTGCCAAAGCAGCAATAGGATCCATATTGGATTCTAAGTAGAGAAATTTTTTTTTATATATATATATATATATATATATATATTTTATTTATTTTTTTCTCTAAAAAAACATAGGGGCCAGTTATAATATCACGATCGGCGTAACTGTCACATACGTGACACGGAGGGAGGAAAAGAGGGAGGCCCTGCCCTAGTGAGAGGGAAGGTGGTGACCCCTGACTCACCTTGCGGCTGGCGCCTGGCTGCCCTGTCGTCCCTAGACGGGTTCCTCACCCGTACGCCGATCACGTGCCTAAAACCCTGGCTTTCCCTAGGATGAGCCCTAGATAGTGAACAGGGCGGTGGGAACACTAGTCCGCACCACTAGCTCTAAAGGAAAACACCAAGGGGAGGACAGACAATACAAACTAAACATATAATCCCAGGTGGGCAACAACAGGAGACAACAAAAGCCCAACAGGGATCCGGAGGGTAGCACTCTGGAACAACAACCAGATTCTCAGCTCCAGTGGGTCAGCATAGATGTCCAGGCAGGAAGCTCTATAACTGGCAACAAGAGAAGTGTGAGAGGAGAATATAAGGAGTTTGGGAGTGGCAGACAAGAAACAGCTGAGGAGGAGAAGCTACGGATCCCTGAGTGAGACAAAAAGGATAGCAAGGCAAACACAGAAAACAAACACTAAGAAACACCGTGATCTTTAGACATAGAGCGCGCAGCCACCCGCTGCGACTTCCTGACCCCGGGTATAACGGAGTCAGACGTGGCTCTTGACACCCTCGTGACATTACCTCTCTCCCCTTCGGCATATCTTCAGCCCCTCAAGTTTTTACAAAGCTAATGATCGAGGTAGTGGCTTATCTAAGAAAGAAAGGTCTGATGGTTTTTCCGTACTTAGACGACTTCCTGATTTCAAACAGCTCCGCTCATCTCCTGCTGAAAGATCTAAGTTTCTTCCGTCAAACCCTAGAGGGTCTGGGTTGGTTGATCAACATAACAAAAAATTTCAGTTAGATCCGACAACAAAGATCCAGTTCCTGGGGGTTATTCTGGATTCCCAGAAACAGATAACCTGCTTACCTCAGAGCAAGATACAGGACATCCAGAGGAAGATCTCCATCTTCAACTCAAGGAATCTCTATTCCATCAGAGACTCAATGAGTCTACTGGGGATCCTCACATCCTGCATTCCGTCCGTTCAGTGGTGTCAGATCCACTTTCGAACCCTACAGATGTGGATCCTCAGGGTTTGGGACAGAAGAGAATCTTCCTTAGACCAAAAGGTGATCATCCCTCAAAGAGTAAAGACCTCCCTTCTTTGGTGGAAGGACAAGCTAAAAATCTCCAAGGTGGTGCAGTGGTCAAGGAATCCCTATGCCCAGATCACCACAGATGCAAGCCAGTACGGTTGGGGAGCAAAGGTCGGAGAAGCTTATTACCAGGGAGTCTGGTCCAAATCTTTCAGCCTTCAGTCATCAAATCCGAGAATTGATGGCAGTCTGGGAAACTCTAAAGCAGGCAAAGATTAATCTTCAGGGCCATCACGTAAGAGTCCTGTCAGACAATACGACAGTGATAAGATATTTAAACCATCAGGGGGGCACAGGTTCGGGCAGCCTACTGGAATTGTCGACAAAAATATTCGCCTGGGCCGAAGCGAACGTCCAGTCAGTATCTGCAGTCCACCTGAAGGGGTCTCTAAATGTGGAGGCAGACTACCTAAGGTGGGCGAGAATAGATCACTCGGAATGGTCCTTAAACGAGGACGTCTTCCGGATGATAGTGGGCAAGTGGGGGAGTCCTACAATAGATCTTTTTGCCACTCGAGTAAACTCAAAGTTGCCAGTTTTTTGTTCCCTACACCCCAGAGACAGCCCGAGGTTTCTGGACGCCTTCTCTTTCAGATGGAACCGAGGTCTCCTTTATGCTTTCCCTCCTCTTCCCTTAATACCGAGGGTGGTACAGGAGATCGTACAAGACAGTACTTCAGTCATACTGGTGACACCCTACTGGCCAAAGAGGAGCTGGTTCCCAATCCTGTGGAACCTTGCCAGCGAAGACCCTTGGATCCTGCCAAAGAGACGAGACATACTGCACCAAGGTCCGATCCTACACCCGGACCCGGACTTCCTCAACCTAGCAGCCTGGATCCTGAGACCCAGATCCTAAAGCGTCAGGGTCTATCAGATGCAGTAATCTCAACCCTAAAGGCTTCCAAGAAGAAGGTGACCTTTTCAATTTACCTAAAAATCTGGAAGCGTTTCTGCTCATGGTCAGGTTTGCCTTCACCAAATACCTCGGCCCCAAACATCCAAATGATTCTGGATTTTCTACAAAGAGGTTTCGACATGGGATTAAGACCGTCCACACTCAGGGTACAAATATCAGCTCTTAGTTGCTTTTACGACACAGAGCTGGCAGGCCATAGGTGGATAAAACACTTCATGAAGGCAACAACAAGGCTACGTCCGACCCTGTCATGGAACCATGAACCAGACGTACAACAAGAGATAAGTGGAAAATAAGAAGGTTTTATTGAAGAGCAAGCCGTAGCAAAGTCCGAACGGATGGCTAAACCGAAGCAGGGTCTTGCGGAGACAGAGGTCAGGAACCAGAAGGGTAGTCAGACGAAGCCAGGAACAGGAACCAACGGGGTAGTCAGACGAAGCCGGAATCAGGAACCAACGGGGTAGTCAGACGAAGCCGGAATCAGGAACCAACGGGGTAGTCAGACGAGGCCAGGATCAGGAACCAGAAGCAGCAGCAGTCTTGGAAGCATGTGAACACAGGAGGACCAAGCAAGGAACTGAAGCCACAGACCTCCTATATATATGAGCTAGGCATCCAGCTCCTCCCAGTGGGAAGGAGGAGCCGCAGGGTGGGAGGCTACAAGAAAACCCAGAAACCAAGATGGCCGCCAGCACATGTCAAACGAAGGGAACAGCAAGGAGGTAAGACCATGACAGTACCTCCCCCTCAAGGGCCCCTCCTCCGCGGAGTAAGGAACGGTTTCTGAGGGAAGCGTGCGTGGAAGGCTCGGAGCAAGACAGGAGCATGGACATCTGCGGAGGGAACCCAGGAACGCTCCTCTGGACCATAACCACGCCAATGGACCAAAAACTGCACCCGGCCGCGGACCAGGCGTGAGTCCAGGATATTGCTCACCTCATACTCCTCACGATTGCCCACTTGGACCGGACGAGGCCGAGGAATCGAGGAAGTGAAACGATTACACACCAGTGGCTTCAACAGGGAGACATGAAACACGTTGGAGATCCGCATGCCAGGAGGAAGCGCAAGGGCATAGGCTACCGGGTTTACCCTGCGAAGCACTCGGAAGGGACCAACAAAGCGAGGCGCCAGCTTGGGAGTGGGCACTCGAAGGTTGAGGTTGCGGGTGGACAACCATACGCGGTCTCCGACCTGGTAGGAAGGAGCGGGCGCTCGTCTGCGATCAGCCTGGAGTTTCTGGCGCTGCGCAGAGACCTCAAGGGACCTCTGGATCTGTACCCAAGAAGCACGTAGGACGGAAAGGTGATCCTCCACAGCCGGAATATCCTGGGGAGAGAATACCTCCGGTAACACGGCAGGTTGGAACCCATAATTGGCCATGAAGGGAGACGTCCCAGAGGAAGAGTTCACCGCCGTGTTCCTGGCAAACTCAGCCCAAGGCAGGAGGTCAACCCAATTGTCTTGGTGATCGGAGACATAGCAACGAAGGAATTGCTCCAAGGCCTGATTGGATCGTTCTGCGGCCCCATTGGACTGAGGGTGGTAGGCCGAGGAGAAAGAGAGATGAATCCCCAACTGGGAGCAAAAGGCGCGCCAGAACCTGGACACAAACTGACTCCCCCGATCCGACACAATCTCCTTGGGCAAACCGTGCAACCGGAAGACCTCCCTGGCAAAAATCGAGGCCAACTCTTGTGCAGAGGGTAACTTCTTGAGAGGAACACAGTGGCACATTTTGGAAAACCGATCCACAATCATGAGAATGACCGTATGGCCTCGGGATGCAGGGAGGTCCACAATGAAATCCATCCCCAGGTGTGACCATGGACGCTCCCCGGTGGCTATGGGTTGCAAAAGGCCCAACGGAAGGTGCCGAGGGGACTTACTCTGGGCACAAACGGAGCATGCCGCTACATATGCGGCGATGTCGGAACGTAGAGAAGGCCACCAGAACAGACGTGAAACCGCCCAGGACAGCTGATTCTTTCCAGGGTGCCCCGCGGCCTTGGAGTTATGGTAGGTTCGCAACAACCGAGTGCGCAACTCCTCAGGCACAAAACATCTGCCGTTGGGTCTCCCAGAGGGAGCACCAGATTGAGCCGCCAAAATCTGCTCACCCAGAGGAGAAGTCAGGCTGGTGCGAATAGCGGCCAGGATCTGATTCGGGGGTATGACCGCAGTCGGAATCGACTCCTCCCCGGACAGCTCGGAGTACTGCCGTGATAAGGCATCCGCTCTGATGTTCTTGGAGCCGGGTAGGTAGGAGACCACGTAATTAAAACGTGACAAGAACAGAGCCCATCTGGCCTGACGTGGTGTCAATCTCTTGGCCTCAGAGAGGTAGGTCAGATTCTTGTGGTCCGTCAGGATGAGAACCGGAACCACCGAGCCCTCGAGCAAGTGCCTCCATTCTTTAAGGGCCTGCACGATGGCCAATAACTCCCTGTCACCAATCTGATAGTTGCACTCCGCGGAAGACAGTTTCCGGGAGTAAAACCCACAAGGAAGCAGAGGACCCTCTGGTGTTCTACGCTGAGACAGGAGGGCGCCTACTCCCGTCTCAGACGCGTCCACCTCGAGGACAAAAGGCAACCCAGGGTTGGGATGCGACAGAATCGGAGCCGACACAAAGGCGGACTTTAGAGCCTCAAAAGCTCGGATGGCCTCGAGCGGCCAGACCTGAGGATTACTGCCCTTCCTGGTCAGATCCGTGAGAGGCTTGGCTAGCATGGAAAAGTCCCTGATGAACTTCCGATAATAATTGGCGAAGCCCAAAAAGCGCTGCAGGGCACGAAGCCCACTGGGCTGGGGCCACTGTAAGACAGCCGAAACCTTCTCAGGATCCATGGAGAACCCCTCAGCGGAAATGATGTAACCTAAGAAGGTTACCTGGGATCGGTGAAATTCGCATTTCTCAAGCTTACCGAACAGCTTGTTCTCTCGTAAGCGTTGCAACACTCGTCTGACATCCAGAATGTGGGCCTCCATGGATGCAGAATATACCAAGATGTCATCCAAATAGACCACCACACACTGCTGCAACAGGTCACGGAAAACATCGTTGATGAATTCCTGGAAGACTGCGGGCGCATTGCACAACCCAAAGGGCATAACCAAGGATTCATAATGACCGGTCCTGGTGTTAAACGCGGTCTTCCACTCATCGCCCGGCTTGATCCTTACCAGGTTATATGCCGCCCTCAGGTCGAGTTTGGTAAAGACCGTGGCCCCTTTGAGGCGATCGAACAGCTCGGAAATCAAGGGTATCGGGTAAGCGTTCTTGATTGTGATGCGATTGAGACCCCTGTAATCGATGCAAGGCCTCAACTCGCCGCCCTTCTTTTTCACAAAGAAAAATCCAGCCCCTGCCGGGGACGAGGATTTGCGAATGTGTCCGCGTGAAAGCGCCTCCCTCACGTACTCCTCCATGGCCTCATTCTCCGCTACCGACAGTGGATAGACTTTGCCACGAGGAGGAACGGCACCGGATTGTAACTCTATGGCACAATCGTATGGGCGGTGCGGAGGTAGGGCAACCGCGCGCACCTTATCGAATACATCCCGGTACTCTTCGTATTCAGGAGGCAACAGAGAGTCCGAGGAAGTACACAGCAACTTGACAGGCCCATGGATGCAACTAGCCCCACACTGCGGTGACCACGAGAGGATCTCGACCGATCTCCAATCGAAAGTCGGATTATGCTTCTGGAGCCAGGGGTACCCCAAGACCACCGAGTAGTGTGGAGACGAAATAACCTGGAGACAGACCGACTCTCTGTGAACGGCACCAATGGCCATCCCCACTGGAAGGGTCTCATGAGTCACGTGTGGCGGCAGAAGGGGTCTGCCGTCTATCGCCTCAAGAGCCAGTGGGGAACCTCGAGGCTGCAGAGGAATGGAATTGGCGGCAACGAACACTCTATCAATGAACAAACCACCAGCACCAGAGTCCACCAACGCCTGGGTCGTCACCGAGCCCCCGACCCAGGAGAGGACAACCGTGATCAGTGGTTTGTCAACACGGGAAACCGGGGACGAGGAGACTCCACCCAAGATCTGCCCCCGACAGGACCTCAGGTGCGAGCGTTCTCCCGGACGGTTCGGACATGCCAACCGAAAATGCCCACCGAGACCACAGTACATGCATCGGCCCTCGCGTCTCCGGAGTACCCTCTCCCCCTCAGACAGGCGAGCAAACCCCCGCTGCATGGGTTCACCCCCAGACAAGCCATCCCCAGGAGGCGTGGGAGGAGAGGGAGGCACGGGTGGGACAGCAAACGTAGGCGCCAATCTGTTAGGAGACCTCCGCAGGCTCTCCTTAAAGGAAGGTCTCTCCCTGAGTCTGGTGTCAATCAAAATCAGGAAAGAAATAAGAGACTCGAGCTCCACTGGTAGGTCCTTAGCTGCAACCTCATCCTTCAAGGCATCCGAGAGACCATGAGAGAAAGCAGCGACCAGAGCCTCATTATTCCAGCCCACCTCTGCTGCCAGGGTACGAAACTCAATGGCGTATTCAGCTACGGATCGTGAACCCTGTCTGATGGACATAAGGAGCTTCGCAGCAGAGGCAGCACGAGCCGGCACATCGAATACCTTCCGAAGAGAAGCAACAAAACCGGAAAACTCGGCAACCACCGGATTGTTGTTCTCCCATAAAGGGCTGGCCCAGGCCAAGGCCTTGTCCGAGAGCAGCGAGATCAAGAAGCCCACCCTTGATCTCTCAGTAGGAAAGGCATGTGGCAGCAACTCGAAGTAAATGCCCACCTGGTTAAGGAAACCTCGGCACTGAGTTGGCTCTCCCCCAAAGCGCTGTGGAAGGGGGGCAGAACCGGTCATACCCTGAAACACCACAGGCGCAGCAACAGGTGTCAGGGTAGACTCTGGCGCAACAACCGGAGCGGCAGTAGGAGCGGGCCCAGGAGCGACAACCGACCCATCGGCAACGGAAGCTAAATGAGCCGTGCGTTCAAGCAGGGTTTGCAACGCCACAGCGAACCGACCCAACAGGTGATCCTGCTGATCAAGTCTGGCAACCAGCGTAGGTAGCGAGGGTGGCCCTGTACCGTCAGAATTCATGGCTTGGTCCTAATGTCATGGAACCATGAACCAGACGTACAACAAGAGATAAGTGGAAAATAAGAAGGTTTTATTGAAGAGCAAGCCGTAGCAAAGTCCGAACGGATGGCTAAACCGAAGCAGGGTCTTGCGGAGACAGAGGTCAGGAACCAGAAGGGTAGTCAGACGAAGCCAGGAACAGGAACCAACGGGGTAGTCAGACGAAGCCGGAATCAGGAACCAACGGGGTAGTCAGACGAAGCCGGAATCAGGAACCAACGGGGTAGTCAGACGAGGCCAGGATCAGGAACCAGAAGCAGCAGCAGTCTTGGAAGCATGTGAACACAGGAGGACCAAGCAAGGAACTGAAGCCACAGACCTCCTATATATATGAGCTAGGCATCCAGCTCCTCCCAGTGGGAAGGAGGAGCCGCAGGGTGGGAGGCTACAAGAAAACCCAGAAACCAAGATGGCCGCCAGCACATGTCAAACGAAGGGAACAGCAAGGAGGTAAGACCATGACAGACCCTAAGACCTCATGTACCCTCCTGGGATCTGGACATCGTCCTTAGGGGACTATCTCATCCTCCGTTTGAACCTCTGAGCAGGGCTGTGGAGTCGGTAGATAAATGCTCCGACTCCGACTCCTCAGTTTTTTGTACTTCCGACTCCGACTCCCCGACTCCGACTCCCCTGTATTTAATATGCGAATGTATTTTATACATTCCTTGAAGGAAAGAAAGAAGTTCTTCTAAGCTCTTCTAGCACAGAGAGGTAGTTGGGCAGAAGCTGCTGCCTTCTCCTTTGTGTGCTGATCTTCTGCTGAAGATAGGGCAGTGGGAGGATCCAGGAAGGGACATTTATTTTAAAACATGATTTCCCTAGAAGAATCCCATAGTCATGTTTAAAGTTTAAAGGGACACTGACAGGGCCAATAAGCATATTGAGGTATATATATGGCACTACAGGTCTTATAATGGGTATTACAATCATATAAGTATCCCCCCTGTCCACATTATACATACAGTAAACTTTAAGTTTTATAACCTGCTCCAACGGTCTTCAATCTGCCCAAGGGGCGGCGTTTCCCCTCTCTTGCGCCCAGCCAGCCTCCCCAACTGCCGCTTTGAAGCGCCGCCCAGCTCATGAATATTCAGTTTGCTGGGCGGCTTCTGCGGTACCCGCTCTGAATTGCTTCGCTTAACAGTGCCCGGCGCATGCGCCGGATCTTGTGAAGTCCGGTACAGTAAGCGCCGCCCAGCTCATCAATATTCACTTCGCTGGGCGGCGCTTACTGTCCCCGACTTCACAAGAGCCGGCGCATGCGCAGGGCACTGTTCAGCGCAGCGCTTCAGAGCGGGGACCACAGAAGCCGCCCCCAGCAAACTGAATATTCATGAGCTGGGCGGCGCTTCAAAGCGGCAGTTGGGGGAGGCTGGCTGGGCGCAAGAGAGGTGAAACGCCGCCCCTTGGGCAGATTGAAGACCGTTGGAGCAGGTTATAAAACTTAAAGTTTACTGTATGTATAATGTGGACAGGGGGGATACTTATATGATTGTAATACCCATTATAAGACCTGTAGTGCCATATATATACCTCAATATGCTTATTGGCCCTGTCAGTGTCCCTTTAAGATAACATTCTGAGTTTACACGTTTTATAGCCTTAGCTGAATGACAGCAGTTTTTCCAATGGTTTACAGCTTCAGTCTTGAACTATTGACCCTCCATTCCCTTCACTTATACAAGTGTCTCTAGTCCTGCAAAACACATATTTACTTAATCCCTTATCAGTGAGAGGCTCGGTAAACCATGGGCATTGTGTTCCCTGTAACATCAGAACACAACACAATGGAAAGTATATGTATTGCCACTCCTAATTGTGCATTGCGTGCCATATAGTGAAGCATATGAAAAGCATGTTTCTTCACATCACTGAACGCGTTTGTTTTGCGGTTACGTGAGGCACTGCATGCATTTGCCTTTATTCTTACAGTAGAGAAGTCATTAATTATAACTGTTTATGAATTCGGACATTTAAACTTGCTTTTTTTTATTTTTATTCCAATTTAAATTTAGTAGGAGTCGGAGTCGGTTCATTTTTAGCCGACTCCGACTCCAGGTACCCAAAATTGACTCAGACTCCGACTCCTCGACTCCGACTCCACAGCCCTGCCTCTGAGTGACTGCTCCTTGAAGCACAAATCCTACAAGACTGCATTCCTGGTTGCCATCACCTCAGCCAGAAGGATAAGTGAATTACAGGCTCTTTCAATTAGAGAGCCTTACTTACAGGTCCTGGATGACAGGATAGTCCTAAAACTAGACCCGTGTTTTCTACCAAAGGTAGTCTCGAAATTTCATAAGGACCAGGAGATCACCCTTCCTTCCCTATTTGACAACCCATCTAATGATCGGGAATCTACCCTTCATTCACTTGATGTCAGACGGGCAGTACTGGATTATTTAGAGACCACTAAAGACTTTAGGAAATCAGATTGCCTCTTTATCCAGTTTGGAGGAAGAAACAAGGGTCAGAAAGTTTCCAAGTCCTCCATTGCCAGATGGATCAAAGCTACCATCACTTCCTGTTATTCCTTACAGAATCTTTCGGGCCCGGGCAATATCAAAGCCCACTCTACCAGGGCAATGTCTTCTTCTCAGGCAGAAAGAGCGGGTGTCTCCCTAGAGGAGATCTGTAAGGCTGCCACGTGGTCCAGTATCCATACCTTTGCCAAACATTATAGGTTGGACCTCTTTAAAAAGACTGATATGGCATTCGGACAAAAAGTCCTTCAGTCTGTGTCATAGAAACATAGAAACATAGAATGTGTCGGCAGATAAGAACCATTTGGCCCATCTAGTCTGCCCAATATATCTGAATCCTATGAATAGCCCCGGCCCTATCTTATATGAAGGATGGCCTTATGCCTATCCCATGCATGCTTAAACTCCTTCACTGTATTTGCAGCTACCACTTCTGCAGGAAGGCTATTCCATGCATCCACTACCCTCTCAGTAAAGTAATACTTCCTTATATTACTTTTAAACCTTTGCCCCTCTAATTTAAAACTGTGTCCTCTTGTGGTAGTTTTTCTTCTTTTAAATATGCTCTCCTCCTTTACCGAGTTGATTCCCTTTATGTATTTAAAAGTTTCTATCATATCCCCTCGGTCTCTTCTTTCTTCCAAGCTATACATATTAAGGTCTTTTAACCTTTCCTGGTAAGTTTTATCCTGCAATCCATGTACCAGTTTAGTAGCTCTTCTCTGAACTCTCTCTAGAGTATCTATATCCTTCTGGAGATATGGCCTCCAGTACTGCGCACAATACTCCAAGTGAGGTCTCACCAGTGTTCTGTACAGCGGCATAAGCACTTCACTCTTTCTACTGCTTATACCTCTCCCTATACATCCAAGCATTCTGCTTGCATTTCGTGCTGCTTTATTACATTGTCTTCCCACCTTTAAGTCTTCTGAAATAATTACTCCTAAATCCCTTTCCTCAGATACTGAGGTCAGGACTGTGTCGAATATTCTATATTCTGCCCTTGGGTTTTTACGCCCCAGGTGCATTATCTTGCACTTATCCACATTAAATTTCAGTTGCCAGAGTTCTGACCATTCTTCTAGTTTTCCTAAGTCCTTTTCCATTTGGCGTTTCCCTCCAGGAACATCAACCCTGTTACATATCTTTGTGTCATCAGCAAAAAGACAAACCTTACCATCGAGGCCTTTTGCAATATCACTTATGAAGATATTAAACAAAATTGGTCCCAGTACAGATCCCTGTGGAATCCCACTGGTAACATGACCTTGTTTTGAATGTTCTCCATTGACTACAACCCTCTGTTGTCTGTCCCTCAGCCACTGCCTAATCCACTCAACAATATGGGAGTCCATGCTCAATGACTGCAGTTTATTGATAAGTCTTCTATGTGGGACAGTGTCAAAAGCCTTACTAAAATCTAGATATGCAATGTCTACTGCACCTCCACCGTCTATTATTTTAGTCACCCAGTCAAAAAAATCTATAAGATTTGTTTGACATGATCTCCCTGAAGTAAACCCATGCTGTTTTTCATCTTGCAATCCATGGGATTTTAGATGTTCCACAATCCTATCCTTTAATAGGGTTTCCATTAATTTGCCTACTATTGATGTCAGACTCACTGGTCTATAGTTGCTCGATTCCTCCCTACTACCTTTCTTGTGAATGGGCACGACATTTGCCAATTTCCAATCTTCCGGGATGACTCCTGTTACTAATGATTGGTTAAATAAATCTGTTAACGGTTTTGCCAGCTCACCACTAAGCTCTTTTAATAATTTTGGGTGTATCTCATCAGGCCCCTGTGATTTATTTGTCTTCACTTTAGACAGCAAACTTAGAACATCTTCCTCTGTAAAGACACATGCATCAAACGATTTATTAGTCATCCTTTCTAGTGGAGGTCCTTCTCCTTTTTCTTTTGTAAAAACTGAACAGAAGTATTCATTAAGGCAGTCGGCTAGCCCTTTATTCTCTTCTACATACCTTCCGTCCTTTGTTTTTAATTTAGTTATTCCTTGTTTTAATTTCCTTTTTTCATTTATATATCTGAAGAATGTCTTATCCCCTTTTTTCATAGACTGAGCTAGTTTTTCTTCTGCCTGCGCTTTAGAAGTTCTTATAACTTGCTTGGCCTCTTTCTGCCTAATCTTGTAGATTTCCTTATCTTCATTGCTCTGGGTTTTTTTATAATTACAAAATGCTAGCTTTTTATTTTTAATGATTTGGGCCACTTCTGCCGAGTACCACAGTGGTCTCTTCCTTTTTTTGCTTTTACTGACAAGTCTAATTGAATTTTCTGTTGCCTTCAATAATGCACCTTTTAAGTAGTCCCATTTCTCCTGGACTCCATGTAATCCGTTCCAGTCTGATAAGGACTCATTTATGACTAATTTCATTTTTGAAAAGTCTGTTTTTCTAAAATCTAAAACTTTTGTTTTTGTGTGGTGGGACTCTTTCACAGTTCTTATATTAAACCACACTGACTGGTGATCACTAGATCCCAAGGTTTCGCCTACAATGACATCATATACCGAATCCCCATTTGTGAATATCAAATCCAAAATGGCCTCCGTCCGGGTTGGCTCCTCAACCATTTGTTGTAGGGATAACCCCAGTAGGGAATTTAGAATATCTGTACTCCTGGTAGAACTTGCTATTTTGGTTTTCCAGTTGATATCTGGAAGATTGAAATCTCCCATAATGATAACTTCTCCTTTCATTGTCATTTTAGCTATTTCTTCAACTAGTAGATCATCTAGTTCTTTAACTTGATCAGGTGGTCTATATATCACACCTACACGAGTTACTGCATGATTAGCAAACTGCAACGTAACCCAAACTGACTCTATGTTGGCCTCACCAACTTGTATTAGGTTAGATTTAATGCTATCTTTCACATACAGGGCCACTCCTCCTCCTTTCTTGCCTTCTCTGTCTCTTCTGTATAAAGAGTACCCTGGTATGGTTATGTCCCAGTCATTTCTTTCATTAAACCATGTCTCCGTAACAGCCACTAAATCTACATTCTCAGATGCCATTATTGACCCAAGTTCATTGATTTTTTTACCTAAACTGCGAGCATTTGTAGAGAGGACTCTGAGCTTATCATTTCTTAACCTCTGTGCATCTGACCTGTTCTGGCATTGTTTCGGGGGGCAATTGGACTCTTTTATTTTCACTCTTTTGCCCCCCCTTCCTAGTTTAAATACTCTTTCGCAAATTCTTGGAGTTGTTCACTAAGTACATTTGTTCCTTTGAGAGAAAGATGCAAACCATCTTTTTTGTACAGTTCCTTTCTGTTCCAAGTAGAGCTATTATGAGAAACAAAGCCAAATCCTTGCTCTTGACACCATTTACCAAGCCATATGTTAAACTCCTTTATGCGCCTCTGCCTATCATTCTGAACATTATGTACAGGCAGAACTTCAGAAAATGAAATGGTGGATGCAAAATCCTGTACGTCATTACCAAGTGTGATAAAAGATTTTTTCACCTCTGACACTTCATTGCAAGCCAGGTCATTTGTCCCTAGATGGACAAGAACATCCACGTCCCCTTCCTGCTTTGCTTGCTTAACAATATTAATAATACGTCTTCTATCTCTTCTAGCAGTAGCCCCAGGGAGACATCTCACAAAACCATTTTCTTTAAGCTCCACACTTCTTATGATTGAATCACCCAGCAACAGCTGCTTCCTTTGAGACTTCACTTTATCTTTTTTGTCCTTGGCTGCAGTCTTGCCTACATTAGTCATAGGAGTTGATGGTTTCTCACCCTCTACGCTTGAGTCCATAACCATGTTGTCCTTACATTCTGAGAGTGCTGCAAATGAATTTTGGAGAATCACCGACTGTGGGACATGTCTTCTATCCACCACTCCAAGTCTTCCAGAACCTACAGTAACCCATCTGCCATTTCTGGGGGTCCTCTGTGGCAGTGGCATTGCAGCAGTCCTAGCTGGAGTTTGTTTAACAGATAATTTAAATATCTCAGATTTTAAAAATGCAATTTCCTGCTGCAGTAAGGAGAACTGTCTACAGATCTGACAGCATCCGAATCTCCAAAGAGTGGAACATGAAATAAATGCACAACAATTCCTGCACTGAACCAAGTCTGCCATTTTAAAGAGGAGAAAAAAATGAAAAAAGAATAAAAATTTGTCAATTTAAATCAAACAAATCTTACCTTTTTTTGTATTGTTTCCACCTTCCAGCCTACCTCCTGACTATCTCCTGCAATATCTCTTCACTGTACTTAATGTAATACTTGAAGGTAGAACTTGCAGCTAATGAATTAGGCCAGCTAATGAGTGTGTCTCTATATATACACACACTCCTTCACAAGCTCCTCCCCCAGCAACAAATGTAGCACCTCAATGAGCTAGGCTCATTAGCAAATGCACAATAGCAAACACCTGAATAAATTCCTTACCTCTTCTCAAGCAATGGTTAGCAAAAGAACACACAGATGAGCCAGTTGCAAACTCCAAGCCAATCTCTTGCAATATCTCTTCAGTCTCCTGCAATATCTCTTCACTGTACTTAATGTAGTACTTGAAGGTAGAACTTGCAGCTCTTCTCAAGCAATGGTTAGCAAAAGAACACACAGATGAGCCAGTTGCAAACTCCAAGCCAATCTCTTGCAATATCTCTTCAGTCTCCTGCAATATCTCTTCACTGTACTTAATGTAGTACTTGAAGGTAGAACTTGCAGCTAATGAATGTGTCCCACCCATAGATTCATATTTGATATACCTCCTTGTATGGCCGTCGTGGTGATGATATGGAAAGCCGGAATTAGTACTTACCGGTAATTAATTTTCCATGAGATCACCACGACGGCCCGTATTTCCCTCCCTATTGTTTATCCGGGGGTTGATATGATGTAATATCTTCTCCTGTTTGCTTATTCTTTCACGTGTGTATCCAGCACCCTTTACTCTGATATTTTGGAAGCACTGGTGTTTGGTGGTGGGAGGGGAGCATTTAAACCTTTCTCTGCTTCCTGCCCCTACAGAGGTCAGGGGTCAATCTCCTTGTATGGCCGTCGTGGTGATCTCTTAGAAAATGAATTACCGGTAAGTACTAATTCCGGCTTTTCGTTGGCCCAGGGCAATCCAAATAGCTCAAGTTTGGCATTCAGGCCTTCAGGTGAGAATGTATTTAGTTTGAAGATAAATCTTGATTCTGTACAGGACATCTTTGTGATATGGTCCCCTCCCCTCCAGTTCTTCTCTATTCTTTCAATTGCTGCAAAAGTGTCACAACCAGACATCTGAGAAGCTCTGACAGATGCCTTTCAGAACCTCCTCCTTGAGCTTTCTTTGTTTTGGTTTTCAGTTCCTCATCTCGTTAGCCTCTCTCAGCTGTCATGTAGTTGGACTGATTGCATCCCTTTAAATTCCTCCGCATAATGCATTAGTGTGCGGTTTATACAACTTCCTGGAGTGTGTGTGCATGCTGATCCTATTTCCCAGTCTTCTACAAGATAAGTGTTGTACATTCATTTGTGATTCATACGGTGGCAAGTATGGGGGAGCTGCTCAAACCCCAAACACTGTAGCGTGTTTATCATTGGGGGAGCAATCCCACCGCATGTGGACCGCAGCAAACGACCATCCCGAGCAAGTAATGCATACAAAGGAGGACGCCAGCACGGTCCACATGCACCACAAAAACATCCTACACAGACAGGAGCATTGTGCGGATGAAAATACAATCATATAAATCACTGAAAAAAACACCAAACAGATATTCACATTGCATTAGCTGACCTGCTATGCGGTTGTGTGGAAGCTTGGCTGTGAGCTGGATTTCATCACCTTCAGACCGTGTTCACACCATAGTTAGTGCAGTGGTAGGACCCCTTGCCATGCTGAGTGACCGTGACGTGGTGCATGATGGGCTCCGATATCTTCCTGACAGGAATATATTGGCAAAAGTCTCAGCTTTTATTATTTGCTTGTATGACCAGCTAGTATAGTCAGTGGTATATCTGTTTGGTGTTTTTTTCAGTGATTTATATGATTGTATTTTCATCCGCACAACGCTCCTGTCTGTGTAGGATGTTTTTGTGGTGCATGTGGACCGCGCTGGCGTCCTCCTTTGTATGCATTACTTGCTCGGGATGGTCGTTTGCTGCGGTCCACATGCGGTGGGATTGCTCCCCCAATGATAAACACGCTACAGTGTTTGGGGTTTGAGCAGCTCCCCCATACTTGCCACGGTATTTTGTGGTTCACATGCGGTGGGACTGCTCGCCCAAAGAAAGACACGCTACAGTGTTTGTGGTTGAGACAGTTCCCCCATATTGGCCACTATTTTTGTGATGTTGTTTTATATGTATTGAATGGGCCTCTATCTGGCAATCGAACATTCTGTTGCACCTGGAAACCTCCATCACATGGTATGATATGGGTGTGGCTTACTGTCTGGCTGTGTTCACATTGCATTAGCTGACCTGCTATGCGGTTGTGTGGAAGCTTGGCTGTGAGCTGGATTTCATCACCTTCAGACCGTGTTCACACCATAGTTAGTGCAGTGGTAGGACCCCTTGCCATGCTGAGTGACCGTGACGTGGTGCATGATGGGCTCCGATATCTTCCTGACAGGAATATATTGGCAAAAGTCTCAGCTTTTATTATCTGCTTGTATGACCAGCTAGTATAGTCAGTGGTATATCTGTTTGGTGTTTTTTTCAGTGATTTATATTCTTCAGGTGTTATACAGTCGAGGTACGAGGATAAGCGATCATCTACCATTGGGATGTTCGCATAGGCTGAGCAGTCAGGGAGAGAGCCAGGTCTTATGCAGGGGTCTCCCTTTTTGTTCCTTAGTTTTGGATCCAGTGAGTCATATATTCATTTTGTATTGTCTTGTTTCCTGTACACCTTCCGTGACAAAAAGATTGGCCGCTTGGGTCCTGATTATGATTTGTTTTGTAATGACTTGATAGCGAGTGTTTGTCATATCCTTTCTTGATGTTGTTGATATGTTCTGATATCCATTTCTTCAGCGATCTTTTTGTCCTTCCTACATACTGTTTATTGCAGGGACATTGTATAACATAAATGACATTGGTGCTGCTACATGTAAGGAATTATTTTATTTCATGTGTGAAGTTGTTTGTTGTTGAGCATATTTTTTCTTTTTTTTTGGGGGGGGGGGGGGAACAGGTAAGTCTACAGTTGCAGCATCTGTCGCATCTGTAAAATCCATTAAGTTTAAACCAGCTACTTATTGGGTGTTCTTGTATTTTATTTTTTCAGTGCTTTAATGGAAGGTGCGATCTTTATCAGTGGGTTAATAGGGATCAATGGGCCTATTTTGTCCTTCAGTATGTAGTGCCAGTGTTTCTTTATACTTTGTTCTACTTTCTTATATTGAGAATTGTATGGGAGTATGCATCTTTCTCTGTGTTTTTGTTGAGATTCTTTTTTTTTTGTGCTGAAAAAGGCTGGTCTGCCTAGGTCTCTTACTTTAGCGACACATTTCTCTATTTCATTTGTAGGGTATTGTTTTGTCATGAATTGTTCCTTTAGTGTATTTTGGCTTCCTGTTCAAATTGATGGTCGAGCGTGCAATTGCGTTTTAAGCATCTGAATTGGCCTTTTGGGAATATTGAGAAGCCATCTCGGCCGGTGGCAGCTTAAAAATAAGATGAAGCTGTTTCTTGCTGTGGGTTTTTGGTAAGTGCTGCATATTAGCTTATCTTCCTGTGTCTTGATTTGTAAGTCTAGAAACTCTAATTGTGTCTTACTGATATTGGAGGAGAACCGTAGATTTAATGTATTGTTGTTAATCTGTTCAAGGAATGTCTGAAGTTCCATCTCCAAAGTACCAGGTCCGTCTTACTGTACAAAGTTGGACTGTTTTCCAGTAAAGCGAAGTTTGGTTCATCATACCATCTGTGTACCTCACTTATTACAACTAGAAATCGGTGTGCCACCGTTACAGGCACTGGCGTCACGATCCTTAAAGGGACCTTGCCCCAGGCACTTGAAACACCTGCAACATCCAGGGCACCTCATCCACCATCAGGCCTGGTCCCCACATACAGAGTGTGCCCCAGAGGAACTTTGTGTCAGCCTCTCCTTCACTGTCACAAGCCTGCCCAGGGTTCTGCTACAAACAGTGAGTAACCCTCGATTGCCCATAACCGCAACCTCACTTCGCAATACCCTGCAGGTCTGGCGTGCTGCACAGGTAATGTCGCTGTCACCAGTGGTGAAAAAATTGCACTGAATGTCACAGATATTTAGGATGCGCAAACATTATACATGAGATGTAGCGCAGGTAATGTCGCTGTCACCAGGGGCTCAAAAATTACACTGAATGTCACAGATATTTAGGATGCGCAAACGTTATACAGGAAATGTAGCGCAGGTAATGTCGCTGTCACCAGCGGCTAAAACAAAATTACACTGAACCCTGCCTAAAAAAACAATTCCTGTCCCTACACTATCTTTCCCTTCTACTGCAGCTCTCCCTGACTAAGACTGAGCGAACCACGTGTCATCGCACGTCATATAGCACCCGATGACGCGTTCTGGCCAGCCAATCACTGTAATGCCAGTAACCAACATGGCTACGGCATTACAGTGAATGCCAGTACTTTCCCGCATGTTTATTGGCTGCGTAGCAGTCAACAAACATGCGGGGAGAAGACTCGAGCATCGTGCTCGAGCACACGCGGTGTTCGGCCGAACACTATTCATGACTATTACATAACTTTTTTCTATTGGAATATGACTCAAGCACAGAACAGATGCATGAATAAAATTATGCCTTGTTACAGATTTTACATCAAGTTATTTCTCTGGTTTGGACAGCTAATGAGGCCTTTGTCTGGCAATTATAAATTTGGGTATGGCCACGCGACGCAGTCGTGACCCATGAAGTCACGAACCAAGAGGCCATTTAGGCCACAGCTGTCTTTTTTTAACTAATGAATAATGCACTGTATAGCTGTCTTCATTGTTAATGGCTGCGCGGAATTGAAGGTGCCATACGGCCATTAATAATGAAGACTGGCTATACAGTGCGGTCTTCATGAGTTAAAAAACAGGCAGATAGAGCCTAATTGGCTGCACAATTCTTGAGCACAACTGGCCACAACCCGAATAGGTCGCGACCAAGTCGTGTGGCCGTACCCCAACTGTACATGGCAGTAAAGCCACGGCCTACCTTAATGTTTTGCCAAAGTAAACTCTGTTCTGGTTACTGTGAATCATGACTGTTTTTCTAATTTTGTGATGAGCCATTCATTTTGGAGTCTGAAGTCTGAATTCACTTGAGGTCTGAAGTCTGAATTAATTTGGGCAATAATTGTAGTGGATGGCACTCCTTATGCGACTGTTGGTACTCAGTGGAAGTGATCAATTAGATTTATGAAGTAACCACGGCACTCATTTGGATGATCTAAAGATAATTCATTTATTTAATTGTCCATCCAAAAGTGATCTTTTAAATAATGGCCAACGTTTCGGTCCACCAGGACCTTGTTCACGGCCTTGTCGTTATAGATCCAGTGGTATCGGGTATTTGGGGGCGTAAATTAATTTGCTGTAATGTGAAATTAATTTGCAAAGGAGCCTGAGAGATTACTAAGGTGATCATACGCACTACTTGGGCATAAAGTAAGAGAATGTCTTAGGGTCCATTCACACGTCCGTTGTTTCTTTCCTGATCTGTTCCGTTTTTTGCGGAACAGATCTGGACCAGATCTGGACCCATTCATTTTCAATGGGTCCTGAAAAAAATCGGAAAGCACAATGTCTGATTTTTTTTCAGGACCCATTGAAAATGAATGGGTCCAGATCTGGTCCAGATCTGTTCCGCAAAAAACGGAACAGATCAGGAAAGAAACAACGGACGTGTGAATGGACCCTTAGGGTTTGTGGCCTGCAGAAGTGATATCACTAAGGGCTACCCGACTTACACGGATTATGGGTTAATGGACAATGGGTTTGGGCTCCGCAGTGTAGTCTCTAGATGGTTTTGGAATCACTGGTCTATGTGAATAAGAAGATTCTCTGTAGTATGTGGAATATGTTAGGGTTGTTTGTGTTAGTTCAGTCATTTATTAGTTGCTTGCACTAGAATGTGGCTGAACACATACATAGTCTTCAAATTTTTATAGTCACTGCATTTTGCATAATTAGTGCACAAATAAAGTCATATCACCTTATTATTGCCAGTGGAATGTAGAACACTAGAGGTGGATCATTGAAGGCTGGAAAAGAATCTGCTGGTTCTATTGGAAACAACCGTGCTAAAAGCACTTATCTATTTTATGAGATAGAGAATATTAAGCTGCATTTACATGAGCCAGTAATCGTCCAGATTATTGGGAACAACCGTTCCTGCGAAGTCATTCCCGACAATCTGCCCATGTAAATGTCCCGCTGATCCACGCTCATTCATCGGGTTCATGCAGGCACCACCACCAATCATAGTTTCTGAGCAGCAGATAGTGCTGTCTAAACAGCGATCTGCTGCTCAGAAACCATGATTCTGTATGAGGATGAGGGATCGCAATAGGCTGCCGAATCGTCCTGTCTAAATCCACCCTTTGATGCTATTCGATGAACTTAGTCAATGTAATAATAACTACAAACGTCACTGACCGAAACCACATGCAACAAACTTAGCTACCAAGAGCTACCTGTTGTCACACACTACTCCAGTCAGCAGAGACTAAAGCCTCATATAATATATAGGTAATCCACGGCACACCAATGTCTTTTGTTGTTTGCAAATTTATTATAGGTACAGAAAATTCAGAAGAATTGTCAATATATGACCAATCGCGCCATGATTATAGTACAAGCATATGTATCATATATTAGGCCATAATGTATCCCAATGTTTCGGTCCTCGCAAGACCCTTCTCAAGGGATCTGTGAAAGAGTATAAATAGAAAGGTTTTATTTTACTGACTTGTCAATGAGGCAACCGTAGCATATTATTGACACATGATGAAAAAAGAGGCAATTAAAAAAAAGAGAGAAGAAATTATATATATATATATATATATATATATATACAAACACAAGTCTCAGATTTATGACACTAGTGTAAGGAGAGTAGAAGGTAGGTAAAGTAAGAGGGATATGATACTTGTTAAGCTGGCACAATCTATAATAGAAGGAGAGCATGACAATCAGAACAGGGCTATAGCATGAACCATTTCTGTTATTCATCCAATGATCATAGAATTGGGTCAGAAATCAATGTGGTAGATAAATCTAATTAGTATAGTAGGTATAAAAATAAGTATAGATAAATCGCTCAGCAGAATGAGTATGAGTGTATCATGGGTGTATAGAATATAAGCTTACCGTGGCCAGGCTGCAGACGGACGTGATACAGGCGCTGTGTGTGTGTCTGCCTGTTTGCAATTTAAAGCGTAGGGCCGGAAGTCATGTGTGCGCTCTGACCTTTGCCTGGGTTCAGCGGGTCACATGATCGCAAGTGACGTCATGTGAACCCTGTGATCGCAGGACATAGTGTGCGCATGCGCGCTAGATACTGAGACGGGGAATAAGGAATAACGATGTGCTGGGGATTGTATACTATGTTTATACCCTAAAGAAGGAGTAAATGGCTAAAAATCTGGTTGATTTAGAAGGGAGAAGAAAGGTTATGTAAAGGATATTTAAGATAAAGAGTATACATAGTTCATGCTAATGATTTAGTAAAAGAGAATAGAGGGAGTTTTATACAAAGTAAGAAGGGGTCACACACATATATATATATATATATATATATATATATATATAAAAGGAAAACAATGGCGGCACCGGAATACAAAAAGGGTGCTATGTCCAGGGATGTAGCAGCTTACCCCATCAATAGGAAACGAAAAAAGGACAGCACTCCAAGTAAAAGTGATGATGATTTAATCACCCATGTGCAGGCAACGTTTCAGCTCATACAAGAGCCTTTGTATATCGTTTCCTATATATATATATATATATGAGTCATTTTGAGAGTAATTTTGAGAATAATTCAACAAATACATAAATGTAAATATTCTTGTAAATGGGTCAATTTCTGAGTCCTTCGGACTCCACAGGGGAACTAGACAAGGCTGCCCCCTGTCACCACTTTTGTTCGCCATAGCTATTGAGCACCTTGCTTTGAGAATTCGGCAGGACCTGGTCTTTAAAGGAATTGCTATGGGTGACAGAGCGGACAAGGTTGGACTTTATGCGGATGATCTCCTCCTTTTTATGGACGAACCCGAGACGACGCTCCCTAGAGCGATTGATGTAATTGGCGAGTTTGGACGGTTCTCGGGGTTGCATATAAATTGGACGAAATCGGCGCTCATGCCCCTATGGTCGCACATGTGGCCCCCTCAGTACTGTAACCTGCCAGTTGTGGACTCCTTCAAATACTTAGGGGTTATTATCACCAAAGATCCCCAGCTGGCGTACTCCCTGAATGTTGCTCCCCTGGAGGCCCTGTTTATGGATAAATTTAGGACGTGGCGGGCCTTACCACTATCCATCATGGGAAGACTGAATCTAGTCAAAATGACACTTTTGCCTAAAGGGCTATACCTGTTAGCGCATGCGTGCACCCCGGTACCGCAGGTTTTTTTTACCCGCATCCATTCTTTAGTGACTAAATTTGTGTGGGGGGAGTCCAGACGGAAGCTGTCCCTTCAGGTCCTGCAGAGGCCCAAGCTAGAGGGTGGCGCTGCTTTACCTGATTTCTTCCTTTATTATCTGGCTGGGCAGTTGAAATTTCTGGCCACTTGGGTTCAGCCGCTGGGCCTGCCCAATGCGGAATACTATCTCAGGGAGCACCTGGGCCTATCCTCTATGTGGCCGGTTCTGGAAGGACCGCGTCTCATATCTGCGCGCTTGCTCCCCATCCATAAAATGGCCCATCAGGTGTGGTCAGCTGCCAAGTTGAGGTCGTTCAAAGACATCCCGGATGACATCCCTCTGTGGGATAACCCTATGTTTACCCATTTGAAAGATTTGGAGGGAGCAGGTTGGTGGAGGGCACGGGGGGTCAATAAACTGAGCGACGTCTACACGGGTGGCAGTCTACGTTCTTCCTCCCAGCTGCAAGAGAGGTTTGAGTTGCCTCGCTCCTTCCTGTTTAGATATCTGCAGCTGAGGCATGCGCTGGCGGCACAGTTTGGGACGGGAAGTCACAAAATTTCTAACTACCCCCTGATAGGAGTCCTTAGGTCGCAGGGTCCGAGAGGTATCATTTCTGCTCTTTACACACACCTGCTTAATAATCGCACTCTGATGAACCCCCTTGCCGTTTAGGGGAAATGGAAGAATTCCATCCCCTCCCTATCGGCGGATGATTGGAATGAAGCATTGTTGTCTCCTACGCGGGTCTCTCCGTCAGTTACTAGGTTGTCTATATTCATAGGAAGTGCCCACAAAAGTTTGACAAGGTTTGGGGTGATTGGTGTGCGTCCCCTTTGACTGTGCATGATGCGTGTATGTACTCAGCTGCCGATGTGTAGTAAAACACCTGCGTATGGAGGCACTTGTCTCCTTTACCCTGTACTCCTTCGTTGTCAACTGACTCAGATACCTCACTGCCGAATTGGGTGTAATGCATTACTGTTCTGTACTGTTGTGCTGACAATCTTTCCCCTGCGTGGGATCGACTCTGGATCTGATTTCTCTCTGCTTATGCCAGTGTAACATGCCTTTCTTGTTAAACTTCAATAAAACGAGTTTAAAAAAATACATAAATGTACATCATGCTAGATTATAAGGAATAAAAGGTCAAACGGCGAAAAAAAATCGCATTATATAGCTCTAAATTGTATAAATAAGTATATAGGCATATAGGTATATATATATATTTTATATTCTAATCAATGATGAGAGGGGGAAGGGTGGGGGTGGGAGGAGAGGGGGGGGAAGGAGGGGGGGGGAAGGGGGAAAGAAGGGGAGGAGGGGGGGAGGGAAAGAAGGGAGGAAGGTACAGGGGAAGGGAAGGGGGGGGGGGGATTCTCACCAACTTGTGTATTGACTATGATTATAATCCAACTAGGGAGCCTGAAATAAAGGAAAAGTATATACATATCAATATCAATGAATTAACATTATGGCACCATATCAATCCACAATACTGAAAGACAAGAATGAGTATTTAAAGATCACAGTAAAAGTCACATTCACGGTTGAGGCCTCTCGGAGATAAAGTGTCCAATCGGTGTATCCAGAAACTTTCTCTTTGTTTCAGTATTTTAATCCTATTTCCACCTCTCCGTGGGGTGTTTACTTGTTCCAAGACCTGATAGCGTAGAGATGAAGTCTGGTGGTTATGTTCCTTAAAATGTGCTGGGATTGGTAGCAAAAATTGTTCGGTCCTAATGGTGGATTTGTGCTTGGAAATACGGTTCCTTATTTGTTGCGTGGTTTCGCCCACATAACACAGTCCACACGGGCATTTAATTAAATATACTACAAATGAGGAATCACAAGTATAGTATCCTTTGATAGGGAACCTTTTGCCAGTGTGTGGATGTGTGATAAAGTTACCCTTGATCACACTCGAACATTGAGCACAATGTAGGCACGGGAAGGTGCCGTATATGGGATTCTGTAAAAAACGTTGTTTGGGTATTTTATTTAAAGGTCCGATGTCAGCACGGATGAGGTGGTCCCTAATGTTTTGTGATCTTTTGTAGCAAGTGAGAGGGGGAGACTGAAATTCTGGAATCGCGGGGTATGCTTGGGACAGTATAAGGAAGATATACTATACTGGACTGTAGTATTCAGGGTAAATTGCTGTGTTGGCACTTTGTGATAAATAATTAGGTTTTGGGTTGCAGTTTGGGCACTCGGTGTCTAAAAGGTTCGCCATCACTGGTATAGACCATTGTTTTCTGATTGTTTGTTGGATTTTCGGAGCAAGGGGGTGATATGTTAGTATGCATGGCATCCATGGTGGGGGAGTGGTACTTTGTGGGGTTGTCTTTTTGGGTATTGTTGATTTATTGGTATAAATAAATAAAGCCTCGTATACACGCAGGCTCGGACTGGCCCACAGGGGTACAGGGGAATCCCCCAGTTGGCCCCTGAGCAAGTTGGGCCCCTAGTCTCCCACCCCTTGCACAAGTGGCACATAACACATTATATTTACTGCACTACTTACATATATTCAATGTACAGCATCTCAACCAGCCTATGTTCATATAAAAACTTGTTAAATTATTTATTATATTCGAATGTATCCGTACGGTGGGCCTCCAAAATATATTTTACTAGTGGGCCCTAGGTACCCCAGTCCGACACTGTATACACGTCAGCGTTTTGGTCAGTGATTACCATTAGTGATTGAGAGCCAAAACTAGGATTGGAGCCTGATCGAAATCACTGACCAAAACACTGAGAAGGCAGGATGGTCTTGTCTGCTAGGGAGCCAGGTTACATTGAGGAGTATGGTGAAAGAAAAAGGTATAATTTTGCAGGAGCAGACCAGACCAGATAACCAAAGGAAAGCACAAAGGATAATAAAACAAGCCCGAGTTAAAACCAGGAGGTTGCAAATATAGACAAATCAGCAGAGAAGAGTTTAATCAGTAGAACAAGTCAAAGTCCAAACCAGGAGAGTACAGATATAGCCAACTCAGTAGACAAGAGGTTAATCAGTAGAAAAAGTCAAGGTCCAAACCAGGAGAGTCCTGAATGTCTTGATATCCCATGTCAGAGTTTGACTGGTCAGCACAGCAACGTTAAGGGACCGGATATGTGAGTGTCACAGCTGCCGTCCACTATCTCCTCCATAATGGCTATGAGACTGCTGCATGCACTGCTACTGATCTTCCCCAGGACCATAACACGAACCAAAGTGGTGGCTTCAGGATGGAAAGACAGACACTGTTGGATCGCCATGACTGTTCTCAGTCTTCTCGCTTAAAAAATATATTATTGTGATGGTGGATGCAGTATATTTGCAGCTATCAGTGTGTCCCTTATGACATTTTAGCTAGCTTCAATGGACACCTCATCTTTGAAGCTTAGAAAGGATCTCCAGAATAAGACCTACTAATGTCTGTGGGTTATGTCTGGTATTTTAGCTCTGCTCCTTTTCCTTAAATGGAATAGAGCTGCAATACCAGACATAGCCTATGGACATAAAAGGTGCTGTTTGTGAAGAAAAAAAAAAAAAAACAGAACACATTTTTTAAAATTTACTGTAGAATATGTACCTATCTTGGCGACTAATAAAATAAAGTCCTCTATGAGTCATTTTTATTTAGAATGCAGGACATCTTATAGTCATCAGAGATAAACACAACTGAGTAATGCCACAGTTACTACACATGCTATGGCTGGAATCGCTGACATTCTTAGTGCTCAGCAGTAAAATACTAGCTGGCTGGGCAAAGGTAAGGTGACTTATTATAGAAAGTCAAGTATGTGAAATAGACAGGGCACATCCTTATAAGACGTTATAAACCACAGTGACCAACATTTACTGTATATCAATGAAAAAATGTAAATAACTATTCCGGGTGTAGAGTGCATGCAGGGTTGGACCATGATATGAGCCACGATATGACTGGACCTCAGAAATGTAGCAGAAAACAAACCAATTCTTTGAGAAATGTTACGCTACCTTCTTTTTGTTTTGTTTTGTATCCTCCTACAATTCCATTAACTACAACACAGTTTCACACACATACTTTTCCTATATACTGTGGATCCTGGTCCTCGTGGTTCATCAACAAGACTGTTGGGAAGACCGGTACAATCATATGCAGAGCAGAAGAAATTAGGTTACAGAAGTGGATAAAAAATAAAGATTTATATGACACTCAAGGTCATAGTGGCAACCCGTATATAAGAAAATAGGTTCAAAGAAGAAATCAGCAATAGGACTTGTCAATCCCTTTAATATATCGTTATAGCAGCTGGAGTTCTGTTTCTATAAAGCAGAGCTCCAAATCACCTGTATAGACAAAGGTTAAAATGCACTATCCTGTCTGCCCATAGCTGCCACTCGAGGGAGCCTTTAAGCTTATTGCATACTGTTTATACCTTGAACTCAATAACTGTATGCAGTCAGCTCATAAGCTCCCTCTAGTGACGGCTACATGCAGTCATAATGGTATCTTTTAATTACATGCCAATGGAGGGGATTTGGAGCTTTTTATCACAAAAACAAAGCTTTAATCATTATCCAAATGTATTAATAAATGAATCAGCACATAACTTTCAATCTATTTAGATTCAAAATGGCATATAAAGATCTACAATTTAAGGTGTTTAAACTTAATATGTCGTGGTGGTAGGTAGTTAACTGTAACCCGACGTATAAAAGCGTTGGGTTACATTACAATCTGCCAGTGCCCTGTTACACTGCATATCGCTGTGACCATGCTGTTATTAGACAGTTGCAGTTGCGGTGAAGATCCCAGAGCGCAGCCAAAATGGTCACCGGTAATGTGTTCATTGAAGAAAGCTAGCAGGGCCACTTTCAGCTATGTGGGAGTGACCGGCTGCTGGCTGTAAAGTGAACTGGGATCCTGCTATCTGTGAATTAACCCTTTCTTGCTCTGACGGTGGCTGGAAGGGGGATAACTCACTTTTTTCATTAAAAAAATAGGTAAAAATAAAAACGAAATAAAAAGTAAAATAAAATAAAAATATCAAGTTATTGCTATAGAAGAAAAAAAGAAAAGAAGCAGCACACAAAACTGTAAGGGGGTGCAAAAATCCTCCTGGGGGACCGGAGACCAAGGTCCCAAGTGTAGACAAAAAAGCAAAAAAAGAAGGCAGCACTCCAAATAATGAAAAGAAGTGGACGGTTTATTCACCCAACCAGCAGCAAGTTATTGCTATAGTTATTAGCTTTAGAAATGGTATAGCTGATTACATGCACACGCACATTTATGTGGCCCTTTATTTTTCATAAAAAAATATAATTAGTTTTAGCAATACTAAAGCAGACTGTGTCTAAAATATACAAAAGTACACACATTTTTTTAAAATTATTTTAGCTATGTTTAGTATAGAGTTTTTTTGTGCGTAAAATATACATATGATTAAATGTTTTTATTTATACATTTAAAAAAAATGCCTAAAATGTCCAGATTTACCCAAGATGAATACCTTATGGGGTTAACATTTAAAAAAGTCACTTTGAAGGTGTTTCTAATGTTTTGGCTCTGCACAACATCTGTAATGGCAGCACGGTGCCATAGAACCAGCAATAGAAAAGTAGGCTGCCAAAATCCAAAATGTGCTCTAGTCCTTTGAAGTCTTGAGGTGGGCCAAGCCAGTAGACAAATTACACAAGTGGTATCCATCTTCCCTGTACAAACATATGATAATGGTTTTAGAAATGTTTTGCCTGGAAATATTTTGTAACAGAAAAAAAATTATAAGAAAGGAAAAATATACTTTTTATAAGTAATTTTCACAGCTTTTCCTTCAATATTTTTTAAAATATTATATTTGTCATCCAATGGCACAAAAAGAAAGGTCTCAAAGGGTGGGCAGAAAATGACAGTGTGTCGTATAAGGTGAATACTAATGAGCTCTTCCATTTTAGAAGCGCTCATTTTACAGTAGGAGCAGGGAGCGGTGAATGCATTGCTCCCAAGGCTGGCAGAACTCACTGCTCCATGATAACAATATCATAATATTTGCAAAGACAGGTGCCCTCTGCGGTCTTACTAAACCCTCAAACTCATGTTAAAATTGAGAGATTAGCCAACATATCCTACTATGGAGGACATGTCTGAGCCTGAGCACCGCGCCAAGGTTTCTCAAGTAGCTCGGGTCCTAACACTCACTTACCTGTGCCGTATGGACAATACCAGGAGCCAGTGGGCGACTTACAGGAGCGTAAGGTCCAACTCACAGACAACTCGCCAGTTACCTCCAGCATGCAGCCATGCTAGCAATGGGAGGAGGGAGGAGTCCGTGAGTCCCACGCAAGACTGGCTGATATGGCCCAGGCCTCACGGTGCACCTAAATGTAGCCTGTGGATGGAAAACAGGCACATTTAAATTGGAGTTTATACACCTCCAGGCATCTCTATATACAAACAAACTGAAAAAATGTCATGGTGTTAAACAGGCAGGAAGTGCTCAAACCCATATGCAGTTGTGGGTTTGAGCACAACTGCACAGGGGAGCAAATCCTGCACTCACTGCTCCATGGTCTTCTTCTGCTGGGGTCCCGTGGGAAGGTGGTAGTATTTGGCAATGCTCTGGCAGGCTGTTCTCAATTACAAGTTCCCTTCTGCAGATCTGAAACTAGCCTAACATTGGGGGACTGAGCAGAGGTCTGACAGGGATCTGAGCAGAAGTCTAATTAACATTGGGGGTATGATCTGAGGTGTGATTAACAATGGAGGTCTGATCTTAGGTCTGATAAAAAATGTTTTTTGTTTTTTTTTCCTCCTATAAGACCTACGGTATATATAATACACACTGACAAGCAAAAGGGTAACAATGTTTTGAACTTTTGACTTTCAGGCTCCGTATCTCACCATCCACTACAGCTTCGAACGCAAGATTACCATAATTTTATAGACAATCATCTTGGCTATCTCATACATAAGTTGGACTTGTAACTATTTAGCATATGATTAGTTATGCAGATTCTTGTCATGTAACTGCATTTTACTGTTTTCTCCTCCTGGTAATGGAACAATCTTTTTCTTCCTGTATACTACAACCTGTTCTCACATTCCCTATCAGCTCAGTGTCTTATTAGGATGGTTCCCAAGCAAAACATTACTGGCTCAAATACAGGAGAAGCCAAAAAGAAGATTTCCCAAGAAAATAGAAACAGCATCATCCAGCTCATCGACAGAAGTATCTCAGCCAGGAAAATTGCCAAACTGCATAATGTGAGTGCCATGACAGGTCAAAGAATATGAAATAAAGTCCATCCAAACATTCCAAAGCCAAGAGATGGACATCCAGGTAAACTATCAGTTTTGGCAAGACAAACGCTCTGTAATAGTGAGATCACAGATGTACATGGCTCAAGTTCACAAAAAAGTACAAACAGTGGACAGTAGAAGATTGGAAACAAGTGATTTAGAGCATTTAAATGAAAGATGGGCTCTGATCGGTGCAAATGGGTCTGGAAGAAACAAGGGAAAAAGGGGCTACCAAATCAAGAAATTGAAAGAACTGTCAAGTTAGGTGGAGGAAGCCTGGTGATATGGGGTTGTTTCACAGCCAAAAGCATTGGATACTTGACCAGGATCGATGGTGGTCTCAATGCTGAGCTAAATGTGAGTATCCTACAAGTTACTAAAGGACGACATAGTGTTCCAGTAGGACAAAATTCCGAAGCATACGTCGAGATGGGCGAAGAAATGGTTCAGTGACGACGAAGTAGAGGTGCTGAATTGTCCCCCCAGACCTCAACCCAATCCAACACTTGTGGGTAGATGGGTAGAGTTGAAGAAAGAGCTGTATTCATACCCAAGTGGGTCGAGCAGTATGCATCAACATTGGGAATGTGTAGAAGAGACCTGGGAATAGATTTTGGTCGAGACATGCTTGAGTCTGATCGCAAACATGTCCAGAAGGATTCAGGCAGTGTTGAAAGCCAAAGGTGGATTTACAAAATACTAACAAAATAATAAAAATGGCAATTTAGAATTTTATGGTTCAATCATTTTTTATTAAACAAGATTCGAAATACATTCGGCAGAGTGATATAAGCATGAAAACATTGTGTCTCAATCAGTAAAGCTTGGCATAATGCAGTATCATAGGCATATATAGCTGCTTAATATAATGGAATACCAAGAGCAGGTATAGTAGAGAAATTAATGTAACCTGAGTAGAAACATAAGCATAAGGCACTATTATTTGTTGTAAAGGTAAGTCATATAGAAACAATAATGAAAGTTATGTAAAGACAGACAAAAAACAGGGGGGGGGCATAGACATACTTATATATTTGCAAGGGAGACGGGAGAGATGCACGAGGTTAGGATGGGTAAGAGTATATACCTTATTAAAGATACTGACCATCTAGATGACCTGTGAAGGAACAACTCCATAGAGCAGCCAATGCGAAAAAAACTAAAACTTGCAGAACTGAAGCCAAGGTGCCCAAGCCTGAGTAAAGGCAGGTACTAGGTCAAGATCTTATGCTCAGAGTTCCTCAATGCGAACAAGGATATTGAGTGCAGATACCCAAGTTAATCTCTGAAGACTCTCAGTTGATCTCCACCTACAGGGTATTATTTTTCTTATGGCCAAAACAAAGAGTCTGAGTGCTCCTCTCTTAATCTGTTGTATCCGGTCCGGAAAAACAGATAACAAGGCTACTGTAGGTGAGGGAGGTTATAGAAGAACGGTAAAGAGAATTATATAGGGTGAATACATCTTGCCACAGAGGAGCCACCCCCAGGCAATCCCACCAGACTTGTAGCATTGTACCAACTGCCGCTGAACATCACCAACAGGTGTCAGGCACAGAAGGATAAAACTGGTGGAGCTTCACCGTTATCCTATACCACCGAGTCAGTATCTTGTAGTTAGGTTCCTGCAATCTACACAACACTGATGATTTATGAGTAAATAATAGAGATTTACTCCATTGTTCTACTGTAAGATTGGTGTCTATTTCATTCTCCCAATGTAATGACCGGCGTCACGCACAGGGAGGGAAAAGGGAAAGCCCTGCCCAAGGGAGAGGGAAAGGTGGTGACCCCTGACTCACCTTGCGGCTGGCACTTGACTGCCCTGACGTCCCTAGACGGGTTCCTCACCCATGCGTCGATCACGTGCCTAAACCCTGGCGTTCCCTAAAATGAGCCCTAGATAGTAAACGGGCCGGTGGGATCGCTAGTCCGCACCACTGACACTAAGAGGAAAAACACCAGGGAGAGGACAGACAATACAGACAAACACATAAACCCAGGTGGGCGATCACAGTAGACCACAAAGGTCAAACAGGGATCCGGAGGGAAACATTCTGGACCAACAACCAGAGAACGCAGCAACACAGCTCCAGTGGGTCAGTATGGAAGTCCAGGCAGGAAGCTCTATATCTGGCAACCAGAGAAGTGTGAGAGGGGAATATAAGGAGGTTGGGAGTGCTGGACAAGGAACAGCTGAGGAGAAGGAGCTACGGATCCCTGAGTGAGCCAAAAAGGGTTGCAAAGCAAACCCAGAAAGCTACCATAAGGAAACAGCCCTATCTTACTACATAGAGCGCGCAGCCAACCGCTGCGACTTCCTGACCCCGGGTATAACGGAGTCAGGTGTGGTTCTTGACACCCTTGTGACAGTACCCCCCTCTCTACGAGGGGCCTCCGGACACTCAGGACCAGGTCTCTCAGGATGAGAGGCATGAAAAGCCCGAACTAGCCTGTCGGCGTTTACCTCAGATGCAGGAACCCACATTCTTTCCTCGGGACCGTAACCTCTCCAATGCACCAGATATTGAAGAGAGCGGCGGACCCGACGAGAATTAACAATTTTGGATATCTAAAACTCTAGATTACCATCCAAAACAACAGGAGGGGGTGGCAGCGGTGACGGTTCTAGAGGTGGAACATATTTTTTGAGTAACGACTTATGAAAGACGTTATGGATTTTAAAAGTCTGAGGTAGCTCCAGGCGAAAAGCCACGGGGTTGATGATGGCTACAATTTTGTAAGGGCCAATGAACCTAGGACCCAGTTTCCAAGAGGGAACCATTAATTTAATATTCCTAGTAGACAACCACACATAGTCATTCACTCCTAGGTCCGGACCTGGCGACCGTCTCTTATCAGCCATGCATTTGTATTTACCGCCCATATTTTTCAAGTTAGCTTGCACCTTCTGCCATACCGATGAAAGAGATGACGAAAACCGTTCCTCTTCGGGAACCCCAGAAGACCCCCCCTCTTTGAAAGTACAGAATTGAGGATGAAAACCATATACACCAAGAAATGGTGACTTGCCAGTGGATTCCTGACGACGATTATTTATGACAAACTCAGCTAACGGTAAATATGATGACCACAACTCTTGGTTTTCAGACACAAAACATCTTAGATATGTCTCAAGGTTTTGGTTGGTACGCTCAGTCTGTCCATTCGACTGAGGATGGAAAGCTGAGGAAAACGACAAGTGTACCCCCAAACGGGAACAAAAAGCTTTCCAAAATTTAGAAATAAACTGGGTACCCCGATCCGAAACAACATAGGAAGGGACCCCTTGAAGCTTCACGATTTCACTGATGAATACCTGAGCAAGAGTCTTAGCATTAGGTAGTGCGGGTAACGCAATGAAGTGTACCATTTTGCTAAACCTGTCCACTACTACCAAAATAACTGTTTTACCCGCAGACAAAGTTAAGTCAGTGATAAAATCCATTGACAGATGTGTCCATGGTCTATTGGGAATGACGAGTGGTAATAGAGACCCTGCAGCACGTGTATGCGAAACTTTTGCGCACGCACAGGTAGAACAAGAAGACACAAAATCCAATACATCCTGACGCAACCTTGGCTACCAAAAACGACGAGACAATAGCTCCAAGGTTGCTTTACTACCCGGGTGCCTAGCAAGTGCCGAATTATGATGTTCCTTTAATAATTCGAAACGCAGGTTCAACGGTACAAACAATTTCTCTGAGGGGCAAGAGACCGGGGCGTCCCCCTGGGCCTCTAACACCTTCCCCTCCAGAGCAGAGTGTACTGCAGAAACAACCACTCCTCTTTGAAGAATGGGTACCGGATCACTAACATTACCCCCTCCAGGGAAACAACGAGTGCATCAGCCTTGGTATTTTTTGCTCCAGGACGATAGGTAATAACAAAGTTAAACCTGGTAAAAAATAGCGACCACCTAGCTTGTCTAGGAGTGAGACGCTTAGCTGATTCGAGGTACAGCAGATTTTTGTGGTCCATAATCACAGTGACGGGATGGACTGCCCCCTCTAAAAAGTGACGCCATTCTTCAAACGCTAGTTTAATAGCTAATAGTTCCCTATTGCCAATATCGTAGTTCTTTTCTGCTGCAGATAGTTTTTTAGAAAAGAAAGCACAAGGACGCCATTTGCCAGGAGACGGACCCTGAGACAGCACTGCCCCCACTCCCACCTCTGACGCATCGACTTCAACAATAAAAGGCTGAGAGACATCAGGTTGGACTAGTACAGGTGCCGAGGTAAACCTCTCTTTTAGAGAAGAAAAATCGAGCTGATCCGTGGATGGCACAGTTAAGGGGGGGGGGTCTGTGGATGCCACTGTTATGGGCTGGGGGGCTGTGGATGCCACTGTTATGGGCTGGGGGGCTGTGAATGGCACTGTTATGGGGTGGGGGGTCTGTGGATGGCACATATATAACAGTGCCACCCACAGATCCCCCTGTAACAGTGCCACCCACAGATCCCCCCTGTAACAGTGCCATCCACAGATCCCCCCTGTAACAGTGCCATCCACAGATCCCCCCCCCGTAACAGTGCCATCCACAGATCCCCCCCTGTAACCAGGGCCGGACTGGCCCACCGGGATACCGGGAAATTTCCCGGTAGGCCGCCGGCCCTGGGGCCGCTTTAAGATGTGCCTGCACCTTATCGGCGGCCGGCAGGCCGAATCTGAAAGCTCTGTAGTGGTGGCCGGTGGGTGGAGCTGAGCAGGCCGGCAGCCGGCCTCCGTGGGAGCGGCACTGCTCCCTCCGACCACCTGGTGTCACTGTGAGCAGCAGCCCGTGATCCTCCTGGCTGGCTGTCCTGTGTGTGGCCGCCCCTCTCTTCCTGCAAGTGGCCTCACCTCCAGATTCAATATGCCGGGCCCAGGCCGCAGACCGGAAGCAGAGCCCGACCCCTGTGTCTGCCGCCCGCCGTCATGACCGATGCAAACAGCCCTGAGAGGACTTGAGGAGCCGCAAATACTGGGGGTAAGAAGGGGCCAGGCTGTGCCTACATGTGACTGTGCAGGCTGTCAGGGTTATGTAGTGTATATTATTTACATACAGTCCTATAAATTTTAAGACTGTATGTACACTAATATACACTACATAACCCTGACAGCCTGCACAGTCACATGTGGGCACATCCCTGGCATCCAATATACGGTATAATTTATTCGTCCGTAGGACCTGCAGTAATTGTCTGAACCACCTAGCACCCGCAATCTGGTTAAACAGGTCAGGAATGAGAGGAAGAGGGTATGGGTCTCGGATGGTTATCCGATTTAATTCGCGAAAATCTAGGCAAGGACGCAGACCCCCATATTTCTTTTTAACGAAGAAAAACCCTGCAGCCACGGGTGAAGAAGAGGGTCTGATGTGTCCCTTAGCCATGCTCTCGGAGATATAATCTTTCATGGCTTGTCTCTCTGGACCCGAAAGATTATATAACCTGGTCTTGGGTAATTTTGCGCCAGGAATAAGGTTAACCGGGCAATCATAAGGACGGTGATGAGTGCTGGACAAGGAACAGCTGAGGAGAAGGAGCTACGGATCCCTGAGTGAGCCAAAAAGGGTTGCAAAGCAAACCCAGAAAGCTCCCATAAGGAAACAGCCCTATCTTACTACATAGAGCGCGCAGCCAACCGCTGCGACTTCCTGACCCCGGGTATAACGGAGTCAGGCGTGGTTCTTGACACCCTCGTGACACCCAAGCAGTAATGAACCTAGGGGCTGTTGGTGCGGCATTAATTGTCCCATCCCCAATCTCCCCAGTGCTTAGTAGATTATAAATAAGTGAGATTGCGTGTCCAGGTGCCAAATCGGAAATTTAGAATTTTAGAAGTTAAACAGTAACACTGCAGTTACTTGACAATAATCTCCATAACTAATCATATGCTAAATAGCTGCAAGTCCAATTTATGTATGAGATAGCCAAGATGATTGTATATAAAATGATGGTAGTCTCACGTTGGAAGCTGTAGTGGATGGTGAGATATGGAGCCTGAAAGTCAAAAGTTCAAAGCATTGTTGCCCTTTTGCTTGTCAGTGTATACACTATATCAATGAATTGACAAGCTATAATGTTCCAGTAAATAGACTTTTGCAGCAAGTTATCTTTGTTATTTCTGCATTCTTTTGATACCAGGAGGTTTCAATGTTCTAATTTTAAAGAATGGTCTCCAGCAGGGAAGTTCAGTGGATGGTATGAATTTGCCAGTGCATCACTAGACTACTTTGGGGGATAGCATAGTCTCCAATCTGGCATTAAACACGCCACCCATTGATTTACCTGGAGGAAATTTTACCATTCCTGGGTGAAAGCTTAGATAGAGAATGATGAATGGTAACTCCTGTGACTTAGTGACCTGAATGCATTATTAATGTAGAATTTTGCTGCAGAGACAGCAGAACAGCTAAGCACAGGGGGGGGAACTAAACATTGCCCAATAAAGATCACGTACTGCCACTTAATGAGCGTTTGGCATGTTCATCCGGCTTGTAATTATTGCATAGACTGTAAAGTAAATCTTACTTACTCTGCGCCGTGGTCTTAAATGTTTACTCGGAATTTATCATTGCGTATAGCTCTCTGAGCGCCCTGTCATGTTGAGTGTTATAAAGTGTCATGTAGAGAGGGGGCTGGTGGTGAAAAATGACAGGCAAGAATGAGAGGTATGAGGTGGGCAGGGCTGGCATGGTGCCAGTGATGATTTTCCAAGTAAGCACTAATTGACTGTCCTGCTTTATAACATGGCAGCTGGCAAATTCTCTAACATTTTATTTATTGTACACATAAACATACATTGACTGATAAAGTGCAAATGTCCACCCAGTGTAATCTCTCCCCGATTGAGGCCTTGTGAGGCCGTATTACAGCCCCATACAATATAGTTGCAGTACATTATCTATAGAGGTCTATGGAGCCATACTGTACTTTACCTCAAGTGTAACCTCTCCCCAACTGAGGCCTCATAAGGCCTTATTATAGCTCCATACAATATAGTCACAATATGTCATCTATAGAGGTCTATGGAGCCATACTATACTTTACCTCAAATGTAACCTCTCCCCAACTGAGGCCTCATGAGGCCATATTATGTTTCTGATCCAATACTGTCTGGTTCCTGCAATATCCAGGGAAATAATCAATTGGATAGCACAATTCCACCTATGGGACACTTTTTTTTCGTTTACTTCTAGTGGGGTGAAAGTACTCAACTGCCCCCAGGACTTAGGTAACCCTAGCTGGTCCTGGGATTGAGTCCCTGTATATTAAAGAAACTAGGCACAGAGAGAATAGACATGTTTGAGGTGGCCCCAACACTACACTGGGTCCCCCAGACACTGTTAAGATGTCATCACGTGTTGCTGCTCTCCCGAAGGGCTGGCAACGCGTAATTCACCCCAATAATATAAGTCCAGAGAGTCAGGGTCTGCAGTAAACCATTGAGCATCTTTACTGGAGGAACTCTGGCGTTCACCACATAGATTTTTTAAAATATTTTAATGTTTGGACTTTTCTTACGTGGCGATATATAATATGTTTATTATTTATACATTTTATATGTGAAATTGGGAAAAGGGGGTGATTCATACTTAATATTTTGGTGGGGTTTTTTTTTACTTTTCTTTTTACACTTTTTTTTATTAACCATTTCCCCCCTTAGGGGCTAGAACCTGGGATTGTTTCATCCCTTGTCCTATTCAGCCTGATAGAGCTCTATCAGGGTGAATAGGACATCACACTGTCCCTGCTGCTCTGTGCTTTGTGCACACAGCATTAGGGATGTTACCATGGCAGCCAGGGCTTCTGTAGCGTCCTGGCTGCCATGGTAACCGATCGGAGCCCCAGGATTACACAGCTGGGGCTCCGATCAGAAGCTGCCACTGCACCACCAACGAGGAGGAGGGGAGGGGACCCTGTGGCCACTGCCACCAATGATTTTAATACTAGGGGGTTGAGAGGGGTCGGACAGCTTCCTTCTCCCTGTGCTACTGAGGGAACATGAGCGCAGGCCAGTATCAACAAAAATTGAAATTTCGATACCCGCAACAACCCTACTGCTGGGATCTCAACCGATCATGAGAATGGGTCCCCAAACCCTGTAGAGCTGAACGGAAATGAATGTGGTTGTATATGGACGTAGCCCAGGGGCATAGCTATAGGGGAGGTGGCTGCTTTGGGGCCCTAACTCAGAAAGGGCCCATACAGAAGGAGGACTAAAAGACTTTATTGTTAGGGCCCTCTCAACAGTATTATACAATGACATTATATACAGTGACACTGCATGAAACGGATGGAGCGGCTGCCGGGCCTGGTCTCACTAGCCACAGCAGTGAAGGTTGCAAGAAGTTGCTGGGGGGCCCATTTAAAAATTTGCTAGTTACGTCACTGACGTAGCTGCTCCTAACTTATGCATTTCTGACCACCCCCTCTGTTCATTTCAGATCGCCCATTTTCGTGATCGGTTAGGGTCCCAGTGGTAGGACTTCACGGTCTAATAGTTAACCCCTATCCTGTGGATAGGTGATAACTTGATATAACCAAAATTCCTCTTTAAGCGAAATATTCAACATTTTTGGATGAAGTCTTATAAAATAAGTTTTCGATTCTCTCTGGATAGCATCATTGGGATCCAACTGCTAATATGGTAATTTGTAAAAAAGTGGCTATTGATTTTTTGACTCCTTCCTAGTTGAACATGCGGTAGAAAATTACCTTTCATTTTGTTACCTGCCAACTTACATTGAGAAGGGACGACAGCAGATTGGAGCAGCGATTACCGTCTTTTCAAAGCAAATTGATATGTGTTAGATGAGAGCAAATTCGTAAAGGGAAAAAAACCCGTATCTTCAGAAAGAAGATGGAAAATTAATAACAATAATTTGAAAATATTCAATAAAAGTAGACAGTGGAAAACAATAGCGATACGCTTCATGCCTTATATCGGCACTACATCAGTCGTGTGCTGTAGGGAGTCTTGATTTGGTCCTACTACATCTCCTTATGAAACGACCAAGCTCCATCACATTACAGGTTCATGACTTCTTGGTGAGAATATCTCTGTAACACAGCGCGAGGAGTGCAGACGGCTCCATAGCGCTGCCCCACAGGTACTATGTGTGCCTCAGTACAGCTTCCATGTACCGTACTTTACAACAGTCCTGGTTTTGCCTAGGCATTCCACAAAATGGCCATTGTTGGTTTTCTACGGTATTTAGGGGCATTCCTGGCATATATCACTTAGTAAATGACCCCCCCTATATATTAGTCCAGGATGAGTATAGGTCTAGGCTGGTTTAGTGGGTAACATTTCATATTATATAACAGCAGCTCTCATTTTTTTATTTTCTCATTATTATTTTCCTTGCAGCTGCCTGTGCTGGGAAATACATGGCCGACAGAGCATCCTCCAGCGACAGCAGCTTATTGCTGAGACTTTCTGTGGCTGGACCCATAGCAGTTAGCTTAGGGTGGGTTCACATCACGTTTTATGCCTCCGTTTGACGTACACGTTAAAAAACAAAAAGATACAAAAACGCAGCACACCACGTTCTTGTTTCCTGCACAGTCCAGTAAAAAAAAAGTATACTTAATAAATGAACTCTATGGGGAACGGATACCACTGTATGGCATCAGTCTGAAGCATCCGTTAATGTATATGTTTTTTGCATACGCTAGGCTACTTTCACACCAGCATTTTTGCTGGATCCGTCATGGATCAGCAAAACCGCTTCCATCAGGATAATACAACCATCTGCATCTGTCATGAACGGATCCGCTTGTATCTCTAAAATAACCATGAGGGATCAGTCTCTAAAACTTGGGTTGGATCCGTTTTCTTTTCTGTCCGAGAAAACAGATTCGCCACCATTGACTTACATTGTGTGTCAGAGAAAAAAAAAACACAGCTTGCAGCATTATTCTGTCCGCATTCTGGTGCATTCTGTTCCCTTCAGTTCAGTTTTGTTCCCATTCACAATGAATGGGGACAAAACGGAAGCGTTTTCCTCCGCTATTGAGATCCTATGATGGATCTCAATAGCAGAAAGCAAAAGCGCAGATGTGAAGGTAGCCAATTATAGCCAATTCGGATCATGTTGAGACAACCGCTTGAAAGAGCAATTCCCACTTATGCATAACCTAAGACACCTCCTTTTAGTATTCCATTTAGCCGTTTCTCGATGCTGGATTTCCAAGAGAGTTACAGTGATTTTCCCTTCTGGGTGCCCGCCATCTATAGGCACTGTCATGGCTGCCTCTACTGGTTTGGCGCCTTTGGAAATCCAGCCTTCAAGATGCTACCAGATGATTGAATATGGGGGTCCCTGCAGCACCTCTGAGAAAGTAGGTCCTGGGGAGAAGAGGACACTGGTAGCTTTCCTCTACACCTAGAAGTTCTCAGCTCTGGTCGTGTCTATAATAATAAATTGGGGAGTTTCTTTGATAATCTATCAAGTTTTTTATATGAACATCGGCTGGTTGAGGTGCTATACATTGAATATATGTAGTGCAGTAAGTCACCTGTACCCCTGTGGACCAGTCTGAGCCTGCCGAAAGCTGATCAGTGTAATGTCACTGATGCAGAACCTCCAGGAGAGCACGTCCATTAGAAGAAGATGAGCCATACAAATTAGCAAGATGACAGACCATTTATTTAAGAACACGTGTATGCTAGTCTTGTTACCGTACTTTCTGACTGTATGAGAGGTAATAGCAGTGAATGGAGAGCACATCTTGCATGCACAGCCCCCTCTTCATTCAACAGAGCAGGCGTTCAGCTATTTTCGGAACTCCCATAGTGGTGAGTACTCTCCTTCACTTTGGGGGCACCATTCTGGAGATAGAAGTGGGTCCCAGAGGTGGCATATGCAACAATCTGATACTGATGGCGAATCCTAGAAATATGCAACCAATGTGTGAGATACCCCTTTAAAATGCTCTGTGGTTTGGGACTGAGACGTTGGTAAGTAAGAATAAATGATTTATTTAAAGAGGACCTCTCCTGACATGTCTGTTTTAGCAATGATTTGCAATGAAATAAAAATTCTGTGCAGTTTCATATTTTATTCCTAAGGCCCCTTTCACACGGGCGAGTTTTTCACGCGGGTGCAATGCGTGAGGTGAACGCATTGCACCTGCACTGAATCCGGACCCATTAATTTCTACGGGGCTGTGCACATGAGCGATGATTTTCACGCATCACTTGTGCGTTGCGTAAAAATCACAGCAAGCTCTATATTGTGCGTTTTTTTATGTAACGCAGGCCCCATAGAAGTGAATGGGGCTGCGTGAAAATCCCAAGCATCCGCAAGCAAGTGCGGATGCGGTGCGATTTTCACGCATGGTTGCTAGGAGACGATCGTGATAGGGACCCGATCTTTATTATTTTCCCTTATAACATGGTTATAAGGGAAAATAATAGCATTCTTAATACAGAATGCTTAGTAACATAGGGATGGAGGGGTTAAAAAAAAAGAAAAAATAATTAAGCTCACCTCATCCACTTCTTCGCGCTGCCGGCTCGTCTTCTTTCTTCTTCTTTGATTACCTGGGAGGAAAAGGACCTTTTATGACGTCACTGCGCTCATCACCATGGTGATGGACCATGTGACGGACCATGTGATGAGCGCAGTGACGTCAATAAAGGTCCTTTTCCTCCCAGGTGATCAAAGAAGAAGAAAGAAGACAAGCCGGGCTTCACAAACAAGTGGATGAGGTGAGTTTATTTTCTTTTATTTTTAACCCCTCCATCCCTATTTTACTAAGCATTCTGTATTAAGAATGCTATTATTTTCCCTTATAACCATGTTATAAGGGAAAATAATAAAATCTACACAACACCTAACCCAAACCCGAACTTCTGTGAAGAAGTCTGGGTACCAAACATGGCAATTTTTCTCACTCATATGCAAAACGCATTAAAACGCTTTGCACTCATGCAGAAAAATTGGGCATTTTCCCGCGACACACCCGCATCCTATCCGGCCCTCACACAAGAGGCCTAATAGAAATTTCTGAAAAATGCACAACTGGTTGTTACCAATTTCTTGTCAAGAGAGTATGTCCCTTCACAGTCTGGCACTGCCCTCCGACTGGTAACAGCCAGATACATGTCCAGGATGGATAACGAATGACACTACATAGAGTTCCAAGAAAACAGTGTCCAGAATTTTTATTTTATGAAGCATACAATTATCTAGTAACAAGACATATCAGGAGAGGGGACTGGTCCTTTTTACATTTGTTCATTGCATGTTAGAAAGAAAAAAAACATTAAGGGGCCCTCCAGACAGAACTAATATCCTATGTTATACCCAGTGTACGGCCTGGGGCAGGGCTACACCTCTTTATTCAGCATTTTCTGAATCACGCACCAGCCCCTCATGCCCTGAACTAGGCATATCATAGTAGATTGGCTCTGCCAGTTTGTATGAGGAACTCCACATCATAAACGGCATTATAAAACTTTTGCTTTGCTTATCATGCATCATACTCCATTAACATCCAGAGCTGCATTCAAACTTCTGCTAGTTCCTAATGTGATGCCAGACGCCCTGAACAATTCAAATTCTGTGCAATCTGTCTGTGCAATAATATGTCTGTTTTAGTATTTACGTGCATTCCTCATAAAATAACTAATCTGGAGTATCTTTACTTAGAGCATTGTGCTGTTCTTCCTCATTTTCCATGATGTATCCACTCTGGAAATATATGAATTCATAGACAACTAGGTGTGTAGTGTCCCACTCCTGTGTGTATGGTCCACTCCAAATTGTTGTGTAATATTAATTTACAGAGGATCTAAACTAATAGTGAAAGGTTGAGGGATCAGAGCAAGACCAGGAACCAAACACAAGTAAGAACATCATCCTTTACACAAGTGGGCTGGAGGTAACCTATGCACTTCACCATAAGTAGCCTGCTAATTTGGATTTTGAAGCTTTACCCTTTTTTCCATCTGTATGAAAGACAAAGTGATGTTATTGACAAGTAAAGTTCCTGCTTGGTTCAACCACTGCCTCTCATCATTCCACTTCTCCTCCTCATTGCACCTTACGGTGCTGGCGTTGCGTCCACAGGGGCCCAGCCGCAAAAGCACCTTACACCAATTATCATCAAGGGCATCTCAACCAACATCTGGCTGGTGTTCCCTGCAACAGAGAGTTCCCCAGGGGATTTTGTGCTGTCTTCCCATCCACTGCACTGCTGGCCCCAAGGGACAACTAAACAGTGAGTACTACTATCCTCGGCACCTTATGACTAGTACGCTCACGTACGCATCCTCCATAGGGAGCCCCAGCATACTGCAGGTGTTCTCATTGTCTTTTCCAATGAGGTATGTGCAATCAGTGCTAGGATTGTCGGATAGAGGAGAGAGTGCTAGTACTTACTAAAAAAGAAACACGTCCTCTTTTAGGCCTTCGAGGCTTCTTGGTAACCTATGAATTTTCCTACCAGATAAAAACAGAAGTGAACAGATAGAAAAATGCTAATTAGCCCTGCAAGCCTATTTTACTATGACATAGTAAACCCATACAGACCCCTTTCCATCCCTCCCCCTTCTCTCCTCTCTCTCCCCCCTCTCTCTGCTCCTCCCCCCTCTCTCTGTCTCTCCCCCTCTGCCTGCCTCTCTCCCTCTCCCCCCTTTCACTCTCTCTCCCTCCCACCTCCTCTCCCTGTCTCTCTCTCCCCTCTCTCTCCCTCCTCCTTTATCTCTCTCTCTCCCTTCCTCTGTCTGGCTCTCTCTCCCCCCCTCCTCTCCCCATCTCTTTCTCTCCCCCTCTCTCTGTCTCCCCGCCTCTATCCCCCTCTCTCTCTCTGTCTCCTCGCCTCTCTCCCCCACTCTCTCTCTCCTCTCTCTCCCCCTCTGTCTCCCTCTGTCTCCCCCTCTTCTCTCTCTCTCTTCCTCTGTCTGTCTGTCTCTCTCTCTCTCTCCCTCCTTTCTCTCTCTCTCTCCTACCTTCCTCTGTCTGGCTCTCTCTTCCCCTCTCTCTCTGTCTCCCCGCCTCTCTCTCTCTCTCTCTCCCTCTGTCTCTCTCCCTCTGTCTCTCACCCCTCTGTCTCTCACCCCTCTGTCTCTCACTCTATATTATTTTGTAGCACACCATGAATTTTGTATATGAACAAATGCTTCTCTTTAAAAATGCCAAACATTCCTGGAAACCAAGTGTGTGTCACACTGAGGAGTGAGAGGAAAAGCCTGATATTTGCAGTTACTTGAAAGTTATATATTTGGTTGACATTCCTTATCCAATTATATTGTGTAGTAAATGGTTAACTAGTGTTGGTCTATTTGAGCTAGTGAGATTTGACCAAGAAAAAAAAATAGGCAGCCAGAAAAAGCTTTAAGGAGGTTTTCCAGTTTCTTATATTGATAACCTATCTCAGAATAGGTTATTACTATCAGATCGGTGGGGTCTGACTGCTGGCACCTCCACCGATCGGCTGCTTGAAGGCCACCATTGAGCTCCTGAGAGAAGAACACAAGGTAGAGAATGCAGAGCTCTCAGGAATGCTGTGGTCTCCTCATACAGCTGATCGGAGGGGGTGCCAGGGGTTTGACCCTGACTGATCTGATAATAATAACCTATCCTGAGGATTGACCATCAATATAGAAAACTGGACAAGCCTTTTAATACAAAGATATTGGAAAGGGTTTAGTGTCCCATCAGTTTTAAAGGGGTTTTCCGAGAGTAGAATATTGATGGCCTATCTTCAGGCAATTTTAGATTAGTTGAGGTCCAAATCCTCGCACTCCGCATGATCCACTGTTTTATTAGGCCTCTTCCTTGACCAATGATATCATTTTTATCGGTCACATGGCCTGTATGCAGTTCATTCTCATTCTATACATTGTATGGCACTGTGAGTGGCATGGTTTGAAGAGGGCACATTGCTCATCCAAGTGCGGCTTCCCTTTCAAATAGTAGATTGGTAGGGGTACCAGGAGTTGGACCCTTACTGATCTGATATTGATGACCTATCCTCAGGCTAGGTCATCAATATTGTACTCCTATCCTAGAAAACCCCTTTAAATGGGTATGGTTGTTCTTGTGGAGTATGGTCACCATATGTTCTGACAGACGCCTCAGTGCTTTCCTTCCATGTTAGGGCATTCTTATTGGACTGTTTGAAAGGCAAGGTAGTTGTCTTATATGTCATTTGTAAACCTCACCCACTTATAACATAGCATACTTACACTATAGCATGCTTATAGCATAATCTAGATCTTAAACCCTTCACGCCCGATGACGTACATGTACGTTACCGGGTGTGTGTTTAAAGATGGCGCCCGCTCCTGCCTGCTGCGGGTGCCATAGCCACGGATGGCCGTCTGCTTCTTATAGCAGACACCCGCGGCTAATGTCCGCAACCGGCAGTAATGCCGATCGTGGACATTTAACCCCTCAGATGCTGTGGTCAATCCTGACCACGGCATGTGAGCGAGCTCCGGCTCCCCCGTGTGGCGATCAGAGGAGCCGGAGCGTGCATGCAGCAGCCCCTGTCTTTATAAATGACAGGAGGCTGTTGCATAGTATTTCCTATAGAGCCCTTGCCTGTAATAGAGCTATATAAGAAAGTAGTGAAATCATCATAGATTCCAATGCAAGTGCATTGGAGTCTATGATAATAGCAATCGGATGATTGATTGTTATAGTTCCCTATGGGGATATAAAAAAGTGTTTAAAAAATATATATATAAAAATAAATAAATAAAAAACCATACAAATTCAAATTACCTCCCTTTTCCCAAAATAACAATAAAAGAACTATAAAAATAAAATAAAAAAATACACATCATGGGTGTCGCAATGTGCGAAAACGCCCATAGTATAAACATAGAAAAATTTATTCCCCATACGGCAAACAGCAAAACGGAAAAAGCGTCCAAATGGCTGATTCGCTGTGTTTGGTCACTTGATTTTCTACAAAAAATGTAATAAAAAGTGATATAAAATTCACACACACCCCAGAATTGTAACAATGAAAAGTTCAGATCGCCCCACAAAAATGCGCCCCCATACAGCTCCGTACACATAATTACAAAAAAGTTATAGGGGTCAAAATATGGCGACAAAAAAAAAAACTGATTTTTTTCCACTTCAATTTTTTTTTATCACTATCAAAACGCAATAAGCACTATACATATAAGGTATCGCCGGATTCGTGCTGACCTGTAGAATCAAAGTAACTGGTCAGTTTTATCGCACATTGAACCTTGTAAATAATAAACCCGTAAAACTGTGGGGGAATTGCTTTTTTTTTGGGCAATTTTACCCCACACATCATATGCAATGTTAAATGGTGGCGTTGGAAAGTACAAATTGTCCTGCAAAAAACAAGCCCTCATATGGCTATGGGAACAGAGAAATAAAAAAGTTATGGCTCTGGGAAGGCAGGGAGCGCAAAACGAAAACGCGAAACCTCCGGGCCTGAAAGGGTTTATATTAGCCGTCTGGACACCTTTGAAAGGAACATGTTGCTGTTCCATGGGGTATAAGGTGGGTACCTTGTTTGCCACCCTTGTCCCAAATCTGCTCATGAGATAGCATAGTAATCATCTCCTCTTGGTGATTCCATTCATTTGAATGAAGGCGCTGTTAAGTACCCACTGGGATAAAATAACAGTAAAAGTCTATGCAATGAATGCAAGCAGTAGTATAACAGTATATAGTAAAATAGTACCCTGAAGTATATCAGAAACCTGACAAATAACAAGACTGAGAAACTGAGACCCGTAAGAGGACATGATAACAGTCTGTATTAAAGGGGTGAATCAGACATCACGTAGTCCATGGCAACCTCTTTCTAACAAAGCTAGACCCAGCCCTCTACCTCACATACGTCCAGAGATATCCCCATTCATTGCCCCAATTGTTCTGCTAGATATATTTCAAGCTGGCAGTTTAGGCTGTGTGTCCTTTCTGCTGCAGCTGGGGGCAGTAGAGAGATGGAACTGAGCATGCGCTTCCATCTCAGTGAGCAGAGCAGAGAAATTAGAAACAGCGCCAACAGCGGGTGGCGCTATACAGATAGATTTCAGTGAATAACTTAGTAGCTATCATAAATTTTTAACTACATGCAATCACAAAAGTATTGAGATCCAGGTGCTGGTTTGAAAACTGTAAAATATTTTTTCCATGGGACAACGCCTTTAAGTATAGTTCTCAGTGAGGATCCTTCAAACGTAAAAAGAAAACCTATATCAATAAACCAGACCAGACCGGATGAACTATTCCTATAATAAGTTACTATGTTGTTTTATTATTTGCTACCATAATAAAATGCTTTGTCCATTCATTTGTATTCCCGACATGCCCGTGGTTCGGTGACAGACGTTGCCAGCTGTTTTTACTGTTGAATCAGGGTCTGATCCTCCTTAGTATTTGGGTGTATGTCCAATCTAGGGAATGCCATAGCAGAAGTCACGCAGAGGCTGCTACCAATCATAAGTCACTAATAAGAGGGCCTATTTGCATTGGCTTCATGACTAAGTATACAGCTGGTGGAATGTAATGCTGGAAGCATGGGGATATTCGCATGCCTTGGCACCTTGGCTCCAGCAAACACTTTTTAATTGATAAAACACCTGCTGTAGCTGGGAACGTTGCCAGCCAGTAACAATCAGCAGTGGATAAAGCTGCCTTCCAGCTATGGAGAAAAATCATTGCGAACTGAAAAATGTCTCCTGCAGCAACACCTTAAATCAACAAGGCAGATGGACCGGCAATATATCACATGTGCCCTTTACCTCCCAGCAAACTGTGTAAACATATTACTGTAGTACCCTAGAGCAGGGAGGTATCTTCAAATGGTTTGTTATTTAACCTCTTCTACTCCGGGACAGTTTTCGCCCTCCTGCCCAGGCCATTTTTTGCAAATCTGACATGTGTCACTTTATGTGTTAATAACTTTGGAACAGTTTTATTTATCCAAGCCATTCAGAGATTTTCTCGTGACACATTGTACTTCATGATAGTCATACATTTGAGTCAATATATTTCACCTTTATTTATGAAAAAATCTTAAATGTTCAAAAATTTGGGAAAAATTCTCAATTTTCAAAATTTCAATTTCTCTGCTTTTAAAATAGAAAGTGATACCTCATAAAATATTTATAACTTAACATTCCCCATACGTCTACTTTATGTTGGCATCACTTTGTAAATGTCATTTTTTTTTTTAGGACGTTAGAAGGCTTAGAATTTTAGAAGCAATTCTTAAAATTTTTAAGAACATTTCCAAAACCCACTTATTATGGACCAGTTCAGGTCTGAAGTCACTTTGTGGGGCTTACATAGTGGAACCCCCACCCCATTGTAGAAACTACACCCCTCAAGTTACTCAAAACTGATTTTACTAACCTTGCTAACCCTTTAGGTGTTCCACAAGAATTAAAGGGAAATGGAGATAACATTTCAAAATTTCACATTTTTTGGCAGATTTTCCATTTTAATTAAAAAAAATATTTAACACATCAAGGGTTAACAGCCAAATAAAACTTTATATTTATTACCCTGATTCTGAGGTTTTCAGGAACACCCTACATGTAAGGGCACACGGCAGGGCGCAGAAGAAAAAGGAGCGCCATATGGTTTTTGGAAGGCAGGTTTTTAGATGTCATGTTTTGAAGCCCCCCTGATGCATCCTTATAGTAGAAACTACCAAAAAGTGACCCCATTTTGGAAACTAGGGGATAAGATGCCAGTTTTATTGGTACTATTTTGGGGTACATATGATTTTTAATTGGTTGTTTAATAGGTTGTTACAGACGCAATGATATCAAATATGTCTACTTTCTTTGTTTGTTTGTGTCAGTTTTACATAATAAAGCATTTTTGAAAAAAAAGTGTTTTCATGTCTCCATTTTCTGAACGCCATATTTTTTTATTTTCCTGCCGTCATTTTTGGGTACATATCATTTTTTCATAATTAATTATTACACTTAATGGGGCAAGGTGACCAAAGAAATTGGTTGTTTTGGCACAGTTTCTATTAATTTGTTTTTATAGCATTCACCTGAGGGTTTAGGTCATATGACATTTAATAGAGGAGATTGTTACGGATGTGGCAATACCTAATATGTATACTTTTTCTTATTTATTTAAGTTTTACACAATAATAGCATTTTTGAAACAAAAAAAAGATTTTTTAGGTCTCCATAGTCTGTAAGCCATAGCTTTTTTATTTTTTGATCGATTGTCTTAGGTAGGGTCTCATTTTTTGCAGGATCAGGTGACTGTTGGATTGGTACTATTTTGGGGGGCATGAGCCTTTTTGATCACTTGGTGTTGCACTTTATGTGATGTTAGGTGACAAAAATGGCTTTTTTGGCACAGTTATTATTTTTTTTTAAGGTGTTCACCTGAGGGGTTAGGTCATGTGATATTTTTATAAAGCAGGTTGTTGCGGACGTGGCAATACATAATATATCTACTTTTTTTTTTTTCACTTTAACACAATAATAGCATTTTTTAAACAAGAAAAAAAAATATTTTAGTGTCTCCATTGTCTGAGAGTCATAGTTTTTTATTATTTGACCGATTGTCTTAGGCAGGGTCTAATTTTTTGCAGGATACGCATATGCCTTTTTGATCACTTGGTGTTGCAATTTTTGTGATGTAAGGTGACAAAAAAATGGCTTTTTTGGCACTGTTTTTATTTTTTTTACGGTGTTCAGCTGAGGGGTTAGGTCATGTGATATTTTTATAGAGCTTGTTGTTACAGACACGGCGATACCTAATATGTATACTTTTTTTATTTATTTAACTTTAACACAATAATAGCATTTATGAAACAAAAAAATGATGTTTTAGTGTCTCCATGTTCTGAGAGCTATATTTATTTATTTTTTGAGTGATTTTCTTCTGTAGGAGCTTATTTTTTGCGGGATATAGTGATGGTTTTATTGGTACTTTGTCACGTATCGGGGACCAGACCAGACCCCCGCGTCACCTGACAAGGGTTGCCCAAGCCCTTCAGGCCGATTCACCTCACACACTGTTACACCCTGCCCCGGGCCTTAACTCGAGCATAAATCGCCACCTGAAGCCTGCAAACACACCCATGCACTAATACGAAACTTCCACTGCCACCACCTGCCCGTTATAAGGTCGACAGGACACCCCTGAGTGTTCCACTCGCAAGCAGACACCCACACGATAGCAAGCCTCACAGAAAAACAACATACAGCCTCAGACTGCATGCACAGTCTTCATGGAGCTAACAGGTTCTTAAGGATACAAGACAAACCATCAAACTTTTAGGTTTGATGTATGAAAAATGGACAGCACTTGGTTACAAAAAATGACTAACAAGAGACATACATAAATGGCAAACACTTGTAAAATAAAAAGGAGAAAACAAAGAAAGTTCTGATACTTAGCAGTTGCGTGGTAAAAGTCCTTTCCTCCCAGGAAATTTGGGCAAAGTAAGGGAGCACAAACCAATTCGATTGGATCTCCCAGTTTGTGACACCAAATATCCCAGGAATTACATTTTTATGTCTTTCCTCCAGAGGCAGACCTGAGGGGGCTTCTCCCTCACACCTCTGACTCAGCCCCTCTGGGCCAAGCTACATTACACATGCAGCCTGCCCCCCTGGCCATCTAGGGAACAGGTATGAAAATATCCAAAATATATTTTCCCAGTTGCCCTGGTGAAGATACAGGCCCCAGCCCTTCTTCATAATTCATATCTCACCGTTCCGAGTCCTAGCATATCAAACGCGACACGTCCAGGACGCTCAGAAGGTGAGATCCTTCTTTTAAGGGTCCATTCACACGTCCGTGTGTGTTTTGCGGATCCGCGGATCCGCAAAACACGGACACCAGCAATGTGCGTTCTGCATTTTGAGGACCGCCCATTACCGGCACTAATAGAATATGCCTATTTTTGTCTGCAATTGTGGACAAGAATAGGGCATGTTTTATTTTTTTCGGAAACGGAAATGCGGACCCGGAAGTGTGGGTCCGCATTTCCGGATCTGGTGCCCCTCCGATCACTATGACGTAATAGTACGTCAAAATGCGGCAAGTCTCTTGCTGCCATGATGTACTATTACGTCAGATCTCGGGAAGGGGTTAATGAACTGCCTTGATATCTAATGTATTGAACCAGCCTAACTATGTATGGAAGGCACAGACGGGTTTAACAATCCTGGCTCAGCCCTTGTAGGAGGTTAGGTATGGACTGGTCCCACCCCTGACTTAAAGGGGTTGTCCAAGTTATATTTATTGATGACCTATCCTCAGGATAGGTCATCAATATCAGATCAGAGGGGGTCTGACACCCGGCACCCCCTCTGATCAGCTGTTTGAAGAGAAGACGTGCGCGGTGTCAGCGCTGCCTCCTCTTCACTGTTTACCTTCTAACCGTTGCATCTGCAGTGGTGAGCAGGTGTAATTACACCCAAGCCGTCCCATTCATTTCAATAGGAAGGCTTGGGTGTAATTACACCTGCTCACCACTGCAGATGCAACGGCCAGAAGGTAAACAGTGAAGAGGAGGCAGCGCTGACACTGCGCACGCCTTCTCTTCAAACAGCTGATCGGAGGGGGTGCCGGGTGTCGGACCTCCGCCGATCTGATATTGATGACCTATCCTGAGGATAGGTCATCAATAAATATAACTTGGACAACCCCTTTAAGTCAGACTAGACTGGACTTGGAAGAAGGAAGAAGTGACCTATGGTCCTTCTTCTTAAGCCTCAAGATAGAGAGACTGACCAGACTCTGTATGATCTAAAGAAGAAGAGAAGGAGAAAGAAAATTGGAGAACTTAGGCCCCTTTCACACGGGTGTGGCGGAAGAGGTCCGGATGCGTTGCGGGTGCTTTGCGGGAAACTTGCGCGAGTGCGCACGCAATTTCAGTCAGTTTTGTCTGCGATTGTGTTGCGCTGTTCAGTTTTTTCCGCGCGAGTGCAAAGCGTTTTAATGCGTTTTGCATGCGCATGATAAAAAACTGAATGTTGGTACCCAGACCCTAACCCAGACTTCTTCACTGATGTTCGGGTTTGGGTCCGGTGTTCTGTAGATTTTATTATTTGCCATTATAACATGGTTATAATGGAAAATAATAGAATTCTTTAATACAGAATGATAAGTAAAATGACCATTGAGGGTTAAAAAATTATAAAAAAATTACTCACATTATCCACTTGATCGCATAGCCGTTATTGTCTTTCTTCTTCTTGCAGGACCTGCAACAGGACCTTCGATGACATCAGTGCAGGTCCTGCTGAATGAAGATAGAAGAACCTTCTTCATTGAGCAGTGTGACGGACCACTTGGCCCCCCCGATTGAGTGCCTCCGCCAATCGATGCTTCTTAGTGCTCACCGAGTACTTCCAAGCACTCCACCGGACACCATCAGCACTGTAGTCTCCACTTCCAGCGTTACAGCTTGGCTGGGGTCTCGCTGTCCTCCACCCACCCTTGGCCCAAGACCAGGATCCAGCTTCCAGTAGGTAGAACCGTGTTGTAATTCCAGGGGAGTATAATACCGATAACGATCCCCAGAGTAAATATACAGTCATGTGAAAAAATTAGGACACCCTTTGAAAGCATGTGGTTTTTTGTAACATTTTTAATAAAAGGTTATTTCATCTCCGTTTCAACAATACAGAGAGATTAAAGTAATCCAACTAAACAAAGAAAACTGAAGAAAAGTCTTTTCAAGATCTTCTGTAAATGTCATTCTACAAAAATGCCTATTCTAACTGAGGAAAAAGATAGGACACCCTTGCCCCTAATAGCGAGTGTTACCTCCTTTGGCTGAAATAACTGCAGTGAGACGGTTCTTGTAGCCATCTACCAGTCTTCGACATCGGTCTGAGGAAATTTTACCCCACTCCTCAATGCAGAACTTTTTCAGCTGTGAGATGTTTGAGGGGTTTCTTGCACGTACAGCCCTTTTCAAGTCACCCCACAGCATCTCAATGGGATTCAAATCTGGACTTTGACTTGGCCATTCCAGGACTCTCCATTTCTTCTTTTTCAGCCAATCTTTGGTTGATTTACTAGTATGTTTTGGGTCATTGTCATGTTGCATGGTCCAGTTCCGCTTCAGCTTTAATTTTCTAACTGATGGTCTCACATGTTCTTCAAGCACCTTCTGATACACAGTAGAATTCATCGTGGATTCTATGATGGTGAGCTGACCAGGTCCTGCTGCAGCAAAGCAGCCCCAAACCATGACACTTCCACCTCCATGCTTCACAGTTGGTATGAGGTTCTTTTCTTGGAATGCTGTGTTTGGTTTACGCCAAACATGTCCTCTGCTGTTGTGTCCAAATAATTCAATTTTGGACTCATCTGTCCAAAGAACATTATTCCAGAAGTCCTGGTCTTTGTCAACTTTATCTCTGGCAAATGTCAGTTTGGCCTCGATGTTTCTCTTGGAAAGCAAAGGTTTCCTCCTTGCACACCTCCCATGCAAGTTAAACTTGTACAGTCTCTTTCTGATTGTAGAGGCATGTACTTCTACATCAACAGTAGCCAGAGCCTGCTGTAGTTCTCGAGATGACACTTTAGGGTTTTTGGAGACCTCTTTTAGCATCTTGCGGTCTGCTCTTGGGGTGAACTTGCTGGGGCGACCAGTCCTGGGCATGTTGGCAGTTGTTTTGAAAGCCCTCCACTTGTAGACTATCTTCCGGACAGTGGAATGGCTGATTTCAAAATCTTTTGAGATCTTTTTAAATCCCTTCCCAGACTCATAGGCTGCTACAATCTTTTTTCTGAAGTCCTCTGACAGCTCTTTTGCTCTCACCATGGTGCTCACTCTCACTTCAACAGTCAGGAGCACACCAAACTAAATGTCTGAGGTTTAAATAGGGCAAGCCTCATTCAACATGCAGAGTAACGATCTACTAATTATGTGCACCTGGTGTGATATACCTGTGTGAGATCTGAGCCAATTTAAGAGGGAATACATGTGAGGGTGTCCTATCTTTTTCCTCAGTTAGAATAGGCATTTTTGTAGAATGACATTTACAGAAGATCTTGAAAAGACTTTTCTTCAGTTTTCTTTGTTTAGTTGGATTACTTTAATCTCTCTGTATTGTTGAAACGGAGATGAAATAACCTTTTATTAAAAATGTTACAAAAAACCACATGCTTTCAAAGGGTGTCCTAATTTTTTCACATGACTGTAGCTGTTCCTCCCACACATGAGACGAGGCTCTATGTTGAGGGTAAAACAGGAACGGTACTTTACTGTCTGAATCCAGAAAACATTCTTTAAAATGGTTCTAAAATTATGGCACAAATATAGCATGCTTCATAACATTTGATAAATGTCCCGCATTGTACATAGAAGGATAAGTGCTTTTAGCATTAAATCATAACATTTAAAGATGAAACTGGACAACTCACAAGATCAGCCTGTAATAAAGAATAGATGACTACCTACCTGACAGATCCAGTGTCGCCATTCAGGTTCTCCTGGCAAAGCTCAGTTTTCCTGGCAGCAGCTGTGACCATTGCCGCCAATCACTAGCCTCAGAGGTGCACTGAAAAGGCCAGTGATTGGCTGCAGCAATCACGTGTTGTGGGTGTGATGTCACTGCTGCAGCCAGGAAAACAGAACCCTCCCAGGAGAAAGGGGGTGGTGGTGCACGATCTGCCAGGTAATTAGTGATCTGTTCTTTATTACATGTTGATCCCCTGAGTTGCCTGGCTTCCTCTTGAAACCAGACAACCCCTTTAACTCTTTGCAAACAATTACCCTTTAGGAGTGATCCACTAGCTCCCTGCATATCTATCTATCTATATATCTGCTATGCATACAGTACACCAAATGTATAGCCCTGATACATGCAATTGTACACCATAGTGAGTTCATGCATCCCGCATTAATGCCCCTTGCCAAAAAACACTTTTGAATACATTCTGCATTCCCACTGTATATGGCAACCATTTCTATCTATCTATCTATCTAGATAATTATAATGAAAGCAGCACAGCAATCAAAAAAGAGTAACGGTGTGCCAGCGGCTGTGGAGGTGATCCAACATCCAAGAAAATAGAATAAATAAATTCCATGGCACTCCCACGGATGTGATTTAAAAGTAATGTTCTTTAATCAAGAGCGACGTTTTCAGTCCTTTTGCTGGGACTTTTCTCAAGCAGTTTGAGAAAAGTCCCAGTAAGAGGACTGAACCGTTGCTTTGTTGATTAAAGAACATTACTTTTAAATCACATCCGTGGGAGTGCCATGGAATTTCTTTATTCTATCTTTCTATCTATCTTACATATGTCTATCTATCGATCTATATATCTATTAATCTCATATCTTTCTATCTATACTGCATATGTTATTTTATTGATCTATTTTTCCAACTTTTTCCAGCGATTTAAAGGGGTTGGCCAATCTGAGACATTACTGACATGTCACTACGATGTGTCATCAATGTCAGAAAGATGCAGGTCCACATCTGGGACCTGCTCCTATCTCGAGAATTTGGTCCCCAAAGTGAAGGAGGAATACGCAATCAATGTCCCAGATGGGAATACCTCTTTAATAGGGTTTTCCAAAAATTATGAACTATAAACTGAAGGTTCTTAGCCTGCATCGCCCATTGAAAGATTCATCCTTACCTGCTTCCTACTGTACTGCTTATAATTGTAAAGTAAAACTGGACATGCATTGATTTTGTATAGATGAAAGAAGGGCCTTCAGAATCAATTGGTCTGGTGGGCCATACGCAGCCCAGTCCAACACTGTCCTTTTAATTCCACTTCTGTTTGTCAAAATGTAAAATATTTGGTTGCTTTTGGTTGACGGCTACAGTTCTTAAAGTGACTTTTTGACTTTCCTAGATTAGTTTCTCCTGAGGTTTGTAGACTAGTAATTATTAATAGCGTGGTTCAGAGTACATATGATGGAATGTGCCCAGGAAATAGTCATTAAAAGGGTTTTCTGGGAATAATTAACTATTAACTGAAGGTACTGGTCTGCATTACCTACTGATAGATTCACACTTACCTGCTGCCCAATTGGACGTTGCCCATGCTGCTTCTAACTGTATATTAGGAGGCAAAGTGTCCCTTAGGCACACGACCATGATTGTTTTGCTGCCGCAAACTGTGGACCCGCAAAACTCAGATAGCAGCCGCGTGCACGCCCTGACCAATTGACTGAATGGGTCTGTGGTCCGCATGCGGCAGCGAAGTATAGGACATGATCTGTTTTTTTGTGGCACAGCCGCATGGATATAGAAGTATACAGAAGGGCGCATCGTGATGCGGAGTGCACACAGCTGGTATCCGTATTTTGCTGATCCGCGGTTTGCAGCCCGCAAAGGACTTAAGGTCATGTGCCTGAACCCCTACTTAGTATGGTAGCCATAGATCTGGAGTCTTCTAATGAACCCAAACCAGACCCCTAAATAAATACACAGAACCCAGATTGCCAAACATATCACACATACATACAGTATGTACACAGGTATCAGAGCCCATAGCAGCCTTATACAGGGAGTGCAGAATTATTAGGCAAGTTGTATTTTTGAGGATTAATTTTATTATTGAACAACAACCATGTTCTCAATGAACACAAAAAACTCATTAATATCAAAGCTGAATATTTTTGGAAGTAGTTTTTAGTTTGTTTTTAGTTTTAGCTATTTTAGGGGATATCTGTGTGTGCAGGTGACTATTACTGTGCATAATTATTAGGCAACTTAACAAAAAACTAATATATACCCATTTCAATTATTTATTTTTACCAGTGAAACCAATATAACATCTCAACATTCACAAATATACATTTCTGACATTCAAAAAACAAAACAAAAACAAATCAGTGACCAATATAGCCACCTTTCTTTGCAAGGACACTCAAAAGCCTGCCGTCCATGGATTCTGTCAGTGTTTTGATCTGTTCACCATCAACATTGCGTGCAGCAGCAACCACAGCCTCCCAGACACTGTTCAGAGAGGTGTACTGTTTTCCCTCCTTGTAAATCTCACATTTGATGATGGACCACAGGTTCTCAATGGGGTTCAGATCAGGTGAACAAGGAGGCCATGTCATTAGATTTTCTTCTTTTATACCCTTTCTTGCCAGCCACGCTGTGGAGTTTATGGACGCGTGTGATGGAGCATTGTCCTGCATGAAAATCATGTTTTTCTTGAAGGATGCAGACTTCTTCCTGTACCACTGCTTGAAGAAGGTGTCTTCCAGAAACTGGCAGTAGGACTGGGAGTTGAGCTTGACTCCATCCTCAACCCGAAAAGGCCCTACAAGCTCATCTTTGATGATACCAGCCCAAACCAGTACTCCACCTCCACCTTGCTGGCGTCTGAGTCGGACTGGAGCTCTCTGCCCTTTACCAATCCAGCCACGGGCCCATCCATCTGGCCCATCAAGACTCACTCTCATTTCATCAGTCCATAAAACCTTAGAAAAATCAGTCTTGAGATATTTCTTGGCCCAGTCTTGACGTTTCAGCTTGTGTGTCTTGTTCAGTGGTGGTCGTCTTTCAGCCTTTCTTACCTTGGCCATGTCTCTGAGTATTGCACACCTTGTGCTTTTGGGCACTCCAGTGATGTTGCAGCTCTGAAATATGGCCAAACTGGTGGCAAGTGGCATCTTGGCAGCTGCACGCTTGACTTTTCTCAGTTCATGGACAGTTACTTTGCGCCTTGGTTTTTCCACACGCTTCTTGCGACCCTGTTGACTATTTTGAATGAAACGCTTGATTGTTCGATGATCACGCTTCAGAAGCTTTGCAATTTTAAGAGTGCTGCATCCCTCTGCAAGATATCTCACTATTTTTGACTTTTCTGAGCCTGTCAAGTCCTTCTTTTGACCCATTTTGCCAAAGGAAAGGAAGTTGCCTAATAATTATGCACACCTGATATAGGGTGTTGATGTCATTAGACCACACCCCTTCTCATTACAGAGATGCACATCACCTAATATGCTTAATTGGTAGTAGGCTTTCGAGCCTATACAGCTTGGAGTAAGACAACATGCATAAAGAGGATGATGTGGTCAAAATACTCATTTGCCTAATAATTCTGCACTCCCTGTATTAGAAAGAATGACAGATCCAGCGTCGCCACTCAGGTTCTCCTGGCAAAGCTCAGTTTTCCTGGCAGAAGCTGTGACCATTGCCACCAATCACTAGCCTCAGAGGTGCACTGAAAAGGCCAGTGATTGGCTGCAGCAATCACGTGTTGTGGGTGGGATGTCACTGCTGCAGCCAGGAAAACAGAACCCTCCCAGGAGAAAGGGGTGGTGGTGCACGATCTGCCAGGTAAGTAGTGATCTGTTCTTTATTACATGTTGATCCCCTGAGTTGCCTGGCTTCCTCTTGAAACCAGACAACCCCTTTAACTCTTTGCAAACAATTACCCTTCAGCAGTGATCCACTAGGTCCCTGCTTATCTATCTATCTATCTATCTATCTATCTATCTATCTATCTATCTATCTATCAGAAGTCTTAAGCAATGTTCCGACCATGTCTGTGGTGTACATTCAGGGTACACATCGGGACATCTCCCTATGCATACAGTACACCAAATGTATAGCCCTGATACATGCAACTGTACAACATAGTGAGTTCATCCATGACGCATTAATGCCCCTTGCCAAAAAACACTTTTGAATACATTCTACATTCCCACTGTATATGGCAACCAGATCTATCTATCTATCTATCTATCTATCTATCTATCTATCTATCTATCTATCTATTTTATTAGACAGAAGAGATCAGAAGGTAACCTGCTGGTCCCTACTGAGCCAGTCTGATGCTGCAAAACACATGCTACAGAAAAGAGGAGATACCTGGGGGAATCAGCAGGCTCTATACAAGACATATTTGGTAATCAGGCTATCCTTTGCTAGCACGGATCAGACCCCAAAGCAGCATTTCATTAGGAGGAAGGTTCCATGTGAGAATTAGCCCCAGGTGGGCCATTCCGATGCTGATTATCACATCATGGATGCCTGGCTGACCCATCGGAGCAATATGAAGCGCTACTCTAAGGCCCCTTTCACACGGGCGAGATTTCCACGTGGGTGCAATGCGTGAGGTGAACGCATTGCACCCGCACTGAATCCGGACCCATTCACTTCTATGGGGCTGTTCAGATGAGCGGTGATTTTTACGCATCACTTGTGCGTTGCGTGAAAATCGCAGCATGTTCTATATTGTGCGTTTTTCACGCAACACAGGCCCCATAGAAGTGAATGGGGCTGCGTGAAAATCGCAAGCATCCGCAAGCAAGTGCAGATGCGGTGCGATTTTCACGCATTGGTTGCTAGGAGACGATCGGGATGGGGACCCGATCATTATTATTTCCCCTTATAACATGGTTATAAAGGGAAAATAATAGCATTCTGAATACAGAATGCATAGTACAATAGGGCTGGAGGGGTTAAAAAATAAATAAAAAATAAAAATGTAACTTACCTTAATCCACTTGCTCGCGCAGCCGACATCTCTTCTGTCTTCGTCTTTGCTGTGCACAGGAAAAGAACTTGTGGTGATGTCACTGCGATCATCACATGGTTTGTCACATGATCCATCACCATGGTAAAAGATCATGTGATGGACCATGTGATGAGCGCAGTGACGTCATCCTATTCCTCAAAGAAGAAGACAGAAGAGATGCCGGCTGCACGAAGTGGATTAAGGTGAGTTAAATTATTATTATTATTTTTTTAACCCCTCCAGCCCTATTGTACTATGCATTCTATATTCAGAATGCTATTATTTTCCCTTATAACCATGTTATAAGGGGAAATAATACAATCTATACAACCTTGAACCCAAACCTGAACTTCTGTGGGTAAACACATTGCACCCGCGCGATAAAAACTGAACAACGGAACGCAATAAAAAACTGACTACAATTGGGTACCTACTCGCGCGGGTTTGCCGCAATGCATCCGGACTTTTTCCAGACACGCTCGTCTGCAAGGGGCCTAAGGGTAAGGTGTTTGTCTTGAAGGAGTGGCACCTTCAAGTGTGAATGTGCTTCTATTCTGGGAGTAGCATTCATGTGCACTTTTGCCCCACTTATCTAATAGGCGACCTGGATTAAGGTGGTACATATAGGTGTATGTGCTCCTCCTCTGATTGGTTGCTGATGCACACAGAGGTAACAAGGAGCAGCACACTACATGTAGATGCCCAATGGCATAGGACCTGCCTGACCTGAGACCATCATGGCGCTGGGTAGGTGGGCACAGATGTGTTTTGATCAAAATATATTGGCTGACAGTCTCAGATTTTATTTTTAGAGTGAGGGATTAGTCCAAATATTATTTTTTGTGATTTTTGGATCCATTGTAACAATGCCTGTCCTTGTCGGGAAAACAGACAAGAATAGGACATGTTCTAATTTTCTGCGGTCCGGACTTGCAGACATACGGATATGGAATGCACACTCCTTTCCATTTTTTGCAGCCCCATGGAAAGGAATGGTTCCGCACGCAGGCTGCAAAAAACGAAACGGACACGAAGAAAAATATGTTTTTGTGCATGAACCCTAATATGTTCTCTGCTTTGATGATCTACTCCTGATTTGGGTTTCAAAAATTACATAAAAAAATCTGCACGTGTGGCCGTACTCTAAGAAGCCCTGAAGCCTGACGTTCCAGATATGGAATCTTAAATGCCACATGGCTTAGATTCTGTTCATGTCTCTGCAACTGGGTGCCATGCAGTTGCATATGTCGCCCATGGTCGCACAGTTGACCACATTTTTCAATACAATTGTAAAAAAAAGGGTATACTATTGTGACATATGTTGGGTCAAGGAATGTCTATGGATATGTTCGACATATGCACAAGAATTAAAGATGAGCGAACCAGTCGAGATTTGCTTCTGGTCCAGTTCAATTGCTCCAATTGCAATTAAAAGTTGGTATATAACCCCCTCTAGCCTCCTGGGACAAAACTTGTTATCTCTTTTTATTTATTTTTTATGACTTCCAAAGCTGTGGAAAGCAATGACAGAAATAGTAAATGATATCTGAGTGAAACTGACATACATAGCTCTGGGTAAACGTACCTTTGGCTACCTGAGGTTTTTTCGTTTTTGCGTTTTTATTTTTCGTCCCTATTTTCCGTGAGCCATAACTTTTTTATTCTTCTGTTAACATAGCTGTATAAGGGCTTATTTTTTGTGGGACAAGTTGTACTTTCTAATGCCACCATTAATTATGGCATAAAATGTTGTGGGAAGCGGTAAAAAAATTCCAAATGGGGTGGAATTGGAAAAAAAAAACGCTATGTCTCCACAGGTTTTCGTCCCATGGCGTTTAGTTTATGGCAAAACTGATCCATGCCCTTCATTCTCTGGGTCAGTACAATTACAACGATACCCCATATGTATAAGATGTAAGTAGTGTAAAAATACATCTAAAATGTTTATCTTTATTTTTATCTCACCATATTCTGACTCCCATAACTTTTTTATACTTATGTCTACTGAGCTGTTTAGGGGCTCATTTTTTGCAGAACAATCTGTACTTTTAATTGACACCATTTTGGAGTATGCGCAACTTTTTGATCACATTTAAAAAAAAAAATTTGGGTAAGAGAAGCAATGAAAAAATGGCAAATTGGCCATTTTGACCCTTTTTTCTGTTACGTCATTTGCCGTATTGGATATTTTTTCTATTTTAATAGTATGGGCATTTTTGGTCGCGGTGATACCCATGATGTTTATATTTATTGTTATTTTAGGTGTTTATTTTTTAATTATATGAAAAGGGGGGTGATTTAAACTTTTATATATTTTTTAACTTTTTTTGTGATCATTATGTGCCTCATATATGAGCTTATTACATTTTTTTTATTTTTTATTTAGTTTTATCAGGAATTTATTATTAGCTTATTTAGCTTTTTACTGACTTTTGCTCATTTCTTATCCTGGCCCTCCATCTGGTGGCCAAAATAAGAATTGCAGTTTGAATACTGTTAGCCTCATCAGTAACCCTGGGTTCAGACCTGAGCGTTCTGAAACGAGCGCTCTGTATGCGCGATTGTACCGGCATTTACAATCGCGCATACAGAGACAAGCGAACACACATTGTCGCGCGTTCCCGGAAGTCTATGTACGGGAACGCGCGACAAACGCCCCCAAAAAAGCTCAAGAGCTTGTTTGAGCGTCGGGCGTTTTACAGCACGATCGTACACGCTGTAAAACGCCTAGGTGAGAACCATTCCCATAGGGAAGCATTGGTTTCTCCTTGTTGAGCGTTTTACAGCGCGTAGGAACACGCTGTAAAACACTCAGGTGTGAACTTAGGGTAAGGCTTACAGTATTCAGCGCAACTACCTATGCCCGGATTGGACACACTTTTTTGCGCATTTAGGTGCCGTGATCTCACTTGATCACGGTATCTAAAGCATTCAATTACCGCGATCGGCATTATTGCCGGTCACGGTAATTAGCCGCAGGTCTCTGCTGTATGAAACAGCAGAGATCTGCTGGCCATGACGCCCGCTGCCCGTGTGAGTGGGCGTCATGTTTACACATCGCACTAGCGCTGGTAGCCTAAGGGTTAAAAACACACCACGCCAGCACATGTGTTATGCTTTTTGATATTCCAAAGATTTAAAAAAATTGTCTCTTATCAGGAGCAGATGATGTTTAAACACACACGGTGTTATGGGCTAAAAAATAAAAAGAAGTTGCTTGAGGGACCAAGCATCCCAAAAATTATGCCTTAACCCTAAGTTCACACCTGAGCGTTTTACAGCGCGTTCAAACGTGCTGTAAAACGCTCAACACATGAAAACCAATGCTTCCCTATGGGAATGGTTCTCACCTGGGCGTTTTACAGCGCGTACGATCTCGCTGTAAAACGCCGAACGCATAATCAAGTACTTGAGCTTCTTTGGGGCGTTTTGACGCGCATTTGTGGCCATAGGACACTGCAGTCAATCACACAAACGCGCGTCAAACGCGCATTTACTATTACAAAAAACGCACATAAAAACGCGCGACAAAAACGCGCGTAAAACGCGAGTTTGAGAAACGCTCAGGTGTGAAAGCAGGGTAACAGGGTCAGAATCCCTGCCCCTATGACACACACAAGTGTTGATTGTCAGAAGAAAAAGTGGTTCTCCCTTTTAATTAAGAGTAGCAGCAGTGCAGTGTGGATTTGGAAAGGGTACGGCATGGATATAGTTGCATGTAGCTGCAATAGTATCGGCAACAGAAGCATGGAACATACAATGCTGTTTATGGGTAGTAGCAGCAGCAATAGTAGTAGTGGTAGTAGTAGTGATCGTGGCGGCAGATGCTTTGCATTATTGGTTGTGACAGTAGGGGATTAGCAACAAGGAGCTGCAGCAGCAGTCATATGGTACATGTTAGCAGGCAGGCAGCAGCATGATGGAGGCAGCAGCAGCCTTATAGCAGATGATGGTCAGTAGGCTGCAGCAGGTGCATGATGGCGGCGGTGGCATGATGGAGGTGGTGGCGTCAGCAGCTATACAGAACGTAAATGTAGGCAGGTCTCAGCACTGGCATAATGGTGGAGGTGGTGGCGTCAGCAGGCTGGTCGCAGCAGTGGCATGATGGAGATAGCAGAAGTCCTACAGAACCTGATGGTAGGTTGGTCGCAGCAGTGGTATGATGGCGGCAGGCAGACAGCAACAGTGGCAAAATGGGGCAATGCCAGCAAGGCTAGATCTATTCATTGAAATCAGCCAGAGAAGCGAGAAGAATCCTATTAAATTTAGGCTTGGTTCATTTGACAAAAGTGATGTTTTGGACACTGGAGGACAACTTGGTCTGTTTTGGTGTCACCACACTCCCTGTAGTACTGAAAACCCTCTATGAGATGACACTAGCGGCTGGGCAAGAAAGAATAAAGAGTGTGCTCTGCCACTGATCCTGTCTGCCTGCCCAGAAATCCATGTGGTCAGGGAATAGGGTATGTGCCAGAGACTGGCCAGAGTTTAGGTAGGCCTGAACCTGGGCGTTCAGGTGGGAGCTGTCAGCTTGCTGACTGGTCTGCTACGGCATGTAGAAAAACTGCTCTATCATGTTGAGGAGACGGAAATGGCTGCTGCTGCAGTTTCTGCTGCTTGTGGCAGCTGGGGGTGGGTGACTGTGGGTTGCGGAGAGGAGCCTCCCTTTCATGCACACTGTAAGCTGCGGCAAGCTGCGTACACAGTGTTTCCTGGTAATAACGTAATTTGTCCTCCCTTTCTGTGAGAGGAAAACATTCCCCCATTTTGCCTTGGTAGCGAGGGTCTAAAAGCAGGGCTATCCAGTAATCATCAGACTGCTTGATGTCAATGATATGCCTGTCACTGCGTAAGCAAGCGAGCATACAGATGGCCATTCTGGCCAGAGCGCCGGAGGAGCCAGTTCTTTCCGGCTCCACCCTCTACTTAGACGATTGGGTGTGTTGGCCGGTGCCATCCTCATCATCGTCCTCTTGCTCCTCCAATTCCACTCACCCCCCCCATTTGCAGTGGCAGCTCCTCATCTTCATCATCATACTCCTCAATGGCAGATTCTCTTTGTGTTTGCCCAACAGCTATAGGGTGGACATGAAGATGCATCAGCTGCTCTTCTTCCACAAAGTTCACCTGCTGCATGAGCGTCAGCATATGTTCTAAGATGAATATGAGAGGCATGACATCGTTCATGCCACAGTTGTCCGTGCTAACGAACTTTGTGGCCTCTTCGAAGGGCTTCAGCACCCGACAGGCTTCTTGGATGAGCTGCTACTGCTTTACCTCAAAGCAACATATTCTCCCTGCTGCTGAGGCTGTCTGGTGCATGACAAAATCGTTTATGGCTTTCCGCTGTTCGTACAGACGCTTGAGCATGTGCAGTGTTGAATTCCAGTGAGTTGGCATGTCACGGATTAAGAGGTGTGGCGGCAGGCTGTTCTGTTGCTGCAGGTCCAGGGGAGCATTCCTCACCATGTAAGAGTGGCAGAAGTGCTTGGATAGTCTCCTGGACTTTGCCAGCACCTTGTGCAAGCCAGTGTACTTATTTAGAAAGTGCTGTGCCACTAGGTTGATGACGTGCGCTGTGCAGGGAGCATGTGTTATTTCGCCCAGGTTCAGTGCGGCCAGGATGTTGTACCCATTGTCACTGACCACCTTGCCCAGTTGGAGTCGGAGGGGGGGGGGGGTAGTCAGTGGGATGTTTGCTGCTTGACATACTTGAGCACTGGCTATTCTCTACCGGGCTGATCAGCTCTAGTACGGCGTGGCAATGCTTGACCTGACACATGATAGGAAGGAGGGGTTTGCCTGGCTATGTCTTATTTTGCTCTTGCACAGCTTGCACAAGGCAATGTTTTTTTTCTTCCGGCAGCATGGAGAAAAAATGTCAGACGGGAGACACTCGCACAGCAGAAGTAGAGGCAGCCGAGCTTAGCTTAGCTCTGGCATGTTTTGGGCCAAACCTACCCACAGCGTCAGTGGCTTAACCAGATCCCAAAGCAGATATGGCCCTGGCTGTTCTTTGGGAGGTACGTGGCCTACAGTGTCAGACTCTGAAGTCATCTCCACATTATCCCGCTGCGACTGAAAGGAATAATGAGCCATCCAATCCACAATCTCATCCTCTTTCTCATCCGAAGCCATCAGGGACAACTGCGGCCTACTACTACTACTACTACTACTACTTCTACTACTTATGGTCAGATAGTTGGTGTTGCTACTACCCACATTCTGGCTCTAGGTCTTTCGTTTGGAGCCTTTGCATAGTCCGGACATTTAGGGCCTCTACGATAATGTGCAGTACCCTGTTTATTGATGTAGTAATCACATATATACACTCACCTAAAGAATTATTAGGAACACCTGTTCTATTTCTCATTAATGCGATTATCTAGTCAACCAATCAGATGGCAGTTGCTTCAATGCATGTAGGGTTGTGGTCCTGGTCAAGACAATCTCCTGAACTCCAAACTGAATGTCAGAATGGGAAAGAAAGGTGATTTAAGCCATTTTGAGCGTGGCATGGTTGTTGGTGCCAGACGGGCCGGTCTGAGTATTTCACAATCTGCTCAGTTACTGGGATTTTCAAGCACAACCATTTCTAGGGTTTACAAAGAATGGTGTGAAAAGGGAAAAACATCCAGTATGCGGCAGTCCTGTGGGCGAAAATGCCTTGTTGATGCTAGAGGTCAGAGGAGAATGGGCCGACTGATTCAAAGCTGATAGAAGAGCAACGTTGACTGAAATACCCACTCGTTACAACCGAGGTATGCAGCAAAGCATTTGTGAAGCCACAACACGCACAACCTTGAGGCGGATGGGCTACAACAGCAGAAGACCCCACCGGGTACCACTCATCTCCACTACAAATAGGAAAAAGAGGCTACAATTTGCACGAGCTCACCAAAATTGGACTGTTGAAGACTGGAAAAATGGTTTCTTGAACATGACAATGAGTTCACTGTACTAAAATGGCCCCCACAGTCACCAGATCTCAACCCAATAGAGCATCTTTGGGATTTGGTGGAATGGGAGCTTCGTGCCCTGGATGTGCATCCCTCAAATCTCCATCAACTGCAAGATGCTATCCTATCAATATGTTTCATCTACTTCGGATGAAACATCTGAAGTCAATTTGCATATAAATTTGTTCTAATACTGTACGGAGCAGGAGCTCCGTACAGTATTTGAATGTATTGGCTCCGATGAGCCGAAGTTATTGCTTCGCAAAGTGTTGCGAGACTTCGCGCAATAATTTCATAAATTAATTTGTACTGTAAAAAAACATTTCTCATTTAAACAATTTAAAACGTGAGAAGACTGAATTTAAGGGAGACGGATTTAGGCCTTGTGAGGAATATGAGGAGTTATAGTTTAATGCCTGCCCATTTTCTGTCATCTTGCAGAGGAAACAGGCTCCACAGGTGGCCCTGCCTCAAAGTCTGACAGTGACAACATTTCACACCTCCAGCAGCCGGACTGGAAGCAAACTCATCTGACAGGATGACCCCCCTGCAGGGGGCTGAGCTGGTCAACTGCAACAAATAATTCCCCCAGACATCATGGAACTGGGAGTTCATAAGGAATTAGGAAATGACCATACATCATACACTGGTTACATGTTTGAGACCCCGGGCCCGAGCCGAACGTTCTCCTGGACTTTGCTTGTTTATAGTGACGCAGGGAAGGGGCGATATGAAGATCCCAGGGTAAAGGCCAGTAGCAACGCCGTGTTTCGTCTCCACATGCACCAGGCACCAGGCACTAGAACCTCCTCCCTATGACTATATAATGTAATCTTGCGCTGTTCTTCTATCTCGATCCACAAATCCACACGTCCGATTCTCTGTATAACGTTACATGCTACCTGGGCTAGTTTCTGGCCCAATATAATGCCATTAACAGAACAGTCTTATCTAACGAGGAACTGGTGGCAGTCTACTGGGCTGACAGGGTTCTGATTCACTGGGGCAGTGAAAGGGCTCTCTCAGCCTGTCAGGGATGTGAGTGAGTGTTGTGCCACGCCGGAGGCCATGTGGGTCACCCTCTCTGACTCCCCTTGCCCATGTGGACAGGGGGGGGTATGTGTAAAACTGTGCCAAGCTGACCTTACTCCCAGGGAGTGCTGAATATCACATCTTGGTCACAGTGACGAGACCATACCATGTGATCCCAACGTAGTGACGTCAGGTGTGGCTGCGAGATTCCTCACAGGCCTAAATTCGTTCTCACTCCCAGATACTTTTGTGTGGTACCCTGTCTATTGGTGTAGTAATCAGGTACACATGCTGCTAGTTTGAATATAATCAACAACCCCAATACTGAACACAGAAAAATAAAAGGCCTAAATTAGTTATCCTTCACAGATACTTTTGCGTGCTAGCCTGTGTATTGGTGTCTATCACCTATATGCTGGTTTAATTAATTGAAACTGCCCACCCCAACTCAAAAAATCTCAGTTTCCACTGTGAGGGAATTAGTATCACTCACAGGAAAGTAGTTTGGTGTATTGCTGATCAGAATACGAGCTTGATTGATTTCTGACTGTCCCTGATTGTTTTTTTCACTCTCCTTGACTCCCTAAGATCGTTTTTCTGGCAGACACTGTAAGACCCGACCACCCTCATTCACAGCCCAGCACAGAATGACATTCTGCTAGTTCTGCTAGGGCACCTCCATGCCTGCTGCTGGACTGATTGGTTGATCCTGGCTGTCTGTCAGCCTGGGAGCCAATCAGGGCATGTCCTTCCCCCACTTCCTCTTGGAGTCATGTGAGACCCCTTTTTCTTTCTCCCCAGTGGTTTTTCCCTGCCGAAATGTGCACGAAAATAGTCATTTTAGTGAATTTGTCCGAAACTAAACAGAAAATATTCTGGCTCGTCTGCCTTCTGAAAAATAGCAACGTTCGGACCAAACCCGGTTCAGTTTGTCCAGAGCAAATGTTGTAGACAAACCATATTGGTGATAATACTAGTTATTTTATTTTCACCTGTCCTTCCACAATTCCATGTCCTGCACCATTCTCTAATATGGGCACTATTCATCCTGAGCTTAATGGTTCACAGGGTGTCATATTACGACTGTCATACACAATGCTGAACTGGGATTCCTTGGGCCCACCAATGGAATTTATTTTTGGGCCTCAACCCCCATATCATCAATGAAGTCTAATCAATTTTGATTCAAAGAAATAGACCCTAGTGGCGAGTGATTGGCTCCAAAGGAAATTCCAAATGTTTGTTTTTCTGTGGGTCCTTTGGGGCCCACTATGGCATCAGAACCTGGGCCTACTGGATAATCCTCTTGTACTTTAATGGGCCAGTCTGTTCCTGGTCAGACATGTACTATGCATAGTGATAGAGAGCACTGGTGTCACGAGGCACCCTCGGTCTCCCATCAGCCGCAAACCTGCTGCTTAGCTTCGGGAGCGAGGATCTGTGTTTGGCCTCGTTCCCAGGGCGGCTTTGCTAGCTGGGAGGCTCCCTGCTCCTAGGTCTGATCACTCGGTGCTCGACTTGTCTGTCTTTCGGTCATGTGACGCTGGCCACGTCACATGACCCTCACTCCCCACTGTAAATACAGGCAGCCTGCTGGCCACAGGTTGCCTGTTAATTCTAGGTTCCTGGCTATTTGTTGGACTACTGAATGCTACCTGATCCTGTTCCCTGACGATCCTTTGCCTGCTTCTCCTGTACTGCGCATCTCTCCTGGTATCCTGACCCCGGCTTCCACCTGACGATTCTTTGCAGACTCCTGTTGTACTTCGTTTCTCTTCTGGTATTTGACCTCGGCTTTTCCTGACTATTCTCGACTTGAGAGGCAAGTAGGCAAGTCCAGGGGTGAGGGTGGAGCGCAGTGGTCACTATCCTCCCCCCTGTGTGTAGTGTACGTGACCGTCACAACTGGGAGTGAAGAAGATGGTGCTGGGTGAGAGTAGGGGAATGCAATTTCTATGCTATTCAGGGCCTGTGTAGTGGTGAGTGATAACCCCTCTGCGGACTATATTGCCTTTGTTTCAGGATGGGGGGCCTCTTAAATGTGACACTTTCTTTAGACGAAAGTTTGAGTTCTCTTTTACACTAGTCTGTATACGCTTCAGAACCAGAATTCATTTCTATGTTTGTACAATAAATCCTGCTCCCATTGCCAAGTGCTGAATGTACTGTTAATCAGTTCTGCACATAAGTACTAGTCACACGTTTCAAGAGGGAGATTTTTATTCAAACACTAGAGTCTTTCCAGCATATTGATTTGTCTTAGGAATTTTGATGATAGTTTCTCAGTCTGTAGTGAAGAAGGATCGGCACTCACTTTCTTGATGATATGAAGAGTCGTTTATTCAAGGCATAATAACATCATCAGTGACTAGTTTCGGCTCAAGCCTGAGCCTTTTTCAAACTGCAATACTCCATTAGTGACCAAGACAGGATTTAAACACATACACTCCGCCCAGTGATGTCATCATGTTACCATGACAACCAGTAAACAGTATAAATAAACATAAGGTGTCAGAGTGAAAACAGCAGACATGGCAATGTAGTAACCATAGGCAACGTATCCAGCAAATTGTACCAAAGTTATTCAAAAGTCCATAGTGTTATTCTTCTTGGTAAAGCTGCACATCTTAGCAACATGGTTTATGTTTTCTGAAATTGAGGGAGATAAAATAAATAAATAAATGGTAATTACAAGAAGCTGTTTAGTTCATAATCTCTATTTAGACCCATATTTAGGGCTCTTTCACACCTGCGTTGTTCTTTTCCGGCATAGAGTTCCGTCGTCGGGGCTTTATGCTGGAAGAATCCTGATCAGTTTTATCCAATGCATTCTGAATGGAGAGAATGGAATGGAAAGTTTTTGGGCCGGAGAAAATACTGCAGCATGCTGCGCTTTTTGCTCCGGCCAAAAATCCTGAACACTTGCCGCAAGGCCGGATCCGGAATTAATGCCCATTGAAAGGCATTAATCCGGATCCGGCCTTAAGCTTAACGTCGTTTTGGCGCATTACCGGATCCGACTTTTTCTGAATGGTTACCATGGCTGCCAGGACGCTAAAGTCCTGTTTGCCATGGTAAAGTGTAGTGGGGAGCGGGGGAGCAGTATTCTTACCGTCCGTGCGGCTCCCGGGGGCGCTTCAGAGTGACGTCAGGGCGCCCCACGCGCATGGATAACGTGATCGCATGGATCACGTCATCCATGCGCATGGGGCGCTCTGACGTCATTCTGGAGCGCCCCGGGAGCCGCACGGACGATAAGTATACCGCTCCCCCGCTCCCCACTACTACTATGGCAACCGGGACTTTAATAGTGTCCTGGCTGCCATAGTAACACTGAACGCATTTTGAAGACTGATCCGTCTTCAAATGCTTTCAGTTCACTTGCGTTTTTCCGGATCCGGCGTGTAATTCTGGCAAATGGAGTACACGACGGATCCGGACAACGCAATTGTGAAAGAGCCCTTAGACCCATAGGTTCCAGTGTCTGCAGCCTATGGATCCAGTATGCCTCCCGTTTTTCTAGTAGCTGTATGCGGTTTCCACCTCTACGTGGTTGGGGGACATGGTCGATAATCTGAAATCCTAATTGTGGTATTCTATGTTTGCAAGCATCAAAGTGATAGGGTATTCGCAAGAGTAGATTATTTTAACGGATAGTCGACTTGTGCAAAACCTATCTTTCATCTGTGTGGTGGTCTCTCCCACGTATAGTAGGCCACAGGGACATTTTAAAATATAACAATAAAGCTGCTGTTACATATATAGTACCCCTTAATTGGGATTTGTTCTCCTGTTCGTGGGTCAGGTTTTCACACTGGAGCAGTGTATACACTGTAGGCACGGGAAAGTAGCGCTCCTTTGGGTAGTCAATAGGGATTGTCGCCATTTCTCCCTGCTGCCCCCCCCCCCACGTCTGCTCTGACACTTTTGTCCTTAATATTTTATGATCGTTTATAGCACAACATTGGTAGGAATTGAAATTCAGTCACCTGTGGGTAGGATTTGGGGAGAATATTCCAGTGTTGGTTAATTACTGATCTGACTTTCGATATCCATGGGTGATATTTGACGACCAGGGGAATGTGCAGGGGCGTAGCTATAGGGGGTGCAGAGATAGCAGTCGCTACCTGGCCCAGGAGCCTAAGGGGTCCCAAAGACCCTTGTGCCGTATAAGAAGACACTGGCTGAAGGGAAGGGGTTGGGTCTAGAATTTGGCATGGGGGGTTGGGGTGCCGTTTCAATTTTTTCTTCAGGCAGCACAAAGGCAATGTGCTTCCCAATCCCTGCCCCTGTCCACAAAGCACGGAGGGAAGGGGGGCAAAGCTGAACTCTTGCACCAGGGCCCATGAGCCTTTAGCTACGCCCCTGGGAATGCGGGGTGGTTTTGTCTTTGTTCCGGAAGTACTCTATCAGGATAGCCCCGTCCCTTAAATTTAGAGGACATTTCATCAAGTCTCAGCTCCCTAGAGTCCTCCCGGCTAACTATCCGATTAACCCTTTGGTATTGAGAAAAGGGGAGTGATTTTTTGGGTCTCGGGGGCTGGTTGCAACAGACTATTTGTATAAAAATATGTATACAAGCCGCCACTACCATTTTTGATGACACAGGTGTCCGAAAAATTGACCTTAATATTGTCCCAATGTAATGTGAATTGTAGTTCCCCCCACAAGGAATTGAGGAAATGAGAGCGACGGAATGAGGCGCAGCCATAATGGAGTGCGGCTTGACTTAGGGGGAAGACCGCAGGATGGGAAAGGGTTAAGGATAATCGCGGGCAGTATATAGATGTGGGTATAGGAGGGGCTTAGGCAGTCTTAGGAAAAGCAAGCGCGTTTTAGGATGTCTTCGCTGGAGGAGTAGATGGCTGCGGTTAGGGCTGCGGTGCAGGTGCACGGTGCTGCGCGTCTGCAGGAGTCTGTGCTCGCTGCCCTGAACCCCCCTCCTGTGTCGGATGTAGCTGGGCGGCCTGCCCGGGCTAGGCGGTCGGTCCCTCCGGAGCGCCTGAGCCCCGAGCCTACACCGCGTGTGCGCCGGCGGGTCCGGAGTCCTTCAAGGCACCCTCCGCTGCGGTCTGTGAGGGCTGATGCGGTCCCCAGGCGCAGCGGGAGGAATGCGGCGCGATGCGGTCGGCTGGCGGGGGAAGGACGGTCCGGTCCGGGTTCCGCCTCCCGGTCTCCAAGGGTGAGTGAGAGGAGGAGTGCGGCTGCCTCGCCGCTGGAGGGGCCGCGGGCGGCGCGGGGTCACGACTTACCTGCTGTCGCCGGGGACGGAACGGCTGGGTCTGCGGCTGGCCTGGGCCTTGAGGGTGTCGGCGGGGACGTGTCGCAGGCGCCGCGGTCGGGGTCCTCTGACCGGCGGCTTCATCGCGGAGGGAGCGTGGCTCAGAGTCCTTCTGCTGCTGTGGTGAGGAGTGCGGCGCGACCTCTAGTGGTGGGTCGGCGTCATAGCACCTTGCCCAGGACTGTTGAGGGGACAGCGCCCTCTGGTGGTGGCCGGGGTACTGCAGCTCACAGTTTCCCTGCTGTGGAGCTTGGAAGTCCGGATTTGGCATTGGAGAGGGATCTGCGGCCAGGTGCGGGGGCCTCTGCTGCGACGGGCGTTGAGGATGTCCGGTTCCTGCGCGCTGAGTCCGAGGGGGAGTCGTCGCCGCTGGAGGACGGTGAAGTGGACCCGGGAGACGGATCTGCGGCTGGCGGTCTGTCCGGCTCCTCCGGGGGAGACGCTGAGCCATCCAGGAGTGACGTCCCGTCGGTGGTGCCAGGAGGAACGCTTGCGGCTGCCGGTGGTTCTTTCCGGGGACGGCCAGGTGAGAGATCTTCGTGTCCGGTTCCTGTTGGGGGTGATGTAGTGCATGCTGGGGGGGGTTCTGAGGTGTTGGTGCGGGATGTGTTGTCTGGTATGCTTGCGTTGCTGTCTCGGTTGGGTCCGGGTTCTGCTGGGTCGCCGGCGGCGGTGTGGTCTTCTGCTCCGGAGGTGGCGCTGGTTCCAGGGGCGGCGCGGGGTGTGTCGGGAGCGGGTGACGTGGGCGCAGGGGCTGGTGTGGTGGCCTCGGGTTCCGGAGTGGCGGCTGGGCCTAGGGGCGATGTGGGCGACGGTGTTAGGTTGGCGGATGCTGCGAAAGGCGAGATTTACGTGTGTTTTGAGGGGCCGCTGGGGGCTCATTTGAAGCAGGAGGTCAGGGAGAAGATATGGAGGGATGAATATGTGGAGATTTTTTCCTTGCTTCCGTTGGAGAAATTTAACTTGGACAGGGGTAAGCCGGATGAGAGTAAGAAGGAGGAGGAGGAAAGGAGGCGGTATCGGTTGATTCCGCGGACTTTTCAGAATTGGCTGCAGGCCTTTGCGATTTTGGCTAGCGTGGTGGGGGAAAAGGCGCCTGAGCACTGCTCGGCTCTTTTTTGCTATATGGATGCGGTGGGGGAGGCTCATCGGACGTATGGGGGTGTGGCGTGGCTGCGGTATGACGAGCAGTTCCGGCAGCGGAAGGCGGTCAGGCCCAGCATTCGTTGGGACCATAAGGATATTGGTCTCTGGATGCGGTTGATGGCGGCGCCCCGGGGGGGGTCTCAGCCCTTTCGTGGAGCGGCCGGGGGTGCCTCGGCTGCGGAGCCTCCAGGGGGGGCTAGGAAGGGTTGTTGTTGGCAGTTCAACGAGGGACATTGCCGGTTTTTGTCCGACTGCAGGTATAAGCATGAGTGCTCCGGTTGCGGCGGGGCCCATAGCCTGTCTCGGTGCTTCCGGCGGGGGAAGGGTAAGGGATCCGAGATTGTGCAGAAAAGGGGTGACGCCGGTGAGGGTGGGAGAGATGGAGCCGTATTTAAGGACGTACCCAAATAGGGAGGCGGCTTGGTTGTTGTTGGAGGGGTTTACTGTGGGATTTGTTATTCCTTGTGGTTTGGTCGGGGCTCAGGTTGCGCCCCGGAATTTGTCTTCGGCTTTGCGTTTTCCTGCAGTGGTAGGGGAGAAGATTGGGAAGGAGGTTGCGGCCGGTAGGGTTGTTGGCCCCTTTGCGGAGTCTCCTTTGCCGGATTTGTGGGTTTCTCCTTTGGGTTTGGTCCCTAAGAAGGAGCCCAATAAATTCCGGCTCATTCACCACTTGTCTTTTCCGGTGGGTGGGTCGGTGAACGATGGTATAGCGGAGGAGTTGTGCTCGGTGTCATACACGTCTTTTGACGAGGCGGTGCGTTGGGTGCGGCGTTTTGGGCACGGCGCTCTGCTTGCTAAAACTGATATCGAGGCGGCTTTTCGGTTGCTGCCCATTCACCCGGATAGTTTCCATCTGCTTGGTTTTCGGTGGGATGGTTGTTTTTATGTGGATTGTTGTTTGCCCATGGGGTGTTCGATCTCGTGCTCTTTGTTTGAGTCGTTTAGTTGTTTTCTTGAGTGGGTGGTGAAGCAGGAGGCGGGGTGGAGCTCTGTTTTGCACTACCTGGATGATTTCTTGTTTTTGGGCCCGGCCAGGTCCAGGGTATGTGCTGTCTTGCTGCATACTATGGAGCGGGTGGCGGCGCGTTTTGGCGTGCCGTTGGCCGTGGATAAGACGGAAGGCCCGTCCACTGTCATTAAGTTTTTGGGGATTGAGATCGATAGTTTGGCTATGGAATGTCGTCTGCCTGGCGACAAGGTGTTGGATCTGTTGCAGGAGGTGGCGTTTTTGAGGCGGGCTAGGAAGGTTCAGCTCAAGCGGGTTCAGTCGGTTTTGGGTAAGTTGAATTTTGCCTGTCGCATTTTGCCGATGGGGCGGGTTTTTTGCCGTCGTTTGGCTCTGGCGACTGCGGGTGTTACTGTGCCTTTTCATTATTTGCGGTTGCCGGGGACTGTGAAGGATGATCTGGCGGTATGGGAGTCTTTTTTGACGACTTACAATGGCAGGTCTGTGTGGATGGATGCGGGGGTTAGTAATGTGGATTTGGACTTGTTTTCGGATGCGTCTGGTTCGTGTGGTTACGGTGTTTTTTGCAGGGGGCAGTGGAGTGCAGAGGCGTGGCCGGTGGAGTGGGAACGGGCTGGTTTTCTTTCCAATTTGGTTTTGTTGGAGCTTTTTCCGATTGTTCTGGCTACTGAATTGTGGGGGGGACTGGCTTAGGAATCGGCGGGTGCGCTTTTACTGCGACAATATGGGTGTTGTTCAGGCGATCAACAGTCAGTCCGCCAACTCGCCGCCGGTGTTGAATCTACTGCGGCATCTGGTGTTACGGGGGTTGCAGTTGAATGCCTGTTTTGTTGCAGTTCATGTTCCGGGTGTTGATAACTCACTTGCTGATTCCCTTTCTCGATTTCAGTGGGAGCGTTTTCGAGGTCTGGCGCCGGGTGCCGAGGTCCGAGGGTTGCCCTGTCCCCAGTGGCTCTGGAGCGTGGCCTTGGGGTTTCAGCGGACTTGATTAGGAGGTCGATTAGTAGCGGTACGTGGGCGGCTTACTCTTCTGTGTGGTCGTTGTGGGAGGCTTTGATGGAGCAGGTGGGTGGTTGTAGCTCGTTGGAGGACTTTAGGGCGTTGTTGGTGTTCTGGGTGGGCACGTGTTATGCTGATGGTCTGTCCTTTTCGGTGGCGTCGAAGAGGGTGGCGTTTTGGTTGCGGTTGCGGGGCATCGCTGATGTGTCTCGGTGTTTTATGGTGCGGCAGGCTTTGAAGGGTTATCGTCGGGGACGGGTGCGGAGGGACACCCGTAGGCCGGTGTCCTTGGCGGTGTTGCAAATGCTGTGGACTGCGGCGGGGTCGATTTGTGAGTCGGAGTTCGAGGTGTGTCTGTTTAGGGCGGCGTTTACGTTGGCCTTTTTTGGGGCTTTTCGCATATCGGAATTGGTGGCGGCTAGTCGCAGGGGCGACAGGGGTTTGTTGTGGGAGGACGTGGTAGAGGTGGATGGTGTTTTGCGGTGTTATGTTCGCAGGTCTAAGACGGATCAGGAGGGTAAAGGGATGGTGTTGTGGCTGAGGCCGATGGTGGGGTCCTTGCTTTGTCCTGTGCGGTGTGTAAGGGATTTCTTGGCGGTTAGGCCCGGTGGCTTGGGGAAGTTGTTGGTTCATCGGGATGGTTCGCGGTTGTCGCGTTTTCAGTTTGTCGCTGTTTTTCGGAAGTGTTTGGCGGCCACAGGTTTACCTGCTCTGGAGTATGCCTCTCACTCGTTTCGGATTGGGGCTGCGACCGAGGCGGCCAGGTGGGGCCTGGGGGAGGAGGTTATTCGGCGTATTGGGCGCTGGGAGTCTGATTGTTTTCGTTCTTATATTCGGCCTCATCTGTTGTGAGGGGTGTGGGGATGATGTGGGTTGTTTGGTTGGTGGTTGTGGTTAATTGTGTTTGTTTTATTGCAGGGTCGGTGCCTTGTTTGGCTTGGATTTTCGGGCACTCGTATGTTCATTGGGGGGCCTTGCGAGCGGATGTCCGGAGGAATGGACGTCAATTGGGCTTCTCGGCGGATGTGCTGCAGATTAGGTGGATTGGTTTGCGGGGGCTTCTGTGGGGGCGGGTTTTGCCCGAGTTTCATTTGAATGTGCAGTTGGATCGGCCTCCGGATATTTTGGTTTTGCACGTTGGTGGGAATGATTTGGGGGTACGTCGTTCGCGTGACGTCATTCGGGATATTAAGCTGGATGTGTTGCGGCTGTTGGCGGATTTTCCGGATGTTTTGTTGGTATGGTCTGAGGTGGTGGCGAGGAGTAGCTGGCGGTTCGCTAGGTCGGTGGAGCGTATTAATAAGGCTCGGGCAAAACTGAATAAGGAGGTTGGACGGTTTGTGCGCCGGCAAGGTGGGATAGTGGTGCGTCATAGGGAATTGGAGGCGGCGTCGCCTCAGTTCTTGAGAGCGGATGGAGTGCACCTTAATGATGTTGGAATGGACATGTGGGCGTTGGGCATTCAGGAGGGTCTGGAGACGGCCCTGAGGGTGTGGCAGGACGCCCACAGGTGAGGTGTCACCTGTGGTCTTCTGTGGCTGAGTTATATGGGATCCTGGGGAGCAATACAATGGTTAAGAGATGCGGGACATGTTGGAGCCTGCATCTCATGTGGTTTGGCAATGCTGAGGATGGGGCTCCTGTTTGGGCTAAAAGGCCTACAGGAGGAGTTGCGTGGATACTTCAAGGATTTGGTGCTCTTGGGTCGGTGAGTGCGGCCAGGGGTAACCTTGAAGTATATGGTGAGACGGTTGAGGAAGATGACGCTTGTTTGGGTTGCCCTCCAGGATCCTTGTTATGGTGCAGCGGGTCATGACGTTGAAGGTTGTGTTAAAGTGTCTGTTGTTATTATTGTGATTATTATCATTGTATATGAATAATAAAGTTCGGCCGTCATGGTCATTTTCTCCAAAGAAAGAAGGTGTCGGTGTGGTTATTGTAAGGTAAAGGTTTGTGGGAACAGACGGAGGAAGTTCTTCCATCCTATTAAGTCATCTGTAAAGTCCCGGAGGGATCAGATGTTACCCCGCCATACGCGAAATATGTCGTTGATAAATCTTCGCCAGAATATACAATGCTGTTTATACAGCTCATTAGGATAAATAAATTCTTTCTCGAACCACGACATATAGCAATTTGCGCACGGCGGTGCAACATTCGATCCCATCACGGTCCAGCTCCGCTGTTGGTAAAACGTATCTTGAAAGAGAAACTAGTTTTGTTGCAACATTATCGTCAAAAGATCAATAAAACAAATGTTCAGTATAGGTACTAATGTCAAGTAACCAAGTAATTGCCCGTAAACCCTTATCATGGTGTATCGAAGTATACAGACTACACACATCGAATGTAACTAGTATGCAATCCTCCTCACAGTTGACCCCTATAATTTCACTAAGAAATTGGCTGGTGTCCAGTAGAAAAGATGGTTCAGTGACACCTCAAGATACAATGGTCTTTTCTGACCCACCATAAGTTGAAATAGACTCCACATACAATGCCTCAGACTCAGATCCAACCAATCCAGGCCACTTCTCTGGTAAAGTAGCTGGATTAGTGGCTAGTTATAGCGATTCCTGACTCTTAGGCCTCTTTCACACAAACGTTTTTTTTTCCGTTTACGGGACGTTTTTTGCGTTTCATATACGGAACTATTCATTTAAATGGTGCCGCAAAAAAACTGAATGTACTTCGTATGCATTTAGTTTCCGTATTTCTGTTTTTCCATTCCGTTGAAAGAAACATGTCTATTATTGCCAGCAAATCACGTTCCGTGGCTCCAAAAATGGAACACATACGGAAATGCATCCGTATGTCCTCCGTATCCCTTTCGTTTTTGCGGAACCATCTATTGAAAATTTTATGTCCAGCCCAATTTTTTCCATGTAATTACTTGCCATATGGAAAAATAGAAAACGGAAAACAGGAACATAAACGGAAACACAACGGAACAAAAAACGGAACAACGGATCCGTGAAAAACGGACCGCAAAACACTGAAAAAAACATACGGTCGTGTGAAAGAGGCCTTATATGTAAGAACTTGTTTTATCTGTCTAAGGCAGGGATGGCCAACCTGAGGCTCTCCAGCTGTTGCAAAACTACAACTCCGAGCATGCCCAGACTGCCCACAGCTAGCAGCCTACAGCAGGGCATGGTAGGAGCTGTAGTTTTACAACAGCTGGAGAGCTGCAGGTTGGCCATGCCTGGTCTAAGGCCTCATGCACACGACCGTTGTGTGCATCCGCGTCCGTTACGTCATTTTTCACAGTTTAGCGGAGGTCCCATTCATTTCTATGGAGCTGTGAAAAAAAAACTGATAGTCCTCTGTTTTTTCTCCGCGTCCATGATCCGTGATTCTAGTCCGTCAAAAAAATATAACCTGTCCTATTCTTGTCAGTGGATGGGTCCGTCCCAAAAAAACGGATGCACAACTGGTATGTCATCCGTGTCCGCGTCCGTGTCCATTTTTTTCTACAAGACCTTGGTGCAATAAAATTACACTTTTCATTAACCTTCCTTTTTTTCCCCCTGTCAGACAAAAAAAAAAGGAAGACACAAGGAAACACAACTGAAGCAAAATGGGACACGGACCACCGAAGCCAAATTACTGACAGTGAAAAAACACTGTTGTGTGCATGAGGCCTAAGTTAAGCTGCATGCACACGTCCATGGTGTGTTTTGCGGTCCGCAAATCGCGGATCCGCAAAACGCGGATGGCGGAACGGCACGGACAGCATTCAATATAAATGCCTATTCTTGTCCGCAAAGCGGACATGTTATATTATTTTAGCAGGGCCACGGAACGGAGCAACGAATGCGGACGGCACACGGAGTGCTGTCTGCATCTTTTGCGGCGCCATTGAAGTGAATGGGTCTGAATCCGAGCCGCCAAAACGGTGGCTCGGATGCGGACCCAAACAACGGCCGTGTGCATGAGGCCTTATCTGTATATTTTTCTTAAAGGAAACCTGTCACCTCCCAAAACTATCCCAAGCCGCCAGCAGTACCTGGGCAGTGAAGGGGGCGTGACTTGAAGCAAGGAGGCCGCTGCCCCTTTGACTTCAAGCATGTGTGGAGAAGCGCGCCGGGCAGGGGATAAAGGAAAGTTTTCAGTACTTTTGCTGCATCTGCCTTCAGGAAGAAAGGCATCATCAGAAACACACTACTGGCTACAAGCATGTACTGCTGGCGGCTTGGGATGGTTTTCGGAGGTGACAGGTTCTCTTTAAATCCTCATTTTCTCTTACCTTGGATGACATTTTGGGGCTTTAAGTTACAATGGTTTCAACATACAATGGTTGTCTTGGAACCAATTAATATTGTAACTTGAGGGACCACTGTAGTTTTACAAGGGGGGTGAGCACGTTCTCAAGTAATATAGATGGTAGGCAGAGAATGGAGTCGGTGCATGCTACAATTGGGTGACCTGGTGGAGCAGTCATGGATTTATGAACTTTGGGTAATGTGTAGAATATGGGTGTAACAGGATGTTGGTTGGTCAAAAATTTCCAATTTGTCATTAATGACTCAATTTTCTCTGTATTTTTCCACCACTTTGCATAACATGTTTTTGATAAAGAACACTGGATCATGTGTTAATATAAACTTCACAGAAATGCCATTAATTCTAAAACATAACTTTTAATAAGTCATTAATAAAAGCCAATGGACCCTTGTAGTAAAAAAAGAAAATATAAATAGAGAAATAAATAAAAAAATAATATTCCAATAGCCTATGTTCGCAGCATGGCAGACAAGTGTTTAATAGGCTATGGGGGCAATGTCCCTGATTCTAGCCCTATTATTGTTGCCCTGCCTACCACCAGCTCAGGGGCACCGCGATGGGTAGCCCCTGTGCACCGACATATGCCAACTTGCTCCTGGGCTAGTGGGAAGACACTGAGGTCTTCTCTGAATCTATGACGGAATGGACCAGACATATATCTCTCTGGTCCAGATTCATAGACGACGTTCTACTTCTGTGGTCAGGGACTGAGAGAGAGTTCCAACAATTCATAGACAAGTTGAAATTCCAACCATATAGGCCTATACTTCACCTCCGAAATTCATCGGAACATGATCACCTTCCTAGACGTAGCCTTGGAGAGGGATGAGAACAACTACATTAAAACAACGCTATTTCGGAAAAAGACCTCTACTAATAGCCTTCTACGATGGGATAGCTTCCACCCTAGCCCCTCAAAAAGGGTATCCCTAAAGGACAGTTCTTGAGGGTACGACGTAACTGTTCTGAACCTGAGACTTTTACACGTGAGGCATCCAAGCTATTTCATCGCTTTAAGGAAAGGGGGTACCCTAGCCCATGCCTCTATGAGGCATGGAATTGGGCTAAATCTAGAGATGAGTCCTCCCTATTACGACCACAAATGAAAAGAACAAACTCACAAGGACCTATAAGGATTATTGGGACCTTTGACTCTGAGTCACAGCAGGTCCGTGATATCTTGAGTCGCTATTGGTCATTAATTAAAACGGATCCTGATTTAACCATGGTTTTACCTGAAAATCCGTCCATTACCTTTAGACGTGGCCGGAGCATAGGGGATGCGCTGGTTCACAGCCATCTAGATCCACCTGAAACCAGCACATGGCTGTCCAATAGACATGTAGGTACCTTCAAATGTGGTAAATGTAAGGCATGCAACTTCATAGCCCCAGGAAATACATTCAAGAATAGCCATGAAGACAGAATATTCTATATCCGGAGTTTTGCAAACTGCAATCCCTTGGGAATGGTCTATCTGGCTAAATGCGTCTGCGGGCTTAAATATGTAGGGAAAACTAAGAGGATGTTAAAGAAAAGAATTCTTGAACACATTGGAGACATTCGCAACAGACGGGATAAACCCATCTCCCGACATGTATGGGCTAGTCATGCTGGGGCTACGAATGTCATCCAATTCTTCACGATTGAAGTATTGAAACCTACAAATAGAAGGGGGGATTTGGATAAATTCCTCAGACAGAAGGAGTCCAGATGGATCTTTATGCTTAATACCGTCACACCCGCTGGACTCAATGAATATATTGATTTTGCATGCTTTTTATGAAAAGGTCTCCCATATCCTTTGATGATTTGGGGGATTAGTACATCATTGGCATCATGTTTATATAGTTTGTGTAGGGAGGAATCTCTCAACACTTATCCCCATGTCTCTTATAGCCAATTACTCCCTTACCAGATTATGCTAATTGCATTACTACACGGATTAGTCATTAGTAATGTATGGCCGCAGATTGAGTCCACATTTATAGGACAATACAATAATTTCCCCTCTCCCAAGTCACTTCAGTATAACATAAAGGGAGTCTGTCACCACATTTGAGCATATTAGACTGATCAAATAGCGTTATTTGTGCCACCGGGAACTTAAAAACGGTACCTTTGTTGTATCTAATGGAGTTTTCTTTCAGACAAAAATGAACTTTTAAGATTCTGTAAATGCGCCCTCTCAAGTGCCCAGGGAGGTGTCTCAATCGTCCGAGCCCCAGGCAGCACCTCCTCAACGGCTCATAACCCTGCCCTCAGTGTGCCTCTGCCCGCCCGTTTACTCTCCTCCTCTCCTCTTTCCACTGCGGCTGCACGGTCAAATTCGTAGCGGGCGCAGTGGAAAAGGAGAGAGGAGGAGAGTAAACGGGCGGGCAGAGGCACACGGAGGGCGGGCAGAGGCACACGGAGGGCGGGCAGAGGCACACGGAGGGCGGGCAGAGGCACACGGAGGGCGGGGTTATAAGCCGTTGAGGAGGTGCTGCCTGGGGCTCGGACGATTGAGACGCCGCCCTGGGCACTTGAGAGGGCGCATTTACAGAATCCTAAAAGTTCATTTTTGTCTGAAAGAAAACTCCATTAGATACAACAAAGGTACCGTTTTTAAGTTCTCTGTGGCACATATAACGCTATTTGATCAGTCTAATATGCTCAAATGTGGTGACAGACTCCCTTTAACATCTAATTTATTAAGTGTTTGGCCTTGATAGCAGCATTTACAGATATGAATGGGCGACATTGAGCTGTGTTTTTATCCACATAGGGAACATCCTGGATATTAAATGAGGGCAGTCAATAAATAAATAGATAATATATGTGTACAAGTGGACCACCAACAGTTTGTACCCTACCTATAAAGACGACACCTTAGCGAAGGTACTCATTATTCACTGCAGAATTATACCTCATCTAAGTGCAGAATGACCCGTACACTAAACGGGACGACTGGGTCACGTGATCGGAAGCAGACAGGTGACCATACACGTCGGCCGGCTATTGCGGTCATGTGATCGGCAGCGGGGTCGGGTGCATACTGATGCCACTACAGTAAGTAGGATTAACGGGATGACTGAATCACGTGATCGGAACGAGGCACGTCAGCAAGCTAATACGGTCATGTGATCGACAGTGGAATCAGGTGCCGACCTACGTCACACCCGGAAGCAGGGTTTAAATAGCACAAGCGGCCTTTACTGACTGCTGCCTCTATCTGACTCATACCTTGGAGACTCCGTGTCTGCATCTGAACACCACCTCATCTTTCCTACCTGTGGGCGTCCAATGGGATTAGCTACACGAGATGCTGTCGTATATACCCTAGGGATACGCAAGTATTGCTGGTTGAACCAGCTTATCTCCACATCAAGGAGACTCTGATGATTGACGATTGTTCACTTTGGACACAATCTCCTTTGCCTGGTCATTGCTATAGGCGAATGTAGACATTGATGGGTAGATCTTGGAGTCCGTGTGCACGCACCCAGAAACCCAGATGAGTATTTGAAGAAGATGGGTCGGCACTGCGGTTTGCACGTGGTGCACGCGTCCAGGGAAGGCGCCCCACTAGTATATAGCAAAGAAGGACCGACACTCACTTTATTGATGATATGAAGAGACGTTGTCATGGTAACATGATGACATCACTGGGCGGAGTGTATGTGTTTAAATCCTATCTTGCTCACTAATGGAGTATAGCAGTTTGAAATAGACTCAGGCTTGAGCCGAAACTAGTCACTGATGATGCTATTAAGCCTTGAATAAACGTCTCTTCATATCATCACACAAGTGAGTGCCGGTCCTTCTTCGCTATATACTAGTGGGACGCCTTCCCTGGACACGTGCACCACGTGCAAACGGCAGTGCCGAAACCATCTTCTTCAAATTGTTTTCTCAGTCTGGAGAGCACAATTTATCACCACAGTATCTGATAAACGCAGAGCTGGATTGATTGCCTTTTGTACTTATCTGAAGCAAGCAGCATCACGTACAGAATGCGTGGTGTCAGAGAAATTGTGCGTCCTGGGAATGACGTTGGGTAAAAGTGCACTCCCTGCACTGGTAAACTCGATGGAGTTCTTCTCCTGGATTTTATCAATCACAAAGACGCCATGTAAGTAGGAGAATCAAGAAAGGGTCAATTTATCATATTCCAGTTTCAATCTAATTAAACACTGTTTATATGGATGGAGCGTATGAAGGAAATAATAGCAGTAGTCTGTAGAGTAATTCATTTCCTTAGAGAGAGAAAGTGTTGTCATCAGAATATCTCATTAATGCAGCCTCAAGCTTTGCGAATATCTATTCAAGAGTAAATTCCATTGAAGATCCCGGGCTCCAACGTTTAATCTATACCAGGGACCCCAACCGTACTTAATAACTTTGCAGTTGGTAAATTTGGGACAAATAAGCTTTGCCTCTGGGATCAACCCGTCCCCCCACCTTCCTAATCATGTGGGATTGCGTATTAACGGGGTGGGTTTACTTAAGCCCCACCCACTTTTGGCCAAGGACAGACAGAATTTTCAAGGCCTGTCTCTGAAACATTATGGACAGTCCATGCAAATTTAGGACTGTTGACAACTATAGCCAACCGGCCATGTGCCATCTGTAATGCTGGTATCTTCTGCTATAGCTAAACCCCTATGTCCATTAAATAGGTTGCTTCATAAGGATGAACCCTGCCCATATGCCCTAGGGCAAGGGATGCCCAACCTGCGGCCCCGCACCTGTTGCTAAACTACAACACTCAGCATGCTCTGATAGCTGTGGGCTGTCTAGGCATGATAGAAGTTGTAGTTTTGCAACAGCTGGAGGGCCGCAGGTCGGGCATCTCTGACCTAGGGTATACAGATGTTAACGAGGAGTGTCCTTTTCTCAGTCTGGATCCCACATTATGAGCCCCTCTTCCATGGGTTGCCAGGAGCTAGAAGCCAGTAATCAGCCACTTGTCACAGCATTTGAACTCTGAAAGGTTGTATGTTATTGAAGCAAACTCCTTAGAAAATTCTTGGGGTGGGTCTCCATTAAAACCAATGTCACACAACTTCTAGTCCACAAAGACAGCAATAATCTTGTAGTCAATAGGACGACATCTACTGCAACTAAAAAGGACATACAGTATAAAATAATCCTGAGATGCCGTGCTTGTAATGCAAAGTCCGTTTATGAAATAATCTATAGTCTCATTTCTCGAGAAACACAACACGTTTAACTTAATTGCAAACATTTAAACATTTAGGTGGAACAAGAAAAATTAGCACAAAAGTAACACAATCCCTTTACCATAAAATTATCATCGCCCTATATTATTCTAATGTAACGGCAATGTCAAAGCGATGAGCGAGACATTTCATTATTTTCCCACAGTATCACTCTATATCATACAGAAAGTCTCAGACACTTTATAGATAAACCTGATCCCTCAAAATGCAGCATCTAAATTGATTTATCACGCACTTGTGAGCATGGCGGGTTTTGCCTTTCAGACGGCAGACATTTAGCAGTAAAATACTAATATACTGTATCTAAGATGTGATGCAAATGAATACTGATAACGAATATTATAAAGCCCAGACACTGTAATGCAATACAGTTATAATTCTGCCATGGATGCTGGGTTCTAGTAATATTCAAAGTCTCATTCACATCTCATCTTCTCCCTCAAATACTTTTTTAATAGAACTCAAATAATGGTTGCCCATCCTTCAGCCCTACAACCCTATGAGCTTACTATCTAATACTTGCCTAGTAATTAGATTTTTATTAGATTTTATTATCACATGGGGTTTATATAATTTTACTTTTTAGAATTAGTGACTTTTAAAAATACCTTTATTAGTGATTATCTGGGTATAGGTATGTATATACCAACAGAGTGTGCTACAATTTCACAAGAATTTATATATACATATTTCTTATGACCGGGGAGTAGTAACCCCTATACAAAACATTTACTAGCGATACAATACGTCAGTAGGTTTAGGGAATTCGAGGATCCAGTCAACAAAATAAAGATAATAAATAGTAATGAGACAGGGTCTGAGGAAAGGGGCAGGGCAGACAAACTGCTTACCCTACAAGGCCCTCAAAAACTGCTCAGCCCAGGGTGACCCCCTGATGGTGGGGGTTCCCTGTCCCCGAACCTAAAAACTAAACAAATCCCTAGGTTGACCCTAGCCAGGGAAAGATATAAGATAAAGGATAACTATAATCACGATAAATCGGGAATGGAGGGTGGTTTAGTATAGATAGGGTCACCACCTACCCCTTCCAAAAGATTAGAAAAATAGAGATGAAATTCACAATTAGATTATAGGAGTGAGAAAGGGTTCCAGATAATACGGAGATCACCATCCCACTCATCAGTACAATACGCACGTTTTTAAATTATGCACATCTTAATACATATATACCACGACGCGTTTTGCCTGTATACAATCAGGCTCATCAGGAGGTAGGTAAAAAAACGGACATAGTCCAATTAAGATGTAGATGTGATTAATAATATAGATGGTGAAAATGGAGCGATACTTAGCTACCGATGTTCAATAGGGAAGGCGTAGATAGGACATTACCAGAGGGCATGATAGTTACAGCCATAAGGGATATACCTAGAAGGATGTAAATATAAGTATAAGGAGGACGCTTAGGTCAAAAGTCACCACAACTCTAGGTAAAAGTAATTGTAAGAACATTTAGATAAACTTTAAGGACTTACATGATAATGGTGCTTGGCAAAGTCTCCCCCAGTAGCCTGTTTTGGGCCCAGGTACCGTGCCATTGGAATCGCAGCCCATTTATAGGGACCGATTCTAATTTCCGGACGCCGGAGGCACACTTCCGGTTTCTTGGAACGCATGGTGGAACGCATTGTGCCTCCGTGTCTTACGTCACTTCCGGCGCCGTGGAACGCATCGTGAGCCGCATATGGCTCGATGCCGGCGCCGGAGGGCAGCTGGGGCTGGCATTCAATGCAAATTAAAGCAAAAGCTGATTGCAGGGATGGAAAGAGGCCAGTATAGATTTTTTATATAATATTGGGAGCTAATGATATTAGTATCCAAGGCGAGGAATGTGCCACGGTAACCTGGAGGCATGAAAGACCCTCATTGTCAGCCCCCCTAAAGAAAAAAATGTATCACAGAATGAACGAAAGATAATATTGAGAAATATAGATCATGATGTAAAAAACATATAAACCTGTCTCTATGGTAGTTTCATTAGAATTAAGAGGTACCAGGTAGTATTTACAGATATGGGGAATCGATAGTTTTTAACCCATTAGTCATATGGTGCTTTTCGCACTGATAGGCACAGAAGCCCTGGGTCACATACCAATAATTCAGTAAAGAATTTGCTGAGGAAAGTAAAAATTGCCCCAGACAGGGAGGGTATTTAAATAAAGCATGCAAAATTTAGTCTTTCATTGAGTCCAAGGGGGGACTGGGATTGGAAGCGATAAATCCAGGAGGACTCTTTTTGGAGAATCCTTCTATCCCAGTCACCCCTCCTCTCAGGAAAGGGGACCACCTCCAGAACCGAAAAGCGAGCCAACCTTATATCGCCTTGGTGGCAACTATTAAAGTGATTGGCCACTGGAGTATCTTTAGATTTTTTGATATCATTTAGGTGTTCACAGATTCTTCTCCGTAATTGCCTCTTAGTTTTGCCAATGTAGTCCAGAGGGCAACTACACTGGCAAATATAGACTACGCCTTTGGTTTTGCAATTGGCGAAGTCACGAACCACAAATTGTCGCTGAGTCGCTGAACAAATTATTGTTTTGGATGAATTGATAAAATTGCAGGCCTTGCAGGAACCGCATTTGAAAACACCGAGTGGCCTGCGGTCTAACCAAGTGCCCTCCCTTTTTGGGCCGTCATAATGGCTGTGGACTAGCCGGTCTCGTAGGCTTCTTCCTTTACGGTAAGTTACCTGAGGATAATTCCCAATTGCCTGTGTAAGGTCGGGGTCCATGGTTAGAATTGCCCAGTGTCTTCTCAGTATCGAGACCACCTCCCTGTTCCCAGAGTCAAAAGTGGAGATGAGACGTATCAAGTTATCATCAAAGTCCCTTGTTTTAGGTATTAAAAGTTCTTCTCTTTCTTTGACTCTGCGAACTGAAAGGAGTCCTTGAGGATCTTGGGTGGATACCCTCTTTCTCTCAACCTCTTCCTGAGTTTTCCTGACTCTTGATAGAAGTTACCCCCCGAGGAACAATTCCTGCGGACTCGCAGGTATTGTCCCCTTGGGATCCCCTTTTTGACCGCAGTAGGATGGTGGCTCTCCCAGTGGAGGATACTGTTGGTTGCCGTAGGCTTACGGAAAACCGAGGTATTCAAAGTACCCTCCACCTTGGTGACCACTACGTCCAAAAAGGTGATCTGTTCCAATTGGGTTTCGTAGGTAAAACTCAGGCCAATGTCATTATGATTGAGGTTGTCAATGAAACTGTGGAAAGCTGGAATACTTCCTTCCCAGATCAAAAAGACATCGTCTATATAACGAGTCCAAAAAGAGATGTTTTCGCTCCACCAGGGGTGCTGATCTGGGAAAACGACAGTATCCTCCCACCAGCCCAGGAGGAGATTCGCATAAGTGGGGGCACAGGAATTCCCCATTGCGGTCCCCCTGAGCTGGTGGTAGAAACAGCCGTTAAACAGAAAAAAATTATGAGTGAGGATATATTCCAGCAGTTGTAAGATAAAACCATTATGTGTAGAAAACTGAGTTCCTCTCGTATTGAGGAAATAATTTACAGCAATGATTCCCTTATCGTGTGGAATCGAGGTGTAAAGCGATTCCACATCAATGCTTGCCAGGATACTTTTCGGGTTTATCGTGAGGGTTTCGATTTTACGGAGAAAGTCCATCGTATCACGGGTGAATGATGGTAGGCTAGAGACAAACTCACGGAGTACCTTGTCAAGGTAGATTCCACCGTGATGTGTCAATGAATCAATGCCCGATACAATGGGACGCCCTTTTAGGGGGTGTATCCCCTTATGAATTTTAGGGAGGCAGTAAAAGGTGGCCGTTTGAGGGGTTTTTGGAAGGAGGAAATCAAATTCAGTCTTACTGATGACGCCCTGTTGAAGGCCCTGACCGAGGACTCCCGCGAGTTCGGTGAGGAATACCTCAGTTGGGTCCACAGGGATTTTTTTATAGTTATTTTTGTCATTCAGTAATGTCATACACATTAACTGGTATTTATGATGGTCCAGAAGCACCAGATTGCCACCTTTGTCTGATTGTTTAATAATCAGTTCCTTGTTGTTTTCCAGATTTTTCAGGGCCTGAAACTCTGGTGCCGAAAGATTTGAATGGAGGGGCATGTCATGTATTCCCTCAATATCAGCAATAACGAGGCGTAAAAAGATATCAATATGTTCGGTACTGACAGGCGGTGGCAGTCTGGTGCTTCGTGGCCGTAATTCTGTAATAGGACCCCTTCCTGGGACCCTCCCTCGTTCCCTCTTCACAGAGATCCAATAGATTTTGAAAGTCTGGGAAGTCATCTGGGCTGATTCCCAAGTCCAAACAAGTTTTTTTATTATAATTTTTGAAGAATTTATGCCATTTCAACTTTCTGGCAAACAAATTCAAATCCTTTACCCAGGTAAAGGTATCGTGTTTGGTTGTTGGCACAAAGGACAGACCCTTTTGGAGTAAGTTGATCTCAGTCGGGGTCAGGCTATACTCTGATAGATTAATCACCTGTAGCTGATCTGTTAATTGTTCCGACTGCGGTCCCTTGCCCTTGTTTGGTACGCGGCCTGGCCCTTTGCTAAAAAAGAAGCAGAGGAAGATGAAGAGGAAGGTGAAGGAGGATTGGAATCCACCATAGGAGCGACAGAGGTTCCAGTCTTGTTTTGAGGCGGGCCTTGATAGGGAATATATTGGGAGGGATTGTCCATTTGTGTATGATATTGTGGTCCTGATGGTCCGGATCCTTTGTTTCCAGAACCCCGTCCTCACCAATAATTTCCTCTCTGCCCCCTTTGTCCTCTCCATCTTTGACCTGACCCTCTCCCTTTAGAGTAACGGCCGCCTCTAATGCTTCCTCGCGTAAAGGGTACACCAGTAGGTTCTGGATCGGAGAATTCTTGATCAGAGGATGATATCTCTGAGTCGGTCACTGGAATTTTGGTGCTCAGAGTGGTGTACGCTTTGTTGTCTCTGAATTCGCCCAGATCCTTGATAAACTGACGATGTTTCCTCTCCTTGATGAGGTTCTGGAACCTTTCAACAGCCGATTGTAATGAGGATTCCCTTCTATCAAAATCGGGATCTAATTTGAGTTTTAATGCTGACTCAATAAGTCCCTTTAGTTTAGAAGAGGTATTATCAAAGATTAGTTTTTCCTCATCAAGGAGAAGTGACATCAGTCTTAGAGAGCTACTAGTGATCTCTTGTTCCCACTTGGATACAAGTTCTGGAGATTGAACACGTTCTGCCGGTCTGAGTGGAATACGTAGACCTCTAGGTATAATCTTATGCTCTAGATAGTTTTCTAGGGACTTGATTTCCCACCAGGATTTAATATTGTCCTTATATCCCTGATATAGATCTTTAAACACAATTTTGCAGCTGGCTGCGGACGTTAGTCCAGCAACCTCCCTGTCTGAAAAAATGTCCTTAACTTCGTTGATAAGGTCCTCAGTAAAAAAAGTACCCGTTAGGAAACTGGCCATACTTAATTTCAAACAGTTGCCTAGTAATTAGATTTTTATTAGATTTTATTATCACATGGGGTTTATATAATTTTACTTTTTAGAATTAGTGACTTTTAAAAATACCTTTATTAGTGATTATCTGGGTATAGGTATGTATATACCAACAGAGTGTGCTACAATTTCACAAGAATTTATATATACATATTTCTTATGACCGGGGAGTAGTAACCCCTATACAAAACATTTACTAGCGATACAATACGTCAGTAGGTTTAGGGAATTCGAGGATCCAGTCAACAAAATAAAGATAATAAATAGTAATGAGACAGGGTCTGAGGAAAGGGGCAGGGCAGACAAACTGCTTACCCTACAGCCAGCTGCAAAATTGTGTTTAAAGATCTATATCAGGGATATAAGGACAATATTAAATCCTGGTGGGAAATCAAGTCCCTAGAAAACTATCTAGAGCATAAGATTATACCTAGAGGTCTACGTATTCCACTCAGACCGGCAGAACGTGTTCAATCTCCAGAACTTGTATCCAAGTGGGAACAAGAGATCACTAGTAGCTCTCTAAGACTGATGTCACTTCTCCTTGATGAGGAAAAACTAATCTTTGATAATACCTCTTCTAAACTAAAGGGACTTATTGAGTCAGCATTAAAACTCAAATTAGATCCCGATTTTGATAGAAGGGAATCCTCATTACAATCGGCTGTTGAAAGGTTCCAGAACCTCATCAAGGAGAGGAAACATCGTCAGTTTATCAAGGATCTGGGCGAATTCAGAGACAACAAAGCGTACACCACTCTGAGCACCAAAATTCCAGTGACCGACTCAGAGATATCATCCTCTGATCAAGAATTCTCCGATCCAGTACCTACTGGTGTACCCTTCACGCGAGGAAGCATTAGAGGCGGCCGTTACTCTAAAGGGAGAGGGTCAGGTCAAAGATGGAGAGGACAAAGGGGGCAGAGAGGAAATTATTGGTGAGGACGGGGTTCTGGAAACAAAGGATCCGGACCATCAGGACCACAATATCATACACAAATGGACAATCCCTCCCAATATATTCCCTATCAAGGCCCGCCTCAAAACAAGACTGGAACCTCTGTCGCTCCTATGGTGGATTCCAATCCTCCTTCACCTTCCTCTTCATCTTCCTCTGCTTCTTTTTTAGCAAAGGGCCAGGCCGCGTACCAAACAAGGGCAAGGGACCGCAGTCGGAACAATTAACAGATCAGCTACAGGTGATTAATCTATCAGAGTATAGCCTGACCCCGACTGAGATCAACTTACTCCAAAAGGGTCTGTCCTTTGTGCCAACAACCAAACACGATACCTTTACCTGGGTAAAGGATTTGAATTTGTTTGCCAGAAAGTTGAAATGGCATAAATTCTTCAAAAATTATAATAAAAAAACTTGTTTGGACTTGGGAATCAGCCCAGATGACTTCCCAGACTTTCAAAATCTATTGGATCTCTGTGAAGAGGGAACGAGGGTCCCAGGAAGGGGTCCTTTTACAGAATTACGGCCACGAAGCACCAGACTGCCACCGCCTGTCAGTACCGAACATATTGATATCTTTTTACGCCTCGTTATTGCTGATATTGAGGGAATACATGACATGCCCCTCCATTCAAATCTTTCGGCACCAGAGTTTCAGGCCCTGAAAAATCTGGAAAACAACAAGGAACTGATTATTAAACAATCAGACAAAGGTGGCAATCTGGTGCTTCTGGACCATCATAAATACCAGTTAATGTGTATGACATTACTGAATGACAAAAATAACTATAAAAAAATCCCTGTGGACCCAACTGAGGTATTCCTCACCGAACTCGCGGGAGTCCTCGGTCAGGGCCTTCAACAGGGCGTCATCAGTAAGACTGAATTTGATTTCCTCCTTCCAAAAACCCCTCAAACGGCCACCTTTTACTGCCTCCCTAAAATTCATAAGGGGATACACCCCCTAAAAGGGCGTCCCATTGTATCGGGCATTGATTCATTGACACATCACGGTGGAATCTACCTTGACAAGGTACTCCGTGAGTTTGTCTCTAGCCTACCATCATTCACCCGTGATACGATGGACTTTCTCCGTAAAATCGAAACCCTCACGATAAACCCGAAAAGTATCCTGGCAAGCATTGATGTGGAATCGCTTTACACCTCGATTCCACACGATAAGGGAATCATTGCTGTAAATTATTTCCTCAATACGAGAGGAACTCAGTTTTCTACACATAATGGTTTTATCTTACAACTGCTGGAATATATCCTCACTCATAATTTTTTTCTGTTTAACGGCTGTTTCTACCACCAGCTCAGGGGGACCGCAATGGGGAATTCCTGTGCCCCCACTTATGCGAATCTCCTCCTGGGCTGGTGGGAGGATACTGTCGTTTTCCCAGATCAGCACCCCTGGTGGAGCGAAAACATCTCTTTTTGGACTCGTTATATAGACGATGTCTTTTTGATCTGGGAAGGAAGTATTCCAGCTTTCCACAGTTTCATTGACAACCTCAATCATAATGACATTGGCCTGAGTTTTACCTACGAAACCCAATTGGAACAGATCACCTTTTTGGACGTAGTGGTCACCAAGGTGGAGGGTACTTTGAATACCTCGGTTTTCCATAAGCCTACGGCAACCAACAGTATCCTCCACTGGGAGAGCCACCATCCTACTGCGGTCAAAAAGGGGATCCCAAGGGGACAATACCTGCGAGTCCGCAGGAATTGTTCCTCGGGGGGTAACTTCTATCAAGAGTCAGGAAAACTCAGGAAGAGGTTGAGAGAAAGAGGGTATCCACCCAAGATCCTCAAGGACTCCTTTCAGTTCGCAGAGTCAAAGAAAAGAGAAGAACTTTTAATACCTAAAACAAGGGACTTTGATGATAACTTGATACGTCTCATCTCCACTTTTGACTCTGGGAACAGAGAGGTGGTCTCGATACTGAGAAGACACTGGGCAATTCTAACCATGGACCCCGACCTTACACAGGCAATTGGGAATTATCCTCAGGTAACTTACCGTAAAGGAAGAAGCCTACGAGACCGGCTAGTCCACAGCCATTATGACGGCCCAAAAAGGGAGGGCACTTGGTTAGACCGCAGGCCACTCGGTGTTTTCAAATGCGGTTCCTGCAAGGCCTGCAATTTTATCAATTCATCCAAAACAATAATTTGTTCAGCGACTCAGCGACAATTTGTGGTTCGTGACTTCGCCAATTGCAAAACCAAAGGCGTAGTCTATATTTGCCAGTGTAGTTGCCCTCTGGACTACATTGGCAAAACTAAGAGGCAATTACGGAGAAGAATCTGTGAACACCTAAATGATATCAAAAAATCTAAAGATACTCCAGTGGCCAATCACTTTAATAGTTGCCACCAAGGCGATATAAGGTTGGCTCGCTTTTCGGTTCTGGAGGTGGTCCCCTTTCCTGAGAGGAGGGGTGACTGGGATAGAAGGATTCTCCAAAAAGAGTCCTCCTGGATTTATCGCTTCCAATCCCAGTCCCCCCTTGGACTCAATGAAAGACTAAATTTTGCATGCTTTATTTAAATACCCTCCCTGTCTGGGGCAATTTTTACTTTCCTCAGCAAATTCTTTACTGAATTATTGGTATGTGACCCAGGGCTTCTGTGCCTATCAGTGCGAAAAGCACCATATGACTAATGGGTTAAAAACTATCGATTCCCCATATCTGTAAATACTACCTGGTACCTCTTAATTCTAATGAAACTACCATAGAGACAGGTTTATATGTTTTTTACATCATGATCTATATTTCTCAATATTATCTTTCGTTCATTCTGTGATACATGTTTTTCTTTAGGGGGGCTGACAATGAGGGTCTTTCGTGCCTCCAGGTTACCGTGGCACATTCCTCGCCTTGGATACTAATATCATTAGCTCCCAATATTATATAAAAATCTATACTGGCCTCTTTCCATCCCTGCAATCAGCTTTTGCTTTAATTTGCATTGAATGCCAGCCCCAGCTGCCCTCCGGCGCCGGCATCGAGCCATATGCGGCTCACGATGCGTTCCACGGCGCCGGAAGTGACGTAAGACACGGAGGCACAATGCGTTCCACCATGCGTTCCAAGAAACCGGAAGTGTGCCTCCGGCGTCCGGAAATTAGAATCGGTCCCTATAAATGGGCTGCGATTCCAATGGCACGGTACCTGGGCCCAAAACAGGCTACTGGGGGAGACTTTGCCAAGCACCATTATCATGTAAGTCCTTAAAGTTTATCTAAATGTTCTTACAATTACTTTTACCTAGAGTTGTGGTGACTTTTGACCTAAGCGTCCTCCTTATACTTATATTTACATCCTTCTAGGTATATCCCTTATGGCTGTAACTATCATGCCCTCTGGTAATGTCCTATCTACGCCTTCCCTATTGAACATCGGTAGCTAAGTATCGCTCCATTTTCACCATCTATATTATTAATCACATCTACATCTTAATTGGACTATGTCCGTTTTTTTACCTACCTCCTGATGAGCCTGATTGTATACAGGCGAAACGCGTCGTGGTATATATGTATTAAGATGTGCATAATTTAAAAACGTGCGTATTGTACTGATGAGTGGGATGGTGATCTCCGTATTATCTGGAACCCTTTCTCACTCCTATAATCTAATTGTGAATTTCATCTCTATTTTTCTAATCTTTTGGAAGGGGTAGGTGGTGACCCTATCTATACTAAACCACCCTCCATTCCCGATTTATCGTGATTATAGTTATCCTTTATCTTATATCTTTCCCTGGCTAGGGTCAACCTAGGGATTTGTTTAGTTTTTAGGTTCGGGGACAGGGAACCCCCACCATCAGGGGGTCACCCTGGGCTGAGCAGTTTTTGAGGGCCTTGTAGGGTAAGCAGTTTGTCTGCCCTGCCCCTTTCCTCAGACCCTGTCTCATTACTATTTATTATCTTTATTTTGTTGACTGGATCCTCGAATTCCCTAAACCTACTGACGTATTGTATCGCTAGTAAATGTTTTGTATAGGGGTTACTACTCCCCGGTCATAAGAAATATGTATATATAAATTCTTGTGAAATTGTAGCACACTCTGTTGGTATATACATACCTATACCCAGATAATCACTAATAAAGGTATTTTTAAAACTTACTATCTAATAGTTCACTTACTGGCACAGTTAACACCAAGAAATGTAACATCTGCCTTACTACCCATAAACCACCAAGTATTGTAACTATTCCTTCCACTGTACACCATGAAATCTAACCTGTCCTACTGTATTAGCCACTAAGCCACATAACGTGCCCTTATCTACTGGACACTACGTACGGTAAACTTTGTTCTATCCACTGAACACAAGTTAGTTTAACCTTCTCCCATTGGACATACCGGAGTATAACCTACTGCTCTTCTAACATTCTTATCTCGTGCTCCCTAAACTAGGAAGTTATATCCTACCAGCATCCCCACTAGACACCAGGGAATATAACCCCCAACTGACCGCAAACAAATATAACCTCTGTAACCTCCTAATCCCCACTGGATCAGTACTAAATGGGTTAATGTTGTGATTCATTTGATTGGAAACTATAAAACGTCAGTGGTACAGTAAAAGATGGAAAGTACATAGATATATGGCCATGAGGGCAAAGTCTTGCAAAACCCAGTTACACAGCATACAGGATACTGATAAAAGATACTGTGGAAGACTGATAAAAGATGACTAATTGGTTGTATGAATTCCATGGAAATTATTAAGATTCTAAATGACTAAATTAATCAGAATGAGCCACCAGTGGGGCATGAAATTCCCATAATCCATCTGAAATAAATGTGACCATAGCTAATTATTTGGAAGAAAAAAATGAGAATTTGGGTCTTTAGGCAGATTTATGCTGTTAATCCGGTTAAGGAGATGTGTATTTAGTCTCAGATTAAATATAATTTGGACGTAAATCTAGCGAAACGCAAATCTTCATGTGAACTCGAGGATAATCAAACTCTTTATTGACCTTATCAATTACTGCAATTTACTAATAGCTCCTGAAACTGCTTACAGAAAAATCCTGTTATTTGACAGGTTACTCTATGGCACTATAATGCAAGTGGCACTCATCATGTAGAGAAAGTTAACACAAGGCAGTTACTAATGTATTGTGACTGTTCCTGTTGCCTCCTTTTCTGGCTGGATTCATTTTTCCATCACATTATACACTGCTCATATCCAGGGGTTACGACCACCCTGCAATCCATCAGTGGTGGGCGTGCCTGCACACTATAAGAAAAAGCCGTGGGAGAGCACATAGGCACGCATGCGCAGCAACTGACATCCTGACCACCATGTAACTGCTCTGTAGCAGTGGATGGAAACAAGCAGTGTATGGGCAACAAAAGCAGTTTACATGCCAGCGCAGGGAGTGTCTGTAGCATCAGGTCTCTGCCTCTCCTTCGTCTCCCACCTGGAACATCACAGATGCAAGCAGGGATTGGCAGCCCCATTAGTATTCACTTTAGGGCAGTAAATAATAAGGCCTCTTTCAGACGGGCGTTGCGGGAAAAGGTGCGGGTGCGTTGTGGGAATATGCCCGATTTTTCCGCGCGAGTGCATTATTTTTTTTAACCCCTCCAGCGCTATTGTACTATGCATTCTGTATTCAGAATGCTATTATTTTCCCTTATAACCATGTTATAAGGGAAAATAATAATGATCGGGTCTCCATCCCGATCGTCTCCTAGCAACCGTGCATGAAAATCGCACCGCATCCGCACTTGCTCGCGGATGCTTGCGATTTTCACGCAACCCCATTCACTTCTATGGGGCCTGCGTTGCGTGGATTATCGTACCGCAACGCACAATATAGAGCATGCTGCGATTTTCACGCAACGCATAAGTGATGCTGGGACTCTGATCGGTTACCATGGCAACCAGGACGCTAATGCAGTCCTGGCTGCCAGGGTTACTTAGCAATTTTAGATGAATTATACTTACCTGCGCTGTCTGTGACCGGCCGGGCGCTCCTCTTACTGGTAAGTGAAAGGTCTGTGGGGGGGGGGATTTTAATTAGGGGAGGGAGAGGGGGGGCTGCACTGGCCACTAATGAATTTAATACAGGGGAGGGAGGGAGGGGGGGCCGCACTGGCCACCAATAAATTTAATACAGGGGAGGGAGGAAGGGGGGGGCCGCACTGGCCACCAATGAATTTAATACTGGGGAGGGAGGGAGGGGGGGCCGCACTGGCCACCAATGAAGTTAATACTGGGGAGGGAGGGAGGGGGGGGCCGCACTGGCCACCAATGAATTTAATACTGGGGAGGGAGGGGGGTCTGCCCCCTGCTGCATGGCAGCACCTGATCTCTTACAGGGGGCTATGATACGCACAATTAACCCCTCAGGTGCCGCACACAGCCCCCTGTAAGAGATCGGATGCTGCCAGGCAGCAGGGGGCAGTTATGTACACAGTTCTTAGTATATTCTAACTTGAAGCGTCCCCATCACTATGGGAACGCCTCTGTGTTAGAATATACTGTCGGATCTGAGTTTTCGCAATGTGAAAACTCAGCTCTGAAAAAGCTGTATGCAGACGGATCTGCGGATCCATCTGTTCTAAAGTAGCCTACGGATCACGGACACGGATGGCAATCTTCTGCGCCTTCGTGTTTTTTCACGGACCCATTGACTTGAATGGGTCCGTGAATCGTTGTCCGTCAAAAAAATAGGACACGTCATATTTTTTTGACTGACAGGAAACACGGATCACGGACGCGGATGAGAAACGGTGCATTTTCCGAGTTTTTAACGGACCCATTGAAAGTCAATGGGTCCGCAGAAAATCACGGAAAACGGAACAACGGACACGGATGCACACAACGGTCGTGTGCATGAGGCCTTATCCTAATGCATTCTGAATGGAGAGTAATCCGTTCAGGATGCATCAGGATGTCTTCAGTTCAGTCTTTTTGACTGATCAGGCAAAAGATAAAAACGCAGCATGCTACGGTTCAGCCCAAAAAACTGAAGACTTGCCTGAAAGGCCGGATCCGGCATTTTGTTTCCATAGGAATGCATTAGTGCTGGATCTGCATGCGCAGACCGTATGACAAACGGACAGATGGATCCGTTCCTGCAATGCATTTTTAAGATGGATCAGTATCCTGATCAGTCTTAAAATGCAATCAGTTTGCATGTGTTTTGTCAGATCCTGCAGGCAGTTCCAGTGACGGAACTGCCTGCCGGATTTGTAACATCCCAGAGTTATGTTACTAAACTCTTTTTCCCCGCTACTATTTGTTGGTAACATGTGCCTTGACATCTAATGTGATTTTATTTGATATTCCTCACAAATGTGCATATTCTAAGCCTGTTACATGTCATTTGCTGTAATTTACATGTACACCAGCAGGTGACAGCAATGTGGCAGCAGGAAGTTAGAATTAGTGTGCCAGCCACCCTGGCTAGGGGAAGGCTGTACTGGTAGGAGCTCCCAGTTCTAGGGATCCCAGACCAGGATAGTGTCTCGGCTGAGACCAAAGATCTTCATGCCCAGCCACCTCCAGAACTCCAGGAAGAACCATTCCCTGTGAGCTAACTGTGAGTACTATCCAGAGACCAGGAGAAGCCAAATTCCTCCTCAGCTAGTCAGTCCCATACACAGCAGAAGATAGACAGAGCAGAAGATATAGATTCCTGCCACATATTACAGAGCCATAAGCAGACTACTAAACCTGCAAGAGAGCTCCAGGCACCTGCTGGGACCCAAGACCATTGCTGTATCTGATGTGGATTAAAGCTGCAACCAGTAAAGACAAGTTGAATTATATTCCAAGTCTGGATCTCATTCATTGCTACCAAGTTCCTCAATTACTCCTACTAGCAACACTCATTTATTGCAAGTGAGCCAGGATCCAGGAGTCCAGCCATACCCAGGTAGGAGACACCGTTGACACTGTACCTACTACTACACAGAGACATTACCCCACTCTGGCATTCCTAACCTGGTATGCGAGTTGCAACACCTTAAAGGGCCCTGAGACTGTACCCTGCACACGCTGCAATTGGCGTCACAAACAAAAACTATTAACTATAACCGTCACCTGACCAGTCATTGCATATTATAGCGCCAGAGTGCATAACCCCAATCCGGCTTACTGCAGATTCCTCTGCCGCAAGTGTAAAAGTAGCCTTATTGAGATTTGAACCCCAAACCTTCTGTACAGCAGGCAGCTGCCTTACCCACTCATCTATAGAAAATCTCTGTTGTAAAAGTCAGATTATTTATGTCTAATAGTATTACTATCTGCCTCACAAGCACAATATTGAATATTGCCTAGTAATCAAAGGCCTGAGAAATACAATTTTTACCAACTATAAAGCTTTTTTTACTTTCATGGTAAAAGTTACATTCCCTTACATCCTACCAGCAGCACAGATGGGGTTAACAACCCCCCCCCCCCCCCCCCGTGGACTGGTAGGACCAGCTAAATGTCTAATGAGCCCAAGAATAACAACTCAAAATCTACAGATTTAACTAAAAATTTCTACAGAAGCAGAGGTCACTGTAAATCCTCCATCAGGAGGAAGCATGCACAAAAAAATAATAAAAAATTCCAGGCGAAAACGCAAAAAAAATTGCGTTGAATGGAATACCCGGAAGTGACGCAACGGAGAATCCCTACGTCACTTCCGGAAGATGGCGGCGCCCAGGGACCGAGAAACCTGGAAGGAGGACGCTGCCAACATACCGTACCTCAGCCAGGCGCAACAGCACGGGGCCTGGCAGCAGAAAAGGCCAAACTAACAAGGTACCTAAAGAAAAGGGCAACCCCATTACCCAATGAAAAAAAGGATCCCTGCGCTTTCAAAAGACATGATGGCAACCCTGGACCTCAAGGATGCATATCTGCACATCCGATCCACTCTTCTTCCAGGAAGTAGCTCAGGTTTGCGATCTAGGTTTTCGGTGTCGCCAGGCATCTTCAGTTTGTTGCCCTTCCCTTTGGCATTTCTTCTGCCCCTCACACTTTTACCAAGGTGGTGGTTTCTGTGGTGGCGGCTTTGAGACTTCAAGAACTGACCATCATTCCTTATCTGGACAACTGGTTTTTGAAAGCCTCTTCTCTAGCGGTCCTAACTCAACATCTTCAGGTAGCAATCTCCTTTCTGTTCCGCCTAGGTTGGATCGTCAACTGGCAGAAGTCGAACGTGAGCCCGACTCGACTTCAGTAAGATATCTAGGCTTCATAATCGACTCCGCTGGGATGTCTCTCCAGTTGACCCCAGAAAGAAAATCCCGGATTCAGAACACGGCAGAGTTCCTTTCCGTTCCCCGGCGAGTCCCAATCCGGACTCTCATGAAGATGTTGGGGATCATGTCAGCATCTGTGGAAGCAGTCCCTTGGGCTCTATGGCACCTCGGTCCCTTACAGTCACAGGTCCTCTCCAAATGGAATGGCAGCCCTGCCGGTCTAAACTCCCTGTGCGCCCTGTCTTGGCGAACTCTGTATTCCCTCAGATGGTGGTGCCATCTTTTAGACGGGAGGTCTATGACCTAGCCAACCTGGATCATATTGACTACGGACGCGTCCCAAGTAGGCTGGGGCGCTCACCTAGACGACACTCCGGTTCACGGAACTTTGTCTCCTCAGGAGCGGCTTCTCTCATCCAATCTCCGAGAGATTCAAGCAATCCGGTTAGCCCTCCTTAACTTCGCCCCTCAGATCCGGGGCAAAGCGGTGAAAGTCCAGTCAGACAATATGACTGCGGTACTTTACATCAACAAGCAGGGAGGCTCAAGATCACTTCCCCTCCTAGCAGAGATCAGGGTGATTCTGGATTGGGCAGAGTCGAACCTTTCCCACTTACCTGCAATCCACATTCGAGGCTCCCTCAATATGATAGCCGATCGGCTGAGCCGCGGTCTTCCGACGGTGGAGTGGTCTTTACATCCGGAGATATTCAAGCAGATAGTCCTCAAGTGGGGTATGCCAGAGGTGGATCTTATGGCAACAAGGTTCAATGCCAAGGTGGAGAGGTTTTGCTCCCTTTACAGGGAGGACAACCCCCTGGCGATAGACGCTCTGTCAATATCCTGAAGGTTAAGGCTGGCTACATCTTCCCTCAGTTTTCCATGATTCCGACAGTATTGATGAAAATCCGTCAGGATCAGGCCTCCGTGATAGCCATCATACCGTTTTGGCCGAAGAGATCCTGGTTCACCCAGCTAACCCAGATGAGTCGAGGACAATATTGGAGGCTCCCCCTGCAGCAGACCCTGTTGTCGTGGGACACTGACCTCTGCTCAGATCTGCACAGATTCAACCTGACAGCCTGGAGGTTGATCAGTCCCTTCCCCGAGTTGAAGGGCTTTCAGAATCGGTCTTGAGAACGCTGTCTCATTCTAGAGTGGACTCTACCAAGAGAGTCTACTCTCAAATTATGAGGATATTCTCATCCTGGTGTACCTCAAAAAAGGTGGCGTCTGCAGATCCGCTCCTCTCCGCTATCCTTCAGTTCCTGCAATAGAGGCTTTGCCCCTTCTACCCTGAGGGTTCAAGTTTCAGGAACAGAAGGGGTAAGGTGTGTGTGTATATACAGTACAGACCAAAAGTTTGGAAACACCTTCTCATTCAGAGTTTTCTTTATTTTCATGACTATGAAAATTGTAGATTCACACTTAAGGCATCAAAACTATGAATTAACACATGTGGAATTATATACATAACAAAAAAGTGTGAAACAACTGAAAATATGTCATATTCTAGGTTCTTCAAAGTAGCCAGCTTTTGCTTTGATTACTGCTTTGCACACTCTTGATGAGCTTCAAGAGGTAGCCACCTGAAATGGTTTTCACTTCACAGGTGTGCCCTGTCAGGTTTAATAAGTGGGATTTCTTGCCTTATAAATGGGGTTATGACCATCAGTTGCGTTGTAGAGAAGTCAGGTGGATACACAGCTGATAGCCCTACTGAAAAGACTGTTAGGATTTGTATTATGGCAAGAAAAAAAGCAGCTAAGTAAAGAAAAACGAGTGGCTATCATTACTTTAAAAAATGGTCGGTCAGTCCAAAAAATTGGGAAAACTTTGAAAGTGTCCCCAAGTGCAGTCACAAAAACCATCAAGCGCTACAAAGAAACTGGCTCACATGCGGCCCGCCCCAGGAAAGGAAGACCAAGAGTCACCTCTGCTGCGGAGGATAAGTTCATCCGAGTCACCAGCCTCAGAAATCGCAGGTTAACAGCAGCTCAGATTAGAGACCAGGTCAATGCCACACAGAGTTCTAGCAGCAGACACATCTCTAGAACAACTGTTAAGAGGAGACTGTGTGAATCAAGCCTTCATGGTAGAATATCTGCTAGGAAACCACTGCTAAGGACAGGCAACAAGCAGAAGAAACATGTTTGGGCTAAAGAACACAAGGAATGGACATTAGACCAGTGAAAATCTGTGCTTTGGTCTGATGAGTCAAAATTTGAGATCTGTGGTTCCAACCACCGTGTCTTTGTGCGACGCAGAAAAGGTGAACGGATGGACTCTACATGCCTGGTTCCCACCGTAAAGCATGGAGGAGGAGGTGTGATGGTGTGGGGGTGCTTTGCTGGTGACACTGTTGGGGATTTATTCAAAATTGAAGGCATACTGAACCAGCATGGCTACCACAGCATCTTGCAGCGGCATGCTATTGCATCCGGTTTGCGTTTAGTTGGACCATCATTTATTTTTTAATGACCCCAAACACACCTCCAGGCTGTGTAAGGGCTATTTGACCCATAAGGAGAGTGATGGGGTGCTGCGCCAGATGACCTGGCCTCCACAGTCACCAGACCTGAACCCAATCCAGATGGTTTGGGGTGAGCTGGACTGCAGAGTGAAGGCAAAAGGGCCAACAAGTGCTAAGCATCTCTGGGAACTCCTTCAAGACATTTGGAAGACCATTTCAGGTGACTACCTCTTGAAGCTCATCAAGAAAATGCCAAGAGTGTGCAAAGCAGTAATCAAAGCAAAAGGTGGCTACTTTGAAGAACCTAGAATATGACATATTTTCAGTTGTTTCACACTTTTTTGTTATGTATATAATTCCACATGTATTAATTCATAGTTTTGATGCCTTCAGTGTGAATCTACAATTTTTATAGTTATGAAAATAAAGAAAACTCTTTGAATGAGAAGGTGTGTCCAAACTTTTGGTCTGTACTGTATATATATATATATGAGAATAAACTATAAACTAGTAGGGGGTGGAAATTCCCACCTTAACGTGTTTGATGAATCCGAGACAGGGATGAGGTCATAAATAAGTATCCTATCGTGGTGTCTCCAGTACCCTTCAGAGTATCAACACGACAATAGCAGACCGTCGGTTCAAGTTTCAGCCATCTCAGCTTGCCTCAACAGGTTTTTTTTTTCTCAGGACCTGCTCAAACGGTTCCTTAAAGGAGCTGAAAGATTAAAGCCTACAGTACTGAGACCCATTCCTCAATGGGATTTATCAGTAGTTCTCAGGGGGTTATCATCTCCCCCCTTTGAACCGTTGGAGGAGGTGGACTTCAAGTTCGTCACTTACAAGCTTGTGTTTCTCCTTGCAGTGTCTTCGGCCAAGAGGGTCTCTGAGCTTCAAGCTCTCTCAGCACACGAGCCCTATACCATCTTCTTACATGACCGGGTCCTTCCTAGATTCCCCCCGTATTTTAGGCCTAAAGTTCCTTCCTTCCAGAACATCAACCAGGGGATATCCCTCCCGGTTCTGTCGACATCTTTCACCTCCTCCGAGGAACCTGCTAGACATCCTCTGGACGTCTCGAGATGTCTGGTAACCTGTGGCCTGTGGCTCAGCATCTCCATCAAAGCTGGCTCAGCATCTCCATCAAAGCTGCCTCCTGGAGCTCCGAATCGACATTCATCTCCCATTATAGACTAGATGCCAGACTAGCTGAGTTTTCGGCCTTTGGGCAAACTATTCTTAGTTCTCTAGGGGTTTCTTCTTGCTATCTCCACCTCTGTGCAGCTGGTAGGACGTAAGCGAATCATTAATTTGTAACGATAATTTGTTTTCTCTTAGTCCTAACAGCAGCACACTAATATCCAACCCTAGTAAGTATAGTTTTTTTTCTTGCTATAAACACAGTGGGCTGGGGGTTGGTTCCCTCCTTTTAAGGAGATACTTAATTGTTAAATTGAGTTGTTATTCTTGGGCTCATTAAACATTCCGCCGGTCCTTCCAGTCTGTGCTGATGTTGGGACTAAGGGAAAGCAAATTATCGTTAGAAATTAACGATTCTTCTGCAATGTTTATGTTGTTAAAAAAAATAACTGAGCAAAAAACATTACAATAAATGCGTTTTTGTAACATACTTTTAAATATCCCAAAACGGTATTTCGCATCCCTGTAATCATAATAACCCATACAATATAGGGAACACATTATTTGTGATCGGTAAATGGCATAAATAAAAATCTAAAAAAATTTCCTTCATTTAATAATACAAGTTGATAGAAATTAAAATCTTATGTGTATGGAAAAATGGTCTGATGCAAAAAAAAAAAAAAAAGTTATAGCTATCAATGTGAGAAGGGTCAGGGGAGGGTACCACATGGTTTGACCATATGGGACTCTGAAATTCCTGATGACAGCTCTGCGGCTGGTACTTAGCAACTCCTCGCTAGGGCACATGGGATGCAGTACTCTATCTGCAACAAACCCTTTAAGGCGAGCATTCAGATGATATAACTGTCAGACAATGCTTCGGTCTCAGCTCAGATAATCATGACTGTGTTGAGTATAGCAAGCAGAGCGACATGAGTAGCCTCCAGACATCTCAGATTTTTCATCTCTCTCTGCTGTAGCTTTTTTATTTTTTATACCAAGACATTTTTGGAATAATTTGAAGATAATATTTAGAGTTAGCAGCATATTATTTCTCCATTGTGATGCTGATGTGTCATTCTTCTCCTTTACAGCAAGCTTCAGACAGTACAATAGGTTTTATGTATCTTGAGATATTAGACTTTTTCTGGAAAAAATGTAATTAAGGTGAATTCCCACAGGGATGTAGACAACAGCATCTATCCACTTAGCCGCACATCTGCGATCAGTACAGCAGCAGTAACATCGTATTACTATAGCTTCCCTGGCTTTATTAGAAATGCCGACTCACTTAATAACTTCTATCACTCTGCACCGTTATACCTAGATATTGTGCTCATATATTCTACTTATAATCTACATATGTCAAAAAGAAGCCCTTTACATGCTCTTGTAAGAGGTTTGAAAATAGCCTTTGCTCCTCTTACAAACAGATGTGTATCCCTTTCAGGTTATCATGGTTGATCAGTGTTACTTTGACCCTGTTGTGGTGGTCACTCCATCTAGTTGAACTGTTTGACAAATGTAAGACTAAAGGCTGTGTGTACAGTGAGGAACAGAAGTATTTGAACACCCTGTGATTTTGCAAGTTCTCCCACTTAGAAATCATGGTAGGGTCTGAAATTCACATTGTAGGTGCATTCCTACTCTGAGAGACAGAAAAAATAAAAATACATCAGGAAATCACATTGTATGATTTTTAAAGAATGTATTTGTCTTGCACTGCTGAACATAAGTATTTGAACACCTGAGAAACAGCAAGAATTCTGACTCTCAAAGACCTGTTACTGTGCCTTTAAAAAGTCCACCTCTACTCCACTTATTAATCTAACTTAGTAGCAGCTGTCTGAGCTCTTTTTAGACACCTGTCCACCCACAGTTAGTCAGACGCCAACTACTACCATAGGCAAGACAAAAGAGCTGTCAAAAGACACCAGAGACAAAATTGTGGACCTCCACAATGCTGGAAAGGGCTATGGGGCAATTGCCAAGCAGCTTGGTGAAAATAGATCAACTGTTGGAGCAATTGTTAGAAAATAGAAGAGGCTAAAGACGACTGTCAGTCTCCCTAAGACTGGGGCTCCATGCAAGATCTCACCTCGTGGGGTATCACTGATGATAAGAAAGGTAAGGAATCAGCCCAGAGCTACAAGGGATGAGCTGGTCAATGACATGAAGAGAGCTGGGACAACAGTTTCAAATGTCACTTTAGGTAGAACACTACGCTGTCATGGTTTCAAATCATGCATTGCACTGAAGCTTCCCCTGCTCAAGTCATCACATGTCCAGGCCCGTCTAAAGTTTGCCAATGACCATCTGGATGATCCAGAGGAGGCATGGGAGAAAGTCATGTGGTCAGATGAGACCAAAGTAGAACTTTTTATACCTGACAGAACAACAGATGTGCAGGTTGAGAGACACCTGAGAAATAGTGACAAATCCTAAACTGTAATTGTGAGAGGTACATACCTTTATGGGAATAAAAGTATAATAAAAAGCCAATGTGGATGAATAGAATTGTAAAGAAAGCAATAAATGACTAAAATAAAGCATTTAAATCACTAAAACAGGAGGGTAGTGAGGAAGCATTGAAAAACTATAAGGAAAAAAATAGAATATGTAAAAGACAAATAAAAGCAGCCAAACTAGAGACCGAGAGATTCATTGCCCCTAAAATGTTCTTTAACCCCTTAGGGACCCATGACGTATCGGTACGGCATGGATCCCGAGTCCTTAAGGACCCATGACGTACCGGTACGTCATGAGTTTAAATTGAGATTGTGGCGCCCCAGGGGTTAATCCGCACAGGATGCCGGCTGAAATCATTCAGCCGGCATCCTGTCACAACGCCGAGGGGGGTCATATGACCCCCCCGTATCGGCGATCGCAGCAAACCGCAGGTCAATTCAGACCTGCGGTTTGTTGCTATTTCTGCTGTTTCTTATCGCCGCGGTCCCTGACCGCGGCGATCAGAAACTTTAGCGTGGCACAAATCTATAGTTATCACCCCCCCTGCACCCCTGCATGATTTTATCCTGGTGGGAGGTGCAGGGGGGGGTGTTGCGGGCGGTGTGGGCGGTGCGGGTGGCGGGCGGTGCGGCAGGCGGGATCGCGATCCCCCGCCCGCCTCCCGCCGAATAATCGTTGGCTTCTAGTGGGTATACCAGGGTGCCAGCACATTGCTGGCACCCTGGTATAAACGGCTGACATCTGTGAATGGATGTCAGCCGTTTAACCCTTTCCATACAGCGGTCCGTACGGAAGAGTTAACAGTAAGATGCGGCTCCCTCCCTCTCCCATCGGGGGGCTGCTGTGCCTTTGCAGCCCCCCGATGGGAGAGGGAGAGAGCCCCCAGACAGCCCCCCGAAGCCCCAGTCCTTACCCTTCCCCGTCTGCGAAGTTGTGGCAGACGGGGAAGGTTCCCATGGCAACAGGACGCCTGCTCAGGCGTCCTGCTGTCCATGGTGCTGAACAGATCTATGCTGAAAGCATAGATCTGTTCAGTGTAAGTAAAATACAGTACAGAAACCTATATAGGTTCTGTACTGTATTATGCAGACACCAGACCCACTGGATCTTCAAGAACCAAGTGGGTCTGGGTCAAAAAAAAAGTAAGAAAAAGTGAAAAAAAAAGTGAAAATCAAAAAACACATTTATCACTAATTAAAAATGAAAAAATAAATAAAATTCCCTACACATGTTTGGTATCGCCGCGTCCGTAATGACCTGATATATAAAACGATCATGTTACTTTCCCCGCACGGTGAACGCCATAAAAATAAAAAAATAAAAACTATGAGAAAATTTAAATTTTGCCCAAAAAAGGTAATAAAAGTGATCAAAAAAGTCGCATGTACGGCAAAATAGTGCCAATCAAACCGGCATCTCATCCCGCAAAAAATGAGACCCTACCCAAGATTATCGCCCAAAAACTGAAAAAACTATGGCTCTTAGACTATGGAAACACTAAAACATCATTTTTTTGTTTAAAAAATTAAATCATTGTGTAAAACTTACATAAATAAAAAAAAGTATAGATATTAGGTATCGCCGTGTCCGTATCGACCGCCTCTATAAAAATATCACATGAGTTAACCCCTCAGGTGACCACCGTAAAAAAATAAAAACGGTTTAAAAAAAGCTATTTTTTGTCATCTTACGTCACAAAAAGTGCAATAGCAAGCGATCAAAAAGTCATATGCACCCCAAAATAGTGCCAATAAAACAGCCATCTCATCCCGCAAAAAATGAGACCCTACATAAGATAATCGCCCAAAAACTGAAAAAACTATGGCTCTTAGACTATGGAGACACTAAAACTTTTTTTGTTTTAACAATGAAATCATTGTGTAAAACTTACATAAAAAAAGTATACATTAGGTATCGCCGCGTCCGTGACAACCTGCTCTATAAAATTACCACATGATCTAACCTTTCAGATGAATGTTGTAAATAACAAAAAAAATAAAACGGTGCCAAAAAAGCTATTTCTTGTTACCTTGCCGCACAAAAAGTGTAATATAGAGCAACCAAAAATCATATGTACCCTAAACTAGTACCAAGAAAACTGCCAGCTAATCCCATAGTTTCTAAAATGGGGTCACTTTTTTGGAGTTTCTACTCTAGGGGTGCATCAGGGGGGCTTCAAATGGGAGATGGTGTAAAAAAAAACAGTCCAGCAAAATCTGCCTTCCAAAAACCGTATGGCATTCCTTTCCTTCTGCGCCCTGCCGTGTGCCCGTTCAGCAGTTTACGACCACATATGGGGTGTTTCTGTAAACTACAGAATTAGGGCCATAAATAATGAGTTTTGTTTGGCTGTTAACCCTTGCTTTGTTACTTGAAAAAAGATATTAAAATGGAAAATCTGCCAAAAAAGTGAAATTTTGAAATTGTATCTCTATTTTCCATTATATCTTGTGCAACACCTAAAGGGTTAACAAAGTTTTTAAAATCAGTTTTGAATACCTTGAGGGGTGTAGTTTCTTAGATGGGGTCACTTTTAGGGAGTTTCTACTCTAGGGGTGCATCAGGGGGCTTCAAATGGGACATGGTGTCAAAAAACCAGTCCAGCAAAATCTGGCTTCCAAAAACCAAACGGCGCACCTTTCACTGTACGCCCCGCTGTGTGGCCGTACAGTAGTTTATGGCCACATATGGGGTGTTTCTGTAAACGGCAGAGTCAGGGCAATAAATATACAGTCTAGTTTGGCTGTTAACCCTTGCTTTGTTAGTGGAAAAAATGGGTTAAAATGGAAAATTAGGCAACAAAATGAAATTCTCAAATTTCATCCCCATTTGCCAATAACTCTTGTGCAACACCTAAAGGGTTAACAAAGTTTGTAAAATCAGTTTTGAATACCTTGAGGGGTGTAGTTTATAGAATGGGTTCATTTTTGGGTGGTTTCTATTATGTAAGCCTCGCAAAGTGACTTCAGAGCTGTAGTGGTCCCTAAAAATTGGGTTTTTGTAAATTTCTGAAAAATTTTAATATTTGCTTCTAAAGTTCTAAACCTTGTAACATCCCCAAAAAATAAAATATCATTCCCAAAATAATTCCAACCTGAAGTAGACATATGGGGAATGTAAAGTCATCACAATTTTTGGGGGTATTACTATGTATTACAGAAGTAGAGAAACTGAAACTTTGAAATTTGCGAATTTTTCCAATTTTTTTGTAAATTTGGTATTTTTTTATGCAAAAACAAAAAATTTTTTGACTTAATTTTACCAGTGTCATGAAGTACAATATGTGACGAAAAAACAATCTCAGAATGGCCTGGATAAGTCAAAGTGTTTTAAAGTTATGAGCACTTAAAGGGACACTGGTCAGATTTGCAAAAAATGGCCAAGTCCTTAAGGTGAAATAGGGCTGAGTCCTTAAGGGGTTAATTATATAAATGGTAAAAAGTATAAATCTGTCGGCCCTTTACATTTTGATGAGAAGAGAGTTGCAGACAGTGATGAGGAGAAAGCAAAGCTATTAAATATTTTTTTCTCCGCTGTATTCACTGAGGAAAATAAACTGTCAGATAAAAAGCTAAATGTAAAAGTAAATTCCCCATTAAAAGTGTCCTGTCTGACCCAGGCTTTTTAAAGAGATTAAAAAAGACAAATCAAGAATTTAGTAATGTCATAGTCAGACCCTTATTTCCGATATTTAAGTAATCTATATTGACAGGGAGCGTTCCACAGGATTGGTGCTTAGCAAATGTGGTGCCAATATTCAAAAAGGATCCAAGAATAGTGCCCGGAAACTATAGGCCGGTAAGTTTAACATCTGTCGTGGGTAAACAGTTTGAAGGTTTTCTAAGAGATGCTATCTTGGGGTACCTCAATGAAAATAAGCAAATAAGTCCATATCAGCATGGCTTCATGAGGGATTGGTCACGTCAAACTAATTTAATCAGTTTCTATGAGGAGGTAAGTTCTAGATTCGACCGTGGTGAATCAATCGGTGTCATATATCTGGACTTCTCCAAAGCATTTGATACTGTGCCACATAAAAGGTTAGTATATAAAATGAGAATTCTTGGACTCAGAGAAAATGTCTGTATGTGGGTAAGTAACTGGCTCAGTGATAGAAAACATCAAACGTAACTGTAGAAACCAGTGTCAGGCAGCTGCTGCCAAGGCCAATAAGATAATGGGTTGCATCAAAAGGGGCATAGATGTCCATGATGAGAACATAGTTCTACCACTTTACTAATAACTAGTCAGGCCACACATGGAGTACTGTGTACAGTTCTGGGTTCAGGGTTCAGAGAAGGCAAAATAAAGTAATAACTGGAATGGGTGGATTACAGGACCCAGAAAGATTATCAAAATTAGGGTTATTCACTTAAGAAAAAAGACAACTGAGGGGAGATCTATTAACTATGTATAAATATATCAGGCATCAGTACAGAGATCTCTCCCGTCATCTATTTATCCCCAGGGCTGTGACTGCAATGAGGGGACATCCTCTGCATCTGGAGGAAAGAAGGTTTCTACAAAAACATAGAAGAGGATTCTTTACGGTAAGAGCAGTGAGACAGGAAAAATTCTTACCTGGGATTTTACTTTCCTTGAGTCCGTAGGCAGCACAGAATGGGTTAACTTTGTTCTCATCCGATCCCCGGACCGCCCACCTAGATAAAGGGTACAGATTAAAATAATTAAACCATTAGCAGTGACCAATAAAAGGCTACTTCCTTAGAACCTCCTTGTGTTAATACAAATAGACTCAGACCAAGAATTATGCCAAAAACAAGAAGAAATTTATTAGGGAGGGTATACTTGTGCTGCCTACGGACTCAAGGAAAGTAAAATCCCAGGTAAGAATTTTTCCTTTCCCATTTCGTCCTACGGCAGCACAGAATGGGATTTTCATAGATCACAAGGGGGGGTCTCTTCACTCAGAGCTGCAGACAGAACCCCGGTACCAAAGGCTGAGCTCCTAGCGTTAACATCCAAACGATAAGGCTTGACGAAGGTCAGGGATGAGGACCAGGATGCTGCATTGCAGATTTCTTCAATCGAGACCTGTGCGACCTCTGCCCAAGAAGTAGCCGTGGCCCTGGTGGAATGTGCTCTCACTGGAAACGGAGGAGGTATCTCTTCCAGAGAATAGGTTTCCAATATTGTGGTCTTGATCCATCTTGCCAAAGTATCCTTAGAAGGAGAAGAACCCTTTCTTGGCCCAGAGAAGAGGACAAAAAGGTTTTCTATTGTTCTGAATTCCCTTGTTCTTTTCAAATAGATAAGCAGAGCTCTTCTAACATCCAATGTATGTAAGAGTTTCTGGTTCTCGTCCAGAGGCTCAGGAAAGAATACTGGGAGGAACGACTCTCTATTTTTGTTTGCTGTTGAAGGGATCTTAGGCAAAAAAGCTGGCATAGTACGAAGTAGAACCCCATCTGGCAGAAAACATAAGTATGGGAATTTTGAAGACAAAGCCTGAAGTTCGCCCAGTCTTTTGGCAGACGTAATTGCTGTAAGGAACAGAGTCTTGCAGGAGAGCCATTTGTAGTCCACTTCCTGTAATGGCTCAAATGGGGGAGCTGCAAGCCTCTTTAGTACCAAAGCAAGATCCCAGACGGGCACCGGGTCTCAATGAACAGGTTTGAGCCTCTTGATCGCCTTAAAAAAACGGAATATCAAGGGATGATGAAGGAATTCATTTTCCGTTACCGAGTGTTTTGCTGTCATGTGGGATCTTAACGTATTTGGCTTGAGCCCTTTCTGGAACCCATCTTGAAGGAACTCCAAGATGGAAGAAATATTGATGGTTTCATGGCCGGTCTGCGACATCCAGGATAGAAATTTTCGCCAGACTTTAGCGTACTTCCTGTTGGTAGAGTCTTTCCTAGATGCCAGCAGGGTGTCGATTACCGATTGTGACAAGCCCCTTCTCTCCAGTCTGCTTCTCTCAGCCTCCAGGCCGTAAGGTGTAGATGTTGTAGATTCTGATGATACAGGTTGTTCTGCAACAGGAGATCTGGCCGCAGGGGAAGTCTCCAGAAGTTCCCCCTGGACAAGTGAAGTAGAAGGGGAAACCACGACCTTCTTGGCCAGAAAGGTGCGATCACAATGGCCTGAGGCTTCTCCTCTGCTATCTTCCGAAGAACCCTCGGGATGAGAGGTATCGGGGGAAATATATAGATGAATAGGCGTTCCCAGCTCATGGAGAAGGCGTCCACCACTGTTGGATTGTCGAAGCTGTTCAGTGAACAAAACCGGCTCAATTTTCTGTTCTCTGCTGTCGCCATCAGATCCCATGCAGGAGAGCCCCACTTCTCTGTAATCTGGTGAAAAACGGACCGATTGAGCTCCCATTCGGCTTGGTTCACTATCTTCCTGCTCAGACGATCCGCTTGCGTATTGCAGCAGCCCCTGATATGCGCTGCTTTTAGTTCCAGCAGGTGTGATTCCGCCCAGCTGAAGATAGTTTTGCACAGCTCCAGAAGAAGTCCGCTCCTCGTACCTCCCTGTTTGTTCAGGTAGAATACGGTAGTAAAGTTGTCCGAACGGATCTCCCCAATATATCGGCCTTGAAGAGCCAACAGAACCGCCTTCAGCTCTCTGTAGTTCGAGGATTTCATCCTGTCCTCTTGCGTCCTAGAGGCCTTGCGCCCACTTGTCCAGAAGAAGGGCTCCCCATCCTTGACCGGAGGCATCCGTAGTTATGATGACCGGAGACAGGAACTGGAAGCTCTTTCCTTTGACTAAGTTCTCTGTGCGTAACCACCATCTGAGGGACCGAATTGTCGCTGGTTCCAGCCTTATTCTCGCGTCCAATCTGAGTCTGGAGAGTCGCCAAGCTCGCAGCATATTCATCTGGAGATCCCTGCTGTGGATACTTGCCCAAGGGACAGCTTCTGAAACTGACGTCATATGACCCAGGGTCTTCATAACCCTTCGTACTGAAGGGGAGTGGAGGGACATCAGGGTTCTCATCTCCTTCTTCAGCGCTTCCACCTTTGGCATAGCAAGATAGAGCTTCATGGTGACAGTGTCTACTAGAAACCCCAGGAAGATCTTGGATGTTGCCGGGACCGTATCCGATTTCTCCCAATTTATTAGGAAACCCACAGATTGTAAGAGGCCCACTGTCTGCTCCAGATGTTGATGCAGGAGTTTCTCCGTGCCGGCTACCAGCAACCAGTCGTCTAGGTATGGGAAGATTTGGATCCCCCTCAGGCGAAGTTCTACTGCAATAAGTACCGCTATCTTCGTGAATATCCTCGGGCTGAACATAACCCGAAAGGAAGAGCTCTGAACTGGTACCGCAAAATGTTTCCGCCTCTTTTGATGGCAACTCTCAGGAATTTTCTTGACTGTGGATTTATCGGAATATGCAGATAGGCGTCTTTGAGATCTAAAGAAGCCATGAATAGGTTCTTCCTGAGGACAGCAGCAATGGACCTTATCGTTTCCATCTTGAAATGGATCTTCTTTAGATGACGGTTTAGGTAGCGCAGGTCTATAATTAGCCGACTCTTCCCTTTCCCTTTGGGTACGCAAAAAATTCTGGAGTAGATACCAGAGTTCTTTGAATCGTCTGGAACTGGCTCCAAAGCTCCCTTTTCTATGAACTCTCTTAACAAAAGGAAGATCTGTGGATCCCTCGGTTTGTTTACAGTGAACCTGTCCCTTGGTGCGTGATTGAACTCCAGAATGTAGCCATTTCGTATGATGTCCAGAGCCCAGCTGTCTGATGTAATCTGAAGCCAGCTCTGGTAAAAGCGGGATAAACGACCTCCTACCCTTACAATTCTGGCGTCAGAATTCCTGTTTCTGAGGCCTATTCTCCTCTGTTTTCTTCTTAGTTTTCTCCGATGAACCCCAAGCTCTACGGTCAGGTCTTCCTCGGTTTGAGCGACCTCTATATCCTGATCTTCTGGGATCCTGTCTGTAGGAACGAAAACTCCTGGGTTTCTCCTTCTGCTTGGTCTGAGGAAAATTCAATACTTTATCCTCCATATTTGCTTCCAACAGTTTATTCAGGTGAGACCCGAACAATTCTCCCGGCTCAAAAGGGAGGGAACATAAATTGTTCTTTGAAGATGGATCCCCAGACCAGAGTTTTAACCAGAGCGATCTTCGTATGGAGTTCGTGAGAGCCATGTTCTTCGTATCGTATCCACTGGGAAATCACAGAGGAACTCTGCTGCCAGTTTCAGGTTAGGTATCTGTTTCAGGAGTTCCTCTCTGGAGACACCGTCTTCAATGTCCCTGCCAAGATGGCTTAACCATACTCTGAGAGCTCGCGCCACTGGGACTGATGCCATGGCTGCTTTATTAAGGGATGCTAGGTAGGTGTGCGACCTCTTGAGGAGGCCGTCCGCCTTCCTCTCCATAGGGTCCTTCAACAAGGCTGAGTCGTCTGATGGAAAAAAAGATTTCCTGGCTAACCTCGTCACTGCTGGGTCTACCCTAACAGGGCCTTCCCAGCTTGAGGATTCCGCCGGATCCGTCTTATATACTGCTCTGAATCTGGAGCCTAAGTTCAGCCTTGCCACCGGATGTTCCCACTCTTCCTACGCATAACCGCATCAAGAACAGGGTGCCCTGGAAACACTGACGCCTTCTTCTTCGGGAAGTAGAAGAGATTATCCTCATCATGGCTACTGGCCTTTTCTTTACTGGTCTCCATGATACTTTTCACTTCCTTGATTAGATGATTCGTATCAGACTTGTTGAATAGAAAGTTATCTTCTAGAACAGGAGCCTCAGAACTAGAGGAGATTTCGCCTTCTGATCTTGAATCCACCGAGGATGAAGACGGAGACCGACGTCTCCTCTTTCTTGACGACTTCTTAGACTTTGATTGCTTAAGGAAAGCCCTAAACAGGGACATAATTTCGGCGGTGTCGTCATCTGACGCTTCACCTGGATGGGAGCACTGCTCACAGATGTTAGAGGTATGGTCTCCCAGTAAGGGCTGCAGACAGGAGATGCAGCGTGCAGACTCAGCTCTCTGTTTCTTCTTTGCAGGTACAGCTTCCTGTGTGTCCTGGAAACACCTGAGGCAGAGATCCTGCAGGAAGTCATCAGGAAGAGGTTGATCACAACCCTGACACAATCTGTGTTTGCTCTTGCGAGCCCTCTTGCTGGATGTGGAGGACATCTAGAAACACAAAAAAGGAGGTATAAGTCATCCAAAGAAACATAGCAAGGTAGTCAGGGGGTTAACTGCCTGACAATAGGACAGGCAATACCTTAAAACCGCTAGAGCTCAGCTGCCTAAGAACCAGGGCAACTGAGCTCTGCATAGTCCCGCTTTTTATACCTGAATTTGAATTTGGCGCCCAAAAGGAGTGGGGCGCGTGCCTATGACGTCAGACGCACCGCGTCTGCGTTCCACGATGCATTCCAAGGAGGAAACCGGAAGCAGCAATCCCTCTCCTCTGCTACCGAGCGGTACAGCGCTAACAACCAAAGCAATGGCCGGACGCTGAAGGGACGCAGCGGGAGGTAAGCGGGACGACAGTGGAGCCAGGGAACATACATGGCTGAAAGAACACTCTCTGGCCTTGACCTGGAAGAACCAGGTACAAACGGCCATCTCCAACGAGGATCATAGGTGGGCTTCATCCTCCGATGAGGACAATAAAAAAACACAAGGAGGTTCTAAGGAAGTAGCCTTTTATTGGTCACTGCTAATGGTTTAATTATTTTAATCTGTACCTTTTATCTAGGTGGGCGGTCCGGGGATCGGATGAGAACAAAGTTAACCCATTCTGTGCTGCCGTAGGACGAAATGGGAATATGGAGCTCTCTGTCTGAGGAGGTGGTGATGGTGAGTTCACTAAAAGAGTTCAAAAGGGGCCTGGATGTATTTCTGGAGCGTAATAATATTACAGGCTATAGCTACTAAAGAGGGGTCGTTGATCCAGGGAGTTATTCTGATTACCTGATTGGGTACAGGAAGGATTTTTTTTTTCCCGCCTAACCTCAGAACAATTGGCTTCTACCTCACAGGTTTTTTGTTGTTGCTTCCTCTGGAACAACTTGCAGGATAACAGGCCGAACTGGATGGACAGATGTCTTTTTTCAGCTTTATAAACTATGTTAGATGAATCGAATCTTTAGCGATTTGAAGAAGAAGGCACCACAAAAGGATAGGTTTTGTATAGTTTTTAATTTAAAAAGTTTCAGACAGTGCAGTGTGTTATTATACAGGCTGTTTGTTACTACCAGCTACAATCAGTTTACCCGTAGACATATATATATCTGTCACTTTGACATTATTAATGCTGCCTTGATGTTAAAGTTGAACCTTCACAAACGTCTAGCAGGGAAATAGAGGAATGGCACAATAGAGTCATATACAGTAGAATACATGGAGCCAAATGAGTATACAGCAGGAGTAACAGCTGCTTAGCATGGAGCCGAATGAGTATACAGCAGTACATATACAGCAGATGTAACAGCTGCTTAGAACAGAATAGAACGAGTATATGTAGTGCCCTGGAGAAAGGGTACTTTGGACATTTGCCCTTATTGCTAATATGCAAAGCCATTAATTCCCTATGTTATTGCACGTTGAAGGGTCAAATTGCACTGTGATTTATGCTTTTGTAGGCACTTATAATGTTTCATATTGTTAAACTGCATTTATGTTTATTGTAATATATCCTATTCATTTGCACTGTTAATACACCATACCTCCCAACTTTTCAATAACACAGAGTGACAATATGTGCGACAATTCTTTTCATAAAAGGCCACGTCTCTAATCCCACACAAAACTATACACACACAGTCCCCTTCATGCCTCCACATAACTATTACCTCTTTGTGCCAGCACACAGTAGTAATGCTCCAATGTGTCTCCTTCACAGTAGTAATGCTCACATGTGCCTCCCCCACAGTAGTTATACTCAGATATGCCCCTTCACAGTAGCTATGTCCAGTTGTGCCCCATTTACAGTAGTAATGCACAGATCTTCCCCCTTCACAGTAGGTATGCCCACATTGTGTCCCCTAAACAGTAGTTATGCCCACATTGTGTCCTCTTCACAGTAGGTATGCCCACATTGTGCCCCCTTTGCAGCAGTTATGCCTAGATATGTGCCCTCTTCACAGTAGCTATGCCCACATTGTGCGCCCTTCACAGTAGTTATACCCCTCACAGTAGTTATGTCCAGATGTGTCCCCTTCACAGCAGTAATTCTCACATGTACACCCTTCACAGTAGTTATGCCCACATGTGCCCCTCACAGTAGATATGCCCAGTTGTGTCCCTTCACAGTAGCTATGCTGAGATGTGCCCTCTTCACAGTAGCTATGCCCAGATGTGCACCATCATAGTAGTTATGCCAGATATGTGCCCCTATAATAGACAGAAATTATAACAATGTTTCTGTTTAGGCTATGCTTCTCCACTCCAGCCCTCCCACTAGAAGGTTTTAGGGCTCTTTAACACTTGCGTTGTCCGGATTCGTCGTGTACTCCATTTGCCGGAATTACACGCCGGATCCGGAAAAACGCAAGTGAACTGGAAGCATTTGAAGACGGATCAGTCTTCAAAATACGTTCAGTGTTACTATGGCAGCCAGGACGCTATTAAAGTCCTGGTTGCCATAGTAGGAGCAGGGGAGCAGTATACTTACCGCCCGTGCAGCTCCCGGGGCGCTCCAGAATGACGTCAGAGCGCCCCATGCGCATGGATGACGTGATCCATGTGATCACGTCATCCATGCGCGTGGGGCGCCCTGACGTCACTCTGAAGCGCCCCGGGAGCCGCACGGACGGTAAGTATACTGCTCCCCACTACACTTTACCATGGCAAACAGGACTTTAGCGTCCTGGCAGCCATGGTAACCATTCAGAAAAAGCTAAACGTCGGATCCGGTAATGCACCGAAACAACGTTTAGCTTAAGGCCGGATCCGGATTAATGCCTTTCAATGGGCATTAATTACGGATCCGGTCTTGCAGCAAGTGTTCAGGATTTTTCGCCGGAGCAAAAAGCGCAGCTGAGATGGAGATGCTGAGCCACAGGCCACAGGTTACCAGCCGGACAACTGAGTCATAGACCCTTGGCCACCAGCCTTTGCCCAGGGTACCAAACTTTTGAGATAGAGATGGACAGCTATCTCAGGCCTTTCCTCAGTATGAAACCTTCTTCTGCCCAGAAGGAGACTTGAGAAGCCAGCACAGTGCATTGTCTGTATTGTTTTGCCCTTGAGTTCCTTCAGTAAAGAAGCACACTGGTTTACTGTAGACCCTGACTCTGTGGACTTATTTTCCATTAGGGTGCACCATGCCTTATCATCCTTTCAAAAGAGCAACAAAATGTGGTTACACCTGAACGGTGTCTGGGGGAACAAGCGTAGCATTGGGACTACCTCAAACATGGCCACTGCATATACAGCAGTATATACTGTATAACGCAGAAGTAACAGATTAGCACAGATCAGCACGAGTAAATAACAAAATATATGTAAAATAAAACATGTGATGCAACAGCTCACTGCAAACCAAATAAAGTACAAAGTAGCATAGTAATTGTATGTACTATGCTAATAAATTAGAGATGCTTGGCAAATCATTTTGTCCAAAATTATTTGAGCCCGTCTGCCGCACGTCAAGGCGATCTCTGTAAGACGGGAACATAACACTAAATACTACCTGTTATGTGCCATGACGGCTACCATACAATTCAGGGAGTGTAGGTTCCACATGCATACTGGGCCTGCTTTAATTTCCGTCATTTTTGGTGCCAAAATGGCCCCCATTAATATCCAAGGAATACAGGTACCAAAATGCATGTCAGGCCCACTCCACACCACTCCTGGTGCCAAATGGCCACCAAGGACTGCAATGAGAGTCCACAAACTATCTCTCTCCTGGTGCCAAATGGCTTCCAGTGAGTGAGGGGGAGCAGGCCAAGCTATATACTCACACTAATTAAAATCAGGAGTAACAGTAGCTTAGCACAGATTAGCACAAGTATACAGAAATATATATACAGCAGGAGGAACAGCAGCTTAGGTCAGAGCATAATGAGTATGATTCAATGATAACCTTTTCATTTCTGGGGAAAAAAAAAAACTTCCGCAGTGTAGTAAATTACATGTGCAGATCATAAGAAAGTGGATGATATGACTCACATTTCACCTAACTTCACATTTCCTTCATAGTCACCAGATTTAAAGCCCCAATGCAATATCAGAAAAAAAAGACCCTCCACCTCCCATGTGCTATTTATAATACTGCCATTTTTCTATGTGGCAATGGTGATTTGGGGACCACTTGGTCACCAGGGTCTGGGTACAACTACTACCCCTGCATCTCCTACAGAAATCACATTTTGAAAGAGTGCAACGTATCATGATATTATCAGCAGAGACAAATACATCTTGCAGTATGGATCTGTCAGTGGTTTATCATCTCTAGTTTATCTCAGGTCTTCATCTCCTTTTAGTCTCAGTAGGTTGGAGACTAGAAATGCTCTCGTCTCCTGTGTCACTCAGTGTTTTAAATTCTCCATCTTAGGCCTCATGCACACGACAGTATTTTTTCACGGTCCGCAAAACGGGGTTCCGTTGGTCCGTGATCCGTGACCGTTTTTTCGTCCGTGGGTCTTCCTTGATTTTTGGAGGATCCACGGACATGAAAAAAAAAGTCATTTTGGTGTCCGCCTGGCCGTGCGGAGCCAAACCGTCCTGAATTACAATGCAAGTCAATGGGGACGGATCCGTTTGACGTTGACACAATATGGTGCAGTTGCAAACGGATCCGTCCCCATTGACTTTCAATATAAAGTCAGGAGTCCCTATTAATATACCATCGGATCTGAGTTTTCTCCAATCCGATGGTATATTTTAACCTAAAGCGTCCCCATCACTATGGGAACGCCTCTATGTTAGAATATACCATCGGATTTGAGTTACACTGTGCCACCAACGAATTATTACAATAAAGGGAGGAAGGGGGGGGGGGGCGGGGGGGGCGCACACTGTGCCACCAACGAATTATTACAATAGAGGGAGGAAGGGGGGGGCCGGGGGGGCACACACTGTGCCACCAACAAATTATTACAATAGAGGGAGGAAAGGGGGCGGCACTGGCCACCAATGAAATTTAAACTGGGGAGGGAGGGGCGTCTGCCCCCTGCTGCCTGTCAGCCCCGGATCTCTTACAGGGGGCTATGATACGCACAATTAACCCCTTTAGGTGCAGCACCTGAGGGGTTAATTGTACGGATCACAGCCCCCTGTAAGAGATCGGATACTGCCAGGCAGCAGGGGGCAGTCTTGTACACAGTTTGTAGTGTATTCTAACTAGAAGCGTCCCCATCACCATGGGAACGCCTCTGTGTTAGAAAATACTGTCGGATATGAGTTTTCACGAAGTGAAAACTTAGATCTGAAAAATCTTTTATGCAGACGGATCTTCGGATCCGTCTGTATGAAAGTAACCTACGGCCACGGATCACGGACACGGATGCCAATCTTGTGTGCATCCGTGTTTTTTCACTGACCCATTGACTCGAATGGGTCCGTGAACCGTTGTCCGTCAAAAAAATAGGACAGGTCATATTTTTTTGACGGACAGGATACACGGATCATGGTCTCGGCTGCAAAAGGCGCATTTTCCGATTTTTCCACGGACCCATTGAAAGTCAATGGGTCCGCGAAAAAAACCTGAAAATGGCACAACGGCCACGGATGCACACAACGGTCGTGTGCATAAGGGCCTAATACTGATGACCTATTCTCTGGATAGTCAAGAATATATGAAGACAGCACTAACGTCCCAAATTGTAGCAAGATGCACAGTCACCAGCGGCCATGCTCATCTCTGCACCAAACTGTAAAGAATAAAAAGAATCGTGACCAGTGTCTTCTCTTTCCGCAAGTTTATTCCAGTTCAAACGGCTTGAGAAAGGCTTTATATGAGCCGAAACGTTGCCTTGTTTTATATGTGAACTGGTATTTTATGTTATTATTCATTTCCATTATTCTACTCAATATGAATTACCCCCTGTTTTAATCAGTTTTTATGGAGAATAAATTACGTATGTGTGTATATATATATATATACCTATCTGAGTGATATATCTATGCAAGCCCTCTGCTACCACTTCACTATTCAGCGGCTGGCGATCCCCAGCACCAGTACTATGTCCTTACACATCACGCTGCTGCATTGTGTAGGCAGAGGCAGCACGATGTGTAACAGTATCCTGCCTGCCTGCTGGGGAGCGCCGGCAGCTGAGCTGTGATCATCGGTGGAGCTAGGTGAGTATTTAGAGCTTTTTTTTTGGTTGTTTTTATTTCCTCTGAAGGGGACATATATCCAGGCATCACTACTATGAGGGGGCACATATCTGGTATAACTACTGTGAGGGGGCACATATCTGGCAATAACTACTGTACAGGGGCAAATGTCTGGTTATAACTACTGTGAGAGGCATTTATCTGGGCATAGCAACTGTAAAGGAGGCACATCTGGGCATAACTACTGTGAAGTGGCACATCTGGGCATAGCTACTCCGAAGGGGGCACATCTTGCCATAGCTACTGTGAGGGACACATGTGGGCATAACTACTGTGAGCATTATTGCTGTGAAGGGGCACATATATGGTCATAACTACTGTCAGGGGGCACATATCTGGGCATAGCAACTGTGAAAGGAGCACATTTGGGCATAACTACTGTATAGGGGGCACATCTGGGCATAGCTACTGTGAAGGGGGACATCTGGGCATTACTACTGTGAATGGGGCATATCTGGGCATAGCAACTGTAAAGGGGCATATCTGGGCATACTGTAGCAACTGTGAGGGGCATAACTACTGTGAAGGGCACACAATATGGGCATAACTACTTTGGCGAGGACACAATGTGGGCATTACTATTGTGAGGGGCACTGTGGGCATAACTACTATGAGGAACACAATGTGGGAATAACTACTGTGAAGGGGGCACATGTGAGCAGTACTACTGTGAAGTAGGCACAGAACTACTGTGAAGTGGGCAAAGCTAATGTGAAGGGGTCACATCTGGGCATATCTACTGCGAAGGTGGCATATCTGGGCATAAATACTGTAGTGGGCACAACTATTGTGAAGGGGGCACATCTAGGCATAACTACTGTGAAGGGGGCACATGTGGAACAAAGGGGTTACTATGTGGGGGACTGGGTGTCTATAGTTATGTTTTTAGCGGAGTTAGAGGTATGGCCTAGTATGAAAAAAATTGCTGCCGCACATATTGTCCCTCTTTGTGGTTTTCAAAAGTTGGGAGGTATGAGTTATCTGTATTCAGGGAGTTATCACTGTGTTGTTACATAGGGTACAGTAAAGCCTGTATTACACTTGCCGATATTTCAGCAGATGATCACTAAGCGAACAATCTTTCACATGAACGCTCATTAGCAATCAACTTGAAGTGTAATACTGCCACTGGCTGCCCGTTGGACGAGCTCATTCATGGGGCAATCCAAATCTTTTGACATGTTAAAAACATATCGTTTGCAGGCGGCAGATTGTGGTGTCTAATTACGATCTACCTCCAGCAAACCACTATACAGCATGGGGACGAGCGATGGCATAGTGATCACTTCTCCTCATGATGTGGAGGAGATCGCTGCTCCCCATGCTGTGCAGGATATTACTGCTAGTGATGAGCAGCAGGGGTCATATTCGAATTCGCAATATTTCGCGAATATTTTGTAGAATATTCGTCGAATATTCACAAATTCGAATATTCGTTATATTCTACGATTTTTTTTTTGCTTGAACAAAGCAAGGTAATGATTGTGTAATATCCAAATTTTCGGAATTAGAATTTTCGTAATACGAATTTTTTATTGCAAATTTTTCAACTTACAACTATTAGACAAAGAAGATTATAGCATATTAGCTAAACTGCTCTATATTCGATTTTTTTTCGAATATTCTCTATATTGCTATAACTTTGTTTTTTCGAATTTTCGTAATTTTCTAAAACAAGAATATATAGCAATATAGCGAATATTCTAAAAAAAAAACGAATATAGAGCAATTTAGCTAATATAGTGCTATAATCTTTTTTTATAGTTGTAATTTTTTTTCCAATCTGAACTTCAGATGAGACAAACTATAGACAAAAAAGATTATAGCACTATATTAGCTAAATTGCTCTATATTCGTTTTTTTAGAATATTCGCTATATTGCTATATATTCTTGTGTTATAATATTACGAATATTCGAAAAAACGAAGTTATAGCAATATAGCGAATATTCGAAAAAAATCTAATATAGAGCAATTTAGCTAATATAGTGCTATAATCTTCTTTGTCTAATAGTTGTAAAGTGAAAAATTCGGAATAAAATATTCATATTACGAAAATTCGCAAACAACACTACTCCTAAAGTCAAATATACTGCAGCCTTCTCATTGGCCCACAAGCTAGAAGCAGGAAGGGATCATGTGTACCGATTTAAAAAAAAAAATTGAATATTCAAAATTACGAATATATGTCACTATATTCTAAATATTCGCAAATTTTCGAAGTACCTATATTCGCGATAAAAATTCGAAATTCGAATATTCGTGATCAACACTAATTACTGCATGTAATAACAGCGGTCTCCTCCGCTAGCGAGTAGGCGATTGCTGGAAGGGAACGCTCCCCTCCAATCGTCTGCCACATTGGGCCATGTAATACAGACTTTAGGCTGAATATAAAAAAATAAACTATAGGGCGGAACACAGAAGTGGGTATGGTCCGTGGAAAAAGGAGGGGGCCAAGTTGGGCCTATGATGCACTTGATTACAGCCCTGACCTGAGCCCTGTCACATACAGTGTTTTGCACTGCAACCAATAAGCTTCAAGTTACTCCTCTGATCACACATCCAGCAATCCAGAATATCTGATAATCCGGGACTATTCATGCTGGATTTGATATGTTAACTCTGCACCAGGGGCTTCGGCATGAAAGAATGAAAAGTATCTTAAGCCGAGATGTCATTGTAGATGGAAAAAATGATTTATTTCTGGTACGTGTGCAAATGTTTTACTAGAAAATACCTTCGTCAGTAGTGTAGCACAGAGAGGACAAGCTCAGGCATTGCATGTCATGGCAATGCATCCAGTAAAACATGACAACTGACTGAGCAATCTAGTTCAGTACATCATCCATCAAAGTAAGCGCAGAGGTATTACAGACATTAAACAGTCTCCAAAGTGATAATAAAATATTAAAGGCTTAATGACTTGTCAAGCCGAATGCCATACGTACAGTACCTTGGATACAGATACAGGGAAAGACTTGCATATACTCACACGTAGCATCAGCGGCCCACACAGCTTGCAGGGGTGTGCGTTTCATACCTTCCAACTTTTTGGACTGTCAAAAAGGGACACTTATGGTTCATTATTAAAAAAAAAAAAATCCTGCATATTTATACACTTTAATAGTTTTATTAGCACGCAATAACGCAAAATTATCTGAATATAGAAATTTCTAAAAACCAAATTGCATCAAGTAATGAAATAGTATACAAGGTGGGGTCTAATATACAGAGAGGAGCCAGGTAAACACTTTATATATCAATATTGTACATGTACAGATCAAAAAGAGGGACATTTAAGGAGCAAAGAGGGACAGAAGATTTGGGTCAAAAATAAGGACTGTGTGGTACTATCTAAAGGGACCACAGAGCAAAAGCCGTTATATAAAGGGGATACAGTTCTTGGTACTACATAAAAAGGGCACAAAGCAGAGAACACTACAAAAAGGAGGCACAGATTCTGGCAGTATATAAAGGGGACATAGAACCTGGCACTATATAAAGGTGGTACAAAGCATGTGAAGCTTTATAAAGGGGGCAGAGAACATGACACTATAAAAAAGGGGCACAGAATCTGGCAATATATAAAGGGGGAAAACAGCCTGGTACAACATAAAGGGGCACAGCACCTGGCACTATATATATCTGGGGCACAGAACCTTGTACAATACAAAGGAAGTCCTAAAGTCCTAAAATGAGACAAACTGCACCATAACTACATATAAGCCCTACAGTGATCCATGGAGCACCAAAATAATTTACTGTATGTAGCCCTATAGTGATATATGGAGCACTATTATTATACAGTATATACAGCCCTATAGTAGCACATATAGCCCTACATTGTAGAGTGCTATTGTCACGGACGGTGTACAGGAAACAAGACAAAGCAACATGCATATATGACTCACTGGATCCAAAGCTAAGGAACCAAAAGGGAGACCCCTGCACAAGACCTAGCACTTTCCCTGGCTGCTCAGCCTATGCAAAGATCCCAAAGGTGGATGGTTGCATATCCACGTACCTCGACTATATAACCCCTGAACACCCTACAATAGTGAGGGGACACGACCACCGGCTCCCTACACCAGACACGGAGGGAGTCAGGGTCACCTGGGATCCAGCAAACAGAAAATAACAGATAAATGTACAGCACTTAACTTTGTAGCAGACTGGGAAACAGGAACAGCATGCACACACACTCCAGGAAGAAGTATAAGCCACCCAGTAAAGCATTATGGGGAGGAATTTAAAGAGAAGCAATCAGGCTAATGAGATGAGGAACTGAACACCACAACAAAGAAAACTCAAGGAGGAGGTTCTGAAAGGCCTCTGTCAGAGCTTCTCAGCTGTCTGGTTGTGACAGCTATGCAGTACTATAGACCTGTATGTGTAATAACAGTGCTCCACATATCACTGCAGGGCTTAAAGGGGTATTCCAGCTTTTAGATATTGATACATCAATATCAAATCAGTGGGGGTCCAATACCCAGCACCCTCCACCGATCAGCTTCAGACCCCTACCAATCTAATATTGATGACCTATGCAAAGCATACAGTAGCTCTGTCCTAATGTCTTAAAGAACAATTCCATTGTATTTCAGCATTGTGGCCACCTACCTCCAATGGCTGATTACCAATGGCTTTCACACCAGTTTTCAGGGGCGGAGGCCAAGAGGCTCAGCAAATTTATCTTTTTACCTCCGTTATCTGTTCTGCTCCAAGCTGCCGTAGATTTCAAGTGCACGGACCATCATAAAACGCCAGTATATGATCATTTCCCCCCAGTATGCAGTTCAGCCGAATGTTAAAGGGGTTGTGCCAGAACAAGTACTTATCCCCTATCTATGAGACTGACAAAGCGCCGTCTACCTATAGAGTCCTATAGAAGTGAAAGGAGCCGTGGACCAACACGTGTAATACTGTTTCTTTAAGAGAATGGGCTGGGGACCCATTTAGAAATATTGGGGGTCCCGGTGGTTCGACCTCCAGCGACCTGACAATTTATTAATGGAATAACTCTCTAATGCAGCTCCTACTCCTACAAGGCCAGTGTGTAACACACAGATCTCTTAGGCCATATTATAGAAAAGGATTATAAAAGCATTCTGTGATACAGAGAAGAATAAGTAGATATAATTATTGGTGCATTGCCAAATACCGCTATGTCGGTATTGTTTGTGTGTCAAATAAATTACATATCCGTGAATAGAAATGTCCTAACCTGCCGTGCCTGCCAGTATATCCAGTGATTCACAGGAAGCATCAGATGAGATGGAAACCGGATAAAAATGCATCAAAATATGTACAATAAGAGGAACTCTGTAAAACAAACAGTGTAACAAAAAACAAAAATGCAGCTGTGCAACATTAACAATAACTCGTCTCTGTGTGACTTCTCCCCGTCATAACAAAATCATACCAAGGATTCTGCACACACGGATTAGGCAAACAGTGGCATTCCAAGGTCTGCGAACATCCCCGAGTCTGGCAACGAGTGATGCCACTTAGCTACAGGTTAGGCCTCATGCACACGACCGTTGTGTGCATCCGTGTCCGTTGTTCCGTTTTCCGTGATTTTTAGCGGACCCATTGACTTTCAATGGGTCATTTGAAAACTCGGAAAATGCACCGTTTGTCATCTGCGTCCATGATCCGTGTTTCCTGTCCGTCAAAAAAATAAGACCTGTCCTATTTTTTTGACGGACAACGGTTCGCGGACCCATTCAAGTCAATGGGTCCGTGAAAAAACACGGAGGCACACAAGATTGTCATCCGCGTCCATGATCTGTGTCCGTTTTTTTCCTATCATTTTCAAGGCAAACTTGACTTAGATTTTTTTTTTTTCACTTTTCTGGTCTGGTGATCCTCCAAAAATCAAGGAAGACACACGGAAGAAAAAACGGACTCGGATCACGGAACAACGGAACCCCGTTTTGCGGACCGTGAAAAAATACTGTCGTGTGCATGAGGCCTTATAGGTATTACTCTTTCCAGCCAAACTGCTTCATAGGCATATATAAAAATTAGTTACAACTGGCTATAAAGAAAGTTTTACAGATATTCATCAGTCCATTATAGACAATCCCTAGTTGTTAGAAGGGTCCCTTGACTATAAGTTAATCACCGATCAGCCATTTATGTGGGGAAACACGGCAGTAAGTCTTACATTTCCCTGCAGTGCCTCCGCAGGGCAAATGAAGCATTACACCTTGCTTATTTAAAAAAGTGGGTGATGTGTATAATGCAGGACAGCGCCTCCACAAAGAGACAACGCTTTCCAGTCTGGCCAAGAGCAGAGAACCCCACCTGAAGTAAATTAATGGGGTTGTCCACTTTCTGGTCACTGTTGACCAATGTGTTTGTGAGATGATTATGTGACACTTACTAATATAGTCTTCATTGAAATTCCGCACCATTTTCTATATTTTATCAGATATGTCTCCTTGCTTACAAAGTCTTTTGTGCTGTCCACACAGAGGTCCTGTCCATAAAATGGCTGCCGACGGAGGGTCATGTGAGCAGGTAAATCACCTCCATGTGACATCTCTTCTATTCAAACACACTGAATCTGCTCTAAACTCTCAAAAGAACAAGTGCAAATGACAGGTGCAGTGTATTTGAGCGGAGGAGGCATCACATGAAGTGATTTGCCTGGTCACATGACCCTCCATAAGCGGCCATCACACAGGAACTCTGTGTGGACAGCATAAAAGACTTTGTATACCTTAGAAAATATAGCAAATGGTGCAGAATTTCAACAGAGATTATATTAGTAAGTGCCATATAATCATCTCATAAACACATTGGTCAACAGTAACCAGAAAGTGGACAACCCCTTTAAGATTTACTAATAGGATGAATGAAGATAGGTTTTTCTAAACAAAACAACCCCTTCAGCCATTATGTAGCAATTTTAATATGGGGCGGTTATGGTGCTTTTGAGGGTACGGCCACACAGTCAAGTTTTGCAGTTTTGTAAGCCAATATCAGGAGTGGATCAAAGAAGAAGAGAAAGTATAAAGGACAGACACAACTCCTCTTCTTTGAATTTACTACTAGTTTTGGCTTCTAAAACAGCATCAGGAAACCTGACCATGTGAAACCTGACCAAGATTATTCTTCCTAGAATGCAAGTCATCAGAGTTAGTTCTAAGCAGAAGCTGAATAAACATATAATGATAAGAGATCTCAGCTCTGAAGCCTATAGAATGGTGACTGCAGCTGTGAATTATAATACAAGCAGTAACAGCATCTGTGTGGTATAGTATATGTGTGTAGCAGTTGAGTGTCCAAGGAAAAAATATTTCTAAAGATTCATTCCAAATGACAGTCCTGTAAGGGTCTCATTTCACCACCAGACCCCATACCTTTTTACCACCTATCCCACAGCTTTAAATGGTACCCGTTCAATAGTAGCACCGGGACCGTGCGTAGTAATAATCATCAATCTGCCAGCAGACACCACTCTAGACATTATTGCAACAATGCTAAGAGACGTTCAGGACCAAACGCGGATGGATTACACAGTGGGACTGAATTATAAATAATAGGTATGGAATGGGTTGGGGGGATGCCTATTAGTGTTGCCACATTACCTTCTCGCTTCCTCAGCCAATTAGGAGGAGAAGGCAGATGTAGACTATAGCTTGACATGCCATAGCAATACCCATTAGCGTCTCTGTCTCTCTGCCCTGTGAACAGTACCCCCCCCCCCCCTTACCCTTTTACCCTTCTAAATATTGGTGGCCTGTCCTTAGAACAGGCCTTCAGTATATGATCAGTAGGGGTCCGATTCCCAGGACTTCCACCAATCAGCAGTTCGAAAAAGTAGTGGCAATGTGTGCTATGTCCCCTTTATTCTTTACACGGGAACAGCGCTGTAAATACTTTTGTGGCTATGCCTGGTATTGCAGCTCAGTCCCATTCAGGTCAATACTGAAGTGCCCACAACAAAGGAAAAAAATAATAATCACCAAATAAATAGTGGATCCATTCATCAGGCAATTGTGATTTTTAAGCATACTTAAAAACACACAATGGTGCCGGCAGCAGGTTGCGCTGTGTAATAGCAATCTGCCACCAGCACACCGCTGCCGTGCATGGGGACGAGCTATCTGTAATAGCTGCTGTGTCCTACGCTAGCTATCTGACGATTGCCGGGAGGGAACGCTTTCCTCCCAACAATCGTCTGCAGCATCTAATACACCCTTTAAAATATCACAACTGCCGGATGAACGAGCGTTTGCTTGTTCATCAGGCATTTGGAGGCAGTATTTCACTGCCAGATCATCGCTAATGAGCATTCAGTAGCAAAAAACACCTGTGTGTCCAGCTTTTTATATTTCCCATCGACTGTCAGCTACAACCTGGAGCTGGTGTTTTTACCGCAAAAAAAATAAACACACCAAAAAAGGTAGTGCGAAAAGGTTATTAAAACACGAAACTGCAGAAAAACACCTGCAAACCCACCCTTAAAGGTGTTTTCCAAGACATTTTTATTGATGACCTATTCTCAGGATAGGTCATCAATATCAAATCAGCGGGGTCCGGCACCCAGCACCCCACCGATCAGCTGGTTGAAGAGAAGGCCAACAGCGCAGCGGTTACAAGAAGCCGTCCCAGTCACTTCAGTGGGATGGCTCTTTCCTAATTAAGCGATAAATAAAAAATTCTTGGAAAACCCCTTTACGGATTTTGCACTTGTGTAATTAACACAATGCATGCTTGAATTTTCACTCACACCTTGCTGTTAATTGCATGTATGTGTTTTGGAATGTACCATATGATACATGTGTTCACGTTTGAGCGGTGCCCGTTTTCTATATTATAATGCATAGAAATACTAATGACAAAACACTGCATGAAGTGCTAAAAACAGGTAATAAAAGCAGAATGTAAGTTTCTTTTTAAAAGCTTATTTTTAAAATTATTCTTAAAAATATATGAATAGTATATGCAATAAAATATTAGAGTCCCAGCAGATTCTGTAAATTAGCCTTTTGCCTTTTAAGTCTTCTGTATTGTAATAATATTTTAATTACAATTCAATACTGAATAATATGTTTAATCTGTGGCTGCACATGATGTACGGCTGCCGCGCTTGGATCAGGCGAGACATTTCTTGACTAGTTTTGTGCATGAAATAAAATCATTAACAATTTGATCTGAAGTTGCCTGTGCAATTTGCACAATAAATAAAAAAGCAATAAAACATAGTGAAAACCCTTTTCGCTTTTGTTCAGCGCTTTTCTTTTCTCTGAAATGCATCTAAATTCCATCGCTGGAGAACATTGCATCAGCCGTCTTGGAAGAAGCAATGAAAGAGGGTCATTTATTAAAATGTTCTTTCGAATTGAGGGATTTATTATAAATTCATGTTTGAAATAAATGGCAATGACTTAAAATGTCTAGTCTACAATAAGCAGGACTACATAATGATTTGTGAGTCCCTGGTAAATAATTTGGGGAAGGGGGGGGGGGACCTCACCTTTGGGACTTGAAACCATTATTCCCCATAGAAATAAGAAAACAATGTTCCAGGGGTGAAGAAGTCATTTGTCCTTTTATTTTTTTTCAAGAAAAACTGCTTGCACAGTATGGTACCTCCAGATTGTCCACATTATGTCCACTAGAGTTGAGCGAATCGAATCCCAAAAAGTGGAATTCGATCCGAATTTCAGGATAAACTCAATTTGCTGCGAAACCGAATTTGCTTGCGCTTCGTGGTAGCCAATCAATTTTGCCAATTTAGTGTAAAAAAATGAAAACAAAAAATCATACTTTAACCTCCTCCATTTGCTTGTGATGGGCCTTCTGCCACCATCTTGATTGAAGATCTAGGCCAAAATCCAATGTGTGGTGACATATGATGTCACCACGCTGGCCGATGTGATGACGGTATGACGGGCCGCTCGAGATTTCGCATTAGATCTTCAATCAAGATGATGGCGGTCGGCCCGTCGCAAGCTAACGGAGGAGGTAAGTATGATTATTATTATTTTTTTTTAACTGTGTTATTACTGTCAGATGCCGCAATCAGCTATGAAAGCGGCATCTGAGGGGTACAATGACAGGGGGCGGCACAATCATCGCTCCCTGTCATTGCACCAACTATTTACAAAGCAAATGTTTTTTGTCCCGGCATGACGACGTCATCTCGGTCCACGCGAGATTTCGCGCCAGACCTTCAAGTAACATGGAGGCGGCCAGCCCGTCGCGAGCAAATAGAGTCGGTAAGTATGATTTCATTTATTTTTTTCTGTTAATTTTACATAGTTTTTACTCTCAGATGCCACGATCATGTATGAACGTGGCATCTTAGAGGTACAATGATGGGGAACTGCGCTATCGCAGCTCCCTGTCATTGCACACCCTACAAAATTCGGCGAAGCAGCCAAATTGAATTTTGAAGAAATCCTCTCATCTCTAATGTCCACACTTCTCCTATATTAGGGCTCCACAAACAGGCCCCACTTCCTATAGCATAAATTTCCACAGTAGATGTTTTCAGCCTCTGGACAAAGATCTTCTCAGAATTCACCACTTCATGGGAGCAGGAAGACAACCACGGGAGTGAAGAGTGGGAATAACAACTTGATAGGATCCATATAAAAATAAAATATCCTGCTTTATTCCATAAAACCTAAGATAGGATATCACCTTGTCCCATTGTACATCAGTAAAACAACTAGGGAGCTCACGTCCTACCATATTACACCTTTACAGCTTCATCAGGGATTCATTAAGGTATTCATATTCCTTAAGGCCTCTTTCACACGGGCGTCGTGTGTGAGGGCCAGATACTGTAGTATGCGGGTGCGTCGCGGGAAAATGTACGATTTTTGGTACCCAGACCCGAACCTGGACTTCTTCACGGAAGTTCAGGTTTGGGTCTGGGATCAGTGTTGTGTAAATTTTATTATTTTCCCTTATAACATGGTAATAAGGGAAAATAATAGCATTCTGAATACAGGTCCTTAAAGGAAACCTGTCCCCATGATTTTTTGCATAGAGCTGGGGACATGGGCTGCTAGATGGCCACTAGCACATCCGCAATACCCAGTCCCCATAGCTCTCTGCGCTTTTATTGTGTTTAAAAAACCGTTTTGATTGATATGCAAATGACCTGATATGAGTCCTGTATCCGGAGAGGAGTCCAGCGGAAAGGAGCCCAGTACCGCCCGGCGTCCTCCGAATCTCCTCCTTGCTGGCTGACGTCACAGAGCTGGAGCGCCGAAATCTCGTGATGCGCGAGCTAGCGCATGCGTAGTTCGTTCCCTGTGCTGATGCCAGTACAGGAAATGAACATGATGCCGACACTGCGCATGCGCTAGCTCGCGCATCACGAGATTTCGGAGCTCCAGCTCTGTGACGTCAGCCAGCAAGGAGGAGATTCGGAGGACGCGGGGCGGTGCTGGGCTCCTTTCCGCTTGACTCATCTCCGGATACAGGACTCATATCAGGTCATTTGCATATCAATCAAAACTGTTTTTTTACACAATAAAAGCACACAGAGCTATGGGGACTGGGTACTGCAGATGTGCTAGCGGCCATCTAGCAGCCCATGTCCCCAGCTCTATGCGCAAAATCCCGGTGACAGGTTCCCTTTAAAGAAGAAGAAAGAAGAGAAGCCGGGCTGCGCGAACAAGTGGATGAGGTGAGTTTAATTTTAAAATTTTTTAACCCCTCCATCCCTATGTCTGTGAAGGTTCTCATTTATCCAGGTACATGGTTACAGATAAACCCTCCATCCCTAATTTACTTAGCATTCTGTATTAAGAATGCTATTATTTTCCCTTATAACCATGTTATAAGGGAAAATAATAAAGATCGGGTCCCCATGCCGATCGTCTCCTAGCAACCATGTGTGAAAATCGCACCGCATCCGCACTTGCTTGCGATTTTCACGCAGCCCTATTCACTTCTATGGGGCCTGCGTTGCGTGAAAAACGCACAATATAGAGCTTGCTGAGAGAAGAAGTATGGACAAACTGGAGTAGCATATTGAACATTCAGTTTGGCTTTATTACCCCTTCCGGACCATGTACAGCAAAAGTCTGATCTTTAAAGATAGTGACTGCTTCTGAAAGCAGTGGGCACCATAACTGCCGGGCTTCTGTTAATGTCTACGATCAGTGGTATTTCTGATCGCTGACATTCAACCCCTCAGGTCAAATCGGACAATGGCATCTGAGAGTAAGAAAGCTGGAAGCGATGCATTTCCCAGCCCTCCTTCCCCTGGCTGAAATAGAGACTTTGTGGCACTCCGCTTTTGCTTGGAGTCGGGTTGCCACCCCATCATCCAAAAAAATAAAAACTCCAGCACAATGTCATATCAAGATTTCAGACATTTATTGCCTATGCGGCTGTACAATTCTTGTGATGTTTCGGCCGATGTGGCCTTTTTTAAACTAGTGCACTAGAGGAAGTTTGGAAGATAGTGGAAGATGCGCTAGGTAAGAAGTATGTGCTAACTGCACTTAGAGAAATGCACTGAAGTCGGGGAAGGAGTCCCATAGCAGAAATAGGCCTGAGCCTGTACAAGGCTTCCAGGGCGATTACTAGTATATTCTAATGCAGGCCTGCACTGGAATATACTGAATCCTGTATTCTGTAATGAATATCCATTACATAATGCCAGCAGCAATCTAATGGTTGCTTGTTATAGTCACCTAGGGTCACTTAAAAAAAAAAAAATGGGAAAAAGTAGTTGTGATGGCACACTCTCATCTGGTATAGATTGAAATAGGTTGTTGTATTTAAAAACGTATTTATTTATACTTTTGGTATAAGAACAATTTGATAGACTGGTTGAATGATTTTATAATTGATGTCCAAGTGTTGTGAACAAGCTGAATATATATGTTGTTGTCACTGGGTAATTGTAATGGCTGGATGCACAGAGATATGGAAAATACAAAAGTGTATATCTAGTTTGGAGAACTATCTTGGTGTATATTCCAAGAGCTAAGGTGCTGTATGCAGGCTGAATACACAAAGTGCTACATGAACTCGATATACAAAGGTGCTAGATGCGGTCTGGATGCAAAAATGTTGCGTGTCAGCTATATTATAAAGTGCTAGTGCAAGCTGGATACACTAAAGTGCTAGTGCAAGCTGGATACACTAAAGTGCTAGTGCAAGCTGGATACACTAAAGTGCTAGTGCAAGCTGGATACACTAAAGTGCTAGTGCAAGCTGGATACACTAAAGTGCTAGTGCAAGCTGGATACACTAAGGTGCTAGTGCAAGCTGGATACACTAAAGTGCTAGTGCAAGCTGGATACACTAAAGTGCTAGTGCAAGCTGGATACACTAAAGTGCTAGTGCAAGCTGGATACACTAAAGTGCTAGTGCAAGCTGGATACACTAAAGTGCTAGTGCAAGCTGGATACACTAAAGTGCTAGTGCAAGCTGGATACAATAAAGTGCTAGTGCAAGCTGGATACACTAAGGTGCTAGTTGTAGGCTGGATACACTAAAGTGCTATATATGCATAGTATGTATTGGAATGCTAGAACAAGCTGAATACACTTGGTGCTATAAATATGTAAATGTGATACTTGCTGGGTACATAACTAGAAATAAGCTGAAAATATTCAGTGCTGTGGGCAAATAAAGTATAAAGGTGTTCAGTGTACTCTGAGTACATGCAGTATAGTATAGCTGGATGTAAAGGTAAACAATAATATAAAAAAATGCACAATTATAGATTGATCATTATGCATTGCGTGCTTAAAATCAAGAAAACCGTTAGGTATGCTATGCATACAAAATCAGTGCACCGAAAATCTGTTCAGGACAAAAAAGAGAAGAAATGTCATTAGGACATAGTGAATCTAGAATGTCACATAGATGGAACGTTTGGTGTTGGAGTCAACTAAATAGTGACTTGGTATTAAATAGAATTTTGATCATGAATGTTCCCACTTTGTGGGGAAAATATCAACCAGATTGCAGGTATATACAGTAGTAATAAAAAAACTTGATAGTCTGATAGTATGAGCTGGTTGGGTACTGTGGCGAAACCAACCTCACCACTGGGTTTTGGAGGGGCCTGTTTACCAGCCTCTTGCCCCAGGATTATGGGCCCTCTCATCAGCCAGGCCTCATTTGTTCACAAAGGACTTGGACTAACTTGAACCCCTGGTCTAATTCATGCCATTGTGGGATGTTAAATGTCTATGTGTATTGAAAAGGGTGGGACATTGTATACGTTGAGTAGAGAGGTATGTTCTATTGTCTCTCTGTGTGTATTGGCGATGTCCTTTGTCCTGAGAGATAATTGAATTACTTCTCGGTTGTCTCCAGGACAGAAGATATTTTTTTTTTCCAATATAGTTTTTATTAATTTTCTCCCATCCAAAAATGACATTTATAACATTATCAGACAAGTGATATTGATCATACCCAGCCGGTATCGAAATACAATATGAATATGAGCATACAGCTCTATCCCATTATAATGCATGTCATGACAATGAAATAACAAAGTAATAACAATGTCCCCCACCTCCCCCCTTTCCCACCACCCCCCCAACTATCCCCTGCATCAGCCGTAACTCCGCATCCAACTCGCCAATCTTCCAAAGCAGGACATCAGGTTATATTACTTTCAGAATTCCCAGCGCATCCTTTAGATCTTCTAACAAATACCATGCTGTCAGCTTGAAAGGAGACATGATTCTTGAGTACTCACAAGGCTCTATATAACTCAACATAAATTTACGCCAGGTAAGATACAATTTTTTCCCCAGAATTTCCTTCTGTTGCAAAGCCTCAGTCCACTCTAAGTGAAAGATGTGCTTGAGTTGTGTAATCACTATGAGAACAGAAGGGACCTGAGGTTGGAGCCATACTTTTAGTATACTTTTTTTTGCCCCCAACAATATCTTATGACCCAGCGGTTTGATCGATTTCATCGCATAATCATCCGATTTCCCTGTCTTTGCAATTTGAACATGGGTTATTACCATTTCAGGAGTAATGTTCGCTTCACTCACACCACATCTTTTCATCAGATCGTTCACCTCATCCCAGTACTCCCTCAACTTCGGACACTTCCATAAACCATGAAATAGATCCGAATTTGAAAGGTTGCATTTTGGACACGCAGTCAGCCTATCCTGTCTTGAGTCAGAAATTGGGATGTTAAAACCAAATATGGCATGGTGCAGTATCTTTAAGTGCGTCTCTCTCCACTGTTCGTTTGGAATGGCTTTATATAAGGCCCCTATTCCAGAGCAAATAGGTTGATGGATATCCTTCACCCCCAAAAGTGTCTCCCATTTCTGAAACATTTTCTTTGGGTCAATTCTCTCCCATTTGTCCCTAACAGATTGATAAAGAAGTGAAATAGACGGTCTAATTCTTGTTCCTAAAAGCGAATCAAATTCATTCGCTCTCCACTCCCTAGTCAGATCCTTGCACAAACTTTTTCCGTAAGACATAATCTGCATATACGGAAAAAAGGTTGGCTCCTTCAAATTCCACTTCCTTCTCAACTCCGTCTGTGTCATCCACCTAGACTCCGTTTCATGAAATAGATCTCCCATTTTTCTAATCCCCGCCTGGGTCCACGCTATCATGAACTTGCCATCCCCACCTGGTTTGAAGTTAGGGTTGGCCGCTATAGGTAAATGTTTAGACACTTGGTAGGGTAAACCATACATCTTCCGTAATAATTTCCATACGATTATTGTGTCCCTCAGCACCAGGGAATTTTTTACTGGTCCTGGTAGTTTAGAGATACCAGTGTGCAGCAATGCCACCAGACTCCAGGGTTTCGCCAGTTGTGTTTCCAGCTTGATATTGGAGTAAAAAGATGTCTTGTTCACCCAATCCCATATGTATCTACTATTGCAAGCTATATTATAACCCCTAATGTCCGGGAAATTAATACCACCCAAGTCTTTCCTTACCTTAAGTTTGCTTAGAGCAATCCTTGATCTTCTACCCTGCCATATGAATTGAATAAACCTACTCTCCAGAAAAGTCACATCTGCATGGCGTAGCAAGAGTGGGATCGTCTGCATGGGATACAGCAGTTTCGCTACACCCATCATTTTCACCAAGCAACACCGCCCCAGTAGAGAAAGAGGTAATCCCTGCCACCTATCTAAATCTGCCTTAATTCGTGAGATTAGTGGTGGAAAGTTAAGTTGGTATAAGGAGTGAGGGTCTTTTCCAATTTTTATCCCCAAGTATGTTATATATGATTTAGCAATCGTAATTCCCAGTGAGTTGAGTAATTTTTTCTCAGAGACCTCCCGCATGGGCACTAGAGGTAGGCATTCACATTTAGCTATATTCACCTTATATCCAGAGTAATTTCCAAAAGCTTCCAAAGCTTGAAAGACAATTGAAATACGTTTCTCCGGCTTAGCTAAAAATAAAACCACATCATCAGCGAAGAGTGCTGCCTTTACTTGTGACGAACCTACCCCTATTCCCTCATATAAGTCTGACGAGCAGAACAGCCGCGCAAGAGGTTCCAATGCCAGATTGAATAGCAGTGGAGAGAGCGGGCACCCCTGCCTCGTGCCTTTCCTCAGATGAAAAGGTTTTGATAGATAGCCCTGGGTATACACCCTTGCCCTAGGATATTTATATAGATTCTTTATAAATGTTCTGAAAGTCCCCTCAAATCCAAATTTATCTAGGACTGCCTCCAGCCATGCCCACCTCACATTATCAAAAGCTTTCTCAGCGTCCAAGGTGAGCATGGCTGGAGTCTCTCCAATTTTAGGACTATGCCGGACTCTATCCAGGACCGCCAGGACCGTCCTAATATTCGTAACTGCCGAGCGCCCTTGGACAAACCCTACTTGTTCCGTCCCAATCAGGAACGGCAGGAAAGAGGCCAATCTGTCAGCTATGATTTTGGATAGGATCTTTGTATCCACATTTATTAGGGAAATAGGCCTGTAAGAGCCGGGCAATAGGGGGTCCTTTCCTGGTTTAGGTAGGAGTTTAATGTAAGATACATTTTCTTTATCTGGGTCTATTTTACCCTTCAGTACGTCATTATATAGTTTTAGCATTACTGGGGATACTTGTGAGATTAATATTTTGTAATATTCCCCCGAAAACCCGTCTGGGCCTGGAGCTTTAGCATTTTTTAAACCTTTGATGACCGCTTGGAGTTCCTCTATAGTGATCTCCGCATTTAGTTTCTGAAGTTGTTCATCCTTCACCTTAGGCAATTTTACCTGATCTAACAGAGTATTAGTTATTGGAGATGAGGAATTATCCTCATATAGGGCCTTATAATACTGACCTAAAATACCATTTATACCCGCCGGGTCAATAACCACCTTCCCCTTGTTATCTTTAATGCTAGATATAAATTGGGGCGCTCTCTGACCCTTAGCTAAGTTTGCTAGCATTCGACCCGCCTTGTTACCATATCTGTACAATTTGGTCTCAAATTGTGTTTGTCTAAAAGCCTCTCTGTCCCTTTCGCTTAGTTCAAAGGCCTGGCGTGTTTCCACCCATTTCGCCTTATTTTCTGCAGTAGGTGTTTCCGTAAATTGCCTATACGCTTGTCTAACTTTAGCGCTCGTTTGCTCCAACGCCTGCTGACTCGCTTTCTTTCTATTAAATATATATCCCATAACGCGTCCTCGCATTACCGCCTTAGATGTGTGCCAGAAAAGTTCCGACTCATCCCAATGGGCCTGGTTGTCCTCCTTATACTCCTCCCACCATCCCACTAGCTTATTTCTAAAATCCTCACTATCAGTTAGATTCGAGGGGAACCTCCACAAATAATCCGCCCCCTTCAAGAACGTATCCCTCATAACTAGGGTCACTGGAGCATGATCTGATATAACTATATCCCCTATATCAGCATGGTCCACCAAGCCTGATAAGGTGTCCTGAGTAAAAACATAATCGATACGTGACCATGAGTCTCTGGCGTGAGAATAAAATGTAAATTCTCTGTCATCTGGATGATGCTGCCGCCAGGGATCTACCAGTCCTACCGATTCCATCATGGGCCCCAAAACAGCGTCCTGCGCTACACTATTTCTCACTTCCTTTGATTTAGTTCTCCTATCTTCCTTTTCCATTACTACAGAATTGAAATCGCCTCCCACTATTAGATTAGAAGCCTTATCCATGAGAAGATTGCCTTCCAGAGCCCTAAAAAATTGGGTGTTGTTGGAGTTTGGGCCATAAACATTATAGATAGTGTACCTCACATTTTGGACTTGTACCGTCACTTTGACCCACCTTCCTTCATCATCTGCTACAGAATCTAGTAAGGCAAAATTAAAAGATTTGTTAAACAATATCAGGACTCCCGCTCTCCGCTCAGAGGAAGCCGATCCGATCACTTGTCCTACCCACAATTTTTTCATTCTCCCAAAATCCCTAGCTAGCAGATGAGTTTCCTGAAGCAAAGCTATGTCAGGTTTCATCTTCTTAAGGTGACGTAAAATCATCCACCTCTTCTGCGGTGAGCGTAAGCCTTTCACATTCCAGCTAACTATTTTCATGCTCCCCCCAATTTACAGTAACTGGCATTTTAACGACTAGGATTGTACCTGGGTACACACAACCTCTGACCATATGTATCTGAAGATGGACATCGGCTGATGCAAGAACACATAAAACATTAGTATAAAACATTTCCCCCCTCCCCCCCCCTTTCCCACCGTACCCCATTAAACCGTACATTCCCTCACCCTATTCTCCTGACTTCTCTTTTTTCTGGATTGCATAGACTGACTACCTGCCTCCCTAAACCACAATAGTGCAAACCGCATAGTATGCAAGAACATATATGAAACCCAACCTGATGGTAACGCTATAGATTCATCCCCCTGCTTATCACGTTAATACTCGGACTCATTGCAATCTTAAACATAGCAAAATGCAGGCAACATGCGAACTACAGGAGTCCTGTTCCCACAGCTAACTCCTCCACCTGTAACGACCGTTTTATCGTGACCATGAGTCTCTTCTTCTGGATCGAGGGGTCCGCTTGTCTGCCGGAACCAGTTCCCAGTCCTGTCTACGCTTGTCTGTAGGCGGTGAACGTCTCCACTCCGGGCTCTTGGTTCCTTCTCTGCCGTGCCGACGTTGTCCCGGGGATCTCCCTCTCCGCCGCTGGTCTCCCTCTTGGGTATTCATCTGCAAGAATTCCGCTGCAACATCCGGGTCCTGAAAGGATTTAACTTCGCCACTTGGCATGGAGACTTTTAAAATCGCCGGATATAACAGTTGAAATCTCACTTGCTGTCTGTACAACTCCGAGCATACTGTACTGAATTCACGCCTTTTCTTTGCCACCATAGCTGAGTAATCTGCGAACATCAGTATGACGTGCCCTCTCACCCTCAATGGTCCTTTGCGAGCTCTGAAGGCCCTCAAGATGGATTCCTTGTCTGTATAATCCAGGAACCGCATAATGACTTGGCGCGGTTTTGAAGGTGTGTTCTGGGAGCCGGCGTTACTTTGCCCCTGAGAGTCCATAGCCGGTCCCACTCTGTGAACCCTCTCCACTTTATGTCTCCCACACAGATTTAGGGCTTGTGGTAGCTCAACCTCACAGATTTCTCTCAAAGCTGGCTGCTTGATACTCTCTGGCAAGCCCACTATCCGTAAATTATTCCGCCTAGACCTATTCTCCAGGTCTTCTAAACGGTCTTTCAATATAATGTTCTGCTTAAACAGGTCTTGATTGTCACGACTGTATCTGGAGACATCCTCCTCCATTGTCGCGACTCTTTGCTCCAGTTCTTCTATGCACGTTTCGTGCCTCGCCACTGTATCATGCAGTTCATGCAGGGACTGTGTAAGTGTCTTGGCGAGTGTCTCCTTAATATCCGGAGATAGGTACTTGGCCACCTCAATGGCTAAAGTTTTATAATCAATACCTCTTCTGCTGCCGCTGTACCAGCTCCTGTGCTGTCAGACGGGGATGCAGGGCGGGAATCCGCCATCTTGCCCAACTTGATACTTGCGGTCTGACTTGTACCGCTCTTAATTTGCCGTCTGCCGCTCCTCAAGAGATAACGGTCCATGGACCGGGAACCGCCGCTGTGTGGGTACTCCCTGGCAACTTTCGGAGTCCCTTAGTGCCGCTATGAACGGAGCGCAGGAGATAGCAGGGAGTCAGGCACCGGAGCTCACTTACTCCACGTCCTGCATTCCAGCGCCGGAACCGGAAGTCGACAGAAGATATTGTGTATTCACCTGTCTGTGATGATTGCATCAACGCATGTGAGGTAATTGTATCACAGGCAGAGCGGAGGATTTTGTATGGGAGTGTATTGTACGTGGTTATTGGCTGTTTTTTACAAAACCCTGTGGGTGGTAACCTTGTTGGAAGATGTGTATAAAATGCTTGTGTGTTAAAATAAAGAGGCTGCTTTTATACCTTCATGAAGTTTTGGCTCATGTTTGGGGAATGGGATAACTACACTCTTGGGGATTGCTATATCACAATAATCCCCTGAGTATAAGCTCTTGTAAGAGTTGTTCATGGTTCCTGCTCTCTGGATGTAGGAGAGGTTCACCCACTGGAAGCTGAAGCCCGGTCTTGGGTCCAGCGTGGGTGGAGGACGGTGAGACCCCAACCAAGCTGCGGCGGTTCCTGGGGTCTGCAGTGTGTACGGTGTCAAGTGGAGTGCTTGGAGTCCTCGGAAAGCACTAGGAGCATCTATCGACGAAGGTACCCGGTCGGGGTGCCAGGCGTTCCGTTACAGGTACGTTACCACTCCTTGCCGATTTTGGTTACTTTGTCCTGCAAGGACCTTACGCGGCGTCCCAGGTGGTCTCTTGCTTTATCTTGTGGCATCCCACGTGATCCTGGTCGGGCAGTACGTCACTCAGTCCGCGATTCCTGATAGGTTGTTTTCTTTGTTGCGAAGATTTGCAAGACACTGCAATTTAACTTATTCGGCTTTGTGTCGTTCCTCTCAATGAGTAAATACTATCTTCAATAGTTGTCCCGATATTAATCTTCCTCACTGTTTCTCTGTACCAAACGCGTTTCGAGACGAATTCTTGTCCCTTCCTCAGTGGTCAATAGCTATTCTGAGTGATTGTTGTTGTTTTTTAAACCACAGACAGCAGGACTTTTCTTCCCTGTTGCGCTTTTAGGTATTAGGTAAAGTATCGCAGCATTTCTAAGCGTACTTGTGTAAATGTATCGCTGTTATAGCTGCCCCCCTTACTTTTGTCCTGGCCCCCAGTGTGACCCCCCAAAATTTGAAAGCCAGAGACGCCACTGTATAAACCCATGGTTATAGGTTGTGTTCATTAGTAAAGCATATGCACAGAGTTAAAGTAACTTCCTATATGTAGTCAATATTACTTGAAGATACATAAAATCTCCAAAGCTATGAGCAGAATAGGCACATTTTTTAGAACATTAGTACTAGCCCCATTCTCTATAGATGGGTGTCTGTACCAGGTCATGACGCCCCACCCAAGTCTATCTCAATGGCAAGTGGCTAGATAGTCCTTGTGAACTTTGCGGAATGACCTGAGTGGATCGGTCACCTTCACTTGAACAATGAGTAATAAAACAAATGGATGTAACATGGTTTAGGCCCGAAAACCTAGTCCTTCTACAGAGGTGTAGCTAGGCTTTTCTGCCCCTGGGGCAAGGATTCAGATTTGCGCAGCAAAGGGTGCAGCAAATGTTTTTTTGCACTAAGCCACTCCTCTAACTCTATCATAGGGTACACGGCGGTACCAACCGCATCCAGGGTGTCGCTGGCATGTCGGTGTGATGTCCGCTGGATCTAGAACAAGGTCCCTGTGGTGATAGATAAAAAAGAATAATGACATAAGGAAGGGATGGTGACTGTACCTGGTTAATACCTAAGAGGGGGCGCTGTGCTGGTCCTGTAAGACCAATCCATCCCAATATATAACAGGGTAATCTAGGGCATTTTCCTTAGTGCTACCACACAGTACTAATACCCACATTGTGCCCCCTCACAGTAATTATGCCCACATTGTGCCTCCTTTACAGCATAAATGCCCACATTGTGCCCCCTCACAGTAGGTATGCCCATATTGTGGCCCCTCACAGTAGTTATGCCCACCTTTGTGCGCCTCACAGTAGGTATGCCCAGTTTGTACCCCCTCACTGTAGTTATGGCCAGATATGTGCCCCCTCACAGTAGTAATGTCCACATCGTGCCTCCTCACTGTAGTTATGGCCAGATATGTGCACCCTTAGTGTAGTTATGCCCACTTTTTTGCCCCCGCACAGAGTTATGTCCTCCTTTGGCTCCCAGTGCCCTCTCCAGCTCCATGAAAAAAAAAAAAAAAAAAAAGCACAGAAATACTTAACTGCTTCTATGACCTGAGGAAGCAATCCCAGAGTCTCTTCTGCCAGGGCTGCATCACTACGGCAGCGCACGGAGCGCCGCCCTGGCCTGGCTATCGGGTCACTTGCTAGAAGCTGTCAGCAGAGACTGCCTTAGCAAGCTTACTAGCGATCAGTTGTTCTGAAGTTCAGGACAGCTGATTGCATCGGAAGCATTGGGGATGCGGGCGGAAGTGTGGGCATGTAGCAGCGTGTGTGGCGGGCTGCGGAGTGCGGACAGCAAGCAAGCGGCCTGTATTATCTACCAGCGCCGCCTGCAATCTGTTGTGTCCTCCTCTCTTCTTTCACCTTGGCTGTGTCCCCTCCATGCCGCAACTGTCTGCGCCCGGGGTACATGTCCCCCTTTGCTACTCCCCTGCCTTCTAGGCTGTTTATGAATTATGGACTATGCATATCTTTTACTTTTATAGCTCCTTGTATCCAAATAATGTATCATTGTGATCATAGATTGTAAGCTCTTGCGAGCAGGGTCCTCATTCCTCTTGTAGTGATTGACTTGTCTTTTGCTATGTTATTTATGACCCCCTGGATTGTAAGGTGCTGCGGAATATGTTGGCGCTATATAAATAAAGATTATTATTATTATAAGGAATGGCTATTTTCTATTAACAGTTCAGGCCACAATGAAGAAACTTGGAAAAGAGACAAGAACTTTAATGAGTCTCAATAACTTCAAGTAGTTATTTGTGTGAGGGTAAAGCTGCTTCGTAAAACCAGAGAGTGTGACTGATGAGCTGAGATATACTGCTTATTATTTTGCGTCTCCCTGCCCAGCCCCTTTCTGTTTGTCATGTTATATTCTTCGCTTTCATTGCTTTCTGACAAGTGATGTGCCCCGCTGATTAAATTTCCTTTAAATGTTTGTATAATTACAGGAAAGATACAAGAACTTAATTACAATCCAGTCTTGTAAAAGTCATGGAAGGACTGCTTCAGAAAGAAAACTTTTATGGGGTTAGAATCCTCCCCTCCATTAAATGAGTTTTCAAAGCATTAACATTGGCTTGTTTGTTGTTTTGCCAAGATCTCTTTTTCTTTTCTTTTTTTTTTTTTTACGGAGGACCAATTATAAGATATTTGCAATGATGGATGAGATGGGATGGAGCATGTCTGCAGGTTCAGACAATACAGAACTTGTGTATAGACTGTAACTAGGGATGAGCGAATCGACTTCAGATGAAACATCCGAAGTCGATTCGCATAAAACTTTGTTCCAATGCTGTACAGAGCAGGAGCGCCGTACAGTATTAGAATGTATTGGCTCCGATGAGCCGAAGTTATTGCTTTGCGAAGTCTCGAACTCTTGGAACCGAATCCAAGTTCAGGAAATTGTTTTTTAACCCCTTAAGGACTCAGCCCTATTTCATCTTAAGGACCTGGCCATTTTTTGCAAATCTGACCAGTGTCACTTTAAGTGCTGATAACTTTAAAACGCTTTGACTTATCCAGGCCATTCTGAGATAGTTTTTTCATTACATATTGTACTTCATGACACTCATAAAATGAAGTAAAAAAAAAAATAACATTTTTATTTATAAAAAAATACAAAATTTACCCAAAATTTGTAAAAAATTTCACATTTCCAAATTTCAATTTCTCTACTTCTATAATACATTGTAATACCTCCAAAAATAGTTATTACTTTACATTCCCCATATGTCTACTTCATGTTTGGATCATTTTGGGAATGATATTTTATTTTTTGGGGATCTTAGAAGGCTTAGAAGGTTAGAAGCAAATCTTGAAATTTTTCCGAAATTTTCAAAAACCCAATTTTTAGGGACCAGTTCAGGTCTGAAGTCACTTTGTGAGGCCTACATAATAGAAACAACCCCAAAATGACCACATTCTATAATATACACCCCTCAAGGTAGTCAAAACTCATTTTATAAACTTTGTTAACCCTTTTGGTGTACCTACATAGTACAGCCATATCAAAGTGTACAGTGTAATAGAACTAAAGGACTCTAATCATCCAAAGAATAACAGGGGACCTCAACTAAGGAGGGATATCATCTTGTAGCGATAGAGGACTCGCCACAAGCCTACGGGCTCATGAGCAAAAGCACTTGGCATAAAGTAATAACAAGTGAAACTTCCAATTCGAGCAAAACCGATAGGACACAGAAGGAAAGAGGGTAAGGGAGGGAGGGGGGGTATAAGTATTATCGAGGTACACTTTCAGGAAACTTATAGAAGAATAAGCACAAGATCACAATAGATTCCTAAATCCCTGAGAATCCAAAAACAAAATATCCCGCCCCTTTCTTGATTATCTGCTATCAATTCTTCCATCCTTGAAATGTGCTTCAATTCCTTGGCCCATTCTACCAGAGTGGGGGGGGGGGGGGGATTGGTTTTCCAATGTCTTGGAATTACCATACGCGCCGCGGCCAAGAAGAGACGTAGTGCACCCTTCTTAATTTGTGAAATGGATCCCGGAAGGAGAGATAGCAGAGTAATTTGAGACGTATTAGGTATAGACTGACTAGAGTAACTGGCATATATCTTTAAAACCTGTTCCCAGAAAGGCTTTATCAACGAGCAGTCCCACCAAATATGAAGCATGGAACCTTTCTCCCGTTCAGATTGATCAGAAACTGAGGGAAACATCTAATGTAGAGTAGTAGGGCAATAGTACCACCTAGAGACAATTTTATAGTTATTTTCTTTGACTTGAGTCGCCATTGACATTCCATGGGAGATTTTCCATTTTAATAACTTTTTTCCAGTTACAAAGCAAGGGTTAACAGCCAAACCAAACTCAATATTTATGGCCCTGATTCTGTAGTTTACAGAAACACCCCATATGTGGTTGTAAACCGCTGTACGGGCACACGGCAGGGCGCAGAAGGAAAGGAATGCCATACGGTTTTTCGAAGGCAGGTTTTGCTGGACTTTTTTTTTTTTTTTTTTTACACCATGTCCCATTTGAAGCCCCCCGATGCACCCCTAGAGTAGTAACTCCAGAAAAGTGACCTCATCTAAGAAACTACACCCCTCAAGGTATTCAAAACTGATTTTAAAAACGTTGTTAACCCTTTAGGTGTTCCACAAGAATTAATGGAAAATTGAGATACAATTTCAAAATTTCACTTTTTTGGCAGATTTTCCATTTTAATAATCTTTTTCCAGTTACAAAGCAAGGGTTAACAGCCAAACCAAACTCAATATTTATAGCCCTGATTCTGTAGTTTACAGAAACACCCCATATGTGGTCGTAAACCGATGTACGGGCAAACGGCAAGGCGCAGAGGGAAAGGAATGCCATACGGTTTTTGGAAGGCAGGTTTTGCTGGACTGTTTTTTTTGACACCATGTCCCATTTGAAGCCCCCCTGATGCACCCCTAGAGTAGAAACTCCAGAAAAGTGACCCCATCTAAGAAACTACACCCCTCAAGGTATTCAAAACTGATTTTACAAACGTTGTTAACCCTTTAGGTGTTCCACAAGAATTAATGGAAAATAGAGATACAATTTCAAAATTTCACTTTTTTGGCAGATTTTCCATTTTAATAATTTTTTTCCAGTTACAAAGCAAGGGTTAACAGCCAAACCAAACTCAAAATTTATAGCCCTGATTCTGTAGTTTACAGAAACACCCCATATGTGGTCGTAAACTGCTGTACGGGCACACGGCAGGGCGCAGAGGGAAAGGAATGCCATACGGTTTTTGGAAGGCAGATTTTGCTGGACTGTTTTTTTTTTTTTACACCATGTCCCATTTGAAGCCCCCCTGATGCACCCCTAGAGTAGAAACTCCAAAAAAGTGACCCCATTTTAGAAACTACAGGATAGGGTGGCAGTTTTGTTGGTACTAGTTTAGGGTACATATGATTTTTGGTTGCTCTATATTACACTTTTTGTGAGGCAAGGTAACAAGAAATAGCTGTTTTGGCACCGTTTTTATTTTTTGTTATTTACAAAATTCATTTGACAGGTTAGATCATGTGATATTTTTATAGACCAGGTTGTCACGGATGCGGCGATACCTAATATGTATACTTTTTTATGTAAGTTTTACACAATGATTTCTTTTTTTAAACAAAAAAATCATGTTTTAGTGCAGGCATGTCCAAACTGCAGCCCTCCAGCTGTTACAAAACTACAACTCCCAGCATGCCCTAATAGCTGTAAGCTATCCAGGCATGCTGGAAGTTGTAGTTTTGGAACAGCTGGAGGGCCGCAGTTTGGACATGCCTGTTTTAGTGTTTTCATAGTCTGAGAGCCATAATTTTTTCAGTTTTTGGGCGATTACCTTGGGTAGGGTATTATTTTTGCGGGATGAGATGACGGTTTTATTGGCACTATTTTGGGGTGCGTGTGACTTTTTGATCGCTTGCTATTACACTTTTTATGATGTAAGGTGACAAAAAATGGTAATTTATTTTACGGTGTTCATCTGAGGGGTTAGGTCATGTGATATTTTTATAGAGCCAGTCAATACGGACGTGGCGATACCGGATATGTATACTTTTTTTTATTTATGTAAGTTTGACACAATAATATCATTTTTGAAACAAAAAATAAATCATGTTTTAGTGTCTCCATATTCTGAGCTATAGTTTTTTATTTTTTTGCCGATTGTCTCAGGTAGGGGCTCATTTTTTGCAGGATGAGGTGACGGTTAGATTGGTACTATTTTGGTGGGCAAACGCCTTTTTGATCGCTTGCTGATGTACTTGTGATGTAAGGTGACAAAAAATTGTTTATTTAGCACAGTTTTTATTTTTTATTTTTAACGGTGTTCATCTGAGAGGTTATGTATACCTTATATGTATAAATTCCCCCCCCCCCCTATTTTTTACCATTTTTTTTTTTTACTTTATTTTAGGAAAATGACATTTTTGTTTATTTTTACTTGAAACTTTTAATTTTTGGGGTGAAAAACTTTATTTTTTCAACTTTTTTTTACTTTCTTTTTTGTCCCACTTTGGGAATTGAACTTTTTGGGGTCTAATCCTTTACAATGCATTCCAATACTTCTGTATTGGAATGCATTGGCTGTATGAGTAATACTGTGTGTTTTACTCATACAGCTTCCGGCCTGTGAGATCAAGGGGGCTGGATCTCACAGGCTCGTCACCGGAAGGCAGCGCGATGCCTTCCTTAGCATCGCGCTGCCTTCCATGCCATCGGGTACCCCCTACAGCCGCATGGGGACCCGATGGCACCGCCGATCGCCGCCGCAAACCGCAGGTAAAGCCGCAAACAGCAGGTCTGAAGTACTGGTTCTGTCCCCTTTATTGACAAATGCTGTACCGATAAGTCATGGGTCCCTAAGGGGTTAAAGTACAAATTTATTTATGAAGTTATTATGGGAAGTTTCGCGAGACTTTGCGAAACAATAATTTTGGCTGATCGGAGCCAATACATTCGAATATTGTACGGAGCTCCATTTAGTATTGGAACAAAGTTTTAAGTGAATCGACTTTGGATGTTTCATCCGAAGTCGATTCGCTCATCCCTAACTGTAACCATGGAAACACATAGGTCTGCATAGGAGTTGCATACACAAGATGACAGAAGATTTTTAAACCAGATTATTTGAAAAGTTGCTTCTTTTTTATTTTAGATGCATTGAAGCATTACTAATTGGTTGTAAAGGTGGATATACACTTTGAAACCTATAATTGCAACTTTATTAGTAAGAGACAAGATAAATATCAAACACGCTCTAACCTTGTTCTGACATATGGAACAAATTGGTTTGAAATAATTGTGTTTGTAACAAGAAAGCATGTGATGCCGGCACGGAGTCTAATTCGCCTGGCGTCCCGGCTCCCTGATAGGTCAAGAAGCACTACTGCTGGTGGGCTGGTTGCCGTAGCAACAGAGCGGCGCCGTAGTGCAGTCAGGTAAGTGCATGACAATAATACTAATAATACAAAACAAAATTAATTAGTCCGATAGAATTTGAAATTCCAACACACAACAGATCAGGCTTATACTAGGTTATTGTACAGGATTATGATAATTGCCATCTTGGGATAGTAGACCATTTAAATAAGCATGACAGGGAATGTAATAAGCAGAACATGGATGTAATATTACCACTTTACAAAGCTTTGGTGAAGCCTCATGTGGAATATGCAGTTTAGTTCTGGGCACCAAAGAATAAAAAGGATGCTTTGGAGCTGGAAAAAGTACTGTTTAACATGAATTTGACAATCTGAGAATAAATAGGCTTAAGCAGGCTAAGTGATAAATATATTTACTAAGTGTGATTAAATATAAGGTAAAACAGACAAATCACATACAGAATAAATAATAATCGATCACTTGGCATATACAATACAATATGGTAGAGGAACTCCAGTCGCAATGTCGTAGCACATGGCCTACACTCCATGGTGATACAAGAGAGAGATAGTGACCTACAGCATCCTAACTGGATGATGTTCTTAGTGGAATTCCAGTTATTTGTCTTTGTGCAGAAAGGTTTATACCTTTCAGCCCCTCCTCCTAAGGATGCCCAGTGTGTAGTACACATGTCTCTCAGATAATCATTCAGGAATGCAGCCTTCTCAGCACAATGGGGAACGGGGGTTGTATATGTTATCTAACCAACCCTTAGCTCACTACCTTACATGGAATATCATTACAAAGAGTATTGAAGGTGATGTAATAATTAAAGGGGACAGAACCAGTACTTAAGTATATGTAAAATACCCTTACAAAACAAGTAATATACGGATACCTTCCATGTGCATTCCATATTTTTCTCACTCCCATCAATAGAAAAGACAATTCTGGTCCACAATGTGGACCAGTCTATGACATGTTATATAATTTGCGTAACGGCCACAAAGATCTGCAAAAAATACATATGTGTGCATGGCCCCATAGTAATCAATGGGTCAGTGTGCTAGCCACAAAAATAATGTGGATAGAACACTGAAGAAAAATACGGTTGCATGCATGATCCAGTGATTTTAATGTGTTTATTCAACCACTCTAACATGGGTCAGTGGAAAGATGATGGAGACATGCACTAGGACCAAGCATGACCACGGAAGTCTATGGGTCAGTGAAAACCACTGACAGAACGTGGATGGCATCCGTGCTTTGTCAGTGGTTTTCACTGATCGTTGGTAGTCAGAGGTGCTCCCTTTTGAGCCCAGCAGTGCACATTAAATGTGGATGTCACATGGACCAACAATGGACCCTTCACAGACTGTCTTGTCATGGATGTCATCATCAGATGTGGGAACAAGGCCCGACTTGCCAAAAAGATGTTCAGCAGCAGCTGTAGAGTGTGTTATAAAAAATAATGCAGTCCTTACTAAAAATTATGAAGAATATAGTAAATTATAGAAATTCCATGGAAAATGTTGTCAATGTACTGGAAAAATTAATGAGAAGTTACTTAATTTCCTCACATTGAGTATAAATGCTGTAATTTGCAGATGATTATACATTTGGGCTTGCGATAATTACAATTTTGCATGCACAATCCTGGCTCAAAGTACGGTAATATGATGCTTGCGTTAGAGCCAGCTGTTGCTGGGGCATGGCAAATGAACACGCAAATCCCACTGGAAATTTACAAAGAACGATTGCAACACTATGGGATTATATCATATCAGTAAAGGGGAAAGCAAATATTTTCTAGGTCATTTAATAATTGTAGAAAAATCCATTGGTGTTTGCCCAGAATTAAAGTAAACCACAGGGGACATTGGTCACATAGCGCTCACTGCTAAACCATAAAATGGCCGCATCTTACTCAACACTGTGGACATTAGTGAGTGCATTTCATGCAGTTTTACCGGGGTCAGCCATTTTTTTGTTAATCAAATTATTATAAATGGCAGAATAAAAAATGGCTGACTTAACATGTAGTTGTCATTTTAATCATATTTATAATATACTTTATTAGGGAAATGTGTGTATTTTTCATCTTATTAGAAAACAGAATGTGAGGTCAGTCAGTGTTTGGTCAGTGATTTCCATCAGTGATTGTGAGACAAAACCAGGAGGTCTACACATAGATAAGTACTATTACGGACAATTGGAGGTGCTAAAACTAATATACTTTATTTTTATTACTTAAAAACAGGGGATTATTTTTTTTACGTTTTCTCATGTATGTTATATACAGTACATGAACAAAAAAAAAAAAAGATGCACAGCGCCAGTTACGCTGCCACACAACATCAGTGTGGCAGCATTTTGTTACTGTTTCCACAGCGAGCTCTTGTATCTTGCCTTATGATGCTCCTGATGAGTCTGTGATGATGAAACATGGTTTTGGCTTCTCAGCCTGCTTGGTATCTCCCAGCCTCTGTCTCCCTACATGTGGCCTACCATATTTGTGAATTGTCCCTGCCTATCTGATTTGCTGCTAGTGCTGGCAGCTCTGCTCATTTCCATTTTCTCTGCACTTCTCTGTTAGGTAATGTCTGTGTGGAAAATAGGACTTCAGAGATCAGCGCTAAAAATCGTTAAACTTGAACATAGTGCTTTATTAGGACTAGGGATCGACCGATATTGATTTTTTAGGGCCGATACCGATACCGATAATTTGTGAACTTTCAGGCCGATAGCCGATAATTTATACCGATATTCTGGGAATTTTCATTTTTGAAAAAAAAATAAAAAATTCCCACAAATCTGCTGAAAATTAATGTTTATTGTTAATGTGTATTTTTGTTTGTAATTCTTTCTTTTTCATTTATATTTAATATTTTGGTGTTTTTATAATTTTTTTTGTAACTTTTTTTTTTTAACTAACTTTTAGCCCCCTTAGGGACTAGAACCCTTGTCCTATTCACCCTGATAGAGATCTATCAGGGTGAATAGGAGCTCACACTGTCCCTGCTGCTGTGTGCTTTGTGCACACAGCAGCATGGAGCTTATCATGGCAGCCAGGGCTTCAATAGCGTCCTGGCTGCCATGGTAACCGATCGGAGCCCCAGCATTACACTGCTGGGGCTCCGATCGGAGGAGCAAGGGAGAGGGAATCCTGTGGGGGGGCGCACTGCGACTGGGGTGGGGGGGCCCTATGCGCCACCACTGGGGGGGGGCTTGGGGGGGCGCACTGCGCCACCAATGTCTGATACTGGGGGGCTGCGCCACCAATGAAGCTTAATCCCACATTTATTCATATACAGGAGGCGGGAGCTGGCTGCAGGATCACATAGCCGGCTCCCGACCTCTATGAGCAGTAGCTGCGATCCGCGGCACCTGAGGAGTTAACTACCGCAGATCGCAGCTACAGCTCATAGAGGCCGGGAGCCGGCAATGTGATCCTGCAGCTCCCGCCTCCTGTATATGAATGAATGATAGATTAATCTTCATTGGTGGAGCAGTGGCCATAGCTCCTCCCCTCCTCCTGTCCCCTGTCCTTACATTGGCGGCAGCGGCAGGAGCAGCACAGGGGGAGGAGACACTGCTCCTTCTCCCCTGTGCTGCTAAGGGGAACATGGAGAGCGCTGTCAGCAGCGCGATCTGTGTTCCCCATACACTATCGGAATATCGGCAAAATAGATGCCGATACCGATAGTGTTCAAAATCCTGAATATCGGCCGATAATATCGGTAAATCCGATAATCGGTCGATCCCTAATTAGGACCTAATTGAATCCAATAATATTTACATAAAATTCCCATAAAATTATGACATACACATCAAATTATACCATTCACATCCACTAAAATACAATTGGTACCAATAAATAAATACTAATCGGGATTGGAGCACCCGATATTGATGCCACAGTCCTCTGGATATTGATATTGCAATTGATTGTGCAAAATCCACTCTTGGTACTTATAGTACCACAAACTGCATCCGAGTGTCCAAGCAAGGGCCGCCTTGAATACTTAGATTACCGCAAACCACTGATCAGATACCAGTGTCCCACAAATAACCCCACCGGGTCACGTTGTATATGTTGGTATAGTTAGTGAACTTAAAAGTCCTTCCGTGGGTATTTGCAGCATACAATAGGGCCGCTCAGAGTAATAGAGCTGCTACGTGCACAATTCGGTGGTGTAAATTCCTACCTGGTTCCTCTTGTCAGCTCCCGCTGGTGCGTCTCAAGATCCTCCAAAAGAGGCGAGCTGCGCCGGCCGCTTCGGCGTCTCGCGTCGACCGTCTCGTACTAGTGACGTCACACTATCGGGGGACTAGGCAGGCAGGGATAGTACCTTATTCGTAGCATTCAAAGCTCAATATTGTAGCGGTCCTTAAGGTTAGAAAGTTTTCTCCTTTTTATCGCATGGCCATGCAATGAAGATCCAATAGGTTAAGTGGGTGCTTTTCTTCCTTTCACCAGACGCGTTTCGGGGCGTCTGCACCCCTTCCTCAGTGGCTAAAGCGCCACTCATACCTCTCCACCTTTTATAGTCCATTAGGTATTCCATAAACTCCGGATCCTGGATTAATTGAGTTTAATTCCGCCATTACGGTTTTGATGCGGTATGGTTGCGGTTTTTCAATTCAATTGCGTTTTTTCTGCCAATGTGACTGTTACATTGCTGGATTGTGGCATATTGAAATTTAAAGTTTAAAACCACATAAATTCCATTATAAATAATACTTTAATACATAAAACTAATATATATATATATATATATATATTAAAAATATATACGTATTAAAAGTGTATACAAAAACATACATCCTCGTCGTACATAACAATAAAAACATAACAATAAAAACATTCTCTTGCACATATCTTATGGAGAAAATTATTCATACGCTTGCAGATTCGTAAGGGGGATCGGGATTCTATCAATACCAATAAAGATAGAATTTGATTTGAAGGTTCTGGGTGGTGATCCCTACTCCGAGGGGGGATCCCAGTACCAGGAACGGCAAACTATGGGATCCTCCATCAGAGACGGGAACACCACCCTACAGAAAACCAAAAATCTCCAGATCCGAATTCAGGCCTGCTGGTAGTAAGCAGCCAAATTCATATATATGCTTGGATTCAGCTATGGACATCCTCTTAATTAAGAGGATGTCCAGAGCTGAATCCAAGCATATATACAGACGTGGACAAAATTGTTGGTACCCTTTGGTCAATGAAAGAAAAAGTCACAATGGTCACAGAAATAACTTTAATCTGACAAAAGTAATAATAAATTAAAATTCTATAAATGTTAACCAATGAAAGTCAGACATTGTTTTTCAACCATGCTTCAACAGAATTATGTAAAAAAATAAACTCATGAAACAGGCATGGACAAAAATGATGGTACCCCTAACTTAATATTTTGTTGCGCAACCTTTTGAGGCAATCACTGCAATCAAACGCTTCCTGTAACTGTCAATGAGACATCTGCACCTCTCAGCAGGTATTTTGGCCCACTCCTCATGAGCAAACTGCTCCAGTTGTGTCCGGTTTGAAGGGTGCCTTTTCCAGACTGCATGTTTCAGCTCCTTCCAAAGATGCTCAATAGGATTGAGGTCAGGGCTCATAGAAGGCCACTTTAGAATAGTCCAATTTTTTCCTCTTAGCCATTCTTGGGTGTTTTTAGCGGTGTGTTTTGGGTCATTGTCCTGTTGCAAGACCCATGACCTGCGACTGAGACCAAGCTTTCTGACACTGGCTAGTACATTTCTCTCTAGAATTCCTTGATAGTCTTGAGATTTCATTGTACCCTGCACAGATTCAAGACACCCTGTGCCAGACGCAGCAAAGCAGCCCCAGAACATAACAGAGCCTCCTCCATGTTTCACAGTAGGGACAGTGTTCTTTTCTTGATATGCTTCATTTTTTCGTCTGTGAACATACAGCTGATGTGCCTTGGCAAAAACTTCGATTTTTGTCTCATCTGTCCACAGGACATTCTCCCAGAAGCTTTGTGGCTTGTCAACATGTAGTTTGGCATATTCCAGTCTTGCTTTTTTATGATTCGTTTTCAACAATGGTGTCCTCCTTGGTCGTCTCCCATGTAGTCCACTTTGGCTCAAACAACGACGGATGGTGCGATCTGACACTGATGTTCCTTGAGCATGAAGTTCACCTTGAATCTCTTTAGAAGTCTTTCTAGGCTCTTTTGTTACCATTCGGATTATCCGTCTCTTAGATTTGTCATCAATTTTCCTCCTGCGGCCACGTCCAGGGAGGTTGGCTACAGTCCCATGGATCTTAAACTTATGAATAATATGTGCAACTGTACTCACAGGAACATCTAGTTGCTTGGAGATGGTCTTATAGCCTTTACCTTTAACATGCTTGTCTATAATTTTCTTTCTGATCTCTTGAGACAGCTCTTTCCTTTGCTTCCTCTGGTCCATGTCGAGTGTGGTACACACCATATCACCAAACAACACAGTGATTACCTGGAGCCATATATATAGGCCCAATGGCTGATTACAAGGTTGTAGACACCTGTGATGCTAATTAGTGGACACACCTTGAATTAACATGTCCCTTTGGTCACATTATGTTCTGTGTTTTCTAGGGGTACCATCATTTTTGTCCATGCCTGTTTCATGAGTTTATTTTTTTACATAATTCTGTTGAAGCATGGTTGAAAAACAATGTCTGACTTTCATTGGTTAACATTTATAGAATTTTAATTTATTATTACTTTTGTCAGATTAAAGTTATTTCTGTGACCATTGTGACTTTTTCTTTCATTGACCAAAGGGTACCAACAATTTTGTCCACGTCTGTATGAATTTGGCTGCTTGCTACCAGCAGGCCTGAATTCGGATCTGGAGATTTAAACTCAATTAATCCAGGATCCAGAGTTTGTGGAATACCTAATGGACTATAAAAGGTGGAGAGGTATGAGTGGCGCTTTAACCACTGAGGAAGGGGTGCAGATGCCCCGAAACGCGCCTGGTGAGAGGAAGAAAAGCGCCCACCTAACCTATTGGATCTTCATTGCATGGCCATGCGATAAAAAGGAGAAAACTTTCTAACCTTAAGGACCGCTACAATATTGAGCTTTGGATGCTACGAATAAGGTACTATCCCTGCCTGCCTAGTCCAGCGATAGTGTGACGTCACTAGTACGAGACGGTCGACGCGAGACGCCGAAGCGGCCGGCGCAGCTCGCCTCTCGTGGAGGATCTTGAGACGCACCAGCGGGAGCTGACAAGAGGAACCAGGTAGGAATTTACACCACCGAATTGTGCACGTAGCAGCTCTATTACTCTGAGCGGCCCTATTGTATGCTGCAAATACCCACGGAAGGACTTTTAAGTTCACCAACTATACCAACATATACAACGTGACCCGGTGGGGTTATTTGTGGGACACTGGTATCTGATCAGTGGTTTGCGGTAATCTAAGTATTCAAGGCGGCCCTTGCTTGGACACTCAGATGCGGTTTGTGGTACTATAAGTACCAAGAGTGGATTTTGCACAATCAATTGCAATATCAATATCCAGAGGACTGTGGCATCAATATCGGGTGCTCCAACCCCGATTAGTATTTATTTATTGGTACCAATTGTATTTTAGTGGATGTGAATGGTATAATTTGATGTGTATGTCATAATTTTATGGGAATTTTATGTGAATATTATTGGATTCAATTAGGTCCTAATACATATCTAATTGATTATAATATCCTATGGTCCAAGTGTGGTCAGTGCTCACTCCCCCTTTTTCTTCATATTGCACATTTTTTGGGTCGGGCACCCAAGTCGAGCTAGCAGCACTCGGCATAGCCACTAGGTGTGAGCCAACCACTTATTTATATTTTCATTGAACATAGTGCTGTTCGCTGCATCCTCTCCCTATCTTCCCAGGGCTAACCAGAGACGCACTGAATAGTAAGGAGTGGGGCTGCAGCATTTAGCGCTGACAGTAGGTATATAGGAACATAGTACATGTTCCTGTATATGTACTGAAAGTGCTAAATGCTGCAGCTCCATTCACATCTCTTTTCCTTGCGCTCACTGCAGTAGCTGGGTTTGGGGTGGCCCCAAAGCTACACTGGGTCCTACGAAAACCGTTGAGGTGTCCCCACATGTTGCTGCTCTCCAGAAGGGATGGTAATTCCCAATGGGAGATAAGTCCAGAGAGTCAGGGTCTGCAGTAAACCAAGGTGCTTCTTTACTGGAGGAATTCAGGTACAAAACAATACAGGTGAGGCATTGGGCTGGCTTCATCAGTCTCCTCCCTGGCAGAAGAAGGGTTTGATATTGAGGAAAGGCCTGAGCTAGCTGTCCCTCTTTCTCTTCAGAAGGTTGGTACCCTGGTCCAAGGCTGGTGATCCACGGTCTGTCGCAGCGTATCCCCATCTCAGCGTCTTCTTCTGGTCACTCAGTAGTCTAGAAAAATCTCCTCTTCCAAGCACTGTTCCCTAACTGCAGCTCACTAGGGGCTCTGACTGCTCTCCTTATATACAGTTTTGCTAGACTAGAACCTTCTAGTGGGATGGGTGGAGTGGAGAAACTCAGCACAAACAAATACTGTACATTGTTACACTTTCTGTCTCTCATAGACTTACATTAGAGCTTCAATGATACTCGGTGGCAATGACACGGCAGGTTTTCCAAACAAAAACAAGTTTCCAGACACAACAACATAGCTAAAACCAGACATTTAAAAGGCCAGGCTGTCTACTTTTTGGTGGTAAACAAGTCTGGGTTTTCCCCTCCAAAACATGGTGGTAAAAAAGTATGTTTGTTTCCCTCCGAAACATGGTTTTCTTTAAACTCTATGGCAGCTGTGGAAAATTATGAGCTTCTCAATCAAAGCCCAAACAGTCTTTCAGTATTAGTTAACCTTTTCCACGGAGTCATGTAAATACAGTGATAATGAACAGGATATATATCACAACACACATATATATATACACACAGTATTAAACAGTGCAAGCTAACCCCTTTAGGTGAAATAGAGTAAGAAATTTTCACTTTGCGTAGGGAAAATAGGCAAATGTACAAATATGTCCAAATGTCAAAGTACTCCCCGCTCCAGGACACTACATCACTAACAGAGAAGTGCAGTGAAGAGAGAGGAGCACAGGACCGCTGCAGTTCCGTTTCCCTCACCCTATCTTCCCAGTGCTATACAGAAGATAGAAATAAGCAGAGTTGCCAGCAATCAGTGCTGATAGCAGGTCACTAGTGATGAGCGGCAGGGGTCATATTCGAATTCACAATATTTTGCGAATATTTTGTCGAATATTCGCAAATTCGAATATTCGTTATAGTCTACGATTTTTTTTTACTCAAAAAAAATCGACAAGGTAATTATCGTGTAATATGTGAATTTTCGTAATGCTAATTTTTCAACTTACAACTATTAGTCAAAGAAGATTATAGCAGTATATTAGCTAAATTGCTCTATATTCGTTTTTTCCCCGAATAATTGCTATAACTTTGTTTTTTCGAATATTCGTAATATTCTAAAACAAGAATATATAGCAATATAGCGAATATTCAAAAATAAAAACGAATATAGAGCAACTATTAGACAAAGAAGATTATAGCACTATATTAGCTAAATTGCTCTATATTCTTTTTTTTTCGAATATTCGTTATATTGCTATATATTCTTGTTTTAGAATATTACGAATATTTGAAAAAACAAAGTTATAGCAATATATAGCGAATATTCGAAAATATATATATATATATATATATAGAGCAATAAAGTGCTATAATCTTCTTTGTCTAATTGTTGTAAGTCGAAAAATTTGCATTACAAAAATTCGCACACGACACTACTGCTAAAGTCAAATATACTGCAGCCTTCCCATTGGCCCACAAGCTAGAAGCAGGGAGGGATCATATGTACCGATTAAAAAAAAACGAATATTCGACATTACGACTATATATCACTATATTCAAAATATTCGTGAATTTTCGAAGTACCCATATTCGCGATAAAAATTTGAAATTCGAATATTCGTGATCAACACTACAGGTCACATTGATGGGAGACAGGTCAGAAATAATGTAGAGCACATGTAGGGAGGCAGGAGCTGGGGTAGGGACAGAAGAAGCATGGTGAGAAGCCTGCCTCTGTATGTTACAGATAACCATTTACAGCATACAGTAGTGTGCTGAAGATGGACCCTGCATAGCAATGCTCAGAGGAGACACTTTACATACTGTTTTCTAATAGAAGTACACACATTTACCTAATAATGTGTATTTCATACATAATTAAAATCACTGTCCCTACATAACATAATGGCGCATTTCCTACAATGCTGAGGCAAATTTCCAGAGAGCGCACGCTTCCCTGACTCCCTTACCACTAGCGGCACCAGTTTGATAAAGGCTAAGCGAGGCCGAAATATCACACGGTTTGTGCAGCCGCATCCTTAATAAATACCGACGATCTTGCAACTACATTGCTGGAGTATTTTTTCTATTGTTATAAAGATGAATCAGGCCTGGGTCAACCAGGATTTTCAGACACTAGTGCCTGATACAACAGACTAGATCATTCTGGCAGTAATGATCTGCCTGTAGTGTGCCACATGCCTGCTGCCTCTACTGACATCTGCCCCTACAGTGATCTGCCACCATCTTGTGCTGTTACTAGAGACAAAGTGGAATTCGATCCGAATTTCAGGATAGATTCACCTAGAAGCCGAATTTCCTTGTGCTTCGTGTCAGCGAATCGATTTATCCTGAAATAGTATAAAAAACAAAAAAATTCAAACTAACCTTCTCCATTTGCTCGCAACAGTCCGCCAGCCTCCATCTTGTTTGAAGATCTCGGGCGAAATCCCATGCGGCCCGAGATTACACCATCACGTCGGCTGGCGTGATGATGTAATCTCGCACCACACAGGATTTCGGCCAACATCTTCAAGCAAGATGGCGGCGGCCGGCACATCGCGAGCAAATGGAGACGGTAAGTTTGCTGTAATTGTTTTTTTATTGTAAATGTTACACTTTTTAAACTCAGATGCCGCGCTCATGTATGAACGCGGCATCTGAGGGGTACAATGACGGGGGTGGAGCTATGGCAGCTCCTAGTCATTGCACCGCTACTTACAAAAAAATGTGCTTCGCAACGGAGTAATTCATCACAAAGCAATATTCTTATTTTTTATTCGGGGAAGAAGCCAAATCAAATTTAGAAGAAATGCACTCATCTCTAGCTGTTACCACTGCTGTTGCCACCCTCCCCACTCTTTTCCAGGGCCACTATTGTCACTCTTCATGTTGTTGCCACCCTTCACACTTTGTTATGGGGCTACTATTGTGACTCTTTATGCTGTTGCCCCCCTCACTAGTATGTTCCAGGGCCACTAGTGTCCCTGTTTGGCCATGTTAACATCAACGTTTGTTTTTCTGATCTGTCAGAAGAACCAAAAAATAATTTTAAAATAAGTGTCGTCTATCACACGGTCAGTATTTTGCATCAGGATTTCATCATGATTTGGAAGCCAAAAGCAGGAATGGGTCCAAAACACAGAAAATATATAAATATTTCCATAACATGTTATCTCTGTTTTGGACCCACTTCTGTTTTTGCCTTACTAAGGCTGGGTTCACACCTGAGCGTTCTGAAAGGATCGCTCTGTATGCGCGATTGTACCGGCGTTTACAATCGCGCATACAGAGACAAGCGAACGCCCATTGTTGCGCGTTCCCGAATATCTATGTACGGGAACGCGCGACAAAACGCCCCAAAGAAGCTCATGTACTTTTTTGAGCGTAGGGCGTTTTACAGCGTGATCGTACGCGCTGTGAAACGCCCAGGTGTGAACCATTCCCCTAGGGAATCATTGGTTTCTCCTTGTTGAGCGTTTTACAGCGCGTAGGAACGCGCTGTAAAATGCTCAGGTGTGAACCCAGGGTAATACTGATCAAATGCTGACCAAATACTAAAAGGTGTGAAGACGGATGCTCAAACTACAGGATCCCTTTTTTTTGGCCTGGTCTTCTGACGGATCATAAGAACGGAAAAATAAACAGTAATGAGAACACAGCCTTACTGCTGACACCCTCCTCACTGTCATAGGGCCACTCCTTGAATTTCAGACCACTGCACGGTTAAGTCCACACCGATAAATTAGAGCCGACGCTAACATTGACCTGTAAGGCAGAGTTCACACTTCTGTTATTTGGGTTATTTCCATCACTTATTGTGAGGCAAATTTAGGCGTCAAGCCTACTCTTGGATTAGGTATGATGAATAAATCTGCACCTGTTCTGTGGGTTGACCTGCATCTGTTTTGGGCTGACAATTACTGACCAAATAAGTGAAGTGCGAACTAAGTCTAATAGTGATGCACAGTCATTCTACATCTAACAGAAGGAATTCAAACGCATGTGTTTGCTTCACTGAAGGAAGCTGTATGCTTTTTTTTTTTGTTTAGCTAGGGGTTAGCTAGGAATGTTGGGGGCCTGCATGATGATGTTCACGGCCATATATGTGACTTGCCGTTCATTCAGACGCACAGTAACTGTTTCGCTACCAGACTAACTAAAGTTTAACTGCAGGCTGGGATAGACCTGATTTAACACACTTCATGACAAATTAATTTGGACCAAAGCGATTTTTTATTTAGTGAAGCGACCAAACCGGATTTTTGAAAACTTTGCTAATCTGTACTCATGACCTATCCTTAGGACATGTAAAATAGCTAAGGTCACAATTCTCCAGAGGAGAGCAACTCAGGGGACTTGGAGCAAAGAGTAGTCCGTGTCTACATGCATACAGTAGCTATACATATTCTTGAGTCACTATGGAAAGAACTCTACAGTACTATGGTGTCTATGCATACAGTTCCTTCCTTAGCGCTACAAGCACAGCTATTGCCTCCTGCCCATACACAGACTTTAGTTGGGGTTTTCTGAGAGTTTAAAAAATTAAGCTCGTTACAGAAAACGTATATCAGAATATATGGGAAAAGAATCCCTCAGCACCAGTCTTTATTTTCCTGTAGCAATGAACTACCTTACAATCAGATGAAAACTGCAGCCAATAAATAACATGCACTGAATGTGACCAATGAGACTGGTGATTAACTACAGCAGTCACATGAATGTACAACACAATATCGCTCCAGTAAAATATGCAAAGAACATGGGACTATGGTACAGTATATGTGCAGTACCCCAGTACAAGTGGTATCTGCAAATGGTTTGTAATGTTATGTATTGCGGTATACAACAGGCATAACCTGGTATGTGGTTGGCAGGGACAGGGTTAACCACCCTGTTCCTCCTCTCTTGGCAAGGTTGGGCTGGTCAGACCTTTCTGTCTTGAGGGGGAATATAGACTAGTCAGTGAGGAGGGAGGAAGCAATTCCATGTGCTCCTACTCCTTAGGCCTCAGAATCCAGAGACTAACCGATCTATGGGGAGTTGCTACTGCTGCTACAGCAAGAGAAAGAAAGGGCAAGAGAGAGGAAGAGAGAGACAAGATCTCAGAATCTGCATGGCTAAAGCATAGGAGTCAGCAAGGTAACCTTTGATTACAGCTATACAGACTTTGCTGCTTGTGAGGGATTACAGTTCAGACACCCATCACATTTAACCACATCCTGGCCAGATGTGCCTCTAAAACCTGTATCCCATAGTGGACACGATGAGAGAGACTTTAGCAAGATAGCATTACAAGAATGCCACTAATTGCAATTTTGCCAGCCTCTATACCTCACCATCTGGGAAAATTATTTGCATTGTGTACAGATTTGGCACTCAAGTGAGACACTTATTCTTCCACCTCGGCCTGGCTTAATGACTCCTACCACACCATATGCTGGCCATTGCACTACTACACTTCCTGCCAGGCACCCATACAACCACCAAAATCATGAGCACCCCAAACTATCATCAGGCAGGAGCCCCAAATACAGGGGGTGCCCTAAGGGAAGAAAGGGTGCACCTTTTTCTCACTTCACCGGCCCTAGGGAGCAATGGCCTAAGGGAAACCAATGTGACACATCCTATAGGCAGAGCCACTACCACTCCCGTCCTCTGCTCCCCAAGGGCTCGCTGCATGTGCAACAGTAGTGCCATGGACAAAAGGTTTCAATCTATTGAACAGTTGAAGAAAGGGATCAGACAGAAAAATTGCCCAAGACTGGCAATGATTACAGATCTCTGCTCTGGCTCAAGGACACGGAACAAGAAAAACATAAAATGCTAATCTTCTTTACGCAATGGATTAAGCTGGAAATGAATCCTAATATGAGAGCGGCATTAATAATGTGTATGGACATGGTTGTCTTATTATTTTGTAAGCTATGGTACATCGAGTGGCATGTTTATAGCCTGGGTGAAGCACATATGAATTGGCACTCCTGTGCTCAAAGGATCAGTGCAATGTTGGCAATTAGATCGCACGGCTCAGAATAAATTGCAGTGATTACCAGACTGTCAGGACGCATTAGGAAAGATAATGTTATTTAGGACCGATGATATTTTACCTTATTCCCTTGGAGGCTCCGGCCCCTCATAGGTGACAGACAGTGTCACTTGTAATTCACATCTCTTAAAAACACTTTATTTTAACTTTCTTTTAAACCAAATTCCCTCTCGCCGGCTACAGTAATAGCATTAAATGTTTAAAAGAAAGCAAATGGGACCACTGTGTTATAAATTAGTTGGACTGGAATGGGGTTGGCACAACTGCCTCATCCCCTCAGCACAAATCAGGGGGTTTGTGTGTTTTATTACAAAGATTCGAATACTGATTACGATTAAAAAGGCAACAAATGCACCAGCAACGTAAAGAAGATGAGGCCAAAGGATAATGCAATACTGGTCTAGATAGTTCTATATTTTAGATATCATTTTAGGATGCAAAGCCAAGAAGACAAGTTACATGGTCTGGCTCAGCATGGGAAGGCAATGGGTGGAGAGGATGGGAGTTGGAGTCCCAATGATGGCCGTAAATCCAGCTCCAGGGCTGCATGCACAGTGAAGGGACGGTTTTAGACAAAATGTGGCCTTGGGCGAAATTAAAAGCAGGGCCCCAAATTCTGAAGTACTGTATCAAGAGTCACATTTATTCACTTGACGCAAGAGGAGAAGTCATTTCCGTGGCCCACTAATGGTTTCAGGCAGCGTCAAAATGGATAATGACATCCAGGGACCTGAGCAGAGGTCGGAGAGCACTGGAGCCGAGAGCCAGTGTCAGGAAGCAGGTAAGTCCCAGTTCACACTTCAGTTATTTGGTGAGTTATTTCCATCAGTTATTGTGAGCCCAAACCAGTAGTAAAGGCTACTCAAAGATAAGGTGTAATCAGGGCCGGCGCTACCATAGAGGCAAGGGGGGCAATTGCCCCCGGGCCCCCGACTCCTTAGGGGCCCCCAGTGCCGGCCCCGGCCGCAACTACTATATTATCTATAATTCTATTGTGTGCCTGTGTGGTCTGGAGACGGCGCCGCGCTGCAGTAATGTAATTAAAACTGGGCTGGAGTGGAGGGTCCCCCCGCCAGGCGCCCGCGGCCGCTGTGCATGCGCTGCCGCTGCTTGTCTCTTTAAGAGATTCGAGACTGGAGCAGCGGCATGCACGGCACAGGCAGGCACATCTAGCATCTGGCTGACGTACGTTGTCACAGGCTCCGCCCCCCCGCCCAGAGCAGAGAACTTGGATTGAACTTAAGGAGCAAGCAAAGCAAGCAAGCGCCATTGGCAGCCAGCCAGCCACAGCCCAGAGCCCAGTCTGACTCTGCCAGCAGCGCCAGGGAAGGCACCAGCATCCAGCCAAGTTCCAAACTTCCACTGAAGTTCCAACTTGTTTCCAAGAAAGAATCCAAGTCCAGTGAGTCTACAGAAGTCAGTCATCACAGACCAGTTACAGTTACTGTCTCTGTCTGGTAGGTTCATTGGTTATATTGTTTTGTTGTTAATTAAACTGGATCGGATCCATGATCCATCCAGCCATTCCCAGTTTCCCACTCACTGACTTACTTAGTCCCACTTTCAGGCACCGTCTCAACCGTCCCGGCCGTCCCCCCCCAGTGTACTAATAGCCCGCCCTGCGGCCCTGGTTCTGTTTGTGTTTGGAGTCAGTTGGACTGGAGAAATGTGCATTTTGGGGGGGGAACTGCTGGCCCTTCATAGAACAGTACTATCCTTATCCGTAATGCGGACAATAATAGGACATGTTCTATTTTTTTGCGGAACGGAAATACGGAAATGGAATGCACACTGAGTAACTTCAGTTTTTTTTTTTTTTGCGGATCCATTGAAGTGAATGGTTCCGCATATGGTCCGCAAAAAAAACGGAACGGACACTGAAAGAAAATACGTTTGTGTGCATGGGCCCTAACTCTCAGAAAACACCTGAAAATAGTCACTGTTACCAGTGCTCTGTATATAGAGACAGCAGGGACACGGAGATATGTGTTCTCTGCATTCAAAGTAAAAAAGTTAATAACGAATAGAAAGAAATATGAAAAATAAAAAAAAAATGCAAGTGAAATGAAAAAAGTGGATTTCTTTATTCACCCAAACAGTCAATGACATTAAGTGTTGGGTGAATAAAGGAATCCACTTGTATCACTGAAGTCAGAATGCTGCCTTTCTTCCACAATTTTAGGATAGATAGATATGAGATGGATAGATAGATAGATAGATAGATAGATAGATAGATAGATAGATAGATAGATATGAAAAATACAGATGATAAAGATATATGGGTAGATAGAGGATGCAGAAATAAAGATATTTGTGAGATAGATAAGCATAATTACATTATAAATATTTAAATATTACATTATATTCAGACAACTGTGTTCCAGGCAGCAAAAAATAAATAGCTACAGTATAGGGGGGGGGGGGCTCTGCAGGCTATCTCCCCTCCTGTTAGTCCAGAGTCTGTCCAGCTTTACCTATCAGGTTATGTCTGCCAACTAGCAGCCCTTGTCATTTATTGCAGCACATATGTCAGGTCATTAGAGGGTGACATTCTGAACTCACCAGTAAACCACAGGAGGCCTCTTTGCAGGCCGTTTTTTGCATTCCGTATATGGAACCATTCATTCATGGAACTCCGTATGCATTCCGTTTCCGTATTTCCGTTGAAAGATAGAACATGTCCTATTATTGCCCGTAAATCACATTCCGTGGCTCTATGCAAGTCAATGGGTCCGCAAAAAAAAGGAACACATACGGAAATGCATCCGTATGTCTTCCATATCCGTTCTGTTTTTTTCTGAACCATCTATTGAAAATGTTATGCCCAGCCCAATTTTTTCTATGTAATTACTGTATATGCCATACGGAAAAATGGAACGAAAACACAACAAAAACAAAAAAACAACGGATCTGTGAAAAACGGACCGCAAAACACTGAAATAGCCATACGGTAGTGTGAAAGAGGCCTAAGGCCTCATGCACACGACCGTTGTGTGCATCCGTGTTCGTTGTTCCTGTCAATGGGTCCGTTGAAAACTCGGAAAATGCACCGTTGTTCCTCAGCGTTTGTGATCTGTGTTTCCTGTCCGTCAAAAAAATATGACCTGTCCTATTTTTTTGACGGACAACGGTTCACGGACCCATTTAAGTCAATGGGTCAGTGAAAAAACATGGATGCACACAAGATTGTCATGTGATGCTGGAGATCATGAGGAACCGGGAGGACTCATCCAAAGATCCGTCTGCATAAAAGATTTTTCAGAGTCGAGTTTTCACTTTGTGAAAACTCAGATCCGACAGTATATTCTAACACAGAGGCGTTCCCATAGTGATGGGGACGCTTCAAGTTAGAATATACTACGAACTGTGTACATGACTGCCCCCTGCTGCCTGGCAGCACCCGATCTCTTACAGGGGGCTGTGATCCGTACAATTAACCCCTCAGGTGCCGCACCTGAGGGGTTGATTGTGCATAACTCTGTGGTCTCCTGATGCTGCTGCCACTTCCAAAATATGTCACCTTGCCACTCTCTGGTCTTCTGATGCTGTTCCCACCCTCCTCACTTTATTACCGGGCCACTATTTTTCGTTTTTGGCCTGGTTGACATCATCATTTATTTGACCCTTCTTCTGATCTGTCACAAGGAAGGGAAAATAAGACACACATCAGAATTGGCTTATGATTTGGTAGCCAAAAGCAGGAGTGGGTACAAAACACAGAAGACATGCAAATATTCCATTCACGTGTCATCTCTGTTTTGGATCCACTCCGGGAGTTCCGGAGGCGTATCCTAGAACATCTAAACGACATAAAGAACAAAAAAGACACCCCTTTAGCCAACCACATGTGGGAACATCATAGTGGAGACACCCGACTTATTCAATTTTCAGCATTAGAGCTGATTAGACCCTCCCCGAGAAAGGGAGACTGGGACCGCAGGATCCTCCAAAAGGAGACCGAATGGATCTTCCGACTGCGGTCCCAGACACCGGGTGGCCTGAATGAGCTACTCAGATTTACCTGCTTTCTTTAGCAGACCTAAGCATTCCTTTTCTTTGAATAGGGGATCGTTCCCCTGTCTACTTCTCATCCTCATATGACAGTAATTGACATCAACACACGAAGTGTCAAACATATACATCTAAGGGTTTCCTTCATCATGTATACCCACTATATTGCATTTTATTCTGAAGACAGTACCAACATTTGAGTAGCCATTAACCCCTTTCCTACATATATTTGTTTGGTCCTGAACTACCCCATTATATTTACGGGATAGGTATACTCCCGATACACATCACTTAAAATGGGGCTATGCATCCTGGGTACATGGTATTTCGGTAAAGGGTGATATCAGCATTTACTGACTATCATATGTAAGAGTATCAATGTATTTTGGACTTTGTCATAGTTAATGTTATATAAATATTATGAATATATGTTAATATATTAATCCATTGCCCCCTCACTATTAGGGTCCCCCTTTGCTTTGAATTTTGTTTGGAGGCACCCAGTCATTTCGGTGGGTACCCCTTGATCATCGTATCTGTGCCCAGGCACATTAACACTGTGCTTTGGGCATTTCCTGGACTGTGGAACGCACGGCCATGTTTGATTTCGGCGTGTGTTCCACAGGACTAGCATCGGAGGACCAGCGATGCGTGGCCTCGCTATGCAGGGAAAGGTATGGAGCGCTTCCTGGACGGTGAAACGCACGGCCATCTTGGATTTCGGCGTGCGTTCAACATGTCCGAGGAATACAGGTGGCGCTCCCACTCGGCATGCCGGTGTTCTGCCAGATTTCTATAGCTTGCCGAAAGTCTATAGCGGAAGTGACGTGGTGCGCTGCGCAAGCGCACAAGCGTACTCCAGCGAAGCATTCCTGCTGCCTCCACTGGAGTAGTTCGCACACCGCGCGTGCGCAGACTTAAGGGTATAGCTTTCTTTAAGTGACAGTCATCTCCATTAATCTACATGAATTTGTACCCTCGCGGGCTTGCTTCGCTCGCCACGCATCGGGCTCGGCCTCGCTGCGCTCGGCATTTTGTAAAACTAACTCTATGCCGCCATTGATAGTAAAGAAGGAAACGGATGGTAAAGAAAGAGATGGATAGTCTCTTTCTTTACCATCAATTTCCTTCTTTACTATCAATGGCGGCATAGAGTCAGTTTTACTAAATGCCGAGCGCAGCGAGGCCGAGCCCGATGCGTGTCGAGCGAAGCGAGCCCGCGAGGGTACAAATTCATGTAGATGCTGTATTTTACTGGAGGTGACTGTCACTTTAAAGCGATGATTCGGATGATTTGTGGAAGTGCGCTTGTGCGCTTGCGCAGCGCCCCACGTCACTTCCGCTATAGACTTTCGGCAAGCTATAGAAATCTGGCAGAACACCGGCAGGTCCATGGTGGAACGCACAGCCATCTTGGACGCCCGGCGTGCGTTCCACCTGGACTTTCAGTAGTATGATGTTCATCATTAGGTTATGCCCCATTAGTACTGTATTTTACTTGACTAAATCTGGGGGACTTACTCATTATACCAATAGCCTCGTGGGGATCTAAATAAGTTATGATATGCAGGGTAAACCATGTGACCCAGCTCATTGTGATTGGGGAAGTGATATTAGGGACCTCCCACTTAGGGTTTAAATATAATGGCGCAGTTGTACACATTGGAGCCTCATCTCAGTGCCCCCTGGAGCACCCCAAACTGCCGGACAGACTGCTTAAGATAAGTACAGCATGATTTATCTCTTTTTTGGTTGATATGTGCACTCTTCCGCCGCATGCTCTGCTTAAGTGATGAATACAGCACCTTTTATTGTTATTTAGGTGGACGTTTGCACTTATTTGCTGCATGCTCTGCTTCTATATCATCCTGTTAGTTGCATCATCCTTACATATTTGGCTGTGTGTCGGGCGGTTTGATGGTGTCTACTGGTGCTCCAGTATTTTGGTTTATATTTTTCTTTTGGATTGTTTATGTATAGACTTAGCAGTTTGGCAACACTGCATTGGGTTTTTCTCTAGTTGTCTCCTGACTAACCTAATCTATATGGGGGTTTTCGAGACGAGAACCTTTAATTGAATCTAGACAATCAATTTTGTATTGATATCTTACTATATTATATGACCTGGGCATCAATAAGGGTCTATTGTGTGTTGTAGGGTTGTTTTAAGGACAGATTGTCACGAGGGTGTCAAGAGCCACGTCTGACTCAGTTATACCCGGGGTCAGGAAGTCGCAGCGGGTGGCTGCGCGCTCTATGTCTAAAGATCACGCTGTTTCTTAATGATAGTTTTCTGTGTTTGCCTTACTATCCTTTTTGTCTCACTCAGGGATCCGTAGCTTCTCCTCCTCAGCTGTTTCTTGTCTGTCACTCCCAACCTCCTTATATTCTCACTTCTCTGGTTGCCAGATACAGAGCCTCCTGCCTGGACTTCTATACTGACCCACTGGAGCTGTGAATCCTGGTTGTTGTTCCCCTCCGGATCCCTGTTGGGCTTTTTGTTGTCTTCTGTTGTCGCCCACCTGGGATTATATGTTGTCTGTATTGTCTGTCCTCCCCTTGGTGTTTTCCTTTAGAGTTAGTGGTGCAGAATAGTGTTCCCACCGCCCTATTCACTATCTAGGGCTCATCTTAGGGAAAGCCAGGGTTTTAGGCACGCGATCGGCGTACGGGTGAGGAACCCGTCTAGGGACGTCAGGGCAGTCAGGTGCCAGCCTCAAGGTGAGATAGGGGTCACCACCTTTCCCTCTCCCTTGGACAGAGCCTTCCCTTTTCCCTCCCTTTGTGTCACGTATGTGATAGGCACGCCGGTCGTGATACAGATAGGTTAGGCACGGGGACAGAGTGCTCCCACCATCTGGGTGCATCTCTGGGCTGAGTACTAGCAAGGGATACCCTAGGGTTACCTCTTTTGGCCTGCCCTTTTCCCATCTCTACCATCTATCCCCCCTGTCCTGGAATTAGCCCACTTGTGTTTGTTCGTTTGTCTGTCTAGTTCTATTGTCCCTATGTGAGGGATTTATGGTAATTTTTAACATTTTCTAATAAAATTTATTTTTTAGGTGGTTGACCTCTGTGATAGATGATTGGATCCACTCCTGTTTTTGTTTTTTTGGGCATTAGCAATACTGATGGATTACTGACCAAATGCGTAATCCCCGTTTAGTATGTGTTCCATTATTGACAACGCAGTCCAGTACACATCTTGTCTAATGTATGCAGCCCTGGAACAGTCAGTTTGAGGCTGCATATATTTGTTCAAAATGTGAGCAAATTGTCCGTTTGGAATCGCACATTGAGTATCTAACCGGGCGAGTTTCAACACTGAGAAGCGTTGACAATTTGGAAAAGAGTTTGCTGCTCACTGAGCAAGCACTCTATGGGGCAGATGTGGGGGAGGGTGGTAGCGAGGATAGCTGGGTATCAGTTAGAAAGCAGAGTAGAGGGAAGTTTGCCAGGGAGGCTAGCCCTGATCTGACACACCCCAACAAGTTTGCAAGGTTGGCAGATGAGGGGGGTGTCAGTTCAGGGAGAGCACTGCTGCAGCCGGACACTTCCTCTGCCAGTTAGGGGAACGTCAGCTCCAGTAAGCAGGGGACCAGGAGAGCAGGGCAGGTGAGACAGGTACTGGTAGTGGGAGACTCTATTAGGGGTACAGATAGGGCAATCTGTCACAAAGACCGGGATCGCTGAGCGGTGTGTTGTCTTCTTGGTGCTCGAGTTCGACACATCGTGGATTGGGTTGACATGTTGTTTTCTGAAATACTGCCTGTACCACGGGCCACACAAGAAAGGCAGCGGGAGATTAGGGAGGTTAACAAGTGGCTCAAGAACTGGTGTAGGAAGGAGGGGTTTGGGTTCCTGGAGAACTGGGCCGACTACTCTGTCGGCTACAGGCTCTATCGTAGGGATGGGCTGCACCTCAATGGGGAAGGGGCAGCTGTGTTGAGGGAGAAGATGGCTAGAAGGTTGGAGTAGTGTTTTAATTAGGGACTGGGGGGATAATTACATTACAGAATTGGAAGATAGTGCAGATAGAGACTGGGGGCAAGGTAATGGGACTGGGGGGGGGGGGGGGGAATGGAAGGAGGGACTAGAACAGTTCAGAAAGAAAGGTGTAGGGTAAAAAATATACATAAACCTTTTAAATGTATACTAATGCCAGAAGCCTGACTAATAAAACTGGTGAACTGGAATTAGTGATGTGTGAGGAGGACTATGACATAGTGGGAATAACTGAGACATAGCTAGATGATAGCTATGACTTAGCAGTACATGTACAGGGCTACAGTCTGTTTAGAAAGGATCACCAAAACTGGAGAGGGAGAGGGGGGCTGCCTTTAATTAAAGTCCTGTCTAAAGACCACAGTCCAAGAAGATATAAGTGAGGGACATGAACATGTGGAGTCACTGTAGGTAGAAATACATGGAGGCAAAAACAATAATAAAATACTAATAGGAGTTTATTCTAAACCATCTAATATATCAGAGTCCACAGAAAATCTACTACTGAACAAGATAGACGAGGCGGCAGATCATAATGAGGTCGTCATTATGGGGGCCTTCAACCACCCAGATATAGACTGGGAAACTGAAACCTGTACATCTCATAAAGGAAACAGGCTCTTGGTAATAACCAAAGACAATTACCTTTCCCAAATGGTTCATGACCCGACTAGAGGGACGGCCACACTGGACTTAGTATTAACCAATATACAGTACCTGACAGAACAACAGATGTGCGGGTCGGGGGACACCTGGGAAATAGTTACCATAAAGTAACCTTATATTTGTCATTCAAAAGAGTGTTTCTTCAGGGAGGAACAAAAATATCAAACTTCAAAAAAGCAAAATTTAGACAACTAAGAAAGGCCATAGGCCTAACTAACTGGGAAAAAGTCCTCAAAAATAAATAAAAACAGCCACGAAATGGGATATTTTAAAAGCATCCTAAAATCTAATTGTGAGAGTTACATACCTTTAAACCAATGTGGATAAACAGAACTGTAAAGAAAGCAATAAATGACAAAAAAGAAGCATTTAAATCACTAAAACAGGAGGGTCGCGAGGAAGCACTGAAAAACTATAAGAATTTTTTTTTTTTTAAAACAAATAGCAGCCAAACTAGAGACCGACAGATTAACTGCCAAAGAGAGCAAAACTAACCCTAAAATGTTCTTCAATTATATAAATGGTAAAAAGTATAAATCTGAAGGTGTCGGCCCTCTACAGAGTAATGAGGGGGGAGTCGCAGAGAGCGACGAGGATAAAGCAAAGCTATTCAATATTTTTTTCTCCACTGTATTCACTGAGGAAAATAAACTGTCAGATGAAATGCAGAATGTCAAAGTAAATTCCCCATTAAAAGTGTCCTGTCTGACCCAGGAAGAAGTACAGCGGCATCATAAAAAGATTAAAATAGACAAATTGCCAGGACCGGATGGCATACACCCCCGTATCCTAAGAGAGTTAACTAATGTCATAGCCAGACCCTTATTTCTGATACTTAAGGACTCTATACTGACAGGGAATGTCCCACAGGATTGGCGCATAGAAAATGTGGTGCCAATAATCAAAAAGGGTTCAAAAACACAGCCTGGAAACTATAGGCCGGTGAGTTTAACATCCGTCGTTACCTCAAGGAAAATAAGCAAATAACGCCATATCAGCATCGCTTCGTGAGGGATCGGTCATGTCAAACTAATTTAATCGGATTCTATGAGGAGGTAAGTTCTAGACTTGACAGCGGCGAATCAATGGATGTCGTATATCTGGACTTCTCCAAAGCATTTGACACTGTACCGCATAAAAGGTTAGTATATAAAATGAGAATGCTCAGACTGGGAGAAAACATCTGTATGTGGGTAACTGGCTCAATGATAGAAAACAGAGGGTGGTTATTAACGGTACACACTCAGATTGGGTCACTGTCACTAGTGGGGTACCTCAGGGGTCAGTATTGGGCCCTATTCTCTTCAATATACAGTATTTATTAATGATCTTGTAGAAGGCTTGCACAGTTAAATATCAATTTTTGCAGATGACACTAAACTGTATAAAGTAATTTACACTGATATACTACTACAGAGGGATCTGAATAGATTAGAGGCTTGGGCAGATAAGTGGCAGATGAGGTTTAACACTGACAAATGTAATTTATGCACATGGGAAGGAATAATGCAAGTCACCCGTACATACTAAATGGTAAAACACTCGGTAACACTGACATGGAAAAGGACCTAGGAATTTTGGTGAACAGCTAACTTAGGCTACTTTCCGTCATGGATCTGCACAAACGGATCCGTTCAGATAATACAACCACATGCATCCGTTCTTAACTTTAACATAGCCAAAATGGATCCATCTTGAACACCATTGAAAGTCAATGGGGGACGAATCAGTTTTCTATTGTGCCATATCGTGTCAGTGAAAACGGATCCGTCCCCATTGACTTACATTGTGTGTCAGGACGGATCTGTTTTTGTGTGGAATGGAGGAGGAATGAAGCCAAACTGAGCCAAACTGATGCATTCTGAGCGTATCCTTATCCATTCAGAATGCATTAAGGGCAAAACTGATCCGTTTTGGACCGCTTGTGAGATCCCTAAATGGATTTCACAAACGGAAACCAAAATGCCAGTGTGAAAGTAGCCTAAGCTGTAGAAACCAGTGTCAGGCAGCTCCTGCCAAGCCAATAAGATAATGGGTTGCATCAAAAGGGGAATAGATGCCAGAACATAGTCCTACCACTTTACAAATCACTAGTCAGACCACACATGGAGTACTGTGTACAGTTCTGGGCTCCTGTGAACAAGGCAGACATAGCAGAGCTGGAGAGGGTTCAGAGGAGGACAACTAAAGTAATAACTGGAATGGATAGATTACACCCTAAAAGATTATCAAAATTTGGGTTATTCACTTTACAAAAAAGACAACTGAGAGGAGAACTAAAAACTATGTATAAATATAGCAGGGGTCAGTACAGAGATCTATCCCATCATCCATTTATCCCCAGGACTGTGACTGTGACGAGGGGACATCCTCTGCGTCTGGAGGAAAGAAGGTTTGTACACAAACATAGAGGAAGATTCTTTACGGTAAGAGCAGTAAGACTATGGAGCTCTCTGCCTGAGGAGGTGGTGATGGTGATCTTTAAGTGGGGAAAATTGGCTTCTACATCATTTTTTTTTTTTTTTTTGCCTTCCTCTGGATCAACTTCCAACATAACAGGCTAAACTGGATGGACAAATGTCTTTTTTGGCCTTATAAACTATGTTATGTTATAAATGCTGACTTAGTGAAGGCGGATGCTCCGCAGACAGGATCCGTTTTTTGTGGGGTTTATAGTTCTGACGGGTCAGAGGAAGGGCAAAATAATCAGTGACATCAACACAAACTTACTGCTGACACCCTCCCCACTCTGTCGGAGGGGCTCTACTTGTATAAGCGTTTAATAGAACAGATTCTGGAGACATCTATGTGGAATCAGCTGCCGATGGTGTAAAAGGAGTGCGCTTCTTCTTGACGCTAACATTGACCTGTAAGAGTGAGTTCACACTTGAGTTATTTGGTCAGTTTTGGCCCCATGACTGCCCTAATAAGTGAAGTGTGCAGTGATTCTCAGAGCGACACCTGTCATCTGCGTGTCATACTGACTTACAGTATTGTTTCACTACCACAGCAGACTCCCTATGTGTGTTACTGCAAGGCACAGTGTTCTACACCACACAGGAGGGTTCCTGTGTGTGGATGTGTGTGGATGTGTGTGTGCTGAGTTCTATTTGTATTGTTATGGACTTCAGCTTGCCTGCACAGATCCATAGCTGCACTGAATTACAAGGGAAAACATAAACTGAACATCACATAAACTTAAACTTATGACCACAAGGGTGGCCCCCACTGGCAGATGGAATACACAGGCGGTTGCTCCAGCTAACCATGGCTGAAGTACCCCTCAGACTGGAGATTAACACTGAGGCTTTATAGGCCCAAGTAGTCACACCCACACAGACACACCCAGTGTTCACACACACAGAAGGGAATTAACCCTTCCAACACCAGGAAGTGTAGTGAGACCACATAAAAGGAAATACCCACAAATACTCACTGCAGCTGTTACCGTTGACAATGACATGTGTGGCAAACGTGTCCTGGGAGCTGGCCAAAAGGCCGAGACACTGCCACCACATGTACAAACACCAAACGTTGCCACGGGCAGCCACAGATAAAAGGAAAATGTCAGAGTGCACACCAAACATAAAACAGAGTGCACACCAGACATACAGAGTGCATACATACACACACACAAACCAAAGGCAACCGCACACATACCTGTTGTCCGCAGCAACCGCACCTGAGGCAGACAGCAAAGTGCCCCCAGCAGCGGTTGACACAACAAACCAAACCGCGGGCAACTGTATGCGGCTCCCAAGGAGTCACGGCCATAAACATGGTTGTGACATTTGCACTTTGCAGTATACATGACTTAAAGGGAGCAGTATGCTGCTGTTATCTTATGGAGCGAATACTAGTGAACGCTTCGATTATGGAAGCGTTCACTAGTATTCAATTGGCATGGGTAGTGGTGAGTAAAGTGTTGCTAGTGTTGTCTGTATACTCACTGCTCCCTGGTATTCCTCCGGGTGCTCATTGCACGTGTCCTGACTGTGTACAGTGTCAGGATGTAGTGCGTGCTATGACCTGACACTGTATGTAGTGCAACGCGGGCCCGCAGAAGACCAAGGAGAGGACAGTCGGACCTGCAGAGTGGCAGCAGAGCAGGAGAGGTGAGCTAATTTATTTACTTTATGTCTGATCTGAGGTCTAATGCGGAATGGGGGTCTGATCTGAAGTCTGATTGGGATCTAAGGTCTGACAATCAATGGGGGGTCTTATCTGAGGTCTGGTGGGAGTCTGAGGTCTAATGATCAATGGGGGTCTGATTTGGGGGCCTGATCTAAGGTGTGATTGAGTCTCAGGTCTAATAATAAATATGGGTCTGATCTGAGCTCTGATAGGGGTCTGATCTGAGTTCTAATAATGAAAGGCAGTCTAACGAGCAATGGGAGTCTGATTTGGGGGTTGATTTGAGGTTTGATGGGGTCTGATAAGGAATGGCGGTCTGATCTGATGTCTGATGAGGAATGTGGTTCTGAATTGAGGTCTAATGAGGGTTGGGGGTCTGATAAAGATTGGGGTTCTGATCTGATCTTGTGGTTCGGTGCAGCTTATGGTGCAGCTGGTGGTAACAAACAGCATGTTTAAGCCCTTTGTCACTTCCGCCGCATACGTCCAGTGGAAGCTGTCATTTTAAAGATAGTGCCTGCTCACGAGTGCAGCATGCGCCATAGCCAGCAGGTTTCTGTTAGTTTGAACAGCAGAGGTCTGGGGTTAAAGGGGTTGTAAGGGCTTTTACTATTGATGATCTAACCTCAGGATAGGTCATCAATATCAGATGAGTGGGGGTCCGACACCCAGTACCCCGCTGATCAGCTGTATGAGATCATCCTGCAATAAATGACCTCTTACACCAGGGGCGTAACTAGAAGTGACTGGGCCCCACAGCAAATATTTGTAAGGGCCCCCTCCAGAGCGCTTCGCACCTCCCTCCTCCTGTGTAAACCCCACTCCTTTGGCAGAGTGTAGCGGTATACTGTACATTGTGGGGCACAGTGTAGGCTATAACATAAACATATTTCATATGAAAACTTACAGTTACTTGACCCTTGGGGATCTCGGACACCACTTCCACACTTTGGCCGGGGGCTCGGCGGAGCTGATGTTGTGCTTTATCCTAATGAGAAAGATTTCATAATAAGGATTTGGAGAAGGGGCAGAGGGATAGCAGAGCAGGGAGAGGCTGGTGCTGCTACTAAGGGGTCATACCATGGAGGAGTAATAAAGCCCACCATAATGCCCCCCCCCCCAGTAGAAATAATTCTCCTTATAATGTGACAGTGCAAAAATACCCCCTTGTAATGCCCCCAGTTGAGCTAATGTCCCCATAGTGCCCCCATAATGTGCCAGTATAAAATACCCCTATATAGTGCCCCCAGTAAATTCCCCCATAGTGCTCCACTCCCCCTTCCTGCTAGTGCCCCCCATAATGTACCAGTATAAAATGCCCCATATATAGTGCCCCAGTAGATGCCCCTCAGTGTCCGGCCTCTGATAGGCTGGCGGCCTAGTGTCCCCCATAATACCCCCCAATAATGTGCCAGTAAGTGTCCCCATAGATCATAGTGCCATCTCCGCCGCCCCCCACAAAAAAAGTGCCAGTATCAAGTGCCTCTCCCTCCCCCCCCCATGTGCCAGTATCAGGTGCCAACCCCTCTCCCCCCCATGTGCCAGTATCAGGTGCCAACCCCCCTCCCCCCAGGTGCCAGTATCAGGTGCCTCCCCCCCCCCCATATGCCAGTATCAAGTGCCTCCCGCTCCCCCCATGGCAGTAACAGTCGGGTATGAAAAAAATAAAAATAAACACTTATACTTACCTCCATGTCAGCGATGCAGCCTCTTCCTGTGTCGTGTCCCGCCCTGTATGTCCATATATGGAGTCAGTGCTTGTATTTCAAAAAAGTTTCTGCTGGTATTCAAACCCATAACCTTCTGTATCAGAGGCAAAGCACTTAACCACAAGACCATAAGAGCTGCCTTGCTGCTGACTGAAAAAAATATGAGACTTCTACTGTTATAGCTGGCTAAGTGTACCTCTATACACATGACAGCTGCTCATATATAGAGATATAGCAGAGCTGAGTGTGCTGAGAGATATAGCAGTGCTGGGTGTGTTGGGGCAGCTGTCATGTGTATAGATGTGCACTTAGCCAGCTATAACAGTAGAAGTTTTTTCAATCAGTTGCAATGCAGCCTTTATGGTTGTGTGGGTAAATGCCTTGCCACTGATACATTGGAGGGTTCGAATCCCAGACGCATCAGGAGACCTTGGCAGGTTAGACCCCAAAGCAGCTGCTTCCCTGGTAGTTACGCCACTGCCTCACACAGCTCCATAGACATAAATATGAAAACATTATAGGGGTTGCACTTAGCCAGCTATATGGCTAATATGGCTAGGGATGAGCAAATCCGAAGTCGATTCGCATTAAACTCTGTATAGTATTAGAATGTATTGGCTCTGATGAGCCGAAGTTATTACTTTGTATTGGCTCTGATAAGCCGAAGTTATTACTTTGCGAAGTCTCGCGAGACTTCACGAAGTAATAACTTCGGCTCATCAGAGACAATACATTCTAGAACTAAGTTTTATGTGAATCGACTTTGGATGTTAATCCGAAGTCGATTCACTCATCCCTAACTATGGCTATAAAAAAAATGTATTTTTTCCAAAGTTTACCTTTTTTTCAGTTTTAAAACACAAGAAAAACTATACAAGTGTTGTATCATTGTAATCGTACTGACCTGGAAAAGAAAAACATAAACCTGTGGTGGGATTGTGCTTTTTTCCAATTCCAGCTCCCCACTACATCATATGCAATATTAAATGGTGCCATTAGAAATTACAATTTGTCCCGCAAAAAATAAGCCCTCATACGGCTCTGTGAACAAAGAAATAAAAAAAAAGTTATGGCTCTGAGAAGGTCAGGTCCTCTATGGGTTCAAAAAACACTGCTAGGTCAGATTTTTTCATATTATTTAAAAAAAGATCCCCTTTTTAGTGGGATATGTCTTCTTCTCTGCCTTCTGATCTGTAAAATGGTGGCCTCCATTTTGAGCGTTTCGTGCACGATACGTGGATGAATCACAAAAGTTTTATATTCACTGAAATTCATATTCTTTTGGAAATTTGTAACAGATTCAATTAGTGCGGAAACGATTTACTTATCTCCAGGGGCGGATTAAGTGCATGATAGGCTCTGGGCTGTCTACCCAACTTGGGCCCCTCCCTCCATTTCAGTTTAGGTTTTTTTTGTATGAAGAGGCTGCGGTGCTTTATGAGTGTCACAGTCTCTTCTTAGGCCATATGACATCTTCAGACTAAAAAAAATACCCCAAATTGGGTCCTAAACTGAAAAATCTGGTCGCCAAATTTAAAATACATATAATTATAATAAAAAAAGACATGGAGGAGAATACAGCACCACATACCTCTTACATCCAGTGACATCTTCTGTCATGTAGACCTTCTCTTTCCTCTTCTCCTCCATTTGACCCAGACCACCATGGCAAATTGTTTTAGCCACATCTCGTCTCTACAGTTTGTAACACAGACACGTTAGATTTCTCACTTTTTCCATCAACCTCCTCATCCTGGTGTCCCCACAGTGTCATCCTGCTGCCACCCCCAATACTGTGCCCGTTTTGCTCCCCAATGTCCAAGGTACTATACTGCTGAAAAAATAGTGACCCTAATAGACATAATTGGAGTCATTTATCAAACTGGTGTAAAGTAGAACTAGATTTCCAAAAGAGCTGTCAAATATGAAAGGTGGAATCTGATTGGCTGCTATGGGCAACTAAGCAGTTCTGCTTTACACCAGTTTGATAAATTACCCCAAATGTTCCTATAGTTTCCACAGCAGCTATAATGTCCCCTAGAGTGCCCCGAGTAATAATACCACCCTCTATTGTGCTCCAGGCAATAATCCCTGTATAGTGTCCCCAAAAATAATAGAATTGCCCCTACAGTGCCTCCCTAATAGCAACACCCCGCTATAGTAATCTCCCCATAGTAATTTCCCCCCACACAGTAATTTCCCCTACATAGTAATTTGCCCCACACTGCCCCTACATAGTAATTTCCACCACACTGCCCCTACATAGTAATTTGCCCCCACATAGCAATTTCCCCACACAATAGTTTTCCCCACACTGCCCCCACACAATAGTTTCCCCCACATAGTAATGTCCCCCACATGTCCCCCAAAGTAGGCACATGAAATAAAAAAATAAAAAAGCTAAATACTCACCTATGTCCAGGGCCAGGCGCTTGCTCGCAGAGGAAGGCGGGATGAGGCAGTGCTGCGTCCCAGCACAGGCGCGCGATGACGTCATCACGCACGCCTGCGTCGGGATTTCACTACCGCATAGACCTCAGGCCTACTAGGCCTGAAGCCTATGGCGGCGATCGGCGACGGGACAGGGAACTATGCGCTCCCGTGCCCCGCCGCAGTATGTGGGCGTTCGGGTCGGCGCTGGGCCAGAAGCTGCCGACCGGAACGTCCCTATTGTAATCCGCCACTGCTCATCTCTATTGATAACCTTACTGTCATAATAGTGACCATATTGGGGTCACCCAGTTGGATATCTAACTGCTGTAACAGTTTGTCAAAAGACAACTGCAAGATGACTTTGGTGAAAATTCTCCTTAAATTATTAGTTTGGTGTTTTGGCAATGGGACATGTTTATACAGATGGCAGCGTGAATGTCATAAATATTGAATTTCATCACAGGAAATAATATCTGCCACATGTTTTATTCACTCAGCAGCTGCTTTGCTGTGATTAGTTCTATCCTACTATGATATGATCAATCATTCCTGGCTCGGAAGTGCTCAGCACGTAAAATAATATTCCAGTAACCAGCTCGCTCCTCACCCGTAATTTTTGACTTGTAAACAAATATTCTAAATGTTACGCTTCTCTTTGTCAATGTACAGGTCCTTCAAAAAAATTTTGCATATTGTGATAAAGTTCATTATTTTCTGTAATGTACTGATAAACATTAGACTTTCATATATTTTAGATTCATTACACACAACTGAAGTAGCTCAAGCCTTTTATTGTTTTAATATTGATGATTTTGGCATACAGCTCATGAAAACCCAAATTTCCTATTTAAAAAAATTAGCATATTTCATTCGACCAATAAAAGAAAAGTGTTTTTAATACAAAAAAAGTCAACCTTCAAATAATTATGTTCAGTTATGCACTCAATACTTGGTCGGGAATCCTTTTGCAGAAATGACGGCTTCAATGCGGCGTGGCATGGAGGCAATCAGCCTGTGGCACTGCTGAGGTGTTATGGAGGCCCAGGATGCTTCCATAGTGGCCTTAAGCTCATCCAGAGTGTTGGGTCTTGCGTCTCTCAACTTTCTCTTCCCAATATCCCACAGATTCTCTATGGGGTTCAGGTCAGGAGAGTTGGCAGGCCAATTGAGCACAGTAATACCATGGTCAGTAAACCATTTACCAGTGGTTTTGGCACTGTGAGCAGGTGCCAGGTCGTGCTGAAAAATGACATCTTCATCTCCATAAAGCTTTTCAGCAGATGGAAGCATGAAGTGCTCCAGAATCTCCTGATAGCTAGCTGCATTGACCCTGCCCTCCAGACTCTGGCACCTTGATTTCCGAATGACTTGCAACAGTCCAGTGCTGCTTCTCTGTAGCCCAGGTCAGGCGCTTCTGCCGCTGTTTCTGGTTCAAAAGTGGCTTGACCTGGGGAATGCGGCACCTGTAGCCCATTTCCTGCACACGCCTGTACACGGTGGCTCTGGATGTTTCTACTCCAGACTCAGTCCACTGCTTCCGCAGGTCCCCCAAGGTCTGGAATCGGTCCTTCTCCACAATCTTCAGGGTCCGGTCACCTCTTCTCGTTGTGCAGCGTTTTCTGCCACACTTTTTCCTTCCCACAGACTTCCCACTGAGGTGCCTTGCTCACCTAGGCACGCATGCACTACAGCTCCTGGCCCAGCCAGCTCCTATCTGCGCTGCAGCAGTGGTCATAATCCCATGGATACAAGCCATGTATAATGGGATGGAAAAATGAATCCAGCCAACAAAGGAAAATTACAATACATTAGTAAGTGCCTTGTATTAACTTTCTCTACATGATAAATGCCACTTGCTGAAGCGAGACAACTCCTTTAATGTTTATTTAGAGCAGAGCATTGGGGTCAATTCTTTTAAAATAATTTAATACATGAATAATATACAGCAGCTGAGCATGAAATGCATGAGTACCATATAACACTCCCAACTGTATCAACATTTCATATCTGTGAAAAAGGCTCCTTCGTTCAGTTCTACATTCCAGTCAGGGGTGCACCACCAATGAGGCCAGGGCACAGCAGTTGCAGAAAGAGCTGAGCCTCTAGGTGTAATGGCAACACCCCCGTTGCTCCTAGAGACTCATTTACATATATTAACACCTTCACGCCCAGTGCCATACATGTATGGCGCTGGGCGGGTGTTAAAAGATGACGCCTGCTCCTGCCCGCTGCGGGTGGCCGTCTGCTTCTTTTAGCAGACACCCGCGGCTTATGTCTGCAACCGGCAGTAATGCCGATCGCAGACATTTAACCCCTCAGATGCCGTGGTCAATCCTGACCACGGCATCTGAGCGCACTGAAACCGAAAGTGCGCACTTTCAGTTGTGCTCCGACTCCCCCGTGTGGCGATCGGAGGAGCCCTTGCCTGTAATAGGGCTCCATAGGAAACTAGTAAAATGATCATAGATTCCAATGCAAGTACATTGGAGTCTATGATAATAGCAATCAGATGATTGATTGTTATAGTTCCCTATGAGAATATAAAAAAGTGTAAAAAAAAATAAATATACAATAAAAATTCGAATCACCTCCCTTTTCCAAAAATAAAAATAAAATAACTAAATAAATTAAAAAAATACACATCATGGGTGTTGCTGTAACGGTCACGTCCACACACACACACAGGGGGGAGGATAGTGACCACTGCACTCCACCCTTACCCCTGGCCCTGCCTACTTGCCTCACGAGTCCTGATGACAGAGGACAACTGGACGACAGTCCCTTACTTAGGACTAGAGTTGAGCGAACACCTGGATGTTCGGGTTCGAGAAGTTCGGCCGAACTTCCCGGAAATGTTCGGGTTCGGGATCCGAACCCGATCCGAACTTCGTCCCGAACCCGAACCCCATTGAAGTCAATGGGGACCCGAACTTTTCGGTACTAAAAAGGCTGTAAAACAGCCCAGGAAAGGGCTAGAGGGCTGCAAAAGGCAGCAACATGTAGGTAAATCCCCTGTAAACAAATGTGGATAGGGAAATGAATAAAAATAAAAATTAAATAAATAAAAATTAACCAAAATCAATTGGAGAGAGGTCCCATAGCAGAGAATCTGGCTTCACGTCACCCACCACTGGAACAGTCCAATCTCAGATATTTAGGCCCGTCACCCAGGCAGAGGAGAGAGGTCCCGTAACAGACAATCTGGCTTCATGTCAGCAGAGAATCAGTCTTCATGTCATAGCAGAGAATCAGGCTTCACGTCACCCACCACTGTAACAGTCCATTTTCATAAATTTAGGCCAAGCACCCAGGCAGAGGAGAGAGGTCCCGTAACAGACAATCTGGCTTCATGTCAGCAGAGAATCAGTCTTCATGTCATAGCAGAGAATCAGGCTTCACGTCACCCACCACTGTAACAGTCCATTTTCATAAATTTAGGACAAGCACCCAGGCAGAGGAGAGAGGTCCCGTAACAGACAATCTGGCTTCATGTCAGCAGAGAATCAGTCTTCATATCATAGCAGAGAATCAGGCTTCACGTCACCCACCACTGTAAGAGTCCATTTTCATAAATTTAGGCCCAGCACCCAGGCAGAGGAGAGAGGTCCCGTAACAGAGAATCTGGCTTCATGTCAGCAGAGAATCAGTCTTCATGTCATAGCAGAGAATCAGGCTTCACGTCAGCCACCACTGCAACAGTCCATTGTCATAAATTTAGGCCCAGCACCCAGGCAGAGGAGAGAGGTCCCGTAACAGACAATCTGGCTTCATGTCAGCAGAGAATCAGTCTTCATGTCATAGCAGAGAATCAGGCTTCACGTCAGCCACCACTGCAACAGTCCATTGTCATAAATTTAGGCCCAGCACCCAGGCAGAGGAGAGAGGTCCCGTAACAGAGAATCTGGCTTCATGTCAGCAGAGAATCAGTCTTCATATCATAGCAGAGAATCAGGCTTCACGTCAGCCACCAATGCAACAGTCCATTGTCAGATATTTAGGCCCAGCACCCAGGCAGAGGAGAGAGGTCCCGTAACAGACAATCAGGCTTCACGTCAGCCACCAGTGCAACAGTCTATTGGCATATATTTAGGCCCAGCACCCAGGCAGAGGAGAGAGGTCCCTTAACAGAGAATCTGGCTTCATGTCAGCAGAGAATCAGTCTGCATGTCATAGCAGAGAATCAGGCTTCACGTCAGCCACCACTGCAACAGTCCATTTTCATAAATTTAGGCCCAGCACCCAGGCAGATGAGAGAGGTCCCGTAACAGACAATCTGGCTTCATGTCAGCAGAGAATTAGTCTGCATGTCATAGCAGAGAATCAGGCTTCACGTCACCCAACATTGGAACAGTCCATTGGCATATATTTAGGCCCCGGCACCCAGACAGAGGAGAGGTTCATTCAAATTTGGGTAGCCTCGCAATATAATGGTAAAATGAAAATAAAAATAGGATTGAATGAGGAAGTGCCCTGGAGTACAATAATATATGGTTAAGGGGAGGTAGTTAATGTCTAATCTGGACAAGGGACGGACAGGTCCTGTGGGATCCATGCCTGGTTCATTTTTATGAACGTCAGCTTGTCCACATTGGCTGTAGACAGGCGGCTGCGTTTGTCTGTAATGACACCCCCTGCCGTGCTGAATACACGTTCAGACAAAACGCTGGCCGCCGGGCAGGCCAGCACCTCCAAGGCATAAAAGGCTAGCTCTGGCCACGTGGACAATTTAGAGACCCAGTAGTTGAATGGGGCCGAACCATCAGTCAGTACGTGGAGGGGTGTGCACACGTACTGTTCCACCATGTTAGTGAAATGTTGCCTCCTGCTAACACGTTGCGTATCAGGTGGTGGTGCAGTTAGCTGTGGCGTGTTGACAAAAGTTTTCCACATCTCTGCCATGCTAACCCTGCCCTCAGAGGAGCTGGCCGTGACACAGCTGCCTTGGCGACCTCTTGCTCCTCCTCTGCCTTGGCCTTGGGCTTCCACTTGTTCCCCTGTCACATTTGGGAATGCTCTCAGTAGCGCGTCTACCAACGTGCGCTTGTACTCGCACATCTTCCTATCACGCTCCAGTGCAGGAAGTAAGGTGGGCACATTGTCTTTGTAGCGTGGATCCAGCAGGGTGGCAACCCAGTAGTCCGCACACGTTAAAATGTGGGCAACTCTGCTGTCGTTGTGCGGGCACTGCAGCATGTGGTCGCTCATGTGTGCCAGGCTGCCCAGGGGTAAGGACAAGCTGTCCTCTGTGGGAGGCGTATCGTCATCGTCCTGCCTTTCCCCCCAGCCACGCACCAGTGATGGACCCGAGCTGCGTTGGGTGCCACCCCGCTGTGACCATGCTTCATCCTAATCCTCCTCCACCTCCTCCTCATCCTTGTCCTCCTCGTCCTCCAGTAGTGGGCCCTGGCTGGCCAAATTTGTACCTGACCTCTGCTGTTGCCAAAAAACTCCCTCTGAGTCACTTCGAAGAGACTGGCCTGAAAGTGCTAAAAATGACCCCTCTTCCTCCTCCTCCTCCTCCTCCTCCTGGGCCACCTCCTCTTCCATCATCGCCCTAAGTGTTTTCTCAAGGAGACATAGAAGTGGTATTGTAACGCTGATAACGGCGTCATCGCCACTGGCCATGTTGGTGGAGTACTCGAAACAGCGCAACAGGGCACACAGGTCTCGCATGGAGGCCCAGTCATTGGTGGTGAAGTGGTGCTGTTCCGCACTGCGACTGACCCGTGCGTGCTGCAGCTGAAACTCCACTATGGCCTGCTGCTGCTCGCACAGTCTGTCCAGCATGTGCAAGGTGGAGTTCCACCTGGTGGGCACGTCGCATATGAGGCGGTGAGCGGGAAGGCCGAAGTTATGCTGTAGCGCAGACAGGCGAGCAGCAGCAGGATGTGAACGCCGGAAGCGCGAACAGACGGCCCGCACTTTATGCAGCAGCTCTGACATGTCGGGGTAGTTGTGAATGAACTTCTGCACCACCAAATTCAGCACATGCGCCAAGCAAGGGATGTGCGTCAAACTGGCTAGTCCCAGAGCTGCAACGAGATTTCGCCCATTATCACACACCACCAGGCCGGGCTTGAGGCTCACCGGCAGCAACCACTCGTCGGTCTGTTGTTCTATACCCTGCCACAACTCCTGTGCGGTGTGGGGCCTGTCCCCCAAACATATGAGTTTCAGAATGGCCTGCTGACGTTTACCTCGGGCTGTGCTGAAGTTGGTGGTGAAGGTGTGTGGCTGACTAGATGAGCAGGTGGAAGAAGAGGAGGAGGAAGTCGAGTAGGAGGAGGTGGCAACAGGAGGCAAAGAATGTTGCCCTGCGATCCTTGGCGGCGGAAGGACGTGCGCCAAACAGCTCTCCGCCTGGGGCCCAGCTGCCACTACATTTACCCAGTGTGCAGTTAGGGAGATATAGCGTCCCTGGCCGTGCTTACTGGTCCACGTATCTGTGGTTAGGTGGACCTTGCCACAGATGGCGTTGCGCAGTGCACACTTGATTTTATCGGATACTTGGTTGTGCAGGGAAGGCACGGCTCTCTTGGAGAAGTAGTGCCGGCTGGGAACAACATACTGTGGGACAGCAAGCAACATGAGCTGTTTGAAGCTGTCTGTGTCCACCAGCCTAAATGACAGCATTTCATAGGCCAGTAGTTTAGAAATGCTGGCATTCAGGGCCAGGGATCGAGGGTGGCTAGGTGGGAATTTACGCTTTCTCTCAAATGTTTGTGAGATGGAGAGCTGAACGCTGCCGTGTGACATGGTTGAGACGCTTGGTGACGGAGGTGGTGGTGGTGTTGGTGGTACATCCCCTGTTTGCTGGGCGGCAGGTGCCAACGTTCCTCCAGAGGCGGAGGAAGAGGCCGAGGCGGCAGCAGCAGAAGAGGCCGAGGCGGCAGCAGCAGAAGAGGTAGCAGGGGGAGCCTGAGTGACTTCCTTGGTTTTAAGGTGTTTACTCCACTGCAGTTCATGCTTTGCATGCAGGTGCCTGGTCATGCAGGTTGTGCTCAGGTTCAGAACGTTAATGCCTCGCTTCAGGCTCTGATGGCACAGCGTGCAAACCACTCGGGTCTTGTCGTCAGCACATTGTTTGAAGAAGTGCCATGCCAGGGAACTCCTTGAAGCTGCCTTTTGGGTGCTTGGTCCCAGATGGCGGCGGTCAGTAGCAGGCGGAGTCTCTTGGCGGCGGGTGTTCTGCTTTTGCCCACTGCTCCCTCTTTTGCTACGCTGTTGGCTCGGTCTCACCACTGCCTCTTCCTCCGAACTGTGAAAGTCAGTGGCACGACCTTCATTCCATGTGGGGTCTAGGACCTCATCGTCCCCTGCATCGTCATCCACCCAGTCTTGATCCCTGACCTCCTGTTCAGTCTGCACACTGCAGAAAGACGCAGCAGTTGGCACCTGTGTTTCGTCATCATCAGAGACATGCTGAGGTGGTATTTCCATGTCCTCATCATCAGGAAACATAAGTGGTTGTGCGTCAGTGCATTCTATGTCTTTCACCGCTGGGGAAGGGCTAGGTGGATGCCCTTGGGAAACCCTGCCAGCGGAGTCTTTAAACAGCATAAGAGACTGCTGCATAACTTGAGGCTCAGACAGTTTCCCTGGTATGCATGGGGGTGATGTGACAGACTGATGGGGTTGGTTTTCAGGCGCCATCTGTGCGCTTTCTGCAGAAGACTGGGTGGGAGATAATGTGAACGTGCTGGATCCACTGTCGGCCACCCAATTGACTAATGCCTGTACCTGCTCAGGCCTTACCATCCTTAGAACGGCATTGGGCCCCACCATATATCGCTCTAAATTCTGGCGGCTACTGGGACCTGAGGTAGTTGGTACACTAGGACGTGTGGATGTGGCAGAACGGCCACGTCCTCTCCCAGCACCAGAGGGTCCACTAACACCACCACGACCATGTCCACATCCGCGTCCCTTACTAGATGTTTTCCTCATTGTTATCGTTCACCACAACAACAAAAATATTATTTGGCCCAATGTATTGTATTCAAATTCAGCTGAATATAAATTTGAGGCCTAGTATTTAGGCGCTGGGTGACCGGTATAGATTTACTGACAGAATTAGACTTGGAAATGCACAGTAGCGTTTGTGTGAAGTTATTCTGAATGACCCTATGTGCACCTTGAATATTATATACCCTTTTAGGGATAGATTTCAAATAGCTCTGATATAGCAGAAACCACTAAATTATGAAATTGCTAAATTGGGAAATGTATTTCAACCCAGAACAAAAAATGTGCTTTGACGGACACTAAATAACTTGCCCAACCATTACAGTACAGCGGTAAAGACAGATTTAGCGGGATATAAATTTGAGGCCTAGTATTTAGGCGCTGGGTGACCGGTATGGATTTACTGACAGAATTAGACTTGGAAATGCACAGTAGCGTGTGTGTGAAGTTATTCTGAATGACCCTATGTGCACCTTGAATATTATATACCCTTTTAGGGATAGATTTCAAATAGCTCTGATACAGCAGAAACCACTAAATTATGAAATTGCTAAATTGGGAATTGTATTTCAACCCAGAACAAAAAATGTGCTTTGACGGACACTAAATAACTTGCCCAGCCAGAACAGTACAGCGGTAACGACAGATTTAGCGGGATATAAATTTGAGGCCTAGTATTTAGGCGCTGGGTGACCGGTATGGATTTACTGACAGAATTAGACTGGGATATGGCCAAAAAATAACCACACTATTGCTGGTTAAATGCACTTGGTGTGACAGCTTGACCAACCACACTACTGAGGGTTAAATGCACTTGGTGACAGGCGCAGCTTGCCCCTGATGTAGTATATGGCCAAAAAATGAACAGACTATTGCTGGTTAAATGCACTTGGTGTGACAGCTTGACCAACCACACTACTGAGGGTTAAATGCACTTGGTGACGGGCGCAGCTTGCCCCTGATGTAGTATATGGCCAAAAAATAAACAGACTATTGCTGGTTAAATGCACTTGGTGTGACAGCTTCACCCTGATGTAGGCTTTAGCCAAAAAACAACCACACCATTAAGGGTTAAATGCACTTGGTCGCAGCTTGTGCTGGCGCACCACAAGACACAAAATGGCCGCCGATCACCCCAGAAAAAAGTGACTGACAAACGGTCTGGGCAGCCTAAAAACAGTGAGCAATTGAATTTCAGCAGCTCAATGATGCACAGCTGCAGATCGATCGATTAATCAAGTCCTTTGGAGGAGTTAATCTGCCTAATCTCGCCCTACTGTCGCAGCCGCAACCTCTCCCTACGCTAATCAGAGCAGAGTGACGGGCGGCGCTATGTGACTCCAGCTTAAATAGAGGCTGGGTCACATGGTGCTCTGGCCAATCACAGCCATGCCAATAGTAGGCATGGCTGTGACGGCCTCTTGGGGCAATTAGTATGACACTTGTTGATTGGCTGCTTTGCAGCCTTTCAAAAAGCTCCAAGAAAGCGTCACAAAAGCGCCAAGAAAGCGACGAACACCGAACCCGAACTTTTACGAAAATGTCCGGGTTCGGGTCCGTGTCACGGACACCCCAAAATTCGGTACGAACCCGAACTATACAGTTCGAGTTCGCTCATCCCTACTTAGGACATGTGCAAGGAAGACAGACAAGACAAAATACGGAACGTGAACGGACCGGGTCAGAACGCAGTACAAAGGGTTAAGCAAAGATTGGTAAGGAGAATCCGGGGTCAAATACCAGGAGAGTAGAGAAGTACCAGAGGAGTCCGCAAAGAGTAGTCAGGTGGGAGCCGAGGTCACAATACCAGGAGGGATGCGCAGTACATGAGGAGCAGGCAAAGGATCGTCAGGGAACAGGATCAGGTGAGTATTCAGTAGTCTAACAAATAGCCAGGAACCTAGAATTAAAAGGCAACCTGTAGCCAGCAGGCCGCCTGTATTGATAGTGGGGTCTGAGGGTCATGTGACGTGGCCAGCTCAAGGCAGACCTAGGAGCAGGGAGCCTCCCAGCTAGCAAAGCCGCCCTGGGAACGAGGCCAAACACAGAGCCTCGCTCCCGAAGCTAAGCAGCAGGTCTGCGGCTGATGGGAGACCGAGTGCGCCTTTGGTGCCCCGTGACAGTTGTGATGTGCGAAAACGCCCATATAAAAATATATTCCCCATACGGCAAACAGCAAAACGGAAAAAAGTGTCCAAATAGCCGTTTTTGGTTGCTTCATTTTCTACAACATTTTTTAATAAAAAGTGATCAAAAAGTCATACACACCCCAGAATGGTATCAATGAAAAGTTCAGATCGCCCCGTAAAATATGAGCCCTTATACAGCTCCGTACACATAATCACAAAAAAGTTCAAAAGGTCAAAATATGGCAATAAAAAAATAAAATCGATTTTTTTTTTTGCCACATTTAAGAAAAACTATACATATAGGGTATCGCCGGATTTGTACTGACCTGTAGAATAAAAGTAACTAGTCAGTTTTATCCTACATCGAACGTCGACTAGTAAATAAAAAACCCGTAAAACTGTGGTGGAATTTCTTTTTCTTTTGCAATTTTACGCCATTTTGATTTTTTTACCCGCTTCCCACTACATAATTTGCAATATTAAATGGTGGCGTTGAAAAGTACAACTTGTCCCGCAAAAAACAAGCCCTCATATGGCTATGGGAACAGACAAATAAAAAAGTTATGGCTCTGGGAAGGCAGGGAGCGCAAAACGAAAACGCAAAAAAACCTGAAAGGATTAAAACATCATTTTTCTCAGCAATGCAGGCACACAGATGTCTTCAGCTGCCAAGTGCACACGTAACAGGTCAGCCAGTGTCATAGGGACAAATCTGTGTCATGAACTGCCCCCTCAAACCCTGCACTGGGCACACAATCGTGTCTTACCCAGGGTGGTCCTTTAAATTGAATGGACATCATGTCTTAGCAATAAGATCCTATAAAGATCAAATAAGATTTAGCTGGAAAAAATTCCAAATAGGATGGTATTTGAAAACAACGCAATTCAGCAACTATTTTATGCATTTTTTTATTACAGAATTTCCTATGCGATAAAACTGACCTGGGGGTCAGTACAATTACAGCGATACCACACTTGTATAGTTTTTCTTGCGTTTTAATACTTTTAAAAATAAAATCTTTAGAAGTTAATATTTTCTTTTCATAGTCATATTCTGACCCCCATTACTTGTTTAGTTTTACTTCTACGGAGATGTGGGGGGCTCATTGTTTGCTGAGACAATCTGTAGTTTTCATTGATACCATTTTGGAGTGTGTACTTTTTGATCACTTTTTTGGTTGAGGTGAAGCCCATACAGCTAAATATTTTTATATTACGGGCGTTTGCAGATGCAGTGATGCCTATGATGTTTATTTATTTGTTATTGTTTATTTTCATTTTGTGGAAAGAGCGCTGTTTTTAATTTATTGAAATATGGGCAAAAGAGTCACATTTGATCTGAGAGGTTGGGTGACCCATAAACTCATTGGTGTCTCTTTATGAAGAATGGAAATAACTGACGATGTGAAAGATTTACGTACTGTAGCTCTTGTTGTCATGGGGTGACTCAGGGCTATAACATAGGCACAGATGAGAAAAGGATGTTAAATGGGCCAGTGACAACATCTGCATGGCATTTACATGTCCTCCCTGTGGCTGTCTGGGTCTTTTCTTAGTTTTTGAGTTTCTTCTCAGATTCCAAAAACAAGCTGCCCTGAAAAGTTGTGGAGAACCTTTTGGGGTCTCCTAGGACTTTAAGATATTGATGACCTATTGATAGTGCCAGGCTGGAACACCCTAGTAAATATGCCTGGATGATATTAGAGATGTAAGCCCAGGGCCGGCATCACTGCAGCAAGGTATGGAGGATGACTGCTGTAAAAAGGATGGGAAGAGGAGTGCAGCAAAGGTCAGACAGGTGTTGGTGGATGGGGACTCTATTATTAGGCGGACACACAGGGTCATCTGTCACCGAAACTGTGAATGTGAACAGTGTGTTGTCTTCCAGGTGAGAAGCCCAAGTCCAGGACCTCCAAGGTAGTAAGGTAGTATTCTCAGAAATACTACCAGTGCCACAAGCACAATGGCACAATGACAGATGGAGCTTAGGGAGTTAAATACATGGAGCAGGCCCCTGGAATGAAAGATAAGAGTGGTAGGGGCTCTGGCTGCAGACAATCTATCCCTGTGGCTTTCCTCACACCATTGCTCCCTAGGGCCTGTGCAGTGAAAGGAGGGTGCATGCTTTCTTCCCTCGGGGTACTACCCAAAGTTAGGTCTCCTGCCTGATGATAGTTTAGGATGCCCTTGGTGTTAACGTTTGTATGGGTGCAAGGCAGGGTGTGTAGGGTGTGCAATGGCCAACGTATGTTGTAGGAGTCAGTAACCAGGCCAGATTTAACAGAATAAACGTCTTCTTTACTGTAGTGCAAAATGAGGGTTGCAGTACTTCCAACAGTTTCACAACATGGTTTCAACAATTTACAGTACAGATCTTGCCCCAGATAGTTTTCCTAGTTTTCAACTAGGCTGACTTCTCTGTCAGCTACAGGCCCTACATTAGGGTCCATTCACAAGTGTTTTGCACTATGATAGAAATGCCTATTCTTGTCCATGACTGTGGACAAGAATAGGATATGCTCCATCTTTTTTGCGGGGCCACTGAACGGATGTGCTGTCCGCATCTTTTGTAATGAATGAGTCCTCACCCGTTGTACTGGAGGAAATAATAGTTAGAAGGCTGGAGGAGCTTTTAAACTAGGATCTGGGGGGAGGGAGGATGGTCACACCAATATGAAGGTAAATAGAGAGTGGAATATATGATGGGACAGTGAAGATTTAGTGGGGTTAGGGTTAGTGAGAAAAGTAGGGAGGGGATTAGAAATACGAGTACATCAAAGAAAAGCAGACCCGTTGGTAATATCAATATGTTACAAAATCTCAAACATTTACATTCCTGAAACTGAATGTGGAAAATTAAAGTGTACCGTATTTTTCGCCGTATAAGAGGCACTTTTTCTCCCCCCAAAATGGGGGAAAAATGCCCCTGCGTCTTATACGGCGAATGCTGTCAGTTTTACATCGCAAGCTGCGATGTAAAGCGAGCGGGGACTCGGGGAGGGACTGGGAGGAGGAGCTGGGGGCTGGCAATAGCGGCGGGGCGGTGCAGTCACTGTACAATAGCCCCGCCCCGCCGCTCCGGTATACTAATATAATATGTCTTATTCAATTAAGAGTTATTAAATATGCCCCTTTATTCCTAATAGTACCTTAAATCCTAAGCGCTTCAGTACAATGGAGGCCGGGCGGGCGGCAGCGTAACTCCCTGATGTCACGTGCCTGCGCCGCCTACTTTATTAATGAAGCAGGCGGCGCAGGCAAGTGACGTCAGTGAGTGATGCGCCGGCCGCCCGGCCTGCCTGCCTCCATTGTCCTGAAGAGGTTAGGATGTAAGGTACTATTAGGAGTTGGGGGGCATGTTTAATAACTATTAATTGAATAAGACATCTTATATTTGTATACTGGAGCGGTGGGGGATCTGTGGATGGCACAGTTATGGGCTGGGAGGGTCTGTGGATGACACATATTACAGTGCCATCCACAGATCCCCCCTGTAACAGTGCAAGCCACAGATCCCCCTGTAACAGTGTCCATCACAGATCCCCCCATAACAGTGTCCGTCATCCACAGATCCCCCCATAACAGTGTCCGTCATCCACAGATCCCCCCATAACAGTGTCCGTCATCCACAGATCCCCCCCATAACAGTGTCCGTCATCCACAAATCCCCCCATAACAGTGTCCGTCATCCACAGATCCCCCCATAACAGTGTCCGTCATCCACAGATCCCCCATAACAGTGTCCGTCATCCACAGATCCCCCCCATAACAGTGTCCGTCATCCACAGATCCCCCCATAACAGTGTCCGTCATCCACAGATCCCCCCATAGCAGTGTCCGTCATCCACAGATCCCCCCATAACAGTGTCCGTCATCCACAGATCCCCCCATAACAGTGTCCGTCATCCACAGATCCCCAGTAATAGTGCCATCCACAGACCACCATTAGTTCCAAACCCACCAAACACACAGCACACCTTTTGGTTAAAAAATTTTTTTTTCTTGTTTTCCTCCCCAAAAACCTAGGTGCGTCTTATGGGCCGATGCGTCTTATACGGCGAAAAATACGGAATGCCTGTTTACAAATGCCAAAGGCCTAGCAAACTAAATGGGAAAGTTCATTGTACTAGTGGAACACATAGATATAGTTGCTGTGGTTGAGGCGTGGTTGGACTCTTTACATAACTAGGATGTTAATCTTCAGGGTTTTACACTCTTAGGCCCCTTTCACATGGGCGAGATTTCCGTGCGGGTGCAATGCGTGAGGTGAACGCATTGAACCCGCACTGAATCCGGACCTATTCATTTCTATGGGGCTGTGCACATGAGCAGTGATTTTCACACATCACTTGTCACAACCAGACAGCTGAGAAGCTCTGACAGAGGCCTTTCAGAACCTCCTCCTTGAGTTCTCTTTGTTGTGCTGTTCAGTTCCTCATCTCGTTAGCCTCTCTCAGCTGTCATGGAGTTGGACTGATTGCATCCCTTTAAATTCCACCCCATAATGCATTACTGGGCGGCTTATACTACTTCCTGGAGTGTGTGTGCATGCTGATCTTGTTTTCCAGTCTGCTACAAAGTTAAGTGCTGAACATTTATCTGTTATTTTCTGTTTGCTGGATCCCAGGTGACCCTGACTCCCTCCGTGTCTGGTGTAGGGAGCCGGTGGTCGTGTCCCCTCACTATTGTAGGGTGTTCAGGGGTTATATAGTCGAGGTACGTGGATATGCAACCTTCCACCTCTGGGATATTTGCATAGGCTGAGCAGCCAGGGAAAGTCTCAGGTCTTGTGCAGGGGTCTCCCTTTTAGTTCCTTAGCTTTGGATCCACTCAGTCATATATGCATGTTGCTTTGTCTTGTTTCCTGTACACCGTCCGTGACATTATAAGCCGCCAAAACCGTCTCAAGCATGGATCCGGTTTCACTTTTGGCTGAACGCTTCCAGGGTCTTTCATTGGAGGTAGCTGATCTCCGTAAGACTTTTTCTCAGCTTCAAGTGACCGGTTCAGCTTGCGTTCATGGAGTTTGTTCTGAGCCTAAGATCTCGCTCCCGGATACGTTCTCCGGGGGTAGTGAGAATTTTGTGCGTTTTAGAGAGGCTTGCAAACTCCATTTTCGCCTTCTTCCCCATTCCTGTGGTGATGAGGAACGGAGGGTGGGGATCATTATATCGCTGCTCAGGGGTAACGCTCAGTCCTGGGCCTTTTCGCTGCCGGAGGGGGCACGGCCTCTCCGTTCAGTGGATGAATTATTTTTAGCCCTGGGTCAGATATATGATGATCCGGATCGTATTGCTCTGGCTGAGTCTAGACTACGTCTATTATGCAAGGGTAAACAATCCGCAGAAATATACTGCTCAGAATTTCGGAGATGGGCAGTTGATACTGGTTGGAATGATGCTGCACTCCGAAGTCAATTTTGCCATGGTCTTTCAGAGGGATTGAAAGATGCATTTGCCTTTCATGAGAGGCCTATTTCTTTGGACTCTGCTATGTCTCAGGCCGTTCGTATTGACAGGCGTCTTAGAGAGAGAGGAGAGATGTCCCCTTCCTGTCATACTCAGTCCCAGGACAGTGCAGCGGTCCCATTCTGTGCGCAGGGGTCGCTGTCAGCCCCTTCTTGAGCAGGAGCCCATGCAGCTGGGTTGATTGCTTCTGACAATAGAAGATTCCGCTCGCATGGGAGGGTTTGTTTTTGTTGTGGAGGTATAAATCATTTGGCAAATATTTCTCCCGCTAGGAGATTCAGGCAGTTTTCTGGGAGTAATAAAGAAACAAACAGGAAAAAATCTTTGAAAAATGTTCCGTCTGTTACTATTGGCAGGGTTGAGGCGGAAATTGAAGGTTTTCCGTTTGCTTGTAGTTCCCGTTTTGTCCTGCCGGCTAGGGTGGCGCTAGAGAGCAAGAACATTTATTGTGAGATTTTTGTGGATAGTGGAGCAGCGGTCAATCTCATTGATAATCAATTTGCGATAACTCATGGTTTCCAGGTGCGCACTTTGGGAAAGGATATTCCTGTTTTCGCTATTGATTCCGCTCCACTTTCTCAGAAATCATTAAAGGGCATAGTTCACAATATCCGTTTAATTGTGAGTGATGCTCATGTTGAGGATGTGTCATGTTTCGTCCTTAGCGGTTTGCCTATTCCTCTAGTGTTGGGGCTACCCTGGCTCACTAAACATAACCCCACCATTGATTGGCAAGCGAGGCAAATAAATGGTTGGAGTGACTTTTGCAGAGAGAATTGCCTCACAACATCTGTTTCTGAGGTTGTTACTAAGACTGTACCATCTTTTGTCTCTGAATTTTCGGATGTCTTCTCTGAGAGTGGAGTTCAGGATTTGCCCCCGCACAGGGAGTACGATTGCCCTATTAATCTCATCCCAGGCGCCAAACTGCCTAAATCTCGTTTATACAATCTTTCCCAACCTGAGAGGATCACTATGCGTGCGTATATCTCTGAGAGTCTGAGAAAAGGACACATACGACCCTCGAAGTCACCTGTTGCGGCTGGTTTTTTCTTTGTAAAGAAAAAAGATGGTTCTTTAAGACCTTGTCTGGATTTCAGGGAGCTGAACAGTATCACTATTCGTGACCCTTATCAGGTCCTCTCCTTCCCTTACCCATTTCTTCCCGTCCTTGGACACATCTGTCCATGGACTTTATAACGGACCTGCCTCGTTCCTCGGGGAAGACTGTGATTCTGGTGGTGGTGGACCGTTTTAGCAAAATGGTGCATTTCATCCCTTTTCCTGGCTTGGACAATGCTAAGAAGCTGGCGCAGGCATTTATTGATCACATTGTCAAATTGCACGGTATTCCTTCAGACATAGTCTCTGATAGGGGCACGCAGTTTGTTTCCAGATTCTGGAAGGCTTTCTGTTCTCGCTTGGGGGTTCGGTTGTCATTCTCTTTGCTTTCCACCCGCAGTCGAATGGCCAGACAGAGCGAGTCAATCAGAATCTGGAGACATATCTGCGCTGTTTTGTGGCGGAGAATCAAGAGGATTGGTGTTCTTTTTTGTCCCTTGCTGAGTTTGCTTTAAATAACCGTCGTCAGGAGTCCTCTGATAAGTCACCATTTTTTGGTGCATATGGGTTTCATCCGCAGTTTGGGACTTTCTCGGGAGAGGGGTCTTCTGGTTTACCTGATGAGGACAGATTCTCCTCGTCTTTGTCATCTATTTGGCAAAAGATTCAGGATAATCTAAAGAGCATGAGTGAGAGATATAAGCGTGTGGCAGATAAGAGACGTGTGCTTGGTCCGGACCTATATGTTGGTGATCTGGTGTGGTTGTCTGCCAAGAATATCAAATTGAAGGTTCCCTCCTGGAAGTTGGGTCCTAGGTTTATTGGGCCTTACAAAATCCTGTCTGTCATCAATCCTGTTGCCTACTGTCTTGATCTTCCTCAGACTTGGAAGATCCATAAGGTTTTTCATGAACCTTCCACCTCTGGGATCTTTGCATAGGCTGAGCAGCCAGGGAAAGTCTCAGGTCTTGTGCAGGGGTCTCCCTTTTGGTTCCTTAGCTTTGGATCCACTCAGTCATATATGCATGTTGCTTTGTCTTGTTTCCTGTACACCGTCCGTGACATCACTTGTGCGTTGCGTGAAAATCGCAGGATAGTCCTCTTTGTGCGTTTTTCACGTAACGCAGGCCCTATAGAAGTGAATGGGGCTGCGTGAAAATTGCAAGCATCCGCAAGCAAGTGCTGATGCGGTGCGATTTTCACGCACGGTTGCTAGGAGACGATCGGGATGAGGACCCGATCATTATTATTTTCCCTTAATAACACAGTTATAAGGGAAAATAATAGCATTCTGAATACAGAATGCTAAGTAAAATAGGGCTGGAGGGGTTAAAAAAAATAAAACAAAATTAACTCACCTTAATCCACATGATCCATCACCATGGTAAGAGATCATGTGATGGACCATGTGATGAGCGTAGTGATGTCATCAAAGGGCTTTTTCCTCACAGATGAAGACAGAAGATATGCCGGCTGTGCGAACAAGTGGATTAAGGTGAGTTAAATTTTTATTTTATTTTTTAACCCCTTCAGCCCTATTTTACTAAGCATTCTGTATTCAGAATGCTATTATTTTCTCTTATAACCATGTTACAAGGGAAAATAATTCAATCTACACAACTTTGAACCCAAACCTGAACTTCTGTGAAGAAGTTCAGGTTGGGGTACCACATTCAGTTTTTTATCACGCGCGTGCAAAACACATTGCACCCGCGTGATAAAAACTGAACAACGGAACGCAATTGCAGTCAAAACTGACTGCAATTGTGTACCTACTCGCGCGGGTTTGCCGCAGTGCACCCGGGACGCTTCTGGAGCCAAAACGTGATGCCTGTGTGAAGGAGGCCTTAGACAGCCAATAGAAAAATCTGTGGCATGTGTCTGTAGACTAGCACATCCTAAGTCACAGGTGCACATCCATAAAGTTCCATTGTTTGCATTTATAACTGTATGCTGCCGTATATTGTTTGCTGTCTGCATGTGGCTTTATGGATGTGCACCTGTGACTTTGGATGTGCTAGATGGTGAACCTTTTAGAGACCGCGTGCCCAAACTGCAACCCAAACCCTACTTATTTATCGCAAAGTGCCAACACGGCAATTTAACCTGAATACTACAGTCCAATATACAGTAGTATATCTTCCATTTACTTTATCATTTAGCTATAATAACCTGCCTATGTGCTGCCTGTGCTGTTCATAGTGCGCCCTGCACTGATAAATGGCTGGAAAAGTCAAAAGCATACTGGTAAACCATAGACTTTTTCCAGGGTGTGGGTGCCCACAGAGAGGGCTCTGAGTACCGCCTCTGGCCCCTGTGCCATAGGTTCACCACCACTGTGCTAGTCTAAATTCTCTTGCTGTGGGTTTGGAGAATAGCTGCCTCCTCTTAAATTTAGCACTGCCCTGGGCTTTTAAGCAGAATATAAATGCATCTGGTTCCTACACAGCCCAAAGGAGAGGAGTTCTGTTAGTGTTAGGTACATATCTACAGAAGCCCCCTTAAAATTGGTAGATAGGCCCGGCACATGTTTGATCAAAATTATGCAAAAAGAGATTACATTTTTCATGTATAATAAGTATGGTAACAAAGTGAGGCCGGACGGAACTGCAGGTTCAGGGGAGGCCAGCATGAGGGGTTTTGTGGAGCGAGGGCTGGGTTAGGATAGGGTTAAGCAGGACGTGAGGCTGGGAGTGGCCAGTGAGGGGGCGGGGGTCCGAGATGTTAAACAGGAAGGAGGGCAGTGGAACGGGCGCCATTTTAGGTGTGCAGGAGACGGCATCAGCAGCAGCATCGCATACTGCAATGGCTGAAGCAGTGGAGGCGATGCTGCGGCGCTTGCGTGAGGCGGCGGATTCCAGGAGCCCTGGGTGGCTAGAGCAGCAGGTGAACGCTTTATTGGGGGGGAGGTGGGTACAGCTAGCCCCACTCCACCAGCTAGACGGCCGCGGCGGATATGGCCGCCGGCTCGCCTAAGCCCCGCTTTACCCCCCCGGGTCCGGCGCCTTGTCAGGAGCCCCTCACGGGACCCTTCACGCCTAGAGGCTTCCAGCCTTACCTCTCCTGCTGCCTCCCGGCGTGGGAGGAATCCACGTGTCCGGCAGGACCCAGTGGCGGCAGAGGGGACCCCCTTTCAGTCCACGGCAGCGGAAGACAGGGATTCAGGACCGGGTGCTGCGGGATCCCCTTCCGTCAGAGGGAGGAGGAGGCCTGCTCTGCGGGGGAGTAGTGGCAGCAGCAGAGACGACAGCGGGGCTGCGCAGGCAGGTAATGGTGCCCGGCGCAGGCCCTCACAGGTTGACCCCCTAGCAGTGGCATACGAGGCTGTGTCAGTAGCGGCCACAGGCTTAGCCAAGATCATCGTCATTCAGAGGAGGAGGACGAGGTTGCTCTGGCGGGGTCACGTCCCCAGAGCAGGCCTCTTAGGCGCGAAGATATGGGGGCAGAGCTTCACGGGGCTGCGCATCTTGGCGGAAGGAATGTGCGCAGGCCTCTTGTGGAAGACGGACAGCTTGCGGCTGGTCCTGACGGCCTAGATGTAAGGGAGCTTTCCAGGGTCCCGTCCAACGCGCACAGCGTGGCCGCAGCTGGGGCGCCGCCTCCGCCTGAAGCAAGTGATCAA